>NW_028259134.1:3760000-4385000 GCF_977971745.1 Zootermopsis nevadensis | reverse complement strand
CCGTTAACTTATCTCAGGTATTAAATTCATCCATCACCCTCGATGTAGCTCCCCTGGGAGTGAACACAACGATCCCAGCGCCGCTGCCAAGCCTGGAAGCATCCCTGGAAATCTTTCTTTGTCAGCCTGTCAAGCACCATCTGCGATTCTGCCTGAATCTCTTCTATCGTCTCAAATCTCCTTCCCTTTAGCTGAATTTTCATCTTTGGGAAGAGGAAGAAGTCTTTGGCAAAATTTTATGCACACGCCATTCCGAAATCGCAGGAGGGTCGGTGTAATGCACTACCAAAACGCCCGTAACTAAGAAACAAATGCTAATTCGATGATGCCGACTGTCATAATGATTCACTATGAATGTAGGCCGCACCCCCTAGTGGCAGAAGCTCGTACTACATCCGGTCCAGTTCTGTGTCAGTCTTGAAACTTTCCGATCGCACCTCGTATATTCAGCGGTATTAACTTATGCGATCTTGTCGCTTTAGTGAGACGAAGTTTTCATCACTGCAGATTCTGCAATATTTTCGATTTGCCAAACTTCAGCATGGTCTGTACACCCAGCAAAAATATTCCGAATTGTTTTGCACTTCAAGTAGGAAGCCAATAATTAATGTTTTCCATTTAAAGTGGGTGAATTTAACATTGTTCAGCTGTTTATCGCCTCTTTGGTCCACTTTAAATCTTCGTCCTGTAGATGTAACATAAACCATCTCCACGCTGCCCTCAGCCATCTGCTTCTTTGCCTATATTGCTTGAAAGGTTTCCCATCTCTTGGAAAACGCTTTCATTCCGAAATATATCGCGTGGATTTCTTTTGTTCATGTAACCGTGTATATTTTGACATGCGCTCAGGATAATTCTTTATGTACGTAGAACAAAAGAAGCGAAATAAAATGTCACGAATTAACTTATCCAATTCACTTCTGAGTAGACTTCATTATCCGTCATGTTAATGGAAGAGGTCTGAGATTTTCACGGCTGTCAAGGTTGCCTTTGAAAATGTTACATCGTTCCGACATGCTTTTAGACAACAAATTTTCTGAGGAACAGACTGCCTCTATCTTGAGGACTACTCTACGTTACCACACAAAATACCAACATCGACATGTTAAGGATGTTTCAAAACAGGGCATTTGAGAGAATACTTTGACATCGGGGATGTGAACTGGAGGATACTGAACTGTGAGGAACTTCGTAATTCTTATTCTTGGCCCGTCATTATTGTTATGACCGAAGATAGAAGATGAATTAGACGCATGGGAGAGACGATAAATGTGAGAATAATTCTGGGATACTGGGATACTGGGAACGACCCGTTCTTCAAGTGCCTGAGCACTGCGGGTCCCAACTGTTCGTTGACTTTGATCTATAGACATTCGGTAGGACTCCTTGGACGAGGGATCGGCCCGTCGCAAGGCCTCTACCTGTACACAGGACAACACAACACACACATCCATGGCTTGAGTGGGATTCGAACCCACGGTCCCAGCGACCAAGCGGCAGAAGGCTCACGCCTCAGACCGCGAGGCCACTGAGGACCCCGATGTGAGAATAATACAGTCTGAAAAATTAGAATAAAGAGAGCACTTAGAAGGGCGAGACGAAAATGACCTTCAGAAAATAGTGTAAAATCATATGAACTGGATTAATCTGGCTGAGGATAGGGGCAGTTGGCGAGATTTTGTGAAAATGGTAATGAACAACTCGGAATCATGAAAGGTAGGAGGTAATCACAGAATACTGTCAGCTTGTAAAGGGAAACTGTGCTTCAAGAAACTTGATATAATATACTGTACCCATTTAACACAAACGCACTTTTTACGTTGCGTGAGGGAATCCGGTCGCCGAGCCATTAAACACGCCAGTACCACGCGGTGCGTACTGCAAATGCCTTTTAGGTCTTTATCCACTGATAGATATAGCTGTCGATGACCGCAGAAGGCTAGCACAGCGTTCTCTCCGTCTCTGGACTAAGCCATAATGCACTCACACACCCAGGAGGCTCTCTGTTCGCCATAATGGCATTCACGCTTCGCGTGTCCCCGTTCAGTTTTGTAGCTAAATGGACAAAGGACAGAGTTTTGTACCAGAAACAGAGATTCGTAAAGTGGGATTTTACACAATGACAAAAGAAAGACGCAGTCTGCTGAAATAACATTTTAGAAGTCGTCAAAGCCTGGACCGTTTTTGATAACGATGAAGAGTCGAAGGGAGATGATTACGTTTCTACAAGACAGACGATTCATTTACTCAGGCGTAGTAGAACGTCCAGACATTTTTCGCCAATCACCTTTCCTGATATTCCAAGTATTCATAACCCCTGCCTGGACACAGAAAATTATTATAAACTTATGATAAGACGGTGTGGAGTGAATCCAGAGCCTTAAAATCCTAACTGTACTAAAAAGTATGAAAATAACTGAGCGCCTCATAATTTAAACTGATCACATACTTATCATGTGGTTTCTGAAGCAAAGAAACCTGACAGATGAGGCCATATCGGACATCTTGCTGTAAACGCTAGTAAAATATTTCGGTGAATCTAAATTAGAAGCAACTGACGGATTAAAATGACTTAGGACGCAATAACGGGGTGTTTTAAACACGGATAATAAATTCCAGCTTTCATTTCGCGTATTCAATTTATTGACTAGTTGGGAGACTATCAGCTTCTCAAATAATTATGGCACAGTATTAAATTTCAAATAAAGTATCAGTTAAGAATTCGGCTGCTGAATCTTAGGTACTAACGATGTATAACGTTCATCAATTACCACTACAAAGTCGCTGCTTAATCGAATTTTACGTAGTAGCTAGTATAAAATATACTTTAATACTTTTGTGTATAGAATGAAAAACTATTAATGACACTGAAAGATGTATTCACAGGACAATACGTTGATAGGAAAGTATTCCAAGCTTCAGTAATTTCATCTTCAACTGAAATACTTGCTTCAGGTTCAGACCTTATCTAGTATTCAGTTTCTTTAATATGCTTTCTTAGTTCAAAATCGATTCCACACGTTACTGACAATGGTACATTAGAAAGCTTCCAAAACTTGGGCTTGAGGGGCATTAGTTTAATATAATTTCTATGACTACTTAAGTCATGTTGAAAGAATAATTATTCTTTCCAAATGCTCTAATTATACCGAACATGGTAAAACTGGGTTCCCTAAATATTAAAGATTACATTTAAAATGTGTTAAGATACTGGAGAATTTTACGAAAAAATTTTGACTTTATAATTTTGTTTACATCAAAACATTTTATAAAACAATCAATATCAAATTGTAAGGAATATTTTAGCTTAGTTTATTATACAATAAAATATGTTTGTAGATAACACAGCACAATGTTCTCTTCTCTAGAGTTTAGCCTACTTTCGTAAGGTAAATAATTGTAATTTTCTCGCCTATTTCCGTAAGTATTAAAGACAATATTCGAATTTTGATATAGAAATTAGAATTAATAGAGTTAACCCACCTCCCCACATTATAATTCAAATGCCACTGAAATACAACTCTTGAATTATAATTGTAAAAATATTATATTTCTATAAATCCTCTAATTTAACGTGAGGTCAAAATCAGACTCTGAGTTTGCTGGAGTGGTCGTAGGCACTCCGCCACTAGAACTGAGATAAGTGACACTATTGTCCCTATTTGCAAATATCAAATTATGGTACATTTTACCGGTAATATTACGATATATGTGCATTTCCTAACTTCTTCCCGCCAAGAAGATTATTATTGGATATTGATACTCAAACATGTCCGACAAACACCAACTCGCAATGAGGCAAACAAACACTGTTACAGACAAACAAAGCACATTAAAGCTGTTTTTCCTGAAAGAAATTTTAGAAGTCCAACTAATTTATTACTCATGCCAAAAATACCGTCAGTCACAAGAGAAACTATTTTGGATAGAGAAACTGAAAACGCATCCACAGTAAACATCTTGCCCAGTTAGTGTTCCACTTAAATTAGCCAATTTTCTGAGTTCTTCAGGGACTACGTTATCTTTCACAAACGAACTGTGAGGTTAAACGGCCTGAAGATTGGATGAATGTTCTTCCACAAAACACGAATGTAAATATGACCAAGTTGCTCATAAAAGTTCTTGTTCCTTCAGAATCCCCTTTCGCTGCGTTTCGGCTGCTGGACAAATACGAGGCGCGTCCCAAAAGTAAGTTTCCCACTCGTCCCACAGCTAGCAAACCTTATATTGCGCGAAGCGACTGTGCGTACGTGATAGAGCAATGACGTAGCATGGCGCATGCACTAACGGCACTTCCCGCGTTCTCACAGTAACATCGTTGCAGCTGTTGAAGATGGAGGTTCTTATTCCAGCTCCCGCCGACTGTGAAGTGCGGTCAGTGATAACGCTAGGCCGCACACGGCTCGACGGACAGCAAGTCTCCTGCAGGAGTTCAGCTGGGAGGTGTTTAATCATCCACCCTACAGCCCGGACCTCGCTCCCAGTGATTTCCATCTTTTCCTACACCTCAAGAAATTCCTGTCCGGTCAGCGTCAGCGTTTTGAGAATGACAGAGAGGCGGAGATGGTTGTCACACAGTGGTTCCAATCCCAGGCGGCAGACTTCTACGACACAGGTATTCTAAAGTTGGTCCCACGGTATGACAAATGTCTCAATTCCGGTGGCGAATATGTTGAAAAATAGCTGGACACTTGCTGTATCTGTTGCAATAAATATTTCCATGAAATTGTGTTTTGTTTCTGTAAACGGCCCCAGGGAAACTTACTTTTGGGACGCGCCTCGTATCTTGTTCTATTTTGGTAGATTTGAGAGAGGTCGGCCTCCATTATAACTACTCTGATTTCAGAAATGGTTTACCACATCCAGCAATAATGACATCGAAACTTGGAAATGCTACAATAGATAAACTTACATGGAATTTGTGTCAAATTTACTGTTCTAAGCCTACGTGATTATATATAATTATCATTTCCTCTTACTCACTTCTCAGCTAAATTAATTTATTTCAGTTTCGTAATTCCTCAAAACAGACGACGTTATATAAACCACACTATCAATTTTGCTTTTATATCAATTACACCAGTCTTAAAATAAAATTTTTTATAGCGAAATTTGAAGATAAACGGCGAAATGCTTATCGTCTGAAAGAAGATATAATGACGACCAACACTGAAATCTACGGCAATCGAAAACAAAATCACAGGACGAATCGCTCCATGTTTTTAGTCGGCAAAGCAGTTATCATTTCTGTAGTGAAACAAATTACAGCTTTCGTGTTTCTGGGGAGATACCGTATACACAAATTTTATTCTGAACCACACGTAACGGTACGTAAGTTAACAATTCGTTAGAAATTTGTTTAGTAATTTCTTTCAAACACATAAGAAAGTATTTTGCCGGTCACAAGGAGTGTCATAGAATGACTTCTGTTTTGTGATTAACAGGCTAAAGTAAAAATGAAGCAGTCCCACTACACGCCATATAGGTCGTTTGGGGGGAGAGGCGGTAAGCTCCTACTCATTCTTGATCTCGGCACTAGATGGGGTGAGTGGTCAGCATCGCGCCTCGGGCGCGCTTTAACCCCGAGAAAGGACATCGGTACCCATTGGATAGGAGGTTGGGTGGTCCTCAGAGCCTGTCCGGAGGCAGAGGTCAGAAGAAAAATCCACTCCCCCCGTCGGGGATCGAAACCGAGACATCCAGCCCGAAGCTAGTCACTTACTGACTGAGATGTCCCGGGCGATTCAAAAACGTATTTGCAGTTATTTGTGATTTAGCTGCTGTGAACGTTTGCACTTTTATAACTTTTCTACGTAGTCTCTCTTAGCCCAGAGGTCCACAATGTCCTTATGCCACGAAAAGAGCCCTTGTGGTTGAATACAAGAAGATGTAAATCAGAAGGTGGAACGTCCAGATTTTATGGTGGGTTGGTGGGTGGTCAGGAACTTAAGATATCAGTTCCTGCAGGATTTCTTGGTACACGCAGCAGAATGGCGACTTGCATCGTCTTGTATGTCCCATTTGCTTCACTGCATGTGAGCGGGTTTGGGTAATAATCCTCCTTCGCTTTCACTTAAGACCTGTGTAGCTTGCACTCTGTTTAGAATTCGTCGTAATGATGTCACGGCGTTATCTGGAGGAGTGTATTCCTTCGGAGAAACACACGAAACCGAGAGCCTGAAACGAGCTCCCACTCCAAATAAAGACAATCCCTCTGCAACAGTTTTATTCCTGCCTGTGTTTCGATTCAGCTCAAGTCTCCAGGCAAGTGGAATCGTTACAACGTTCGGTGGACAGCAGACGTACTTTAGAAACGGCTGAAGAGATCTGAAATAATCCACACGGATAGAAACTGGCTCCTTTGTTTTCGTGTGGGTAGTTCAATACTTTCATGAAAAAGACGTGGTACTACATATTAAACCATGCCTTTAATGTAAAGCTAACCATATTTATTAATTAGTCCTGCTGCTGGCAATGAAGTGGGATATTATTATTATTCATTGTTCTGTCTGACGACAGGTCCATATGAACAGGATCCTTCCATCCTTTTCTCGGACTGGGACCTATTCATATACGTTCTTGGCAGATGATCCAGAAGTGGTTTGCCATTGCCTTCTTCTGTGTGTGAATGGAGTAATTATTGGGAAGCCACGGAGAAACCGGGGAAGCCCCCGGAGGAAAACTCCGTGTTGCCTAGACCACTGTTTTTTTATTTAGTGTTCTGTCTGACGACAGGTCCATTCTTCTGTCCAAAAAACAGTTCGCCAGTTTTCCCTATTCTCAGCTTCTCGTTTTAATTCCTGAGAAGTGGAATTTGAAAATATTTTTCGGTTATGCTCCAGACCATTGCATGTTTTATACGCCTCTGACACTGTTTAGCACAGCGATATTTTTCTGATTATGATATCATCAAATTTGTACGCTCCCTCCGACAAACTAGCCCTTTAATAAAATCTTAACCACAACACACATTTTCAATAAACGCCGTATAAGATTAAACCGCTATGAGTCCCAGTCCATATTTGTAAGTTTTAATATCGTAGCTTGATTAATGCGATCATAAGACATGAGCAACATTAATTTTTAAGATAGTGTAATTGCGTAATATTGTGAATATTCTAACAATTATTTATTTTAATCCGTCTTATCACAATATTTAATATTTCTTATAATTAAGATAATAAAATATCATTGATGTTCCATATCGATTGATCGATTTACATTTTGGAACATCCTTTACACAACATGTTTCAGTTTTTATAAAACCATCTTCAGGTGTAAAATATCTACGAACTTAAAACTCAAATATGATTCCATTTGGTGATGATTTATGCCATTTGTTTTTCAATTTTGGGCGAGGTGTTGTCTTTTCTTAAATTTTATCAGATGTACATATCGGTCCTAGATGTAGGAGTGATTGTTCCGATATGTCCAGAAGTACGACTGTCATCGTCATTTGAGTTTTAAGTTCGTAAATCTTATACACCTGAAGATGGTTTTATAAAAACTGAAACATGTTGTGTAAAGGATGTTCCAAAATGTAAATCGATCAATCGATATGGAACATCAATGATATTTTATTATCTTAATTATAAGAAATATTAAATATTGTGATAAGACGGATTAAAATAAATAATTGTTAACATTAATTTTAGAACCTCAAATTGTCTGTAGTAACAAATATTCGAAGACTATCCTGTGCAAGTTTTGTAAACTAAGGCATTTTGTATAACGTAAAATGACAGAACAATTTTGTTTTTTAGCATGATAGCGATAACTAACAAATCCATGGAAAGAGGCCAATGAAATTTTGTAATTTTGTGTGCTAAGAATTCATAAATAAATATGTAAATCTGGTATGTAATATTGTTCATTCATCAATAATTTCCAATATGGCGATGCTGCGAAACATTTAGGATATTACTTGGATTATTTAACGTAAGGAAAATATACAATATGTTTACAGCATTAAATTGTGAACGAGGGTTCTTTGCTGATAACTTGCAAAGTAAAGTATTTTAATAAAACGGACGCCATTAGTTATCCCAGTAAATTCTTGTTTTAGTTAAAATGAGTTACTTTTCATAAAGCAGACAGAGTAAATCTGAGAATTTTATTTTACAAACAATTACATTTTAAAGTTGCTTAATGTTCTGGGTTATGGAAAACTGTGAATTACTTTGGCTATGGTTATATGCTATTTACAGAAACATTTTCTTATTATCTGTAAAATATACCATCTTTCGTTGGAAAGATACACGTAGTTAGGTGTAGTTATCTTTAAACGTAATGGAGAAAGATATTTATTTCTTCGGTAGCATAAAAATATAAACACATCCAGCCTCTAACAGCTGATGTTTAAAATCGAAATATTTCATAGACAGTGTGCAATAGGGTAATGTAGGGACTGACTTAAATATTAGGCAGTAGTACTAAGTAACGAGCTAAAATTATTTGTTTTATAATTTACAAACTTTACAAACTCAGTTTCTTGTGCTGGAAGAACTGTAACTGACTTACAGGCAAATGCGTTAGACTTGTAATTATGTCTGACGTACATTTAATGATTCCAGAACTCCAAATACATAAATCGAATGACTGCACGTCTTCAAACTCCAATAAATACGATTTTATTAATTATCAATGTTTGTGTTCCCACAACATGAACCACTGAGAGACAGCTCTGTAGCAACTAGTGTGAATTATCTGCAGTAAACATTTAAGGCTAACTTACACATAAAAAGGAGCACCGCTTCAGAAGCTAAATACCTCATTTGAATTCAGTTATTGGCGTGTAACAAGAGAAATGTAACCAAGCAACGACCAAACAATAAATAAATTAAATATACAAGTCGATATAAAAGAAAGATAAAAATATTTTGGTTAAAGATGTCATTTCTCGTGCAGATCTGAGCGCAGAAAACGTCTGCCTGATTCAATGACCTTGAAATTACGATCACGGTAAAAGCGTGGCCTCTGCGGAAAATAGTGAATGTGGGCAGGCTCGCGGTATCCAAAATGCAAGATCAGCTAATTTTACCAATAAAACACTTATTAGGAAGAAGGAATAAAACTGTTTCCTCATTGTATCAAGTGACATGATTCTTACTAAAGTGTTTTCATATTTACAGTCACCCTTGACATTAAAGAATCTGGTATTCCATAAAACTACAGATTTCTATAAATTATTTTATGTCGTCAGTAACTGTAATTGTGATGTAGACAACAGACGCATATTCAAATTTTGATCACGCGAGGGTACTAACTATTTAAAATCGAACGGGTACCAAAAGGCGAGGAACCTGGGCGTAACGTACCAAATCAAACCCAACATTTATACACGTTGTAAAATTATTTAGTTTAATACGAAGGCAAGAGCAGAGATTGCAGTCTAATCAAATAACAACAACAACAATAATAATAATAATAAATAACCCCAATAGTTATAGGAGCCACAGGTCTCCAGGTCACTTAAGAAATATTTGGACAACATTCCGTGCAAACACGACATCAGGGAACTGCAGAAAACTGTCATTTTGGGAACTTCATACATCATCCGAAAGACGCTTTCATGAAATAAAATTATATAATACATGTGGCACTTGCTAAAAACAATATATATCCCGGAAACAGCTGCTACCCTATGTACCTTAGGGACAAGGTCTGTCTCGGGTACATGGAAGTAAAAACCCCATAAAGTGGTGAATAGATGGGATAATAATAATAATAATAAACTACCATGAAATCAAGGGAATACGCGCAGATAGCAAATAGTCCAGACATTATAATTAAAAACAAGAAATAAACATTCGCGCCCACTGATATATGTTGCAGTACCATCGAACAATGCCACGGTGGTCTAGCGGTCAGAACACTAGCCTCGTAAGCCTGGGGTCCCGGGTTCAATTCCCGGTGGTGCTCAAATTTATAACTTGTGTTGGGCAAGGCCGTGGTCTAGGCATCACGGAGTTTTCCTCCGGGGGCTTCCCCGGTTTCTCCGTGGCATCCCAACAATTACTTCACTCACACACAGAAGAAGGCAATGGCAAACCACTTCTGATCATCTCTGCCAAGAATGTATATATGTATGAGCAGGTCCCTGACACCCTGAAGAGGTTGGAAGGATCCTGTTCATGATATATGGACCTGTCGTCAGACAGAACACTACAAATAAAAAAAATAAACCATCGAACAGGATTGAAATATGGAATGAACCCTATCAGAAATTGAAATACAACTAAAGTCTAAGTACAGAAATGCTTTGTCATACTGGTAATCATTGATAACAAGGGACAAAGGAATTAAAATACATGGAAACAATACCAGGTTTTTATTAAAAATAGTCTGTACAAAAATAATCTGTACTAGGAACATCACACGTTATAAGGAAAGAGTTACAATCGGAAACTTGAAGCCTTCCTAAAAAATTATGTGATCTATGCTGACGGGGATTGATGATTTGCAGGAGAAAAAGTAATCAGGCTTCTCGGAACCAAATTTCCTTGCAGTAAGTCTGTGCGTCACTAAAGTTGATCGAACCCGTGTCTCCGTGGTGAGAAGTGTGTGACTAGATCTCCTCACTTCATAAATTAACCTGTGTTAAATGACACGAAGTATTTAGACTCGATATGTTTCCTGCAAAATAAACGGTTTTATTTAGAGGGACGGCAGCCAGTTTTCAGATTGTCCCCAGGGCCTTGTCCCTTCTGTCTTCTGGTTGAAATGTGGTTTACAGACGTCAGCAGCTGCAATTTGTCCGAAAACTCGCCTACTGACTTTTCCTGTCTGCACGGTTCCGACATGTGCTTAATTCTGCAGTCAGGACCATCGCAAATATACTTCAGAACAATCTCACTGTTCAATCTCATTAATTGGCTGTTAAATTTTAATACTGCATCATGAAAAAAACGCCATATGCCTTCCGAAGAATTATAGATACCAAAATTCAATTAAAACGGAATAATAATAAAAATTAAAATTAAAGCGTCTCTCACAGATAAATTTTATAAAAACATTTTTGTGGGAATTCCTCAGAAAAGAGTGCACTTAGTAGACCAAGCTGTAGATAACAAAGTTCAAATTATCTTTGTGTAATAAATTCAAACCGCCACGGTGGTCTAGCGGTCAGAACACTAGCCTTGTAAGCCTGGGGTCCCGGGTTCAATTCCCGGTGGTGCTCAAATTTATAACTTGTGTTGGGCAAGGCCGTGGTCTAGGCAACACGGAGTTTTCCTCCGTGGCATCCCAACAATTACTCCATTCACACACAGAAGAAGGCAATGGCAAACCACTTCTGGATCATCTGCCAAGAACGTATATGAACAGGTCCCAGTCCGAGAAAAGGATGGAAGGATCCTGTTCATATGGACCTGTCGTCAGACAGAACACTACAAATAAAATAATAAATAAATTCAAATGGCTCGGATACATCCCAATGAAGTTATTAAATAAATACTGACATGGACCTCTAATTTCACAGTCGCAGACAACCCGTTGACCACACGAGTTACTGCAAAGTTTTCAACAAACATCCTGTACCTTTTAATCTTTTTAATGGGCCGAGGTATGAATTCAGGAAGCTTTAAATCAGTAGAGAAGCCGCCTTTTGGAAATAATGTGTGTGGGCAGATGAAAATGCTATCGAAACTTGCGGGATAAATATACATTCGCTCCCGGCTAACTGCTACAAAATATAAAATACGTCCGGTCGCTTTTGCTCGGCTTAACATATGACGCTGTGGTAGAAAAAACAAATTGCTACATAGGCTATTTCTGTTTTAAAAAATAACAACTTTATTATTCAAGTCATGATAGCCGATCTGCGTCATTCGTTTACCATCTGTTGGATTAGCAATATCAGCTACCTTCATTTTATCAACGAATCCCCTCATTACGAGATTAACCTTTCAACATCCGAGTAATCATTGGTGGTAGTTACATATCGGGAGCGAAAAACAAAAGTTAGTTTCATTACGAACATTTAAAGTACATTTGAGAGATTAATATTATGTCATAAGATCCAATTAACAGAGCAAGAAACAAACGATAACAGAATAAATAAAATGTACTTTCTTAGACTTGCGGTAGGATATAAGCTAGACCAGGTATTGAAAGGGAACAATCATATATTAAGACAAGGAACTGGTATTTGCAGTCAGGGTGTACCAACAGACAGGAGCGGACACGTCATTAGAACAGATGAAGATCGTCTACCTCAGTGGTATTCAATCTTTTTTGTTCGCGTACCCCCAGATATAATTTCTCTCCCCAAAGTTGTTGGTGTATAATTCAAGTTATACATAGTATATAATCTACATCTAAAATAAATTAAATAAATTACATTACTGATTATTCAGTGTTTATCATAAAATAATATATAATTTTATAAATTTCACGTACCCCCTAAGATGTCTTCGCGTACCCCCAGATATAATTTCTCTTCAACTTTGTACCCCCAAAGTTGTTGGTGTATAATTCAAGTTATACATAGTATATAATCTACATCTAAAATCAATTAAATAAATTACATTACTGATTATTCAGTGTTTATCATAAAATAATATATATTTTTTAATATTTCACGTACCCCCGGGGGTACGCGTACCCCAGGTTGAAAACCACTGGTCTACCGAAGAAAACAACACTACACTACAAAGCCAAGTGTACCCTCTTCGGATTCTTTGTTCTGGAGCCTCAACTGAAAGTCCAATCGCTGTTGAACAGTGATTATAGTTTGAATTGATAAACTGCAAACAACAGAATCCTTCTTGAGTAGCTGCCTGAATTTTATGGAACCCAATAGCTTAATATCATGTTCACAAGAGGTCACCACTGGCAGTCAATATTCTCTGCCAGATGTGACTCAGCTATTGAAATCCAATTCAACAGCCCTTAGAATTTTATAACAGAGGCTTAAGATTTTCCGGACAAAATTCCGTATGCATTTCTGATCTCACAACTGTGCAGCGTTTATAGTAACAAAAATTTGTGTTTGCAACTAAGACAGAAGAATATAAATGGGCTTATAAAATCAAGGATAATGAAATGGGAAAGGCGTGTAGCACACATGGATACATTTTAGTGGTGAACTTGTAACGAACGAGACCGTTTTTTAAATATAGTCGAATATGAGAGGACAGTATCAAAATGGTTGTCAGAGACACAGTAGCGACGAAGTGGATTGGTTCAAAGTAATTTCGGATAAACGTTCACAGTCCCTCTGTGGGTTTTCGTGAACACGACGATGAACTTCCGGTCTGCATAAAAAGTTGCGGAATACGACGACCAGCCGAGCGTGTATACATTTTCCAAGAAATATTCTCACCAAACGACTCATTAGTTTGTTAGTTCCACATCTCACCGCTGCACATTATCAGTTCCCGCGTACAAGAGCACCGGCTGGCCGCCATATCTCTGTGCAATGCAGCCAACAAAGCGAGCGATGAAACACCGCGACATACATTTCCCGTTGCTTCTCAGATACACTATGGCCGGAGGCAACAGTACAAAGCGTCTCCTGAACCTTTCAGGCGACACGATGCATATCTCCAACATCACGCTTCGCGTACATCACACTACATAGCGTCTGTTTGTCAACTTGTGTTCCGCGGGTCGCCTCCCGTTTTGCCTGCATATCTCAGTCCGAAAAGAGAAAAGCTACGAGACTGAGATCATCTGGGTTAGATTTCCTGCAAGCAGGTGGCTCTGGAGCACAACCATTTAATGGGCACAAACGACTGTCGGAGAGCGAAACACGCAAGTCAACCTCCTCCAAGTGTCCTGGTTAGGAGTGTTTTGGTAGGTACAGGGAAAAACTTACCTCCCACTTGTAATCCTGGGGTCTCGGGTTCGATTCCCGGCGGTGCCCGAATTTATAACTTGTGTTAGGCAAGGCCGTGGTCTAGGCAACACGGAGTTTTCCTCCGGGGGCTTCCCCGGTTTCTCCGTGGCATCCCAATAATTACTCCATTCACACACAGAAGAAGGCAATGGCAAACCACTTCTGAATCATCTGCCAAGATCGTATATGAACAGGTCCCAGTCCGAGACAAGGATGGAAGGATCCTGTTCATATGGACCTGTCGTCAGACAGAACACTAATATATATATATATATATATATATATATATGTATGAGGAAGTGTGTTTTGTTTTAGAGGGCTCGCGAAAGGAGAAAACGCATGCCTATATATCCTTAGTAATAATTTTCCTACATTATAATGAGTATATTTATTCGTTAACCTTTCAAGACACAGAATAAATGGTTTTTTGTCGAATACGCCTACAGCCTACTGCATTTTGTCAAAGATCTTGTTAGATATCCTTTGTGTATTATAGTAAGGCTACTTTGATTCTGTTACGTGAACATTCTGGTAGGATCTGCACATGTTCGCAGTACGTCGTGAGACAAACACGTCAACGGTCTACGGTAGCCGACTACTGAATTTCCGGTCCGTGGATCAGTACATCGACTGACCACCTTTCTAAAACAGCCAGCGTGTTTTATTCTGTGTTTAACCCGAGGACATTTTCTTCCGACTTGGGTGTTCTACACATTTTTAGTGCTGGTAAATGATTACTTTAGCATTGCTACTCTACATGCTAGGTGTTGTTTCAGATATCAAGCTGGTTTTATTTACCAAATCAGAGGCATGATGTGATTAATGTGACAGAATGAGGTGTGTGTTTCTGGTTCATTTCACTCAATAACAGTGAAGAGATGGTTTAAGCAAGACTCATGCACAATAGCAATCTTGTTGTAAACATTGCAAATGAAGATAGATTAAGGTAAAGATTGACGTCTCAAGATTGCTGTCTTCTAGGTTTTAGCGCCGTGTAGTCTAATAGAAGTTTACGAACGTTTCAGATGCGATGAGTCACCCTGATGATGGACAAAGCAAGGACCTGTGAAACGCTGGTAAACTTCTACCAGACTACACGGTGTAACAACCCAGAAGGCAGCCATCACCGCCGTGAAAACCTCAAATCCTACAAAGACTGATGTCCCATTCATTTTTCATTATAGCCCACACACTTGAATTTCCACAGAACACGTACCTCGACCGTCACCCTTGTCAGGCGCTTTAATGATGCGAAAATCAAGCCATGCTTTTAGAAGGTACAAGGGCCGACGGTCATCGACTGTTAGCAGCTGAGGAAAATCAGCTTTACATTTGGAATGTTGCATAGTGTGTTGGACAACGCTTGTCAGGTGAGAAAACGAATACCATTTCAGGGTCTCAAATTATGTCTAATATGGGTAACAAGACAGGCCAAATATCCTCCGGCTAAATTTTATTCACAATTCTGTTCTAGCAACGACAGCGTTATAAAGGGCCAATCAGTAACATCTATGGCTGGTGTTATCTTTATTAACCACAAATCAGAAACATGCTAAATAAATTCATTTCGCGAGATAAAAAGGGCGTGATTAAGTTAGAGTTAGGTTAGGTTAGGTTAGATATCGTTAACCTTTAGACTACAAACAAACCAAGAACGTATCAATTAACAACTGCTACTAAAAGCATAATATGCAAATTCACAGTTCTTAAGGCACTGAATACGTGTACTCTCTCGGGCCACTGGCTTCGCCTATACAAAAGAAAATTCAAACGATTGGACACTCTACGCCTCTATCAGTAGCATTAAAAATCAATATTGACGTGTAGAGGCAGTCTCCGAAACGTCCGAGTATTGATTCAAACTCTTATCAAATAAAAAATTCGCCTCGGTTGCATAACAGGAATTCCAAAAATGCAAAGAATTAGAAGTTTTGTTAACAGAAGTTTTCCAGGGCGAAAGCTTTTCATTGCTACGCCCAGCATCCGCATTAAAGACTGCCCACTGTCGGCTGTAGGCGTCTTCGCACTGTATTTACTCACAGCTACCTTGTTCCCGTCTTCTTCAACGGGATCCCGAGGGCGCGCCATACCGTGGATTCAAGAACAGTGATACTGCAGCAGTTCCAGATGATTTGGCATCGTTAAGAGTCCTGAGCCAGCCGCGTCTACCCTCATCCAGAGATATCATTTTGGTCTTTAAGAGGACATTTCTAAAGGTATCCACTCCATTACTGCGTATTGTATGTCATCTCTGCTTCTTATGAGCCAAATGTCCAACCCACAATACTTTCATAGACCTTACCATAATGAAACATCTGTATACATCTCGGATGTTCCTCGTTAATATCATCCTAAATTGTACACTTCATCCTTTAAGATCCAAACATTTTCCTCAAATACTTTACTCAGAGTTTAGGTGTCCGCCACTGGACCCAAGGTTCACCGGTTCAATCCCGGTCGAGGTCGATGGGTTTTTAAGGGTGATAAAAATCCGTATCACAACTTCCTTCGGAGTAAAATAAAGCCTTAGGTCTCATGTCGTAGATTTATGGCACGTAAAGAAACCTTTCGAGCATGATACGAGATGTTTCGTAAGCAAAATTCAGCGGCCATTTCTCACCCAAGTCTCTCCTGATTCACTGCTAGATGTCTCTGGCAGTCAAATCAGGATTGAGCAGAAATTGTGCAGAGTCAGTGGGCTGGTCACTCAGTACTCATAAATTCACACTTTAAGACCAAGAAACCTCCTAATAAGAGACGGCGAAAACCCACAACCGGGTTGTAGAGCCAAGAGACAACAAGAAATTTTCTCAGAGTAAGGAACCACATGTCAGGCAAAATAATTTGAAAAACTGCAATTTTGTACATCGTTATTTTACACGTTTTAAAATTAGATGGGATGTTAATGTGTTTCGAACTGGATAATAACAAGCTACAATTATAAAACGTCGTGAAATGAAATATCGACGGATAGAAGCCACAGGTCACAGCAAGGCTGCAAACACAGCATTAGTTTCGGAGCTGCTGACATCTATATTTGTACACATCTAACAGAGTCTCAATACGTTAGGCAACACGCTTAAACAGTCTTCTATTATTTCGTCACATTAGATTTATTCTTTTGATCACCGGTGACTATTGATCGGATTGCATTCATAAAAAGTATTTCACAAAAATGTTATCCGTTTCGACCTAATTAATTTTTTTATAGCATGACACAGCTGAAATAAAAATAATACTGGGGACAGAGAGTAAATAATGGAAAGGTAATTTTCTGCGAAAAAATATGTAGTGACGGAAAAAATCGAGCGATAGTTGAGTTTGGTTGTCGTCAGCATTATTCAGTAACTTTTATTTGCAGTTTACTTAGTAACAGTTCCGTCATTTAACAATCAGTTTTGGACAAATGCTGACCAGGTTACAGAAGTTAAGTTAAAAAAACCAGGAAAGGAGTGGATGCTGGAAGCAGGTGGATACACGGAACAGATGATGGAATTAGAGAAACAGTGAGGGTTTGGGAAAACAGAAGAAAAGGCTGCAGTGAAACCTTGGATTAGGGCAGTCTTGCTGACTCAGTTTGTAAAAGACAGAAAAAATGATTCCGAGAAACGTACGGACTACGAGGAGACGTCACGAGATCACGACTTGTCAAATCGAAAGTGGACCTATTAAGTAATGTGTGTGTTCACTCATACGAAGTACGTTTGTAAATAAATCCGGAAATAAATGGGAACGTGATATGAGAATGTGTACGGAGAAAGGGTTAAAACGGCTTACTCAAGAATTCCAACGATAACGATGCCCTCTAGCCGAGGATAATACTACCAAGATGAAACAGGTAAGATTAATCTGAACTAATCGGCACAGCTATCAGCGTCTGTGATAAGGTACCCATTACAAGCACTTTCATTTTTAGCGCGAAAGATCTGATATTTTATTTTAACTGACAACACAAAATTAAAAGATGTCTACGTTGCAGCTCTCACAGAGCGAAATGCTAGTAGCTGACCAAGAAACAGACGGTTTATGTCGAATGTCCAGTGACAAAGCGCGACAAGATGGTTGCTAAGCGCTACAGTAGGCGGTGGAGTGCCTGAGAACCACCAGCAGGAGGTAAATTACACATGAGTTACGCAACCGAAATTCTGAGTAAGAATTAGAACTTTATTATTTACTTCCATCATTTTGTTTTCTATATTACTCCATATTTATTAATGTTTTATTTAAATCATTGCTTTACAGACTAATATTGAACATCAGATGAACCACGCCATATAAAAAACAATACCTTCGTTCTAATATATAAGAGTAATCTGATAAGAACATTTCAATAAACTACATAACATTGTAAATGTTTGTAATTCGAGTTTTAAATTTACCAATCTCATTTATACCTGAGGACGGTTAAATATAACCGAAACATGTCGTAAGAGACGTTCCAATTTGTAAATCGATCATTCGATGCGGAACGTGAAATTATATTTTAAATATTTTATATTTTATTATCTTACTAAAATTGTGATTTGACGGAAAATATTAAAATATTAAGAATTAGAACATAAATTAACCGTATAGAATTTAGATAAGTAACGAAACAAACACCATCTTAAAGAGGTCAGTTCTCTTGCATTTTGTAACCAACTAATTCGTGATCTTGAAAGTTACATGCTTCTGCAGAATCAAACCAATAGTTATTAAATATTCACCACAGAGTCGAGGTTGGTAGCATTAGAATATTAGAAAAATGTGCACACAAAATATTGAACCCTGCAATGAGACGGCGCTCTCATAAACTCACAAACATTGTTATTTCTCAGAGCAAAATTCATTACAACAGGCAGCAGTGTTCGAAAAAACAATCAGTTATTCATTACACCAAACTACATTTCATTCCGTCATAATGAGTATCCATGCATAATAATGGCTGACATAAACACAGAATATCCCCTTGGGCTTTGTGATTTAATTTTTAATATGTGAAGCACTAAAATGAACCATCCTCTTGAGGCCACGTGTGTCTGCCAAAGGCGTCGATGAACCTAAAATGATATATTTTCAGTCTACCTGCAAATCTGGACACGTCTTAAGAGTAGAAATTAAATTCGTAAGATTAAGTTACATGTGGCGATTTTCAATTTCGTCCAGCATTCTGGTTCCTTACATTACAGGTTACCTGGCAGTGCATTCATTCCTAAATAGATCCGTGGTGATTGGGTTATGCATGTCTGAAGAAATGTAAGCTGAATATGGTGGAATCATTGCAAATTAAATAAAGAGTTCGGCAAGGAAGAAGTGTGGGCAGGACGTGGGAAATTTTAAAGGAAAGGTGCAACGCCATAGAACGACAGAACGTTTTTGCTAAAATTAGAGAAAAGAGATCTCTGGCGTTGTACGGGGAGATGAAATCAGGGTGGGGTAGACAGGGCTACATTGGTTGCTGTACGAGGGTGGAGAGAGAGGGATGGGCATGGTTCAGAGCGGGTATTTGGAAGCTGAGAGGGATGAGGGGGGGCATGGATGGGAAAATATGCCCTTTATGTGGGGCGACAGAAAGCGAGATTCACATACTATTAAAGTGTACGGAAACCGGGAGGTGGAGGGAACAGCTCCTGAGGAACAAGTGGTTCACCGTTGGCGAAGAGTTGGCCTTCAAGAAAATTTTAAGCACTACGAATGACACGGAGGTCAGGGATGTAAGGAAATTTCTGTACAAAGTAAGATGTAAAAGACAGGTCAAAATTAGGAATTTAGAACTGCCACTGGGGTAGAAGGCACGAGAACAATACGGAAGAGTTATGTAAATAGTATTAGGGATTAAGGAATAGTCATGTAGAGTAGCATTAGGGAATAGTTGTAGTAAGCAGTAGTGCTAATAGTGCTACGTATGTAAGGACTGTGGCCGTGAAAACCTGGTGTTAGGCGGCCACAGATCTCTGTATATAGTCTAAACCAAATATATTATATTATATTATATATAGACATGAGATTACGTCGACTCTACAGAGCACGACATTCTCTGAACTGCGACCAAATATGTAGGATTTGAGGTTTTCACGGCGGTGAGCCTGGAGATAGCTGTGTTCTACTAGCAAGTAAGTCATAAATATATATAATAAAATTAATACATCTGCAAAAAAGGCATGGATCACCGACTGATCGCGATGAACGTACCTTTAAAATAATGTCTGAGGACATAAGGAAAACTACATTTGACTGTTCTGGGTCGTACGAACCAAGAATACTGCAGCTGTTGCGAGACTCATGTTCAGTTAACACACAAAACGACGAACAGCAAAGAAGAGCACACATTAATTCAGTTGCGTCATTCAGCATTTACGACAGTAAGTCATGTCATTCAATGTTTCGTCACTCAGCCAGTCTGTCGGGGTATTTAATAAGTCAATAATGCCATTAAATCAGCCTAAATATTAATCTGTCACGAAGTTTATTCGATAGCTATGCCATTTATTCAGAAGCGCATTCAGTCATCGGTAAATTCAATAGTCATTCAGTGAGACAGTCATTCATTCATTCATTCAGACAGTCATTCAATCAGTAATTCATTCATTCAACCAGTTATTCAGTCAGTCATTCATATATTTATTGTCATTCATTCATTCATTCATTCATTCATTCATTCATGCAGTCATTCAGTCAGTCAGTCAGTCAGTCAGTCAGTCAGTCAGTCAGTCATACATTCAGGCAGTCATTCAATCAGTAATTCATTCATTCAACCAGTTATTCAGTCAGTCATTCATATATTTATTGTCATTCATTCATTCATTCATTCATTCATTCATGCAGTCATTCAGTCAGTCAGTCAGTCAGTCAGTCAGTCAGTCATACATTCAGGCAGTCATTCAATCAGTAATTCATTCATTCAAGCAGTTATTCAGTCAGTCATTCATATATTTATTGTCATTCATTCATTCATTCATTCATGCAGTCATTCAGTCAGTCAGTCAGTCAGTCAGTCATACATTCAGGCAGTCATTCAGTCAGTCAGTCATTCAATCTTTCAGACAGTCATTAATTCAGTCGTTCAGTCATTCAGTCGTTCAGTCAGACAGTCAGATCATTCATCTTATTGGCTAAAACGCAGACTGTTACTCAGAGAATGTGGTTTATATTTGTCTTTGATGAAGAAAGAAAAGGACATTGAAACAAAAGTGTATCTGGTTCCAAGGTAAATAAACTCAGCCTCTTTCAGTCTCATTTTAAATACTTCGTTGTTGTTCGCGCTTTAACATTGCACAATTTCACCATTCAGAAATACAAATATTGAAGTGTGGGTCGGGGTTCCGAATAACTGCAGTACAGACAATGCTTTACGGGCAATTCCTTATGAAGGAGTGTTTTTTGGGTTTTTTTTGAACAAAAGCGCAAATCTTACAGTTTCCTTGGTTTAGAGTGACGGTTTCAAACACCGTTTCAAATTTACTTTAGAAATAACAACAACATACAACACATCAGTTGCAAATTATTATTTTAGTAACAAACAATCTTATTATAACAGTTGTAAACAATAAATAAAAAAAATAATAAATGTTTGGGTGACGCTGGCCTCACAGTTAGTCGCCACACTATTAAAAGATGTAGGGGAATGTATGGAAGGCTCCATTTCTCTTAATTTCGTCACTAAATGGAGATGTGTGGTCAGTTTCAAGTTCCGTGGCGAGAATGCAATAAATCCCACGAAAGAGTACTGTGATTATGGGACGCGTCCAGTAGAGGGTGTTGCTGTCAGCGGTACTGTATATTTCTGAGTCGTCCTGCCAATTAACGTGACTGGCCACGTCATAAAAAGTTTGTGAACATCAACTTGGTTCGTGTCCTATGTGTTACAGTTAGGGTATTATCTTTCACAGTTTCAGTGTGGGGAGGGAAGCGAAGGGATCTTACCCTTAACCTGTTTCCATCAGAACAGTGTGACTGCTGCTAGTCGTGACATTGTGTGTCACTGACAGAACACTGCGCAGATGCTGTCACAAACATGAGTTACTATGTATCAACTCGCGTCAGACACGAAAGTTTACGAGCGTAAAGTTGACAACACTGTAATGCAGTTCCACGAAACTGCCTAAGTAGGTTTTTCAGTCACCATTTCTTTTTTATTTACGTAAGATGGATACCTCTGTTTTGTTCCTTGCTGTTATCAGCAGTTTTTACAGCGAGAAGGCAGGGATATGAGAAGAAAATAAAATTGCTGAATATATGGTTTGTATGATATTTCAGCATGCTGCTTCTCAGAAATATAGAAAAAAAAAATTCATTTATTCCTTCACTTGGATTCTCTGTTAGGGCTCTGAAGACAGTCTTCTTCCAGAAATCTATAAGCGAACTACATGGATCTATTTTTACTTCCCTCATTCCCCTTACGCAATCACGTACGTAAACATCTACGTTTACAACGAGAGTAAGCAAATCGGGAGATTTTATACCAAACAGCACAGACGCGATTAAATAGCTCAATTTTCTATATCACTTCCAAGGCGATTTAAAAATCTCATTGCCGTATAACTGTTTGTGACATTGCGTAATCCTGTGGAATATTATCAACGTTTCGGATGAATATACTGCTTCCATCTTCAAGACAGAAACTTAGGATAAAAGCAAAGATGTTTCTTATGTAGCTTTCATAAACTCTACAAGGGGTTAGTTATTTTCTCCGAAACGTCAGTAATCACCGACAAGACTACGTGGCACTTCGGTTCCGCTAAACTAATTTAATCTGGATTTTAACTGTTAACATTTCACGACATGTTACATTTTATAATAGCATTCATACCAGTGCGTTTAACAGCCTGTATTAAATATTTGCTTTTTTTAAAGCACGAGTTTTGTACATTCTGGTAGAATAATGAAACAGTTTGATCATAAAATAGGAGATGTATAAAGTTAGGAAAATGTTGCTACACGCCGTGACTGTGTAGGCTGCACACAGTTACAGTGACCCCCTCGTTGCCTTTAAGTTAAGTACCCCTTAAACGTTGATACCAGAAGAAGCACATAGCTTGAAACAACGCGAAGTTCTAGTGAAAATGATGTCGGTACCAAATTTACATGTAACAAATTCGGCATCTGTTGGTATTGCTGTGAGTGAATGTATAAAAAATAGGAAATGGTTCACGAGATGGCTGACTAACAGAAAAAGGCATTCAGTTGCTAGTTTATTAAAACAAGATGTCTTCCGGGCTTTAGCGCCGAGCTACAAGAAAAGTGGTTTTATCACAAGCCTGTACGATAAGTCGTTACAATTTACACCACCTGAAACTCCTATTGGAATCCAGTGTTCACTAGCTTTCCCGTTTTATTGGAGACGAGGCTTATACACTACTTGAAAATAAACTCAGACCGTTTCCGCAGAAGGGATTAACGAATGAGAACAGATGTGCAACAACGGCTTAAGCAGAGCTCGACGCGTTATAAAAAACGTTATTGAATCACTGGATTCTCATTTTATATTATTTCATATTGACATAGTAATTAATGTCAGGTTGGTTTAAGCTTCTTGTACTTTGTACACTTATTTAAAACGTAACTCTCTAAGTTATTCACCAAATGAGATTTTTGACGACGAAGATTCTAAATACAACAATTTATTGAGGCCCCCTGGCGGAAAAATGCAAATTATTTAATTCCACTGCAAAATACAGCGCAAAACGCACTGATTCAGCAAAACAGAATACAAATAACTACAAGTAATATTTCAAAGTAAACGTTAGGTTAAAAGTAAACTACATTGGGATATAAAGAGTAGTAAAATTAGAAGAAATTATTTCAATTAATAAGAAATAATGCATCAACTCACGTGTTATTTCCAAAAAAAATGTTAATTAAATTACTTTATTTTTCAATTATATATCGCCGAAAATTTTTCCGAAAAATTCATTTATTTCCATCGGAAAACAGCTCTTTTCACTTTTCTAATAAGACATTGTAAGAATTTTACCGAAGAGATTTGTTGGAAAACTTGTTCTACGTACATCGGTTGATCCTGCACAAATTAATAATTTTTTTCCCCTTATAATCTCCATGCATTCTCTTCAAAGGTTTCTAAAAATACTAAAGGCATGAACCAATTCCGCAACATGTTGAAACACGGAGACTACGCGTTTCAACCTTTTTTGTGCAAGCGGCTTAATCCGCTCCCCGGGTTCTTCACCCTGGGCGTTAATATCACAGTCTGGTAAAGCAACCATTGCAATTTAATCCGCGATACAACCTTCCTCCCTTCTCAGACTACAGTTTCCATCATGGTACTCTGTTCAGCTACACGCATCCCAACTTGTATCAACGTGTATGTGATCTTTTAGGTTGAAGCATTACGAATATGGCAAACAGGAACGTGGCTACCAGCCGAAATATTGTGAACTACAGCCAACAAGCTTCATGTATTGAAAATATTAATAAAATATTACGACCCGCCCATTAAATGTTACTAAATGTGCCTGAATTTATAACTTGTGTTGGGCAAGGCCGTGGTCTAGGCGACACGCAGTTTTCCTCCGGGGGCTTCCCCGGTTCCTCCGTGGCATCCCAACAATTACTCCATTCACACACAGAAGAAGGCAATGGCAAACCACTTCTGGATCATCTGCCAAGAACGTATATGAACAGGTCCCAGTCCGAGAAAAGGATGGAAGGATCCTGTTCATATGGACCTGTCGTCAGACAGAACACTAAATAATAATAAGATGAGGTGGTCTAGCGGTTAGAACGCTGGCCTTGTAATCCTGGGGTCTCGGGTTCGATTCCCCGCGGTGCCCGGATTTATAACTTGTGTTGGGCAAGGCCGTGGTCTAGGCAACACGGAGTTTTCCTCCGTGGCATCCTAACAATTACTCCATTCACACACAGAAGAAGGCAATGGCAAACCACTTCTGGATCATCTGCCAAGAACGTATATGAACAGGTCCCAGTCCGAGAAAAGGATGGAAGGATCCTGTTCATATGGACCTGTCGTCAGACAGAACACTAAATAATAATAAGATGAGGTGGTCTAGCGGTTAGAACGCTGGCCTTGTAATCCTGGGGTCTCGGGTTCGATTCCCGACGGTGCCCGAATTTATAACTTGTGTTGGGCAAGGCCGTGGTCTAGGCAACATGGAGTTTTCCTCGGGCGGCTTCTCCGGTTTCCCCGTGGCATCCCAACAATTACTCCATTCACACACAGAAGAAGGCAATGGCAAACCACTTCTGGATCATCTGCCAAGAACGTATATGAACAGGCCCAAGTCCGAGAAAAGGATGGAAGGATCCTGTTCATATGGACCTGTCGTCAGACAGAACACTATATAAATAAATATTGAGAAAAATTCCACAGAACAACGAAGGAAACTCCCTCTCAATTTTATCGAGTCCGGGAATATAGATATCCCAACATTAAATTAACGTTAGCTGCAGCGAAAAGTATCCACTTCTGGTAAGACAGGTTGGTAAGAAGCACAGTGCGTGTGTAGATCTCCCCAAGGGGACATAAATACAAAGACGATCTTAACCTCACCGCAGGCTCCACTCCCCTGAGACGCGCTAATCTCTTTTTGGGCTGTCTCGGAAAAAATAGTGGCCATATTTGTTCTTCAGATTAATGCCAAGTTTTATAGAACAAGAAATAAAGGTAAAAGGAAATCAAGAAATACAAGAAGCTGACTTACTGAGAGAATGTACGGAAAAATATATCTAACCAGAGTGGTTTTAGTTAACCAATTAGATTACGACCAGAAAATGACCTCATAGGGACTGTGTAGCCTGACTCCGACTCCCCCATCTCTGTCTTATAAACAATATCCAGCTGTTATGGAACTTAACTAAATGGACCGTGGGTTTTAGGTCACAATTCAATAGCGTGAAGGTGACGTCAGAAACATGGCGTCGCCAGGAAAGTAGAGAAGCCACGTCACTGCCACTTTCCAAAATGGAGGTTCGTGACACAACGTTGAGGTTATGAAACGAGATAATCCGATTATAACGTGAGTCTGCTCGTTTTCTTTTAACGTTTTGATAGCAGAGTGGCCGTTCAGAAACTGGAGATGGTATTTTTGTTCCGCTCTGGAAATGGCGCGCACAAACTGTTAGCAAACTTACACGTTTGTCTTTATACCGATCAGATACAAAAACTTCCACAAACAAACTCACTGAATTATTTAATCAGCTACATGAAGCACAGACCTCATTGAGAAGCTCATAATCGCTCAGCTGGTCAAAGAACTACTCAAACAGTTGAAGATTTCTGTCTTCTGGGTTGTTGCGCTGTGTAGTCTGGTCGATGTTAACCTACATTTCAGGGGTCATACTGCCTCCGTCATCAGGGTGATTAAAAATATGAATATCTCTGTCTTCTGGGTTGTTGCGCCGTGTAGTATGGTCGATGTTAACCAACGTTTTTGAGGTCATACTGCCTCCATCATCAGGGAGATTCATCGTACTTTGCTATTCTCCTACTAGCTTAATTTTGTTTTTTATTAATATACAAGGATTACATTAACAATCTTACAAACCAAATTATTTCAGCGTTATGTTATCAGACTTCCCTACCTTCAATGGACTCGACTGACTCAGGATAACTTCGGAGGACATAGATTCCTATTCGAAAGTTGTTCTCTCTGAGTCCCTCTATACGCTCCTTCAGTGTGGCCCCAATCTTTTGAATCACTCTGTATAAAACATGCAATTGTGAAATGTGGGCTATTTATTTTCACTGATGATTTACTTAACGATACTGTTCCTAGTTCGGATTGTGCATGATAATTAATGAATTGCAACACATTTGAAAGTAAGCGGTCGTAACCCCCCCCCCCCCCCAAAAAAAAAGAGAGAGAGAGACGGGCCTTCGGAATTTTCCAGTGGGTCTGATAAAACCACGAAAATACTCTGTAGGTTAGTTTATGTCCTGGTCAATATTCGAACCACGGACGTCTCGAAAACTAAATAACAGTGCTCAATACTCCGTCGCGAAGTTTGGTCAGTTGAAAAACTGTCATTAAATTACGAATATTACGACATTTTAATCTTGTATAAGTCTCAAAGTTACGCCTTCTGGAAAGGAACGTGTATAAAATACGTATACTAAGTTCATTTTCCAGTTATAAAAAAAATCTCAATAAAAATTCGTGCTAAAATTGTTAAGAGGTAGGAGCATACAACTTTGTCCGTAAATCTTAAAAATAAAACGTGTTATAAATTATATGATTACAAGAAGCCTAACCCTGAAGCATTTCACGTTTAGCGAAAAGTTGGTTCTATCGGTCCAAATCAAAACGATAAATTTATGAAATTCCAACAGAACAAGTATCAAATGATGATTTTGGTGATACCGACTGTGAATCCGTATCGTCCTCTACATGGTCACGGACGTTTCGCTAGGACACACAGCATCCAACTTCAGGACATGCATCTTCTGAATTTCCAATACATTTTAAGACTCAGGAGATTTGTTTCTCCGAAACGTCGATAACTACTCACAAAATATACTGCGTGATAACTCTGAAGACCGTAATACTTCCCATTTTCGCCGTCATGACCACGTAAATCTGAATACGTGCGAGCAATTTATCATCGGAAGCCACAGAGCTAACACCGAAATACAAACGATCTGTGTGTAATGTATTGAAAATAATCCTAGCTCGGCAGATTACATTCGGGGAAGGTTTGTTGCCATCATTTCAGAATACTTTTCAAGTTCTCGTCTACTTCCATGAATCGAGAAAATTTATCATAACTTACACAAAAAGGCTGAACCTGATTTTCTACAGGGGTACGAAACATGGTCTCCCGCCCTAGGGGAATAATTATGACAAGGGAATTTGGTAAGAAACTTAGAGTATTTCCACCTGAAGAGGTGGAAATAGCAGGCATGTGCACAAAGTCACGTGCTCTCTTCATCGGATATTTTCAGGAATATCATACCAAGAAAAATGTTGTGGCATGCATGGAGAAGATAAAATATGCGTACACATTTTAAATCAGAAAATTTGAATTAAATATATAACCTTGGAGATGACCTTGTCGTAGTTGGGAGAATGTTAAAGAAACGTCGTTAATAAATGTGGTGTGAACGTGTGGGCTAGATTCAACTGGCTTAGGAGAGTCCAGTAGTGTAAAGATAATGCAGCCTGTTACCATAAAAGACGTTTTTACCAAATTATTGACAGTCAGCTTGTCAAAGAGGATTCCGCACCATGGAATTTGCTGACAAGCCTGTGGTGTGACGGATAATGTCAAAATTATGCCTGTACGAACGTACGAAAGTCCTATGTCGGATCACACACCTCTCCTTGCAAGATCCAGTTATCTGCCTTAATTCCGACAAACAGCGCGAATCAAATTTATCGCGCGTTGTTAACAGGCTTTCTAAACAACTGCTGAGATAGCTGGAAGACTCCCTTGACGGGGATTAAGCCCATCGTAAGGGCGCGTGTTCAATAAACAGAGGGTAAATAACGATGATACGTGCGAGGTTCGAAATCGCGATCCCAGGCAGTTGCTTAAGGCGACCATTAGGGTCCAGCATAGGATGTACGAGGTGCGATCGGAAAGTTTAAAGACTGTGTCAATAGAAGGCGAACCGGATGTAGTACGAGCTTCTGCCGCTAGGGGGTGCGGCCTACATTCATAGTGAATCAGTGTGCCAGCCGGCATCATCGAATTAGCATTTGTTTCTTAGTTACGGGCGTTTTGGTAGTGCATTACACCGACCCTCCGGCGATTTCGGAATGGCGTGTGCATCAAATTTTGCCAAAGACTCGCCAAAACGGCTACGGAAACCTATGAAATGCTAAAGCAAGCATTTGGGGAGTCCGCAATGGGTCGTGCACAAACTCTTGTGTGGCATTCACGTTTTAAAAATGGCCAAACCTCTGTCGATGATGACGAGCGTTTTGGACGACCATCTTCGAGCACAACGCCCGAAAATATTACGAAGATTCGGCAGGCCATTCACGAAGATCGACGTCGTACCATCAACGACTCGTGCGAAATTGTTGGGATAGGCTATGGGACCTGTCAGCTGATTCTAAAGGAAGAACTCCACATGCGACGCATCCTGTCTGAGGACCAGAAACAGAATCGACTTCTCGTTTGTGAGGAGCTCAAAGATCTTGCAAGAACCGACCCCAACTTCCTTTCTAAGCTCCGTGTGACTTCTTCCTCTTCCCAAAGATGAAAATTCAGCTAAAGGGAAGGAGATTTGAGACGATAGAAGAGATTCAGGCAGAATCGCAGATGGTGCTTGACAGGCTGACAAAGAAAGATTTCCAGGGATGCTTCCAGGCTTGGCAGCGGCGCTGGGATCGTTGTGTTCACTCCCAGGGGAACTACTTCGAGGGTGATGGATGAATTTAATACCTGAGATAAGTGTTCGGGTTTTTATACGCGCAGTCTGGCAACCTTTCGATCGCACCTCGTATGTTGGAAGTGTCAGTCGCGTTGAATCGGAAAACTGGAGAATAAATAGGCCTCTGTTTTCAACTATGTTCAATGTACGGATAGGAAAGTTCTAATCTCAAACTGCATTCTTGTATCTAGCACCAATCCCAAAATTGAAAGCCGTAATACCAAATCCGATTACGACGTGTTTTCAATCACTGGGTACTGACTGCAGCTCCTGCATTGGCCGTGCTTTTAACGATCACAAAAACGAATAGGTTTTATACCATCTGATTTTAAGAATGTGTCCAGTGTGTGATAAACCGAGGTGGGATGGAGGAACCTCACACACGTTTGCAATGAATGTTCTGTTAGACAGACTAGAATACCTAGTCTGTTGAATTTAACTGGAATCTGAAGTGCTCAGGGCAGTTCCACTTGTGAGTTTCCGGGTAAAAACACGAGAATTACAAAGACAATTTCTTCCTAAACCACGGTTTTTAACACTCTGTTCGAAATGAAAAGTCTCCGAAACGCCGGTATCTCTTACCAATATCACGGAAGACAACCATCATCGATGCCCTGAGAATTTGAAATCTCACCATTCTGAAGTAATTTCACTCATAAATATTCTGGGATCACAAAACGAGAAAAGCTTCAGATATACTGAACACACAATTAACCCTTTCCTCTGTACGTACTCGTTATGACGATTAATTTGGTGTTTCTAAACATTAGCAGAAAGAATGGCTTCCAACTTTAAAGAGTTGTTGTTTCTCAAGAATAATACGTTGCCATGGAATACACTAATAGCATATTTCTTCAAGGTAAACTATCGTTCAACAGGTGAAGGTCAACGCGCATGAGCAGTTGTTAAAAGCAAGACATATAAATAATGGACATCGTTAACATTATTATTATTATTTTAGTGTTCTATCTGACGACAGGTCCATATGAACAGGATCCTTCCATCCTTTTCTCTGACTGGGACCTGTTCATATACGTTCTTGGCAAATGATCCAGAAGTGGTTTGCCATTCCCTTCTTCTGTGTGTGAATGGAGCAATTGTTGGGATGCCACGGAGGAAAACTCCGTGTTGCCTAGACCACGGCCTTGCCCAACACAAGTTATAAATTCGGGCACCGCGTTGGCGCAAAACTCACTTCAGAAATTACGTTTCTTTTAATTTCTAATGCAACTTAACTTTTGGAGTTTGTTTCTTAATGCTCTGGGTTTGGTAACAGGGAAAACAAATGTGTTTATTTTTCACCACTTACTGAACAATTTAGACTGGTTATCACTTACCTTAACAATTGCTGGGCTATTATCATTATTATTGTGTGCTGAAAAATGGCCTGACGCGGGAACCAATCATCGATTGTAATCAGTGGCGAGTTTAGGTCGATTTTCGTAAAAATTAGTACATTATTACACAAGTTGGAACCCCATCATAGGCCATACGTTCATATCGTAAATTATTATTTATAATGAGAAGAATAAGAAGAAGAATGTTTTTCATAGCAGTTGAATCCGGAGGCAGCTGACATATCCGGAGAAGTTAAAAGTTAATTATGAAAGGTACTCGGATCAAAAGAGACATGTAAAATTACGCAGATCACAATGTAGCAGCATCTGCTATTCTGTGGACACTACAATATTAACCAGGCTTTTGCAAATTGTAATTAAGCTGAGCACAAATTTCAACTCTTTTGGTGGTTTCACCAACACCGGGTGCGTTTTGATTCAGCTGAGTGAAAACTTGGCTAAACACACTGGTGACACGGGACCGCAGAGTTTGATGTCTGCCCGCCTTAACTGTGTGATAACTTCTGACCAACTGATAAATCATCATAAAACTTTGTACGAACATAATACCACTACAGTTTGTAGCCTTTCATTAGCTACCATCGCTAATACCAATATGGCTGCTGTGCGAAATTCCGAGTTCCAAGCGCCACTAGGAATAATTAATGGAAAATTCTGAAAATTTTGATTTTATAAATTTTTGTTGATCCAATACAAAAAGATTGTGTTGAACGATGCAAATCGTCTGAGATTGCATTGACATACATGGTAATTCGGGAGTAGAGCCAAATGCCGAAACGTCGTGTTTTGGCTATTAAATGTACCTCAGACAACGGACAATATAGAAAACAGTGTTCCTATCGTAATCGACCTTTCGCTTAACACTAGGCTGCCTGACTTGGTACTAAGAATTATTTCTATGAACTGGGCACTCCGGTAGACCCCGTCCACAGCCACAGGGAATATAATCATGTTGAGGATCTGGGCAACAAGGCGTGCCAGGAACTTCTTCGCTGCAGTAATCTGGACTCCGGAGAGGACAAAACACGTTGCTGACGCTGTGATACGTTTGCTTTGGTTCGTACACCCTAATCCTTTCACAAAAATAAAATTCGCATTCATTTTGTTGGTTTATGTATCTAGCTTTCATGTAGGAACTTGTAGTGAATTCTATAAGCGAAGACAGACCAACGCTAAAACCAAACGAGGTCGAATAAACCTAAACATTCTGAAGAAATGCAGCGAACTGATAGGCTCTTCCAACAAGGCGGCTGTGACGTCAAGCTTTCGTACCACAAGGCCTGTACGAATCTCAATGACAGAGCGTTCAACCTAACCTGCCAATTCGGCTACGTCCGTCTGACACGTGTTTTCGGCAAACTCTGAATGACAAACGAGTTACTCTGCGAATTTCACATTCAAAGTCACGTCCACAGCGTCTCGTTATCTCACAGAACCTTCTCTTCCCGAAATGTCGCCTTTGAACACGAAACTAACTGCATTCTATAAGATATTTTAATACTATTTTTAACTGCATTCTGTAAAAAGAAGTCCAAATCAATATTAATGCAGACTGAGGTATATCCTAATGATTAATTAACTAACTAGCTCCCTGGTATCAGAACCCGCAGGTCCACCACCGACAACACCAAAGCCCGTCACCGGAGACGATCCTGAACAAACCCCATTAATTTACCATCCCCACCTCTAACATCTATCCTGATGTCACCGTTCCACGTCCTTCTTGGTCTGGCCAATGGTCGTTTTCCAGATGGATTTCCCACCAAAATTCTGTACGCACTCCTTACTTCTTCATACGTGCTACATGTATAGCCCATCGAAGGCTCCTAGATTTCACTGTCCTCACTATGCTAGGTGACACGTACAATTCACGCAGCTCCTCGTAATGCAATGTTCTAAATTCCCCACTTACTTCATCCCTCCTAAGACCAAATATCTTCCTGAGCACCTTTTTTCCAAACACTTGTAATCTAAGTTTTTCCTTTAAGGTAAGAGACCATGTTTCACAACCATACAAGACAACAGGCAAAATTATTGTTTTATATATCCTAATTTTTAGTGTTTTGGATAGAAAACGAGATGAATCGAATAAAAACAAGCGTTTTCTAAATGTATTCTACTCTTAATTTCTTCATGGACCTCCTTTCTATATGTTAATGTTGTTCCCAGATACTTAAATTTTAAAACTTTTTCAAATGATGTGTTAATTATAATTATGTTCTGCCATTCTTTCTGATGTTGATCCCGTATTACGCCCATGTATTTATTTTTGTCTACATTTACTTCTAGGCATATCCTAAAGACACTCGCTCTTTTAATAAACTCTCAGATAACGGAAGTCTAATTTATTCTAAGGCATGTTAAAGCAGTTCCATCGGATATCTAACTCTTAACTCGTATCAGAAAAATATTGTCGTGGCTGGTGGTGGGACATCAGTTCCTACCGGCAGTCAGGATGCAACAGAAGCGTACAACTTTCTAGGAAGACGCACTGTGTTCTTCAATCCAAACAAGACAACTATTAGCTCTTAGCTCTCAGTCGCCAAATTTGTCACGTGATGACTGCGTCAATCACAAACCTATCGAAACACCTACTATCAAGGCAATATTTTAGGTTTTCACGGCTATGAGTGTAAATATGACTGTCTTCTGGTAGAAGTTTACCAATATTTTAGAAATAGTATTAAAATATATTAAAATTGTCCGTCAATCGCAATAAAGTAATATAAGATAATTAGATGGTTAAAATATTATCCTTTGTTCCGTATCGAGTACTCGATTTACATATGGAACATTCTCGACATGTTTCGGCTTTCATAGAGCCGTCATCAGGCGTATATTGGTCTGTGAATTAAATTCACAGACCAATATACGCAGCATTAACATCACTCCTACAATACGATTGCATCAATGATATATAACACAACAATAAATGTTGATACAATGTGAAAAACGAAGAAATGATAAGAAAATTAAAAATTAGTAATTGAATTAAGAGTTTATAACGTACACCTGATGACGGCTCTATGAAAGCCGAAACATGTCGAGAATGTTTCATATGTAAATCGAGTACTCGATACGGAACAAAGGATAATATTTTAACCATCTAATTATCTTATATTAATTTATTGTGATTGACGGACAATTTTAATATATTTTAATACTATTTTTAAATAAAATCACAATATGACGCACCTACAATATCTAATATTTTAGAAGTGCGATCATGGAGACAGCACGTACTTCTGAAACGTCGGTAAGCTTCTACCACATTGCATGGTGAAACAACCCACATAATATCCACTTTCGGACGTAGATTTTTATAGCTTGAATGATAAGATTTTTCACAGTCACTCTAGAGAAGTTTAAGGCGTATATTTGTTTCAGACGACAGACTGGGCGTGTCCGCAGTCGTACTGGTAACAAGGAAGACGACAAACTGACAGGATAAGCTGAAATCACACTGTAACCTCGTGTCTTCGTCTTGTGTCATTCAACCTCTGCCAAGCTTCAATCCCGGTACACGCGACCTGCATAATCAAATTGTCCTTGTCTCTCTTGCAACATTTTATTCTGGATAAACGCAGATTAAGGCTCGGGATTCAGCGACGGTTAAAAAGATCCCCATTCATCTTTCACGGAGCAAAGGAAACGGTTGATATCTGAGGAAGGAAGAGATTTTTCGCTCTCTCTTCATTGCACAAAGAAGCAGGGAAGTGAGGAAAAGTAATTAAAAAATGCTAATTTCGAATGGAGATTTCGACAATGGAATTATATACCGTCGTTTTATCTGCCCTACGAAGCAGTTCTCAGATGAAAACGTAGTTTATCGGAAAGCAGTTCTTGGAGTCGCTAAATGATAAGAAACTGGGAATGGAGGATAGGAATTTCGTAATATATGCACGGAGTTGAAGACTCTAAAGATATTTAAATGGTAAAGGTCACTGTGGGCTGGACAAGTAAGTCTCAGGAAACATGAAATACCTACAATATTTCATCTACACAAGTTCTGAAGAAGATTTTTTACAGAATTAATTTATATTTGAACTTAAAACTAGCTGTTATGCGGGTAATCCATGACAACATGCCACACTGACAGAAATATTGAATCTGAAGAGGGTATTGGTTAATAGAGAGGTTGCCTACGTAAAAATTGCATTTAGCCCAATGGCCTTGTAGTGTACACCTAACAGATTAAATTCTACTGAAATTCGTATAATTGTCACGAATATAAGAAATGCCAACAAAAATTCACAGAACTGAATCACATACAGGATCGTAATCCGTTCACTTCATTCGTTAGGACAAACTGCACAAGTGTTTCATTTTGCACACATTTAGACGTATAAACAAAGTTACTGTAGAACAATTATCGACTTATCCATGAATCTAATATGAAGCGATTACTGTAGACTTCAGAAATCAAGAGTTACAGCATTAATAACTACCAAAATCTAAACATTACTCTGACAAGCAAAATATGTGACACTTTATACAGATAACACTAAAGAAATAAGTACTACTTCGGTGAGCAGATGCTTTTGATGTTGATAAAACATGGCCTGTTTCCTAGCTGAGAAGAAACATCTAGACAGGGTAACAAAACTAGTTAAATAACCAAGATGTTCTTAAGAAATCCGTGTCTATTCATATAATTAAGGAAAGTCCTCCAATACTCGCTGTCCTTTGCCAGCTAAATCCTATCCACACAGACACATCCCACAGTTTATCCTTTAAGTGTCGGACAATAATACGAGGCGCGTCCTCAAAGCAAGTTTCCCTGGGGCCGTTTACAGAAACAAAACACAATTTCATGGAAAAATTTATTGCAACAGATACAGCAAGTGTCCAGATATTTTTCAACATATTCGCCACCGGAATTGAGACATTGGTCATACCGTGGGACCAACTTTTGAATATCTGTGTCGTAGAAGTCTGCCGCCTGGGATTGGAACCACTGTGTGACAACCATCTCCGCCTCTCTGTCATTCTCAAAACGCTGACGCTGACCGGACAGGAATTTCTTGAGGTGTAGGAAAAGATGGAAATCACTGGGAGCGAGGTCCGGGCTGTAGGGTGGATGATTAAACACCTCCCAGCTGAACTCTTGCAGGAGACTTGCTGTCCGTCGAGCCGTGTGCGGCCTAGCGTTATCACTGACCGCACTTCACAGTCGGCGGGAGCTGGAATAAGAACCTCCATCTTCAACAGCTGCAACGATGCTACTGTGAGAACGCGGGAGGTGCCGTTAGTGCATGCGCCATGCTACGTCATTGCTCTATCACGTACGCACAGTCGCTTCGCGCAATATAAGGTTTGCTAGCTGTGGGACGAGTGGGAAACTTACTTTGAGGACGCGCCTCGTAAATACATGAGTCTGACACAACTGATATACATTCCCCAACTTCTGAAGCATCTCTGACAAAACACGATTACTTGAACGATTACGTCATTTCTTTGTCACATCACGCTCAGTAACAACACAGTGAAGTCATGCTGCTTACGGGACTATAGGTATCGAACATACCTTTTTAATATTATACTCCCTCAAATCTAACAAGCGTACTGCATGATTTAAACTGATATTTAGAAATGAAGTATCAGATATTTTCAAGCAAGGCGTGGCTAAGAATTTCACCGCTTTACTTCGTCTCATTAAAAAACTATCCTCGTGGTTTTCTTCAGTCCCTCCAGGGAAATTTCAGAACAGTACCTCAAAAAATCCACGATTGCTTCCTTCCACATCCTTTCCAATTCATTATTGACTATCATCCTCTAATCTAGTTCTACTCTGTGAATAACAACATCTAGTGCAGTATCGTTTGAAATAACTTTTGTGAAACACCTTATTTATTTCTAAATCCAGTTTGAACCATTTGGTTAAACGAATTAATATCCCAGTTGCCACTGATAATGATCTTTTGAGGTTGAAATGCGTATGGCAATAGTGTCATTTAACAGTGTTAATAGTCGTAATACTGGAAACACGTCGTTAAATAAACTGTACATTAAGAACGAAAGTGATGTAAACAGATGGGATATTTCGCAAAAGGAAGTCGCACGAGGTTCATTCGGTGTGCGTATTGCAACATTGCTTTGTGTCATCGTTAACAGATGACGTTTGTTCTAACTGTATAATATGGAGTGAATCCTTTTCGCCACACCAAGTTTAATTTATAAGATACAAACGTGAGGGTGTTCCTAGTAATATAAATATACACAGATTGAATAAAAACCTGTTGAGGAACATTACGAAACAAAATAACTTATATATCGTCTTTTTTCGGAATAGGCAAATGAACTCGTAAGGATATTCGATCCGAAGTTTGGTACTTGTTTCGGTTTCATCCGACATTTTTGCGTCCTTCACAGTTTCAATTATTATGTCTACAACATTTCTGCAGCTCGCAGGCTCTGGCTGTTAACACTCTGTGCTACAAGAATAATAAACGCAATTTTTCCGCTAATCGGCCTTTATGAATTTCATCACAGTTGTCATTTCTGGCTTCTTATGAGGTGAACATCAGTGAGCCTGCGGTTAATTTAACAAACTGAAATCCTACGAGGGTTCTGTCAGGCTAAAAGGAAACCTTTCGCCAGAGGAAGGCAGCTTGAGGCGGCTACCACTTGCCTGACAGAAACGTGCGGTTATTTCTAGACTAAAAGAAGCTATTTTCAGATAAGGACAGCCCGCGGTAAAGCTTGTAGTCGCCAATAAACATCAATTACACCGCCTAGCATTTGCTGAGAGCAATTTGGATCGCCATTGGGACAAGGTAATATTATCTGACAAATCTACATTTAGCTTGGAAAATGGTAGATCGGTTTTAGTTTACAGACTACGGGGTGAATTACAACCCTCAATGTGTGACCACATCCATATAGAGTGGTCTTGTATCTACCTGTTGTTTGTGCTGAAACTCTCTCTGAACACTTCATCGTACAAAACACCCAGACGGCTTTCAACATTACCACATTCTAAAATGCGTTATGATACCAAGTGTCCTTCATCCCCATAGAGTAATTCAGTTCCAACAAGGCCACTCCTCCATTCACGTTTCTCGTGTTTTTCCAGTGAAAGCTATAGCGCCAGAACGATGCCAAAATCATTGACTGGCTGCCACGAGAGCCTGATATTAACCCTACTGGTATCACTTGGATTTAAGTTAAAAAACTACGTAGGAGACCCGGGTGCTCTCTCGACCCCTGTGTCAGATGCTTGGGATAAAGGTTTTTCGTCTCAAACTTTATACTAGACCTCTGATTCAGTCCATGCCAAGATAATTGAGATCTGTTACTGAGACTCTGGAATCTGGACATCTTATTACATGTCAGGTCTTCAAACGGGTCATTTAAGGGTTAAAATATTAATTTATACTTCGTATATAATATTGTTATATAATATAGAAAACAAAAATGCTTCCAAAGTACGTGTTTTGGAAAATAAAACGATTTCTCTAAAGTGAGGCTGGAACGAGTAAACTTTAAATAAGATTTCAAAGGAGAAGCAAATCATAGATAAATAAACGTAATGAAGATTTCCGTCTTCTGGGTTGTTGCGCTGTGTAGTCTGGTCGATGTTAACCAACGTTTCAGAGGTCATACTGCCTCCGTCATCAGGGCGGTGATTATGAAGATTTCTGTCTTCTGGGTTGTTGCGCTGTGTAGTCTGGTCGATGTTTACCGACGTTTATGAGGTCATACTGCCTCCGTCATCAGGGCGATCATCGCCCTGATGACGGAGGCAGTATGACCTCTGAAACGTTGGTAAACATCGACCAGATCGCTGTGAAAACCTCAAATCTTACAAATAAACGTAATGCTAGCATCCCTCGAATTTCTACACTCGCCAATGCAGTACCGACAACACAGTGATAATACGAATAATACCGATGATTACTTTCTGCTCGTTATCAAGTATTTACAGGATTACATTCCCTTTACATACAAATAACAATTACATATCCTGTTTCAAATATCACAATATACATCCGGTATCCATTTCCCTGTTACTCTCGGTAAAACTTGCAGACATAAATGTTGAATCATATCGAATAACGGGCTAATGCAATTGTACAGTTAAAACTATTGTTTGAGCCAACATAACAATCACACTGGGAGAATGATAAGGGGGGAGGGAAGATGGCAGCCAGCTCAAAAAAGAGTTTCCTTCACATCTTCGCTGCCGGATATAGGTGTCCAAAATAAATATGATATTCACATTCGATTTGCTGTCGTACTTACTGGCACGGCTCGGAAGAGTCTATATATTTTTGAAGTTCTTCAAACTGAGCAGACAATTTGGTGTCTTTGACAAAAATACGTCTGACATAACAATTTAAATTAATATAAAATACAGATGCGCCACGAGTGGATGGGTTTGGAACTACAAAGTGCTTTTTTTTTGTTATCAATGTGTAGAAATGAATCAAAAGTCCTTATTAATGTGATGAGGGAACAGATAAAAAGATGACAAGACCCCACGCGAAAGGTTAACTGCAAAAATTGCAGCCACAATTTTTTGTCCAGAAGTTTATGGGAACGAGAGAGACCGGAAGATGATGAGTTACTATTAACTCAAATCAGAAACAAAGGTAAATTATTACTACAAGTTATGTAACATTTTCAGTGTCCTTTGTACGTAGTTCTAAGTTACGGAATCTGAGGAAATATGATAAGACTCGAAAAGCTGATGAGCTAGAGGCTTCATGTATTTATGTTAAGTAAAGTATATGAGAGGATTTAATCTGAGGTGATGTCAAGTTTCTATGAACATTAGGTTGGCAGTGAATCACGTATTGTCTTCGTAGGGGGAAGGACTTTCACGTTGAAATCTATACAGCCTAGAGGAACAGTTATGTGCTAAGTATGCACACTTCCAGGCAAGAAGCCATCAAAACGCTTAACTAATTTACTTCATGTCACAGTAAATATGCATGTGAAATTTAAGCTTTACAAAGGTTTTGAAATTACTTCCCAGAAGACACCAGCATATTATAATTTTTCTTTTCTGAACGACTCCTTAATTATACAGGGTCATCTGTGCTTAAGTTTAGTCTTTCACTTAATTAAGGTATAACATAAACTTTCTTACGAAATGTTCAAGAATCAAATTTCCGTTCTTCCTCGTCGGGCATGCGCAGTGGCCTTGAAACTGTGTGGCTGTTTCAACACTTCCTATACCGTGACGCCACGTCAGGGAAAAGAAAGGAACCGTTTATGCAACACGTTGTGTTCGTGGCTTTGGGCATGCAACGTTGCAAACTGCTAAGGCCGATAGACTGCTCTGAAGTACACAAGGCATCCTCATCTACAGACGGCCATTTTGAACCCAAGTCGTTTCGTGTTTCCTTAAATTGAGTAAACAAATGACAAATCGATTTCGCACTTGATGTTATCTTCCGTACGTTCGGAGAAAATTGCGTTGGACAGTTAGAACGAGAAACCACGTGACGCACTGTTCGTTCTGCTTAAGATGAGATCATTAAGAAAACTTAAGTAAACAAACTCAGTGGAACACATTAGTTTCTGATCAATTCTGATGATGTTAATTTACAGATTTAAAACAAAAATATACAATTTGTTTAAATCTTGTCAGTCAAATCACAATAAAATTCCTATTAAATATTAAAATATTACTAAAATTAACATTTAAATATTTAAAATGATGTTCTCTATCGAAATGTTCGATTTACATTAGAACATCACTTTTTACACGACATGTTTCAGTTCTAGAAGAATCATCTTCAGGTATATAAAATTATATAAACTTAAATATAATTTCTTAAATGCAACTTTTAGTCAGATGTTTATCAGATTTCAAATGAAGTTTTCTTCCAGATTTTATTGTATTTTTTAATATCGTATTCGAAGTTGTTCCAGACGGACATAACTCCTCCACAACTTCATTTCTGGATGACATAAAAAACAACAACAAAACATTCACCCACACAAAATCATGTTAAGCACGACGTACATATACAGAACAACTTCGAATACGATATTAAAAAATACAATAAAATCTGGAAGAAAACTTCATTTGAAATCCGATAAACATCTGACTAAAAGTTGCATTTAAGAAATTATATTTAAGTTTATATAATTTTATACACCTGAAGATGGTTCTTTTAGAACTGAAACATGTCGTGTAAAAAGTGATGTTCTAATGTAAATCGAACATTTCGATAGAGAACATCATTTTAAATATTTAAATGTTAATTTCAGTAATATTTTAATATTTAATATGAATTTTATTGTGATTTGACCGACAAGATTTAAACAAATATATATTTATCACAATATGACGCAACTTTATCATCTCAAAAATATACAAAAAAACAGGTTATATTCGATGCTAATAAAGGCTAGTCTGCAAGTGAACGCAGATTAAACTGAGTACAGGCCTTTCTTCAAGTTTCGTAACTAGATTACAGGAATAAATTATTATATTGCACAGAGGTACCCAAGAAACTACCTGAAAATGTGGCGAAGTTGGAATAAACGGTAAAAAAATAATTGCATTAACATGGAAATCGAGGAACAATCTAAATTGTACGAATACTTTCTCCAAGATTTTCAAAAACTTCTCTTTCGTCTGCTATCTAACATCGTCAATATTAAAATACAACCAACCATAATTAATCGTGTTGTTCTGTACAGGTGTGGAAATATCTTTCACGTTAAAAGAATGCAGATTGAGGATAAAGACGGCTTGTCTTCCGGGTTATAGCTCCGTGTTGTCTGCTAGAAGTTTACCAACATTTCAGAGGTCCTTGCTGTCTTCATCATCAGTAAGGACCTGTGAAATGTTGGTAAACTTCTACACGGCTCTACAACTCAGAATATAGCCATCTCCGGTGTCAAGGAATTTGGGTTGGGGCGTGTGAACTGCATTCATGTGGTTCGGGATACGGAACGGTGGCGGGCTCTTGTGGACACAGTAAGAAACCTTCATGTTGTATAAAAGGGAAAAAATTTCGTGACTGAAAAAGAACGACTTTGTTCCATGAAGACAGTCTCGTATTGACGTGAAACTTAATCTCTCACTGTAAAGGAAGGTGAGAAATTGAGGGTGTTTGGTAACAAAATGTCTTATGAAAGAATCAAGTGTGATGGAGAAAATCACATAATGAAGGGCTACGTAATGTATATGAAAGATGATATAAATGAGACAATTAGCACATTGGGGGGGGGGGGGGGGGCAACTGGTGTTAATGTTGATTTGAAGCAAATGTATGCGAAGGTGCAAATTGGATTAAAAATTCTTAGGATAAAAGCCAATGGCTAGCTTTCGTTAAAGTGTTAAAGAACTTTTGAGATCAATGAAACGTGGATTTACTTGTACAGCTGAGAAAATTAATTCGATGTATTTCTTAACCTACAGAGTCCGTAAAATTAATTTTCATAAACACGTCTGCAAAGCAAGCTCAGGCCATAATATACTTATGTATTTTTCATTGTCTTGATAAGGCCTCTCAAACAAACGCCAAGTTAATACCTGAAAATAATAAATGATCTGTCACTCATTCCAGGTCTTTTATCTTATCGTAATCTCAATAATCACTGCAGGTGATACAGAGTCATTACATATCCAAACAGAACTCCCCTAGGTTGAACGTCTTCAAATAAGAATTAATCTCTACTATATAAGCATACTAAGAATATAATACCATAAAAGACGAGAGAAGAAGTAAGTTGAGGGACATACATCCTTTTTGCACCTTTAACACAAAGACTTGTTACGCATTTCAAAGGACGTTATGACTTAGTGAGCAAACTGACTCGTGCCTGAGTTCGATCACAAGACTGTCGACATTTTCTTAACAACTGAGAACTGGGAAAAGGTAAGGGTCTTTGTGTTTCTTTCCTTCTAGTGAGTAATGACTGCTCTTTCGCTGGGAACTTCGAATCCTTGTACGCGTGGTGAACATTTGGAATTGAATGCAAAGGAAGACGTATTTTCTACGTCTGCCTGTAGACGCAACGACGGATGTAGACAGGCGGGAATGCGACGAAGGAAGAAATATACGAAGTTTCCAGTTACATGGTAATAAAACCATCGCGGCTGTTCCATTTTATCTACATCAACAATTTTAAAAGAGACGTTTATTGAACGAATTTCAAAGTTCATATAGACAAATAATAACCTATTTACCTATTTGTAAGTTTTAAGGAGGTATAATTTAACATACTTCTGATACAAAGAACAGTCGGTTGACTGTGTTTGAAGAAACATTCTTTACTTATTCCGAGAAACGTAAACGTCTCTGAATGTACTGTGTGAGCTACACACCTATTCATGACGTTATTAGTGCTGCTTATATCCTAATTATTGGGATAAAGTACATGGTCCCACATAAACATAAGATTATATTTAAAGCAGTCATTTTGTTTCAATAATTTTCTTTAACCAAGTCATAAGTTCTCTGAGAAAATGTATTCTGTTTCAACATTTTACAACTGTTTAACTAAGGCAAGAAATGTTGAATAAACTTATCTTCTTACATTGTCATCTTCACAGTTCACTACGTAAAATCCAAGCTTAACTACGTACTACGATACAAAAGTCAATCCAGAAGAAGGTCCACCCCACCGCCTCCGGGTAACACTCACCAACACCTCAATGACTTAAGTCGAGGTCACCCTGGTTGCTAGGACTCTGCTCACACCAATTAATCAAAAGTGTCCCTGAAAATTTCTGTTGGCCTAATATGTCTGTCTTCTGGCTTGTTGCGCCGTGTAGTCTGATAGACGTTTACCGATGTTATAGAGGTCCTTGATGCCTCCATCATCAGAGCCCCAGAGCACGTATGGATATCGTGGCAAAGAACCAGGACTTTTGAGGTGACGTCCCACGTATTCTGCTGAGAACTTGACGTCTCGCCAAAAGATACTGTTCTGCCGGGGGCCAAACCCAGGCCGTCAAGCCCATAGGCCGCGATTTAATTACATAAATCTGTAATTACGATAATGATTCATCAAACGTCCTGAAAATGGTTGTGTTCGTCTCCGTTTCAAAGACACGTCTAGGATAAAAATCAAAGCAGTTACCGTTTGAACCTCTTAGGTTAGGTTGTTAACAATAATCAACGTGGTCTTCAAATTTTCGATGCGTTTTTTTTTTTAAATTTGTGCCAAACATTTTTACGTATTTTTATCGCATTTTTATTTGAACAGTAGCTATCATGGCAGTTCACATCTGTGTCTAGAAACTGTGCTTAACATTCTGAAGCGTGAAGCTTTTTACAAAAACTTAATACGTATTTCACAACTAACTGAGATAAATACGCGGCGCACGAAATTTGTCAGCGACACTGCTCTCTATCTCTATCTCTTACATATCCCAACGTACATCTCCATGTTTAAAAACACTCGATTTTGGGCATTTTCCTGAGCCACTTGGGTGAAATTCACACCCTAATCCATTACTATCCATTTTAATATTGTCCCCATCTAAGCTTAAGTATGCCAAGTGGTCTCTTTGCGACATTACGACGAAATTCTTCAACTCATTTATCATCTTCCTCGTGTTTGTTAAATCACACAGAACGATACCTGATCTGATTACTGCGCTAATTTTCGTTGAACAATGTTTAATAACGTCATCATACTAGAGTTTATAGCAAAGGCATGCAAAATATACAGATTTCTGAAGTATTATTGTTCTTGTAGATGCTACTTAATAACGATATATGTCAAAATCTGACGTCAGTATGGAGATTTCCTGCTTTAACATCGTGCAACACGGCTTACGGATTTGGAAATATATGTCATGAAAACTAAACGAAACCATTTGAATGTCTATCATGGGGATTACATCTTTCAGTTCGTAACACATCGGTATGATGATTTATGTACAGACAAGCCTCGTACACAACCCATCGGATATAGGAAGGAAAGAGATGAACGTGTAGGCTACAAGAGCGGTCTACAGCTCGTTACTTTTGATGGTATTTGGAATGCATTACGCTTCCGATAATACAGCAGAGAGTAGTAGTCATTTTACCAGTTTCATACAGTTCATCTTTGCAGAGTTATAGGTACCAGTAAAATAAGGAACAATAGAAATGAATACCTAATTGTTTTAAGATTTTATTTATAATGGTTGCTGTAGATACTGATTTACGTTGAGATGCGATCTGAAGTTCTCATGACTCAGATGATAACGCAGAAGTACAACTGAGAAGAATAGCATCACTTGAAATACTTTCAAAAATCATTTTTACTTAACAATTAAGTCAATACACAATGCATTTCCCCTAGAAATCTTGTTATTGAATGTAAAATAAAAACGAGCTCTGATACACCTAGAGAACTCAGCGTTTAAAAAACTACGAGGTAAAAGTTGACTGAAAAGACAATTCTTGTCTATAGTAATGTTGGTAGCACTGAAAATTATAACGGATTTAAAGAATTAAAAGGAAACCAGCGATCTATGACCCAATATAGACGTGGAAGAGATTACATTCACGAAGAATGAGAGTTCAATATGGCGGTGACACAGTGGGCGTAACAAATTTTTACGATTCGGTGGAAATCTTTGAATAAGAAATTACCAGCGTTGTTCATACGCGTTCCAATAACTGTAACGCGTTGATATTAAAGTACTGATCGATCAGTGTATCCCGAACAACTGAAAGATCAATACTGATAAAAATGCATGTGAATAGCTCGTCGAGACATATAAATTATGCGAAATATTTCAATGTGGTGTTATTACAATGACGGCCTCTTGCTGTTTGCAATGTGATGTGGCCAACATTGAGAATAAATTTGTTTTTTATTTGTTCCTTTAATCTGTAGACTCACATGTTTCCATAAAATATTACTAAATTAAGTATTTCATGACAACGGAGTGGTTGAATAATTAAAGTCTTTCTCTTTTATTCCAGGAAGAGTTAGATGCGTAATCCCCACATGCACAAACTTTCTCCATCCGTCCATGAATTATCAATGGGCCACGGCTAGAAGCAGTGAGCAGAGAGCTGTGTGCTGGGACCGGGTGTAGACGGAGCCATAATTTATCCTCATACAAATAATTACATCAAGAGCTGTGATGTTACAAAGCAAATATTGAACGTTTCTTACTGTTTAAATACCACACCAGTTAACGTTTTTAGTTTCAGAGAAGTTGAATCATTATAAAGTTTACATTTTAGTACTGTTATAGTGTGGGTGATGCGATAAGATATCCCGAAGATACTGAGGAAATTCATGTCACGTCCTTCGGCGCCGAAATGGTGTGCTGATAGTAGTAACAGTTGCAAAGATGTTAGTTTTAACAACAATTTAAACTGATCTTATTTCTTCATGTTTTAAACTGTCGTCACGTTTACGCACGTTATTACACTATTTAACTAATGCTCGTTTTTACGTCGAAATAAGTTTTTCGTGTATACTTTGCTATCAGCTATGTTCTCTGTGGTCACTGTTCTATTATTAAATACCAAGCGATTATATCATGTTAGAATTTATTCTGAAAGGTTACTATGAAATATTTTTATAAATATATATAAGTTCTAAAATGTTTAAAACTTTGAAACGAATGTACGAGATTTTCTTTCGTGATGGTATTTTGTAACTGTGTCGTGTTCCCAGTCTGCTATTCCCGAATGGTGTGAGGTCGAGTGACGATAATAAAATGCATTAAGATTACGGTACACGGTAGGATGCTGCGATGTAGAATTATTACCTCTTCATCGACATAAAACAAAACTGAAATATCGATCGCTTTTCACTCTAATAATTCGGTGTTACCTCAATATCATCATACAACTTTGGTATAATTCAATAGCGCTTATATTTCACATCTTTTCAAACACAATTTGAAATCTGTTCCACATTACAGCGATATCTGCATCATTTATGAATGACTATGTTACGTACTAAAATGAGAGAAAGTGTTAATTGAACATAACGTGGTCCGACGCAACTGTGTTCTGAACGTAGCGTAAAGAAACATGTGCTCTGTAACAACAAACATTATTTATAACTTGTGTTGGGCAAGGCCGTGGTCTAGGCAACACGGAGTTTTCCTCCGGGGGCTTCCCCGGTTTCTCCGTTGCATCCCATTCACACACAGAAGAAGGCAATGGCAAACCACTTCTGGATCATCTGCCAAGAACGTATATGAACAGGTCCCAGTCCGAGAAAAGGATGGAAGGATCCTGTTCATATGGACCTGTCGTCAGACAGAACACTAAATAAATAAATAAAATAATACTTAAATGCTCGCTGTCACAATTCCACTATCGGTAATGTTTCTGGTTTATCGTGTAACCATAATATAGTGACGTACACGAAACGCGCTGTTTCATCCCGATTATTGTACAGTTCTTATCAGCACCCTTAAAAATGTTCGTAGCACAAAAATTGGATGTAAATATAACCAATATCGTGTAAGGACTTTTTATTCGAAATTACCTCGCAAATCACCTCTGATGTATAGGAGACCGGTTTCGAAACACCATGTCTGTGTTTTGTGTTTCCGAGACATTCAAAACGAAAGACACAAACGAGTCAATGAGAAAGCAATTTTAGGATAATCATTGCAAAATAAATAATGGGGAAGCAACACAGATCAGGCATACAAATCTGAAATGTGATCAAAATAAATTTACTCACCTTTCGCAGTGCAAAGTAGATCTGTACCCAGTGAACGGTCCTACGCCTCGTGAGGTCCTGCAAGTAAGAGACAGAAATTATGACGGACAACTGAAAGTTACGAATTTATTACTCGACATTTCAGATTTTAAATCAGTTCATCAAACGAAAGAGCAGAAGTTTCCATAAACATTAAAAACCGGATTTTTAAATACTGGCGTGGCGTTCCTGTGGGTGTAGAAACACAATTTGTATTATTAATTGAACCTTTGTTCTTAGATGCCGTTACAAAATGCTTTTAACCTAAATGTTGAAAGCAGAATGACTGAAGATATTGTAAGATATTGTATAAGATATTGTAGGTGCGTCATATTGTGATTTATTTAAATAGTATTAAAAATATATTAAAATTGGCCGTCAATCACAATATAAGATAATTAAAAGATTAAAATATAATTTTTCGTTCCGTATCGAGTACTCGATTTACATATGGAACATTTACGACATGTTTCGGCTATCATAGAGCCGTCATCAGGTGTTATGTTATAAACTTTTTAACTGAATTACTGATTTTTAATGATTTTTAGTTTTATTTTTCTTATCATTTTCTCGTCGTTCATATTTTATCTTCATCTGAAGGATGGCATACAAAACGTGTAAGGAAGATATTGCGGCCTAAGTTACCTTAAAATTTAACTAATAGGTCTGACGAAATTAAAATGCCATCAACATCAAATCACGACGAAATAAAAGATGCATCACCTTCTCTCGTACTTCTAGGCTTGCCAATACAGCGCAGATAATAATATACTGACTACTACCTTTCACTTGTTTATAAATGTTGTTCACACTTTAAAACACAATACACATTCATCAGTATCATTTTTAAATTCCTTTCAGGTAATGTCTGATATATACAGCCGAATGACACACAACAGCACAGTTAAAATGAGTATTTGTGCCGATTAAAAGACGTACTCTAGCGTGAGAACTCCAAACCCTGTGCCTGGCCTTCACATCAATGCTACCAACCTGTCTGTCAGGGAATACGCATTTACAACGGAAGTAGAGTCTCTTCACCTTTTTTTGTTGTGGAACCCAGTCAAACGTCTCCGGGAATTCATTTATTCATGTTCGTCTTCAAAATTGGACAGACATATTGGTGCCTTTGCTAAAAAGACGCCTGGTACGTATTTAATAAGGTATATAAAAGCCATATTAAGAATAACTATGACGTCATCTGTATGCTTACATCACTGAGAGCTGAAATTCTATGAGGGTTCAAAGAAAGTAATCTAGTTAGTATAGATCGAACATCCATTTCTCTATTATGGTTGTGAAGGGGACATCATTCAGTGCCCTTGAAAACTTCAAGGCAACATGTAAGTGAGATGTAGGCCTGCGTTACTAGTTAATAACTTTCTATAAAACCAGACAAATATCTGTCCTCCCTGAAGGATGCACACACGAAACATTCGACGCGTAAATCAAGCAGAGTACCGTCCCTTGAGAGGGACTGTGAAATCTTTAATGACAACGATACTCGTCCGCATGTAAATTCTATTTTCGATTTAAAAAAAACAACAACAATTATTCTTGTTCTTACAACTGTCAAAGCTTCATCTTTAAAGCCAAATTTGTCTCAGGTACTCAAAATATGTTTTAATGGCCTAAGCGTTGTTATTAATACGCGTTTCTTGAATGTGTTCGTTGAATCTTGTACAGTGTACACCACGATGACCAATGAAATTCAGAGGGCAGTCTGGCCAATACAAAGGCCCGAAACAGTTTATATATATATATATATATATATATATATATTTCGGGTTGTTGTGTTAATTCTTCAGTGGTAGTTTCAGTGCACTGGGAAGAAGATTGATACAGCTAACCGACGATCTTAAACTAGGGAAGAAGATGACGTTCCAGGAATTAAAGCGAGAAGCCGAGAATAGGGACAACTGGAGAGCTCTTTTTTGGCAGAGCAATGGACCTGTCGTAAGACAGAACACTGAATAAAAATAAAAAAGTTTCAGTGCTGATAAACTTATGTAAACATTGTACTTCTTAAATAGTTTCATGACACATTTAGCAAAAGATGACAGTGGTAGATATTTATGGAAGAACGCGTTGGATGATTCAGTAGTGCTACTGAATATCTCGTAGTAAACGTTTTATAATAGGCGGCTGTGTTTATTTCCCTGTTTAAGGTATGGAATATATAAAGTGTCTATTAAACATAGCAAGAAATTCTTTCCGATATTCTGTGTTCCAAGTGTTACAGTGATCGTTCCTGTGGGTTTAATGTCCATTTCAAACGACAGTTGTAAATTGTTACACCTAAGAAAGTGACCAAGTTCCGTCTCTGGACTCGGGAGACCGGGGAATTTAGTGGAAGCCATTATTGAGCATTAGGGTGCTGCTGTTTAATCCCCGGAGAATAAGATCCATTTAGTAGGAGGCGAGGTGAGACCCCCACACGCGGTCTGGACACGGAGACGAACAGAACAATTGATGCCCCTGTTGGGAATCGCAGTCCGGACCTCCGGTATCTTTTCAGCCATTTTCCGACTGAACTACCGGAGCGGAAAATCCACTCATTTATGATGAAGAAAACTAATTTAGTACAACGTAAATGAAAGTTTTTTTAACAAGATATCACAATTTTTTTACCGACACCCTAGAACCGTGGATCTAGAGGTTTGATACTATCCAAGTGTTCAGCAGTGCGAGTCTGTTGGATATTCATCACACTTACTGTCTTAGTAATTTATTTCTGCGGAAACACACGAACCTGGGCAAAATTGTTTACGTTCTAAGCTATAACACTATTAAAGTGACTAATTTCCTAACAACCTTCCGGACACAGGATATGCATTGAGCGGCTGATGGAGACTGAACACATCTGAATTCTCCCACGTCTTCTCGGAACACTGACGCCCGATTAAGTGCCTTTATATGACGACTTTGCGCTGATATTTAATGACGGTACATTTTTCTGCATTTAATTCTGAAAAAAATCATCTTTGTTATATAATCTAATAATACCTTCGAAAATGTGGCAAAATTTAAAATATTTAAGAATTATAATAACTAAAGAAAGAGTATACTGAAGCAGGGAAGTGCTTGTTTCAAAAGTAGTTTGGAATACATGATGTCATACCCGCTAGGTAAAAATATACAGAATTATAATAATTTCCGTTCTGTATATATGATTCTAGCAGCGTCGATTTATAGGACTATTAATGAATTAATTAGTAGCTTAAGGAAGCAATATTTACATACTTTAAGATTCTATCAAGCATGCATCTAGAGAAAGCGCTGTTATGATAACTGGTATCTTAGCCTAGATTTGAACCCGATACTATCTGAATAGATGATAGGAATGCTAACTACTCGACCAAGTAGTTTATTGTAAATAAAATATTAAAATCACTTTTATGTGGTGCTGAGGTTTGGATTAAATTAAGCGTGACATTACGTGAATTTGTGTAGGCTTTTGAAGCCGAAGATTGTCTAAATTCAATCCGTACCGCAAAGAAAACACGACTCTTCACAATTACAAAAGATCAGCCGGTAAATTCTGTTTAAAGAAATAATCCCTGTTTATAATGAAAATCTAACGGGACCCAAAAACACAAAGTAAAGAGTGTTGAAGCTGGTGTGATATATAGTTACCACTGTGCTCTGAAGTGTTTATTTCTTGGAAATCGCTAATAAATTTAATCTGAACCGACGTTTAAAGTAGACAAAATATCTAAATAATTTTTCTTGCTCATAAACAGAACCTTTCGCTCATTCCATGTTACTACTGACTTGTCTTTCTCAGAAGAAGTTTCTGAAAGGTGTTTTGAATTGTTCGATGTCCGAAAAGATCGCGTGACGTCATTTATCAACAGTTGCAATTAACTGTGCATTGGTTCCGAAACGAAAATAGATTATATTGGAGATGGAAATGTCATAAGAAAAGATTTATTGAAATAAAAGCCTGTTCAAACAGGGTTACCTCCTGACGGCTGCAGAGCATTTAGCTTCAAGAAAACACATGGGGAGTCTTATGTTTAATTTATTTTATCTTTGAAGGTAACGAATAGCTTAAATGTGGTTTTCTATTCTTCTCAGGAGCAATCTGTATGGTCTTGCGATGCAGGTCCGTTTGAAGGTTTATTTACAGTGTTGTTTTTGAAAGCTGTGTCCGATGAAGTTACAAGGGGGAGAAAAACTTAAAATAAGATGGATCTTGTGTTCACCTTTCTAATCTACAAGGCAGATTAAAACCGTAGAACCAACTTCATTACTCACTTCACTTCTTTCATTAAATTCTAAATTTACAACACCATGCTGAAATGGTTCACCTTTCGTATTCTGCATATTCAACGGTTTTTATTTTACGAAAAAAAAAGAAGTTAAAAGTTAATTTTGATCTACAGAATGTAACATCCTTCACAGTTACTTTTTATTTTGTCTACCTTCATCAATCAACATCACTGACTGGATTTAATCAAAGCACTTCTTCTCATAATGCAAAAATATACCGACCTGTAGAAGGAATGAGATTGGAGAAATGGGATATTATTTCATTAGCCGGAACTTTATGCAATCAAGAACTCAGGTGAATTAAAATTTTCTTTACAATGAAACCACCCCCCACCCCCAATATTTCTAAGAAAGTTTCATCGCGTTATAAACAGAAAAACGACGACACCAAAATTCTGCATTTTAAATTCTTTTAATAACTCTAGAAAGTGGGAGCATGATACGACCATCCAGTATCGGATGTTTCTAACTTAAATTAATCAATTCTTTTATTTTATATTTCACACTTGCTTATAATTAAGTAACTAACTAACTAAATAGATGCCTTAGGAAACCGGGAGGTTCATCACCGAATTAACCAAAGCTCTCCACCGGACCCTGTCCTGAGCCAGCCAAATCCAATCGTCGTCAACTCCAATCTCCTATAGACCCCACCTGAGGTTATTCTCCCATCTACGTCTAGGTCTCCCCAGCGGTCTCTTCCCCTCAGGCTTCCCGACCAATACTCGGTGTACACCTCTTGCCCAAAGTGCAATGTAATGGTCCAGTCGGGTTGTAGTTGCAGTTAGGTTCATTGGATTCATGCTAGGTAGATTTAATTAAACTTTTTTAAAGGCCTAGATGATTTGTCAGTGATAAACTAGGAAGGGTATGGAAGGAATGAACATAATTTGGATGCCGTGACTCGGTTCTCATAAAAATAAATATTCATACCAAAGAGAAACACATTATGTTGAACAGAGATATAAACTCTATTGTTTCGATAACGACAGCCTAAATAAATAATCGAAAATAACAAATATTCCACACAGGTGTCTAAGATACCAATATATTATATTATGAACAAATGTAATAAAAGTTTATATTAAATTTCATGATACGTAAGGAGCATACTGAAGAGATAAGGAAGAGAGAAATATTATTCCGACAAATTTTAATTCACAGATTCTCGTTCTGCATTAATTTGATCCAAAAACAAAACATATCGTTTCTAGGAAGAACTCGAAACGCTCGTATAAGCGCAAATGCTCCACTCAATATGGAGATTCTGACAACAGCTATAAACAAGTAATTAAAAGATTAATAATCTATAATTTTCATAATGGGTCTACTGATTCCGACCACGTTACATTTGGTAGATAGGACTAACCCTCACAATATCATAAATGATAATATAAATATTTATATCGAATTTGCGTGTATATATTATCTATATTCACATCAAATTTCACGCACCTTGTTCCGACTTTCCATTAGTTATCGCTCGGAACTAACCAGGCCAATAGATTTCAAGCGGTCACCATTTTAACGTTTCACATTACATAAAGGTCTTAAAATGCGTTTATCGTGTAATAGGTTTCTCAAAAATCAAATTTCAAAATTCAGTACAGGTAGCTCTCGATTTGCGCCGGTTCAATTTGCGCCGATTTTAAAACCAGCTAGTTAAAAAGTCAGAAAATATATTTTACTATTATTTATAACGTTTTACAATGTATCTCGTACTGATTCTTATACTAAATCGTAAATCTTACTTCCCTGATTTTGAAAAAAATTATAAGTAGTCATCTCTGCAATTACGTATATTTCGTTAACGCGAATTTGCTCCAATGATATCGATGAATCGGTTAAAGCTGTTTGTGAAATGCAAACTTTTGCATATGCGAGTTTGCTCTTATGCAATTTCATTCCTGGCGCTTTAAACGTTCAAAGGACTAATTTAATATCTGCGGAGGTAACGGGGTTATTTTTACTACGCGATTTTCTATAGATCGGCGTCTTACATGAATGCAACTATCGCATAACAGCAGAGATGATTGTACACATGAAAGAATCACAGTCAATCGCAGGAACCAACGAATTGATGATTGTAAATGTATGATATTTTTTTAAATTCCCTTTATTTTATTTACGTTATTTCAGAGCTTTAAATGTAACGCCATTATATTACTCGTCAATGTTTGGGTGCTGGAAACGCATATCATTGACTTCCCATTGATTTACATTATAAAAATAAATTTCAATTTACGACGCATGATATAAGTTAATGTTCCTTAAAACATTTAATTTGGTTGAAGGGTTACTAATGATCAGACCCCAGCACTGCGGACTTCCTGTCAGTGCGATCAGGGTGACCGGCGTGCTGAATAGTGGCTGACATTGAGAGCAATGTTACACTCGTAAAGCAAAAAGTAGGTTTATGTAAGATTTGAAGTTTTCACAGCGGTGAGTATGAAGATTTCTGTCTTCTGGGTTGTTGCGCTGTGTAGTCTGGTCGATGTTAACCAACGTTTCAGAGGTCATACTGCCTCCATCATCAGGGCGATGAGTATGAAGATTTCTGTCTTCTGGGTTGTTGCGCTGTGTAGTCTGGTCGATGTTAACCAACGTTTCAGAGGTCATACTGCCTCCGTCATCAGGGCGATGAATATTCAAAAATTAGGTTAAGTACGTGCATCTTCAGACAATACTTATTACAGAAGTAATGGAGTCTAGTTGTATTAAACTACCTTTAAAATATAACTTTTTCGTCTTAAAGGTTTCCGACACTTATAATAAATTTTGTCGTACGGTAACGAATGAATAAAGTATCTGTTGAACTTTGTATTGTCATTGGACTCCGAGAGGTTGAAACATTCAGCATTTCACGACAAATAACATATGGATGCAAGGACGTACAAGAAAGCTCATGGGATTGAATGACAGTAATCATAATAATAAATAATAATTATAATAAACTTGGAGACAAACTACTTAAAACTAAATGAGTTTGTCTTTTCAGAGCAGATATTATTTAAAACATTACCTATCTACATTTACATTAATTCCATCTTGGATCTCATGTATTCATCTTAATTACAGTAATCTTCAGCAATGTTACCAACCTTCATTTATCTCCCTACGTCAGAAATAGCTTTAAGTAATCTATTAAACTTCTTAATATTATTACGAAGATTTTAAAATGAGACAAGTAAGTTACTTTCTGGAAATGGGGTAGCTATGTGTGTCTACTTCTGTCTTGTTTTACGTTATCTGGTGTTGAGGACATGACCTCAGGACATGAACGAAGCAATCAGTGGATATTGCACATGGACAGTTCCGAAGAGGCGTGATTCTGTATTACAGGGGATGGCTGGAGAGTCTACAACCCCTATTAATAAACAATGCTTAGGAATTCGTGACTCTGACAGACTATTTGTCATGAAATAAGCAAAGGAATAAGGACAAAACATATGGAAATTGAAACGTGGGAGTCATTAGAAAGACAATTAGAAGAAAAACTTATGTTGTATTTAGTCGGTGCAGGTCTCAAGGCACGGTTGCTATGGAAACAGAAGACTAAACGTTACATGCATGCCTTAGCCTATGTGCCGTCTGCATATCATGTGAGCGATACGAGAAGGAGACAGAGGCTAGTCAGAAAACCTGGAAAGAGGAGACAACTCGGCAAATATTTGTTTAAATGAAAAGTAATAACATTAATTAAGTTAGACCTCATAGAAGTACGATGTGGGGGTACAGAATTCATTGACGTCGACGACAAAATTATTTGTAAATGATAATATGTGCAAATATATTAAAAATATGAGCAATATAATATCTGAAAAACTGCATATCTCAGCATTACCATGTATCTGTTCATATTTACAAAGACAGGTTGTAACAATCGCATCGGGAAATTTTGTTCTGTATTAATTTAATAAATATTAATGTTAAGTGATAATTAATATGACGTAAATTAGAGTTCGCATTTATTACTGTTGGTACTGCAAGAACATTTGGCGGCTGTGCCGGATGCACTGCCTTTCCGTTATGCGCGATCAATGGGTCAATTGTCCTAGTCCTCGCGGCACAGCTACTAAATATTTTCTCTGTATTAAACTCTTGTAGAAAATCGCATAATAACTGTGATACAGAGCTTCAGGACGAAATTCAAGGTGTCGTAGAAGTTAAATGTGTTCCAGAATTTATTATAATAGTCAATACATCAATTCAACGTCTTCCTGGTCTTGCGGAATTTTACGCAGCATAGGTTTTCTCGTAATTTAAAATGTTTCTCTGTGACAGAGTCCTAAGAACACAAATACTTGAAAAGAATAATTGTTTACGTGGGAAGCTTCGTCATCGTGTAGCCAAAATATTCAATAATTCAGTCATCTTTGTTACGCAGAATCCGTATGAGCACGGGAAAACTAAAACATAGTTTTCTGGGCTGGAATTGATTGAAGTCTGACTTCTTTTCCTGGCAAAGTTGTCATTCGAACAGTGAAAAGAAACTCGGTGTAGTTCGGTGCCATGTCCCTAATATAGATCTCCGATTGTTTCTGGGTGGATGAATGTATACAAGAATTGATGGTTGGATTGATTCATGAAAGGATGGACAGATAGTTGGAATGATACATGTTTGTCTAGACAGGCAATTAGATTTGTTCACAGTCGCTGCGTAAATGTGACTGTCTAAGGATGTGAGATGAAAAGAGGAGATAAATTAAATATATTTCGAATTCCTGTTTCTGTAATAAAACAACACCAAGTAATTAACAATGTCAAAGAAAGCTACGAACAGAGGCTTGTGTCTTGCCTTGACAAAAAGTGCTCATGCAAAGGATTCTTGGATGTGTCCTCTGTTTGTATCATTAGGATAAGGGCCGGTGTTCTCTTCCGAGTGTCGAATAAAGTCCTTTGCTGAAAATCTGAGAGAAGTAATTAAATCAGATTTTGATAAGAGTTCGTGTAATACGTATCTCATGTACGTAGACCGCCATTTACGTGTTTCTGTTTACAGCAAAGTAAACTGGAGCATAATCGTGCGATGCTTGAGTGATTCTGACAAGATGGCTTAAAATAATATGTCTATATAATAAACAAGTCCTGGTTTGTAGTTATTTTAAAATAAATATTAGACTACAAGTAATGTAAAAACATAAGCTTCTCTCAGACGATAGACTGATTAATTGATTCTTACCTACAAATATTATTAATCGTCTCATCAACTAAAGAAACGAGCTAATTTTGCAATCTAATATAGACATTTTCCACAATTTTCACCTAAATATATGAACCCGAGATTCAAGCTTCTTTTTCTGTCTACTGTTTCAACTGTTTATTGCAAAGTAATTCTTGACAGAATAGGAATGAGGAATTAACAATGAAGCAATTAAAGAAAGAAACATGCCAAAAAGAGATAAACGGCCTTGATATCGGATTACAAATAGATTAATATATGTCATTGTACAGCCTACGATATACGTTGAAATATATTTGCTCGTTGGTTTGTGTTCTAACAGTACTGTTTCTAACCTTCCATTCTTTATTGGTGGGTAATTTTCTAGCAAGTTACTATTTTATTTATTGTTCTGTCTGACGACAGGTCCATATGAACAGGATCCTTCCATCCTTTTCTCGGACTGGGACCTGTTCATATACGTTCTTGGCAGATGATCCAGAAGTGGTTTGCCATTGCCTTCTTCTGTGTGTGAATGGAGTAATTGTTGGGATGCCACGGAGAAACCGGGGAAGCCCTCGGAGGAAAACTCCGTGTTGCCTAGACCACGGCCTTGCCCAACACAAGTTATAAATTCGGGCACCGCCGGGAATCGAATCCGAGACCCCAGGATTACAAGGCCAGCGTTCTAACCGCTAGACCACCGTGGCCTGTAGCAAGTTACTACAATATTATTAATTCTGCAAATAACTTGACAATTCATAACAATAAAGAAACCGACTATACCTGGCCATAATTCCATGTTGCAGAACCTCGGTTGAAAACTTTAGTTATCTCCTGCCTTCAACAAAACTGAAGGTTCATTAACGTGTTCAAATAAACCCGGCATTAAACGTTTCCTAAGGTTGTTGAATCCACTCAGCATCAAAGCATACTACTTTGAAATATATTTTAATATTATCCACCAATCTACACATTTGTAACTTTTCATGCTGTCTCCTGGCCAAATTATTGCAGGAATTTCTTACCCCCCTTCGTGTTATAAATTCTGTCAATATAACCTCCCCTACAGTTCGCTCTAATTATACACTGTTATGACTAACTTCATAGTGTTCCTAATTGTTTAAATCGCATATCAAAACAATGATGATCTACTTTTAAACAAACGAAGAGGACTCTTCAATAACGAGACTTGGTTCCTGTATATTCACTACGCGACGCTGTATGAGCTGGTTCCAGTTACCTTATAAATACAAGAGAAATATTTAATGAAAGAGACTTTAGATTAATGAAAATTTCCTTCTAAGAGAACGAAACATGGAAAACTGAAGAACGTTTCCATTGGACTGAACATAATTTTAAGACTATCAGATCATAAGTGGTAACTAATTCTGATGTGAAAATCCACTTCGAAGCTCTTTTCTTTAAGAGCTCCATTTTATACACAGACTTCCTCAACTACTGACAATAAAACGGTAGGAGAGTTCAGATGTGAGATTTCTTTTTCTTTAGACTCTTTCTATTCCATATAAGAACAGATGTGAAGCGATTCTCAGACAACTTGTTGATAACGGGGTAATATGGCGGGTGTTGAAGATCGACGCTTCAGGGTTGAAGGTATAAAAAACGTAAGAGATAAAAACTGCAGTAACTCACATTTCATATTGTTTCTGGCAGGATGGAGCACGCTTTAGCAAGAGCTTGTTAGTTGTCTTGATATTTCCTCAGATTTCAACAAACCTCATTGAAAGTCATATCAGATATGAACCAATTACAGCCACACGTTCGCTTCGGGGCGGTTTAAGAAACGTGGCGGGAAGAAACAAAGGAAAGTCCAGCTGTCGTCTTCGGTTAATCTGGAGCCTACAAGACTACACGGCGTTACAACCCAGAAGATAAACACAGACAAGTGAGAAGCGCAGATCTTATAATATAGAAAGTATTACTTTCTCTCACCGACGTGACTGCAGTTAAACGTCACAGCGGACTAGATTTCTGGACATCCAACGTGCTCCCAGAAGTCAGGGCTTCCTTACAGTAAGTTCACTAATAAAGTTGAAACGCAACTGTCACTCAAAGCTTCCAGCTGGAAGTGCATGAATCACCGCCAGGCACTTGAAGATTTTCACGTTAAGAACCAAGTACGAGGTCCGATCGAAAGGTTTCAAGACTGCGCGTATAAAAACCCGTACACTTATCTCGGGTATTAAATTCATCCATCACCCTCGAAGTAGTTCCCCTGGGAGTGAACACAACGATCCCAGCGCTGCTGCCAAGCCTGGAAGCATCCCTGGAAATCTTTCTTTGTCAGCCTGTCAAGCACCATCTGCGATTCTGCCTGAATCTCTTCTATCGTCTCAAATCTCCTTCCCTTTAGCTGAATTTTCATCTTTGGGAAGAGGAAGAAGTCACACGGAGCTTAGAAAGGAAGTTGGGGTCGGTTCTTGCAAGATCTTTGAGCTCCTGACAAACGAAAAGTCGATTCTGCTTCTGGTCCTCAGACAGGATGCGTCGCATGTGGAGTTCTTCCTTTAGAATCAGCTGACAGGTCCCATAGCCTATCCCAACATTGTCGCACAAGTCGTTGATGGTACGACGTCGATCTTCGTAACATTTTCGGGCGTTGTGCTCGAAGATGGTCGTCCAGAACGCTCGTCATCATCGACAGAGTTTCGGCCATTTTTAAAACGTGAATGCCACACAAAAGTTTGTGCACGACCCATTGCGGACTCCCCAAATGCTTGCTTTAGCATTTCATAGGTTTCCGTAGGCGTTTTGGCGAGTCTTTGGCAAAATTTTATTTTTTCATGAAAATCCGCCATTCCGAAATCGCAGGAGGGTCGGTGTAATGCACTACCAAAACGCCCGTAACTAAGAAACAAATGCTAATTCGATGATGCCGGCTGGCACACTGATTCACTATGAATGTAGGCCGCACCCCCTAGCGGCAGAAGCTCGTACTACACCCGGTTCGCCCTCTATTGACACAGTCTTGAAACTTTCCGATCGCACCTCGTACATCCACTGCTAATCAAAACAATAAAATCGAAGTATGTTATAGCACTTCTTGTCGGGATCCAGAATGTGTCATTTGCGTTAAACTTTACCAGTGGACGGAATGTACAAGAGATGGCAGCATGTGATAGTGTTTCGAGAGTGTAATACTTACTTTTAATAAACCACGTGCTTAATGATTTTATCCATTTCTTAAGCGCAAAGTCATACAAACCAAAACGTTCAAAGTATCATCAATTACAATTCGTTTGTCACGGCTTATATACATATATATCCAATGATCCGTTGCCACATACGAACATAATTATACGACACGTTACATTCTTAAATCGGTCCAGAATATATAATTTTCACCCAAAATTATGCTCATTAAATCGCGGTGTATGTATATTCACTTATTTAATTCACATCTAATCAGTGTCTGTAACAGCAAAGGCCTTACCTAGTATCCACAACATATAATATACTTCTTCCTCCAAGTTTTTCTCAGCAACTGCACTGAAATAGCGCTGAAGCCAACTAAAGTTACAAGACACGAATTTCTCATTCGTTATTGAACCCGAAACTTTTTTCGTATTTATCAGAGGACACATTTGGTCAGTGTCCCGAAAGACGTGAGTCTAGTCCACACCCTCATATACTATTTAATAGCATTTTAATATTATCCTTCCTTCTTCACAGTGATACGAATAAAATAAAACAATGAACATCAACCACCTCAAGCTTGCGTGATACGGTTTTTCTCCAACAAATCACAGATATTATCGATTTTAAGACGTTATCACGTAATCAGTAGATCTACGGAAAAATAAAATATTGACTATGCTTGTACAATAGTTAAATCAAATTTACAGCTCTGTAATGTACTTAATTGAAATTCAATCAGTATTATCCTACTACCTAGATTTTAAAATGCCATTGATTTTAAGACGAACCCTTGAGTTACTAACAGGATTTTATGTGGGAAGACACGCTATATCCATTCTTAGACGCCATCAAATGTAAGAAGCATCATGATATCAGAATTTTAAAATGTAAAACGCGAGTCTTAGAATCGAAGAAATACGATGTCATCAAAATAAACTTACGTTATACTACGTTCTTTATAAAACTGAACAAATAATCCACACATTATTATGCGACGTGCATAAACTGAGATTTTATTCTTTATGTTACGTAATTAATTACTTTATTGCTGAATCTCACTTAGATTCAAATATTATCCTTAAACGATTGAACATTGAGCTTTAATCAGTAATTCCTTATTTGACTGTACATTATTATTATTATTATTTAGTGTTCTGTCTGACGACAGGTCCATATGAACAGGATCCTTCCATCCTTTTCTCGGACTGGGACCTGTTCATATACGTTCTTGGCAGATGATCCAGAAATGGTTTGCCATTGCCTTCTTCTGTGTGTGAATGGGATGCCACGGAGAAACCGGGGAAGCCTCAGTGTTGCCTAGACCACGGCCTTGCCCAACACAAGTTATAAATTCGGGCACCGCCGGGAATCGAACCCGAGACCCCAGGATTACGAGGCCAGCGTTCCAACCGCTAGACCATCGTGGCCATCATTTATTTATTTTATTTATTTAGTGTTCTGTCTGACGACAGGTCCATATGAACAGGATCCTTCCATCCTTTTCTCGGACTGGGACCTGTTCATATACGTTCTTGGCAGATGATCCAGAAGTGGTTTGCCATTGCCTTCTTCTGTGTGTGAATGGGATGCCACGGAGAAACCGGGGAAGCCCCCGGAGGAAAACTCCGTGATGCCTAGACCACGGCCTTGCCCAACACAAGTTATAAATTCGGGCACCACCGGGAATCGAACCCGAGACCCCAGGATTAAATGAAAAGATCTTACAAGCTTCGTAAACAGGCAACAAAGTAAAGTGATTGTTCCTGAAAAGTGTGCATGCAATGAGTTTCAAATATACCGCCGTTAATTTTCGGTTTTTAATGTGGAAGTATGACCCAAATCACAATTGTTCTTAAACACATTAACCACTTACCACTGCAAGTGATACGAGGCTTAAGATCTTGGGTAAAATTAAACTATGACAAGAATTGTTATCGTCTGAAAATAAAACTGGATTAATTGGAGTGTAATGAGAGCGAATCTCACAAGACGCTTATGTCTGGATGCAACTAAGAAATTACATTTTCATTCCACATTAACCTCGCTTATTCCTTAACGTCAGAATTCTGTACTGAGTGTAATTAAAAGTTCCTTTCCACAGAGTGTCGTCTTACAGATGCTACAAGGAGCATTTTCCAGAATAATGGTTAGAGGTCAAAGAGCGACTTCCGTTAGCTTCAAGTTTCAGTTTCCGCGTCTCCTCTCCATTTTTCGATTATTTCATTTGCGGCGAGAAATACGGGGAAGATTTTACGAAAGATAATGGCTCTTCAGAAATTAAGACATATCGAATACAACAGTTAATGGAAATATTATGAAACTCATTGAATTGCCAGACAGATATCTTCATTCTCATTTCAAGTGTAAACTTAAAACTTTCAGAAGCTTTAACAACTGAAATTAGTGTCGAACAGAAATTTTCTTATACATTCCAGACCCGCTAAATTTTACTTGCTTTCTTCATACGTACCGCCACGGTGTTCTAGCGGTTAGAACGCTGGCCTTGTAATCCTGGGGTCTCGGGTTCGATTCCCGGCGGTGCCCGAATTTATAACTTGTGTTGGGCAAGGCCGTGGTCTAGGCAACACTGAGTTTTCCTCCGGGGGCGTCCCCGGTTCCTCCGTGGCATCCTAACAATTACTCCATTCACACACAGAAGAAGGCAATGGCAAACCACTTCTGGATCATCTGCCAAGAACGTATATGAACAGGTCCCAGTCCGAGAAAAGGATGGAAGGATCCTGTTCATATGGACCTGTCGTCAGACAGAACACTACAAATAAAATAAATAAACTTCATACGTAAATATATCCATACAATACAACATTATGCGAAACAGGAATTAAGGTTCTCAGGGTGTTGAGTTTAAAGATGGCTGTCTTCTGGGTTGTAGCGCTGTGTAGCCTGGTAGAAGTTTACTAACGTTCCAGAGGTCCTTGCTGCCTCCATGATCATGGCATTTTCTCCCTGACGATGGTGGCAGCAAGGATCCCCGAAACGTTGATAAACATTTACCAAATTACACTGCGCTACAACTCAGAAGGCAGCCATCTTTACTATATGAAATATTTTCTTAGCCTGACATGTTTCTTCACAATTTTCCGATGTCATCAGGGGTCATTTGTCACTAAATTTAGAATTTAAGATGATGCCTTCATCACTTATAATCTTTAACAGAAATTAAAATTCATTTTTTATATATGCCCTATTCTTGCTGATTTATATATGGCGATTATCTGTGCGTCTTTCTTTTTTGAGTAAATATTTTTTATATTCACTCCTCTTTTCCTTGCATCTTCAATGTCTTGTTTGTTTCTCGTAATTCGTTATTTGTCCGTAAGTTTCTAATCATTCCACTGAATGCTGCATATGTATGTATCTCTCTACACAACAAAGACGGATTATTATGTTATGTGTCTATGTTAATACATACCGTCAGCTGGCTCAGCTAACATTGGTAATAGAGCTACATAATTCTGCTGGTAGATGACTCTGCCAACAATACAATAAAGAAATAGGTCTGCGTAATAATAATATGAAGTAAAAGATGGTATTTGTGTATCTGCAGTTATAAAAATAGTGTATTAAAAAAAATTCGATGAGAAAACTGAGGACTATAAACAATTTCGAAAACATATTTCCTGTTATTATAAAATAGTTTTCACATCAGCTACGTTTCACGTGATGCAAGATAACTTTGATTAATACATATCTGCTACATGTGATATCTCAGACAGAGCTAATGTAATTAAACCACGGTTTGGACAGATCGTAAGTTTTATGATGGTGTAACCGCTGTGTGCTTTCGTATGTCAGAAAAGTTTAGGCGTCTGGGATGACTATATTTATGCAGATAATGAAAACGAATTCTACATATACAAAATACGAAAAAGTTAGCAACGCGTTCTTAATAGGTACAGTTTAAATTTGTTCGGATGGTTGCTTATGACCAGCGTCGATGTAATATACCAAGTTAGCAAAGCATTAACTGTTCCTTCTTCTGTTCGTTTTACTCACAACTGAATATTTAAAATATGTAAAAGGGAAGAAACTAGAGAAAAAGAAGGAAAGGAAATGCCAGAGAGAAGTATCGGAAGGTAAGGAAAATGGGAACGAGGGAAAATTTCTCCCTCCCCCGGTATTTTTGGCATGCGACGCGTGACGAAGGAGGGCTCCTAGAATTTCATTTTTATTCTTTGTGTTGCAAGTTGTGAGTAATGTGAGTCTACTGAGATCAATTTTGTTGAATAATTTGAAGTTTATTAAGCCGTATAACGTATGCATGCCTTTTCACTGAATTATGTTGCTGGAACGCAAGAATAAAGTAATATAGCTATTAGAGTCTAGTTTCAGTTTTCAGACACATATTATGCAAAACAGTATAAACCAAATTAAATCTACTAGTGGGCGAAAATCAGAAAAATAAAAAAAATGTCTCCACAACTCTGGGGTTCAGAAGCAAGAGCATTTACTGTAGATTTCTAAACAAGTTATTTTAAAAATCCTCCTACGTTTACAGTCTCCTTTCTGTTATTTGAACATCATAATTAGGTCAAAGCTTGAGTATGCCTCGGTCGTTTGGAATAATCTTACACAGACAGATTCTAATAAATTAGAAAATATTTAAAGAAAATTTGCCAGTTTATGCAATTACCGATTTGTCCAGTTTAATATCCCCCGAAAATATGAACTGATCCTATCTACTTTAAATTTTAGAACACTTTATTCCAGACGACGACATCTCGATGCGTTATTTCTTATTAATGTATTTAAGGGCAAAATAAATTGCCATTCCATTATGGACACTGTTGGTTTACGTGTGCCGGCGAGGCAAATAAGAGAATTTTCTACTTTTAGTGTGAGCAGTGCACTACGACATAGTCCTTCAGCCAGGTGCGTCATCGCTGCAAATGACATATGTAAATCTTTGGACGTATTTAGCATAAACATTGTCTCCCTTGAGCGAACGTTCTCAACAAGGGAAATGATCTAGCTTCGTTATCCGTCTTTTTATATTTTTTAAAGTTTTACAATTATATTAGTGTTCCCTAGGTGGATTATTTGTTTTTATTTATATTTCTTCATTTTTTGCTCTGTGTTAATATTGTTTCTATTTTGGGTTTGCCTGTACTTGGCAGTTATATTTAATACTGTACATGTATAAGTTTAGTTAATCCGTTTGTGTAATATTATCCATTATTATTTCACTATTATTGTATATATTATCAGTGTTTGCCTGTTACTGGCTTCTTGCTGTTGGCAAACACCTAAATAAATTAATTGAATTGAATTGAATTGAATAATTGACCCGTGCTCTCTTCAAACCTAGCTGTGCGTTTCTAGTATCGGCGCATCAATTTAAACAGCCATTTATCTAGTGCAGTTCTGTCCCAGAACCAACGCAGTCTGAAGACATGTTAATTTACTTTTAATAAGTGGACTTAGGTATGTTTCCAAATTCACTAAACATACGGCCTAGTACCTAACCTAACCCAGTAGGAGTCCTTCATCGTCAAAAGTACTTACAACTAGAAAATTACATCTCCATATTCATTCACAGTGTTCTTCCTCCGCTACTCGTTGGAACGAAGTTATCACGTACATTATCACAATATGTTAGGATCACAAGTGTAGAAGCTTTAAAATTATATTCTCGGGAATTAGTTCGGGGCCATTTTGTAACGAACTGAGAAGGTTGTGGTAACTAGATTCTCATCATAAACTAATTCTCAGGTCTTCAGCACCCGTAGGTACAAACCATGACAAAAAGGAAAATTTTTGTCGTTGGCGTTGTGCGTTTAGGGGTCCCGAAGAATTATATTTCCATACTCTCAATTGTAATCCTGGTTTCTCGGGTTCGATTCCCGGCGGTGCCCGAATTTATAACTTGTGTTGGGCAAGGCCGTGGTCTAGGCAACACGGAGTTTTTCTCCGTGGCATCCCAACAATTACTCCATTCACACACAGAAGAAGGCAATGGCAAACCACTTCTGGATCATCTGCCAAGAACGTATATGAACAGGTCCCAGTCCGAGAAAAGGATGGAAGGATCCTGTTCATATGGACCTGTCGTCATATATATATATATATATATATATATATATATATATATATAAACACCTCACTCATACTAGCACTATAAAAACAGTTTTTTGTATCAAGTTAAAATATAACTGTAACGAAAAAGGCTATTCAATTGTCCTCATCAGGCTAAATTATCTCATGCAATCGTAAAGTTCCTTTTAATTTTTCTCAAGTATTTCCCTAAGGAAAACGGTATATTTCTTTTCAAGATCAACTACTGTATTTAGGTTAGATTTACCTACATTAATACTAGTAAAAGCAATGTGTAAATATTCTCGTAAAATGACGCAAGAAGTCGTGACAGACGTCTAGCCACCTCCACTCAGAGAGAAGGTGCATTTTCTAACAACACAGTCAATACCACTGAACTACACAGACAGTAGGCACCATCGGGGCTCAAACAAAGAACGAATTACCTGCTGAAAGACAATTTCGGGATATGAATTAAGGATATCTCAAATGGGAGAAAGTGCTTTACAAAGGGGTAAAGTCCCTCAACAAATCACCAAGTGAAAACAAGAAAAGGAGATGGTATGAGTAAAATCAGGATGACCGAATACGAGAAAATACGGTCAACGACAAACTGCCAAGATCTTGTATGATTTGAGGTTTTCACAGCGGTGAGTATGAAGATTTCTGTCATCTCCCTGATGACGGAGGCAGAATGACCTCTGAAACGTTGGTTAACATCGACCAGACTACACAGCGCAACAACCCAGAAGACAGAAATCTTCATACTAAGAATCGCCCTGATGATGGAGGCAGTATGACCTCTGAAACGTTGGTTAACATCGACCAGACTACACAGCGAAACAACCCAGAAGACAGAAATCTTCATACTCTGATGACGGAGGCAGTATGACCTCAGAAACGTTAGTTAACATCGACCAGACTACACAGCGTAACAACCCAGAAGACAGAAATCTTCATACTCATCGCCCTGATGACGGAGGCAGTATGACCTCTGAAACGTTGGTAAACATCTACCAGACTACACAGCGCAATAACCCAGAAGACAGAAATCTTCAGGCCAAGATCTTTTGAAAAAACAAAGAATATATCGGATTCCAAAATAGCACGACGTTGGTATCAGAACCACGGAACTTATGAATGAAAATAAGTTTCAGCTAAGAACAATCCTGCTTTCTGACGTCAACAAAACGAAGAGCGTAACAGAAAAGTAAAGAAAACGAACGGGATATCAGGATAAAAAGAAGGCAATGAAGGAGAGAGACAGCACTGGATTGAACTTTTATTAGCCTTGTAGATCAGAATGAAATTAAATTCACCATTGGTGGCCACGGAATTATTTCGGCTCAAAGGACGTCTTACTTGAATTGCAATGACCTTTAAGCAGGTTCAAGGAGCAGTCGTATTCTAATGTAGACTTTCCATAAGATTTTCTTCCTGTAGATAACTGCGCGCCTGTCTGTACTCTCAGAATTTACTCCTATTAGTGTGCGTTATTTGTGCAGAAACAGTTTTTACAGCGACGAACAAGGTATAAAACAAATGAATTGCACACAGGACGTAGGGTGCCATCGTCATACACATCTCCTCTTTAAGCTCCACGTGTTCTCGTATGCAATGGTTTATAAGAGCGACGTAAGTGCGCCAAGGGAACAAAAATTCATTCTGAAGCCTTTCATGAAAAGTTTCAGACAAAGACCCCATTTATAAAGTCCTTTCAGACTATGTAACTATGCCGTATTAACTGCAAAGCTTACATAATTAGCACAGTTTAACGAAAAGCCCCAACTTGTTTAATAAAAATAACACAGCATTAGTAGAATTTGAGGTTTCCACGGAGGTGAGTCTGAAGATGGCTGTCTTCTAAGTTGTTGCGACGTGTAGTCTGGTAGAAGTTTACCGAGGTCCTTGCTGCCTCTTCTACCAGACTACACGTCGCAACAACTTAGAAGACAGCCATCTTAACACCGTTTCGAAAAATTGTCGGTTTTCCTCTGTCTCTTAACAAATTTTGAGATGGTTACCAAATCATTAAAATTTACCACCTTACTGTGGAGGCCACTAAATTTCTTACATTTCGAAATTTTAATATAAAAACGCACCAAAACGTAAAAAAAACTCTACTGTCTCTGTTATCAAGCAATAATTAAAATGTCTTCACTTACATTATATCCTTATCACAAGGACGAGTAGGTATTGCCTGGGAACCTTCTAACTATAAGATGCTCTTTCTAACACCCCCGCCCCCCCAGAAATAATCAATTCTCCCCCAGAATGTTCTCTTCGTAACAACGCTTCTGCTATCTTTGTTACCTCTCTCTTTTCTCCTCGGCTTCAAAGTTAACAAATAAGAAGCTTCTGCTGTTTCGTCTGTTGCCATCATCAGGTTATTATTATCTGATGGTGACAGAGCAAGGGATCGATACGACTTGGATGTCTTTGATACTAATGACGTGTGCTTACTACTTTAGTACAATAAAGGGTGGTTATGGGTTCGATCCACACCAGCTATAAACATTTAAAATAAATAATCCGGCCAACATAATAATAAATCACATGTTTTATGTGTTTCACTCAAAAGCCCAAACTCCGCGTACGAGGTCCGAAAGTAACCAGATTTATTTTTACGTCAGCAACTGACGTCATTGGTGAGGGTGAGTGTTAAATCACGTGACTACACGATTCATCTGTTTTGTGTCAAGCTTTGTGGCGACAAAAATTTTAGCCAGCGCAATGTTTTGTGTCTTTGCCAAAAATAAGAGTGGTAAGTTGCTAGAACACAGGGCCAGCTCTCTCCATAAGAAATGACGTGATGATTTTTTGGTCGTACAGAGAGATAAAAAGTCAAAGAAGGCAAAAATGTTAAGATTAAAGAACAAACAAGTGCGAAAATGCTTTCTTGCTAAAAAGAAAATATCCATTAAGAATCTGTTAACCAAATTAGAGAAAACAGCTCATTCAACATTCGACACGCTTGTAGAAGGACATTCGCTGAACAAATAACACAATTTTTTTCCCCCAAGAGATGGATTTTCTCTCGTGCGCCTTCCAACGCAGTCCACTCTGTAAAGCAATTCGGCCAAATAAATACAAATTTTGAAACAATCACCGTAAAACCCAATTTTTGCGACGTGTGAAAAATATAATTGCCCGAACCAAAAATTTCTTCAAATAATACCGATTTGAATGACTTCAAGACGATCAGACACTATAAATGTAATATGAAAGTAGTTAACAAAAACCATTTAGGGAAATAATTCCGGGCATTGCAAAGGCAATGAGATACATGAAATTTGAATGTAACTTAAGGTAAGTAACAAAAGCTTCTTTAAAATTGTTTCTTTATTAGGACTTTTCCCATCGCCTGTTTTTTTTTTAAATCACGACGTTTCGGAGGCTGGTTCTGTCTCCGTCTTCAGGTGAGAGGTACCTACTCTGTTGAATCCCTTAGATAGACAAAGTCTCTGTCACTGGACTAGCTGTATCTAAGCGACCCAACAGAGTAGGTACCTCTCACCTGAAGACGGAGACAGAACCAGCCTCCGAAACGTCGTGATTTTAAAAGAAAAGACGATGGAAAAAGTTTTGATAACGAACAATTTTAAGTGTAAACTACCGTCATCAAAACCCTTTAGAATTGAAAAGCTTCTTTATTTGAAGGACTTAAATATTTGTCAGATAACATCATGTGCGGAACGTAATTAGACGGAAATGAGTCGACATATGAAAATGTACCATTCTGAAAGCTTTCAAAGAAGTTCCCTGTCTCGCAACGTCATAGCTTTATGCATCCATCTTTTCCCCTCGTTTCGTTTTTATGGCGCTGAGCGAGTCTCCTGAAACCGCGCGATGTCTTTAGCAGTTGAGGCACCAAACGCATTCAGGATGATCTGCCAAAGGTTCGGCTGACTCAGGCGGGGAGAAGTTCTTATGAGTGCGACGCTGTAAACGCGAGGCAGGTTTCTCCTGGTGGGAAACACGGCACAGTTGGCTGGGTTGTAAAAATTCATGGCAAGAGGTTTATATCTGCCGATGTCGAATTCCGTACACAAAAAAATTCACACGTACCAAATGCCTGACAACTATTTTACATTAAACATGAAAAACGTGAAGTTTTGAAACTATGGGACTAATGCCAATTGTTTGTTATTTCGACATTTGTAAAAAAAACATAAAAAGTTTAAAATAATGCAAGATTGAAATCTTGAGAGATTGAGATATTGCAAAATTGCTATATCACTCCATTTTGAACGGTGTATTGCAAACTGACAGTTGCCCAGCCAATCAATGTATTCCCTGCTGTTGTAGAACTGGATGTTTTCTTGCCGTATTTTGTAACATCGGCGATTAGATTGTATCTTGAGTCAGTGTATAACACATTTCATGAACATTAATTTCAATGAGATGATAAAGTTGCGTCATATTGTGATAAATATATATTTGTTTAAATCTTATCAGTCTAATCACAATAAAATTCCTATTAAATATTAAAATATTACTATAAAGTGATGATCTAATGTAAATCTAACATTTCGATAGAGAACATCATTTAATATATTTTAAATATTTAAATGTTAATTATAGTAATATTTTAATATTTAATAGGAATTTTATTGTGATTAGACTGTTAATATTTAAACAAATATTAATTTCAATATTATTCTCCTATATACTTCTAAGACTTAAAAAAATTAAATGTGAAATTACTCGAAACTCAAAAACATCAGATTTTCCAAAATATTTGTCTGAAATTTTGGATGGCTCATTGATCCAGATATCTATGCAATATTGATATAAAGCCTTTCTGGGACACATTTCAAGCAAGCCGACTAAATTAGGCACGGAATAGCACATATAAAACGTGAAAATCTTACAAATAGTAACGGAATGAAATTGAGATTTACTGTGGTAGAATAAAAGTATGTATATTTCAAATTGAGTGCCGATTCAAAATACACGTCTTTAACTGACATAAATTGTTTTTCTTTATAATAATGCATCTCATAGTGTCTTTATGTTAATATTTATTTACGACGCAAAATATCTATTAATGATTCATATTTATTGTTAGTGTTTGGCTGTTGCCAAGCACTCTAATAAATGAATTGAATTGAATAATGTTCTTTTTTTATTCTGATAAAATAATTCTCGGTTGAAGGTAACAAAAGCTGTACTTGAAACCGCAAGAGAAATTGTGGAGAAAGTGCTCAGACGTGGAGTGAACAGATTAAAGAAAAGCCAGCGATAAGCTACTACACGTTTAGAAAACATCAGAGCCCAATCGATACTGGCATGTTCGCTGAACATTCCAACTGTTTGGAACACTACTCATTTCATGACGTCTAACTATACAAATATGCAGTGTCGTTCTTTCTGGTTGTAACACTTGCCCACGCATATACTATGTGTGAACATGCAACGACCCGAAAGGTGTTGCTACTTCAGAAGGTCTAGCGAGGTGTTACCTTCTATCTGTGTTTTACCGAGTTAGATCTGGTTGCTAGGGGACAACATACGAGGTGCGATCGGAAAGTTTGTAGACTGCGCGTATAAAAACCCGTACACTTATCTCAGGTATTAAATTCATCCATCACCCTCGAAGTAGTTCCCCTGGGAGTGAACACAACGATCCCAGCGCCGCTGCCAAGCCTGGAAGCATCCCTGGAAATCTTTCTTTGTCAGCCTGTCAAGCACCATCTGCGATTCTGCCTGAATCTCTTCTATCGTCTCAAATCTCCTTCCCTTTAGCTGAATTTTCATCTTTGGGAAGAGGAAGAAGTCACACGGAGCTTAGAAAGGAAGTTGGGGTCGGTTCTTGCAAGATCTTTGAGCTCCTGACAAACGAGAAGTCTATTCTGCTTCTGGTCCTCAGACAGGATGCGTCGCATGTGGAGTTCTTCCTTTAGAATCAGCTGACAGGTCCCATAGCCTATCCCAACAATGTCGCACAAGTCGTTGATGGTACGACGTCGATCTTCGTGAATGGCCTGCCGAATCTTCGTAACATTTTCGGGCCTTGTGCTCGAAGATGGTCGTCCAGAACGCTCGTCATCATCGACAGAGGTTCGGCCATTTTTAAAACGTGAATACCACACAAAAGTTTGTGCACGACCCATTGCGGACTCCCCAAATGCTTGCTTTAGCATTTTATAGGTTCCCGTAGCCGTTTTGGCAAGTCTTTGGCAACATTTGATGCACACGCCATTCCGAAATCGAATCGCAGGAGGGTCGGTGTAATGCACTACCAAAACGCCCGTAACTAAGAAACAAATGCTAATTCGATGATGCCGGCTGGCACACTGATTCACTATGAATGTAGGCCGCACCCCCTAGCGGCAGAAGCTCGTACTACATCCGGTTCGCCCGCTATTGACACAGTCTTGAAACTTTCCGATCGCACCTCGTATTTACATGTGCCCACCACAGTTTCGCTGTTTCACAACCATGAAAGAAAATAATATCAATTATAAAATACGTCATTTCAAGCAGTTTCATTTCTGGAATAAGAATAATTCAATATTTGGTTCTTGCAATAGACTAAAATCCATGTATAAGAAAATATATAAAAGTGAAAAAGGTGCTATATAGGATTTAAGATAATTGTTTACTTGAGGAGAGTTCCTTTTTGTTAAGAACCTAGAACAATAATTTGCGGTTTTACCAAAAGTTCTAAATTTTCCCTCAATTTCTTCACCGTAAGACTTTCCGCCTATGAGCATTCCAGAGAACGTTAGCTCTGTTTATCATCCGCTGTGCGAGTGTGGGGAGGGTAAAAAGGCATATTTCGGTTTAACTTGCAATGTCCGCAAACACCCAGACACTAGGTATGTGGATTATAATTCCGCTGAAAACGTTGTTTATCAGATTCATTTGTGTTATGTTAAACAGACGAATTGTAATTTTTCATGTCATAACAGAAGTCCTATATCGTGTTTTAATAAAGAAAATATCCCATTCGGCCAGGTTAAATGCCATTCGATTTCGTTGATTTTAAAAAAAAATATCCCCGGTTATAATTAAGACACATGAAGAAATGTTTCCATCGTAACTCAGAATAAATATTAGTATCCTTTCTTCCTTAAAATATTTTTTAAATATTCCTTAATAAAAGCCCAACATCTGAAGACAATAATATTTCATACTAGAGGATGGAAATTGGAACTGCTTTTAGGGTGCATGTTTAATTAATTTGATTAATTTTACATTTGGCTTGGATTCAAAACTTCTCTAGCGAAGTTTGATAACCAAACACGTTCATTAATTTGAACCTTTGCTTGCCAAATGAGGTTTGAAGATGGCTGTCTTCTGAGTTGTTGCGCCGTGTAGTCTGGTAGAAGTTTATTGACGTTCCAGAGGTCCCTGCTGCCTCCATAATCAGGTATTGTTTTTAAAAGAAGGCCATATTAAAGAAATATGTTTATAATAAAAACAAATGAAGAAGACTGCAAATGAATAAAGAACAAGTTATAATTTTAGTATCTGAAATAAGTAAATACTGATTTAAAAATCCACCAATTCGAAAAAAAATATTATTGCAAAAAATTAATAGGAATCTTCACAGTCTGAAATTTTGATGTGGATGCACTTGTCTTTAGTAGTAATGCCCAAACATTCTTTGTGCACATACTTCAAGAACGAGGAACATAATCTATTTTCTGCAACTCTGTGCAAACAGTATCTAGTCTTCTTTCCCCGATCTCCATTTGTTTCAGGCGACTTTGATAGTACTCCTTCTTTGAAGGGGGTTCATCAGTTTTAACCCGAAATATAACACAGCCACTCATCACTCGGCAATTAGAATCCTCACACTTACCACGTGTCTTCATTGTATTTATTTCTGAAGTTTTCAAGATTGCTGAAAAATTGTTGTCATGTTCGAGAGTGAACCATTACATAACTCAGTGATGGAGAAACTTCAATCTTTGTTGTCACAAGGAGAGCTCACGTCATAGCTGTAGACACTTTAATCCTCTCTCTCTCTCTCTCTTGGCAGCAAACATCTTGTGCTTTGTCTGTTTTTCATAAATGCCAAATTTACCAGGATCCTTGTTTCCACACGCCGTTGCTCTGTTACTAATTAGGTCGTTAAAGCCTCATTAGGAAAGGCGTTGAAATATAATGGTTAAATGCCCATTGCTGGAAACACTGGCATATTTGCAGAACCAACAACCCTTGATCATATTTTATTGGAAAGGCTTCCCAAATGTATATTTCGTAAGATTTCTTTAGGCATTTCTGCTCTGAAATAATTTAAGTTCGTCATTCCGAAACTTGATTGCCTGCGAAGGGTCTCTTTCGCTCTTACAGTACTGGTAAATTCGAAAATAAGGATATAATTTCTAGCTGTTTTGTAGTTTGCAGTATTGTTCAGCCACTGCTCCGTTGAGGAAATCTTTAAGATTCTATAACTGGTTTAGATCCTAACAAAAACTGTACTGCACTGTGTAAGACTTGAGGTCTTCACAGCGGTGAGTATGAAGATTTCCGTCTTCTGGGTTGATGCGCTGTGTAGTCTGGTCGATGTTAACCAACGTTTCAGAGGTCATACTGCCTCCGTCATCAGAGTATGAAGATTTCTGTCTTCTGGGTTGTTACGCTGTGTTGTCTGGTCGATGTTAACCAACGTTTTAGAGGTCATACTGCCTCCGTCATCAGAGTATAAAGATTTCTGTCTTCTGGGTTGATGCGCTGTGTAGTCTGGTCGATGTTTACCAACGTTTCAGAGGTCATACTGCCTCCGTCATCAGAGTATAAAGATTTCTGTCTTCTGGGTTGTTGCACTGTGTAGTCTGGTCGATGTTAACCAACGTTTCAGAGGTCATACTGCCTCCGTCATCAGGGCGATTCTTAGTATGAAGATTTCTATCTTCTGGGTTGTTACGCTGTGTAGTCTGGTCGATGCTTACCAACGTTTCAGAGGTCATACTGCCTCCGTCATCAGGGTGATGAAGATTTCTGTCTTCTGGGTTGTTGCGCTGTGTAGTCTGGTCGATGTTAACCAACGTTTCAGAGGTTATACTGCCTCCGTCATCAGAGTATGAAGATTTCTGTCTTCTGGGTTGTTGCGCTGTGTAGTCTGGTCGATGTTTACCAACGTTTCAGAGGTCATACTGCCTCCGTCATCAGGGTGATGAAGATTTCTATCTTCTGGGTTGTTGCGCTGTGTAGTCTGGTCGATGTTAACCAACGTTTCAGAGGTCATACTGCCTCCGTCATCAGGGTGATGAAGATTTCTATCTTCTGGGTTGTTACGCTGTGTAGTCTGGTCGATGCTTACCAACGTTTCAGAGGTCATACTGCCTCCGTCATCAGGGTGATGAAGATTTCTATCTTCTGGGTTGTTACGCCGTGTAGTCTGGTCGATGTTAACCAACGTTTCAGAGGTCATACTGCCTCCTTCATCAGGGCTTTGTTTCACGCTGCAGCGGAAAGACAGCTCTACGCAGATGTTACCATTTAATTTTGGATAATCAATATCTGATGCAATTTGAAACAAAGTGACACTGTTATCCTTACATAGGGATGTATTCCCATAACGCTCTAAGGTGTTTATACGCAAGTCAAAGAACTGTTTATTTTATTAATGTCTTGTACATTGGCGTCAGACAAGTTCCACGCTCCGAGACTACGGACAGGGGAGGAACACTGAGAAAAAGGTCATTACGAGAATATTTGGACTTCAAAGGGTGAAATGTGGCTGACACCATGACAAAGAATGAAGCTTCCTAAATTCCTACTCTTGACCGAGTGATACCACCGTGATCAATGAAGCAGAATGCGACTAAAGAGAGATTTGTCATGCGTTTTAGAATAAGAACCATGCGAACCTGGATTAATGATGATATTAAAAAGTGTTGACATTTTATTCGTTGAGGAAAACCTAAAATGGCGGGCTTACGTTAAAATATAACATTTTGGGCTGTATAAAAGCAGAGGTCAGACCACGACACCATCCGCGAGATATTGATGAAACACAAGAAATATTTGTTAAGTTTTTATTGTGTTTCTATTGTTTTAATGTATTTTAGCCACTTTGCAAACACATTTTAATAAGAAAGTGCACCGGCTTCCAGAATCAAAGTATAATAATATAGAATAAACCTGATGATGACTGTGTGACGGGCGAAACATGTTTCTTTCAAAACGTAACATGCTACATGGCGTAGTGGAATACTAATGAAAATGCACTGACCAGCTGAGCAACTACGAGCATTTAACGAAAGACTGCATTGCACCATTGACTTTATGTTGTATTTATGTTCTGAACAAAGGAATTCAGTCACAACATGTTCCATGCAAATAAAACAACGGCCTACGTACAAGTCCTCATAACCGAATTGAATAACGAATTCAAATGAGATAGCGAGGGAGGGCCAGACGCGGAAGGGAAAATTCGGCAACAGCTGCAGAGCGTAATTTAAGCGAAAGAGTAAATGACAAAAGAAACGAGAAATGAACGTATACTGGGGTCACAAGCTCGATTCTCGCGGTAGAACAAATCCGTATATAAATTTTAACGCATAAAATTCTTCTCTGGCGATTAGGAATGAGAGAATGGGGTCAGGACTCAACGTTTCGGAGACTGTCTTCCTTTCCATCATCAGGAGTAAGTCCTCGCTTCTCATGACACATATCATTCATTTGCCGTGATATTTGAATCTGATTCATTTCCGATCATGTACAAATGCCATAAATCGTCTATTTAACATCCCTAATTCCATACTCATTTGCATAATAACACTTGGAAATTAATTCCACAGATAATGAACGTCTAAATACAGACACCAGATCATTATGAAGACGGAAAATTCTACAAACATACTAAAAGATCAATAAATGCAATGCATCAAAATGTATAATAGTTTTTAGAATGATATAGATTGATAAACCTGAAGATGATGTCATAAAACATCGAAACATGTCGTCCAAAAACAAAAATAAAAGCGTTGAATAATATAATGTCGTACTATGATAAAGGAACGCCATAAATATAACATAATATACTTTATACTGTAAATGTTATAATATTTTAACAACATTATTTTAAATAAGTTTGTGTATAGACTGTAAAATAAATATAGTATATCCCTAATTCGGTTCTTAAAATAATACATGTAAACGTTTACGTCTTAATAACGTTGAGATCATGTTTCGATATATATCGATTTGGTAGGAAACATTATTGGGATACTTCTGCCAAATTAACTTGCTATTTATCTAAATAAATTTCTATGTAATCAGCTCTCCAAAAATCAAACTCTCAATATAACCAACCGAATATCTAATTAACTATATAACTAAATATCTACATAAGCACATCTAAACAAATAACTAAAGTCCTATGCAAGTAATCAGAAGAGTCAACATGCGACCACCCAACCAAAAAGCTAACTAAGGGTACAGGACATCGTCCCTTGTTAGGTAACACCATTCCTGCGCATAAAACGCATTGCTGGAAATGGTAGAGCCTTATAACTAAAACGGGAATTTACTTAATCTAACGGAGTTTTTTGGTCAACAGGTGTCTTTCCACTCACTGGGGAAAGAATCATTAAAACTTCTTTTTTCTACATTTAATCTTAATGTTATCCTCTTACCTCGTTCACGGTCTTAAAAAGTATCCGCTATTCAAAAGTATTTTACGAACAAAATTCTTCACAATCTAGCTACGTGCCCAGCCCACTTCAATCTCCCAGAATTCTCTCATGCAATATCAGATAAACTGTATGAATCACGTCACACATTATAGAACGTACTGTACAGTTAAAGCAGAGTCCTTGAGAAGCTAACAGTACGCTCAGTTATATTAGCCATCACCAAATTACATACTTCGAGGTCTCAAAGAAATTGTGCACCGTCGCCATACGGACAGAGAAACTCAGACGAGCGAAGACAGCTCAGAACTATAGCGTAACAGAGCCTGTAACGCTGCACTGGCTACTTTGAACCAAGCGGTTTGGGGAGGGGGGGGGCTCTTGTATGCCCACTATGGGTGCAATTTGGTGATGGCTTCTAGTCAAAACATTACTAGATTTTATAGAGTCCGAATGTTCATTACAACGTTCATAACAATCCGCTAGCCGTTCCAATTCTGAACCAGGTATGTCACATCGAGTTCCTCACACTCACTTTACTTTACAGTGGATGTCTTACCTTCATGTTTAACAACCATAATTTTGTATGCGTTTCTTATCTCCCCCAGACAAGCCCCGCCCAAAAGTTTCTAAACCGCATGGTAGCAAGTATTCAACAAATTCATTCTCCTCGTAATTTCCCGTGAGTGTAATTCATATTTCTTAACGTAATTCTTAAATATTCGATCCCCTTCCAAATACTTACTTCATATACTAGTTCCTGGAATAATTATAGACTCTGGATATGGGCCTATTTTATACGCCGTGGAACATTGGCTCAGCTGCACCGAAACACTTTCACCCAAAATGTGTCAGATCAATAACGTTCTAGTATTTCATTCATGTGAGATGTTTTGTAAGTCAGACAGGAGCAATTACATTTCATTACACTGAGGTGCAACGGGTTAGTATTAAGGATTGGGGGGGGGGGGGGTTGGTTATCGTTTCATATCATTGGTGTCTGCCACAATATAACTGACGTACGAGGCTGGAATCCTTCTATATTCATTCTCATCACGGTGACTCAACGACAGATTTGTTCCCGAGGGATTAAACCCTGTTTTGGAGAGGGCTGTTTAAGTGTACCTGGATGTCGTGATGTTCCAGGACTCACGGCGAGATCTATCCACAGAAATATCGGACGATGGACATAGTTGGAAGGTTCAGAGGATATTGGTTATAGTGGGCATCCAGTGCAACTCAGGATGATACGTTAGTAGCCGAAGCTCAGAGGGACCATTTCGCGGTTGCTGCTAGCTTGAGCTGCATGTCCAGTGAACGGGCTGGTACACTTCATCACACAGAGCAACACTCAGACGGCTTTTACTATAAACGCATCTTAAGGAACGCAACGGCGCCATCTGTAAGAGCGATCCATCCCAACGGAGTCTTCCAGTTCCAACAAGACAACTCCTCCTTTCTCAATTCTTACGTTGCTCAAGAATCACTATCGTGGCATAAAGATGAGAAAAGTACAGGAAATCTGTCCTGACCCCCGTCTGAGAAACAGAGAAGCTCTCTGGACCCCTGCGTCAGACGCTTTGGATAACGGTACTTCATCTCGGAGTTATTTGCGAACTATAATTGAGTCCCTGACGAGACGAGTTCGATTCGACGCTGAGTATCGGGGATTTTGGACATCGTGTTGAAGACGTAGACATTTTAAGGGCTATTTAACTGAATGATATTTGTGTGAGCAAAACAAAATCACTTCTAAAGCACTTTTTTTAAAAATTAAAATAAATTTCGTACAGTCAGATTCAAAAACGGAAACTTTAAATCAGAACCGCAATAAACAACATATCACTAAAGAATAAATCAAATACCATCCTCTCCGCCCTTCTAACCTCGCCAATGCGTCACGCAAAATACATTAATAACGTGAATGATATCTGCGGTAACAAAAGATAATGTATTGCGTGTGTTTTACAAACAAGGATCTATATATTAAATCTTGTCCGTCTAATCACAATAAATTCTTATTAAATATTAAAATATTATAATAATTAACATTTAAAATATTTAAAATATTAAAATATTAAATGATGTTCTTTATCGAAATATTCGATTTACATTAGACCATCATTTTTCATGTTTCACGACATGTTTGAGTTCCTAAAAGAACCATCCTAAGGTGTATATAATTATACTTGTATTTGAATTATTTATCGTTTTGAAGCTTTATATAATTATATACACCTTAGGATGGTTCTTTTAGGAACTGAAACATGTCGTGAAACATGAAAAATGATGGTCTAATGTAAATCGAATATTTCGATAAAGAACATCATTTAATATTTTAAATATTTTAAATGTTAATTATTGTAATATTTTAATATTTAATAAGAATTTATTGTGATTAGACGGACAAGATATAATATATACTTATTATATCACAATATGACGCAACTTTACCATCTTATGAAACAAGGATCTATTAAACATTCTTTTTTTAAATACCAAATTCTGCATATTTTGGAATCCAATTCCAATTTCTCTTGATATGAGTTGCATTCGAACGTTTTCAACACACAAACACAATATCCACTTCAATCCTAATCCCCAAACGAAGCGAACTGTAAACGAGAAGACACGACCAACCGTAGGAAATACAACATTCAGCTCCGTTTTCTCCCCAGAGTCAGAAAATTCATTTCCATTAATTAACGTTTTAATCAATTAGACAATGACGGTGGTGTCTTTCGTTAACAGTAATCCGGGATGAACCACCGTAACTAATGGACGTCAGAGTAAGGTCACACACGGACAAATACGAGGAGATTACGAAAGAATGTAAGTGCGTCGCCAGCTGTACGCCTACGCCACTTCCGGTTGGTTATTAGTTCGCGTAGTGTCCGCGCCAAAGGCCCTTAGCCAGAGCATGCGGCCCCCATGGTTATAAAACTTCCTGACTTCATCAGCTATTTGAACTGGTCCCTCGCAGGGAACACAAAGCTGAAAGTTGTGGAGAGATTTTCTAAGTTTGTTTCAATGCAACACGAACTCAAGATAACCACCCTGATCTTTCCTGACCGGTTGGCACGGCGATATTTTGTAAACTCTGGTGACCCAATTAGATTTTTGTTGATAATTCTGAGGTTATAAATCAAAGCTGTTTTATGAGTTTTGATTACTGGGGCAGTGAAGCACATCACTCTCCAATTTAAAGTGTTTTAACAACTTAAAGGCACCATTACTAGCGTTGATAAAGACTTGCATAATTCTTAAGCGAGTTTAATTCTTTCTTTGGCGTTGAATGGAACATCCTCTATCATTTAACAGCTCTCAAATGCGGACGGCAATGGGTCATCTATCGAGCTAAATGAAATAAGAAAAATTCAACTCATATATTAACTCGAAGAGTAAGTTTTTTTAATTATCCATGTCGACGAGCCCAAATCCTTGTTTATGTAATGTTGGAAAAAATGGGCCTCGGTTAGGGCGAAAATATTCCTCCGCTCAATTGACAGCAATGCCCCACAGAGTACGCAGCAAAAAGTAGGAGTTTAACTTGTGATATAATTGGTCACAGAATTAGTCTATTCTGATGGACGACTGACAGAAGAGATACAAGTGTTTTTTGTTTCAATTTTCTTACAGATCTTCGAAACAGCCACAGAACAAAGCAACCTCCTACTATACACCACACAGCTTAAAGAATAATAAACACGTCCAAATTAATATACTGTAGGATACTCAGTACGATACTCATCAACATAAATGATGATAACTAACTAACTAACTAACTAACCAGATGGCTTACCGAACCCGAAGGTTCACCACCGAATTAACCAAAGCCCTCCACCGGACCCTGTCCTAGGCCAACAAAATCCAATTTCCTTCAACTCCTATCTCCCATAGATCCCGCCTGAGATTATCCTCCCATCTACGTCTAGGTTTCCCCAGTGGTCTCTTCCCCTCAGGCTTCCCAACCAACACCTGGTGCACACCTATTGTCCCAGCCATGCGTGCTACATGCCCAGCCCATCTCATTCTTCTCGAGTTAATGACCCTGACAATACTGGGGGAGGAGTACAGATTTTTAAGTTCGTCATTATGCAGTTTTCTCCACGCCCCATCGTCTTCTCTCCTAGGCCCAAATATCCTCCTCAAACATCCTATTCTCAAACACCTGCAATCTGTGTTCCTCCCTCTGAGTGAGGGACCATGTTTCGCACCCACACAAAACAACAGGTAAGATTATTGTTTTGTATACTTTAATTTTCAGGTTCTTAGAAATCAGACGGGAAGACAAAATATTTTGAACTGAGAAGTAGCAAGCATTTCCAGAATTTAATCTCCTCCTAACTTCCTCATGAGTGTCATTTTGATTTGTTATTGTTGTTCCCAGATATACATTTTTTAATATAAAGACTATATTTGTAGATTTCAAACCTACGATCCTTTACTTGCCACGAATTTTCTTATGGAGTTGTTGGTATTCCTGTAATTCATCACTTTCTTTCATCCATTATTTTACAATTTACTGCGTGTAGGGTTTTTTTAGTAGGAAATCTAAAAGACGTATTGGAAACGAAAATTTGTTTTTCTTACTTTCCTTCCCGTAAATGACAAGATAAAACAACAGTATCCATACGTCGTCAAGCCACTTTAAATCCTGCATTCCAAACCACAATGTTTCTTCCTGTTAATCACACGTAAAGATCTTAATGTGTAACGTTAAACGTAACTTTACTATTAATTCACATTACGACTTCACAGATAAAAATCTCGTTGCATTTAAGATTTCGTTTAATTTTCTTCAAAACTCAACAACTTGATTTATGACAGAGAAGCCAGATTGCAAAATAAATTCTAATGTAATCGTCCGTACGTCACGGGGTTATTTTAAATTCTAACTTACAATGCAACAGTGGTATTTGTAAGTAGCGAAACCAGCATTTCTAAAATGAAACATAAGTCACGAATTTTCACAAGAACCGCTCCATTACTGTGGCAATCTGACAAATGAACTGCACTGGTAAGACTCAATCAAGTGTGTAGTGACGTGCTTTGCTGGTGTGATAAAGGTTTAACTAAGAAGGTCAGATTTCTTACACCCTACATCAATCTTCTACAGTATAAGAGCCTTCTGTCTCACGTTCTTTTCGTCTTCTATGTCTCGTGATTGGTAGGAGACCGTACACAGCATAAAGCGACCTATCTCCACACTCGCTCTTCGCTATTCAAAATTACGCACTTTTCTTGTTTACAGTTTACAGATATTTATTTAAAAAATCAGAGCGTTACGAGAAAAAATGGACAGAATACGTGTCGTAATTATAAGAAAGGAAAACAGCTGTGCTAATTTAGACAGAATTACCAACCACTAAACACCAAAAATTGTTTTAAAAAAGAACAGGCATCTTCAACTGATGGTGTTTAATGCCAAAGATATTCAGAACAGAAAAAGCAATGATTCTGATTGGAGTTTACGGTTTACAGTATGAAAATTATTCAGGATACAGAAGCACAGAGAATCCCTGTTTACGATTTGTGTTATATTATAACACCAACGGAAGGAATATGTTACTTAATTATTTACTAACAACATTTATAAACGTGAGTTGTCTTATACCAAAGACTACGTTCATCTGACGCCGAAGAGCTGGGAATCAAATACAGGTGGTCAGAATTAATTTACGAATCGTGGCATGTTACACGCAAAGGGGCAAAGAATTTCATTTGAATAATGTATGATGTACCATGTATCACGAACATCCGATTTCAGAATTATTAGCTAATGAATTATATGAAGTAAACTTCTTCTTGATAAGTTAATTGTCTCTCAGCCAGCAAATAAATTCTCTGCTTGTAAGAAACACGAAGGTAATTACTATATTGACACGTGCTCTCCTCCTGACTATCAAGATGTTGACCATCCAGTCCACAATTTCACGTCTCATTTCTTCAAAACGGAGTTTAAACAACTTTAAAATTACACAACAATCTTGAGAAATTCATTCAAATTATCTTTTCCTTTTGAGATTTTCCGATGAAGCGTGCGTGTTACATGTCTAGTCCATCTCATCCTCGTACGTTACACAGGCTAATCGAAACGTCACCCAATCTAATCCTAACACATGTTTCGTTTGTCAAAAAATAAATCGCGCTGAAATGCGAAAACAAAAACAATAAATAGTTACATCAAACGCTGGGAATGTCCACCGCATTCAGCAATGCAGACGTTCGCTCTTTTCCCGATGTTTTATGCAACCCGATGAACAGTTCCTTTGTCACAGAAACGTTCACCAAATATTTTCAGGATTTGTTTGGCACAGGAAAATCGGAATACGTATATATGAACACTCGTATTTATGACAAAGACTACCTTACCCTTCGACTTTTTTAAGACAGCTGACAAACTGGTTCGGGAAAGTTAGCACATGACGTCACCTTCTAGTGCTCTTATATGGTCACAGCGATATTTTATGTTTATTGATCCAGTCGAATTGTACTGAATTTCAATTATTTATAAATATTTTAAATTAGGTTAAGAGACTTTTGATCATCCTGTATTATATAGTTCTAAATAAATTATGAATTCAACGCAGTACGGAATTATCTGATGATTGGGGATTTCAGTATGTCTGTTAATAATTCATCACTTAACACACTGTGGATCCATGATTATACAGTGCAAATTATTCTAATTAATGTAGATATAATTCAAGAATATTTCCGGAATACGATCAGATACCGCGTGACCGTATTATTATGCATGTTGAACTGAAAGAAAATGGAGGAGGTGCCAACGTCGAGTATTTGAAGACGCAAATCTTCTTGGACAATGACAGCCAATGCCTAACAGGAATCACAATTAACAATTCATGAGACTGTTCTGTTCACACAGTGATTACTGAAATAACATGGCTGATACATTCGATAACCGTTTTAAAAAGTATAATTTTAAGCATTTTTGTAACACCTCCATAACGAGTTTCTGTTTAACACTACATCGTTTATTGTATGTATTCAAAATTCTACGTGCAATCAATCTTCATTTGGTGCAATAAAGTGGCGTGATAGAAGTTTTTATGATTTAGAAACGATATCCATTGTGTGTGTTCGTGATTGATTTACTTTTCATAAAGTGTCACATGTCTAGTATCAAACCAGTCACAACATTACAGGTAATGAATGGGCCATGAGCACTCATATCTCTAATTTATATCTTAATTATCTGATCTATCAACATCATATCCAACTAATAAGATCTTCTCGGGCAATCAGCCGCATCAACTAGTTACAGTAGTAAACCGACGTTTCGGGAACCAACTCCGTCCCCATCATCAGGGTTCTGATGTGACCTGGACACCTCGGAAGACGTATAAAATGGGCACTGATATAAAAGATTTTGGTAACTAAATGGGACACGTAGTGCCAGCGTAGTTGGTGTCTAAAATGCTTCCCCATACCTATAACGAAGGTAAACAGAAAATTTGTGGCCCTCGAGGTTGGTTATTGCACTATGGGCTTAAAATCCGATAATGTAAGATGTATAAAATCAAAAGTTAAGTGTGGCCAACTAATAAGATTTCTACATATGTCTTCATAGCAGAAAATAATTTTTATGGGGAGGGGTAGAGTGTAAAATTGGAGCCTAATCAAATGTGATGTATGTAAAAATCAGGCATTAGCGTTGTTTAAAATTTTGACAACACCTCAGTAACTATTCTGACTGATTAATGAGTTTAAACCCAACAAAGCTACTATGTTTATTCGTGGCTTTACAACACGAAAGCTAGCCAAAATACACACAGCCTGAAGTTAGATATAAACTCTGTTACCTTTCTGTGCATTTTTTAAACATCTCGATCTGCCGTGCAGACGTCACGAACACCGTAATTGATGATAAACACTGATGAAATGAAGATTAAAGTTAAACCTACCATTACATCCCTTAAACTTTCAGAATGTGGAGTTTTCCCCCAGTCAGATGTGTGTCCCTGCTACTTGTGTGTCATCCCAGTTCAGTTCTTCATATGTTTTTAACCTTACTGTTTTATTTTACTACCAAAATGGAAAAAAAAAATATGTTTGTGCTAGGTGACAGGCTACAAAATTTACAGATACGGACATGACATGACAACATTAACGTTTGTTTATAAATTTTACTGTTCATATTTATTATTTTCTCTTTCCTCTCTTTCGATATTCCTTATTTTCTCCTTCTATTTTCCCCTTTTACTTATTTCAACCCCCTCATTACACTTCAGTGTCCAAGCTCATCCAGTTACCCTTTTATGTTTCAATTTCGTAAAAAATATCTACACAAATTTTCATATGTTTTAAACTCCCATTTACTATCAAATGCCCAAGCATTGCAATGTTGTTCCTCTCTCAAATGTTCGCATGTTTTAGAACATTATATTTGATGGTAAAGTAACGCTTAAGGTAGCCAGAAGCTCGTTAACAAACTAATTAATTTCCATATTCACAAGGGAACATCAAAGGTGCCTATCCTCGGACAGATGAATCCAGCACGGTCACCCCATTACTCATAAACAAGATAACATAAGACCTAACAAAAAATTAACACATGAAATATATTAAGTAAATGGACAGTGAGAGATAAATTTTCATATTAAATGCAATTTATGAGACCTTGGCTGTCGTGTATGGAAACCCAACTCCATTACCAACAATATATAATCCTATTTACCGCACATACAAACAAATACAAATGTCAGGTAATACCTTTTGAGTCACTGAAATGTTCAAATTGGCTAATTACTAATAATTACGCAAATTTCAGCCCAGTCCTCAGATTACTGATTTTCATAGCTCACTACTGGTTTTCTGTCGTCATAATTAGAGGCGTCTGGATAACTGATTAAAATCGCACAAGATGGCGTCGAGCGCAGAAACATTGCGGGGATCTTTGTTTTATCTTCGGTTTCTTAAACACGTCCAGAGGATTCCGGGGGTAAGGAGGCCGGTAAGTAAAGCTAACAACTCGCCTCCATCTAGCGCAGAAGTTAACGGGTGCTAATTTGCCTTTCCACACTTTGACATGCAAATAAAATACGACACGGTGCAAACTTGAACCACATCACAGCGAAAAATTAAAATTCATGGTAAATAAAATGTTTTTTCGTAAAGTAATTGATACATCGACTTCCCATTTGTGCATAGACTGGGAAAGAAGTGGTCGTAGCCTGTGTGTAGGCCACATTTTTGCGTTTGCCTCGAAGTATCTGAGGTACATAACAATCAGCTGTCAGATAGTCGATGTCCCAGGCGATATTCGAAGCTGGTACCTTCTGAATACACATCAGATGTGTTTTAGCTCGATCTAATACGTTCCATGCAAAAATAATCTAAACACGTGTGCAGCGATTTCATAACTTAAGTCACATGCAGAAGTTTATGAACTGTATTTATTACCGTACAATTCAGTAGCCTGGCGGAATTTGCTAAAATTACTCGCGTCCTAACAAATGTGAACCCAAGCGCCATTGTGTAGAGACAATCGTGGAAATTTATTAATTAGGAGCTTCAGAACGCCCACTCTTATCTTAAAAGTAATGTTCCTGGCTAAGACGTATGGATTAAAATACAGAACAGACGCTCGGAACACTTGAAGTTCTATATTTATCGATAGCTCAAAATGAACAAGTATTTTCGATCTCTAGATTAATGAAAAATAACTCAAAACATTCCTCTCAATATAATGAATCTGTGGATAAAGATAAATTTACATAAAAATTACGAACACAACTGTTGTAAATATTATTTCATTGTCAGGGAATAGTAAGGGGAGAGGGGGTATGTGTTTTGTTCGTGCTCTCAAATCTATGGAGAATTGTCAGAAGGGATGCATCATACATTTAGCTCGTTAGAGATCACAATTTTGGTGTGCGCGATTGCATCTGCCATGTGTGGGATGCAAAGTCGAATGAACGTGAAGTACTGGACGTTACTCAGGAGAATGCTCTAGACCTCGGCAGTACAAACCCATGTGGAAGTCCTACGGTAGTAAATCTTTGGTTAGAAACCGATGTATTCCATCTGAGAAGACATTACATCGTAGTCCGGTACAATGCAAGTAATTATTCATTAGTTTCTCTTATTTATTTCTTTACGTCACTACTTCACAAATGTTTAGCAGTCGAACGGAGGAAAAAGCCATTTATATTGAAATAATGAAGATGACAAATCATGTGAATTACCGGTGTATTCAACTCTCTCTGGAGAACAGTCTGATTTTTTTATAACATGTCGTGCACATAAAAGGACAGAGAACTAGTATGTTGGTTACATCAGACGATGGATCAGCGGGAGGAATTATGCAGAACTGAAGCGTAATTTTTTTAACAGGGAGCACGTGTCCCCCAACAACTTCCGACCGCAACGTCGAGGTCATATCATTTCTCGTGAGTAACAAATAGCAAAATCATTAATACTGGGTACGAAATAAGATCTATCATATATAATATCAACTTGGATATTCATATGAAAATAATGAAGACATTTAGAAATAAACCTTATGAATTTTTTTATGTTTTCTAATTTTATGCCAAAACACAAAAGTTGGAAAATAGATCGCATATTTTGTGATAATATTTCCATAACTATGTGTTTTAAAATTAAATTATAAAAACTTCACGAATATCTTCTTTCAGTTACGTGGCTAATAAACAAAGGAACTCGTGAAGATAACGGACACATAGTTTGAAATTCTGTATAACTTCCGACATACCGTGAAATTCGAAAATTTTGTGCTAAACTCTTGAAAAAAGAAATCTCTCTCTCACTTCAACGAAACTGTACACTTTCCAATGTGCTCCATTTGACTGGTAAAACCCCATACGTGTGTGAATAGGTTTGGGCCAAAATGAGGAATGCAAAAGAGACTTCAATGAAATGTCTCATAGACAAAAATAACATAGATAAGTTAACGCAAAACTGGTAAAGGAAAAATGGATGTAGGTTAACTGCCATGGAACCACTGAAATGTTTGTAAAACTTAACATTTATTTAAAATAAGATGTCTTAGGCAGAACGTTGTTCATAAGTTGAGAAATACAGAATCAAAAAGGGCAAAATGTGGCCCGCCAGCCGCGTGTTCAACACACAAGCTGTAAATTGTTGTCATTGCAATTCCTGGGTTCAGCGGGTAATTTTGAATATTAACACGAAGTATATGACATGCGAGACACTGAAGAGCATACTAAATCCCGGATGGACACAATGCAGTAAACATTTCGCGCTGAAAACATTTAAAACCTTTTAAAAATAGTATTAAAATATATTAAAATTGTCCGTCAATCACAATAAAGTAATATAAGATAATTAAATGGTTAAAATATTATCCTTTGTTCCGTATCGAGTACTCGATTTACATATGGAACATTCTCGACATGTTTCGGCTTTCATAGAGCCGTCATCAGGTGTATGTTATAAACTCTTAATTCAATTACTAATTTTTAATTTCTTAATTTTCTTATCATTTCTTCGTTTTTCATTGTATCAACATTTATTGATGTGTTATATAACATTGATGTAATCGTATTGTCGGAGTGATGTTAATGCTGCGTATATTGGTCTGTGAATTAAAGGATTCAAAACCATTAATGAAATTGAATATAGAAAACAAAATAAATAATGAAAGTAAACGTATAAACTTACCAGAGGAGTAATATCGAAGTTGTAAGAGGAGAGATCAGAAGTACATCGTATCGGAGCGAGGTTTGGTTATTGACTGCGGTGTTGGTGGGTGAAAGGCGGTTTGTCAGGGTTGGGGTCAAGGTACTGGAGTGCATTAAAGATGGGGTTGTTAAGCAAAATGTTATTATCATTAAGGCATATGTTTTGTTTATAAGTTTGATATATGTGATATTTTTCTATTGTATCTCTGTGTCTTTTGTTTTTTACTATTTTTAATATGTCCATTGTTTCGTCAATTGTGTTGTAAGCATCTCCTGTATTGAGAATGTGTTTAGAGTATGCAGAACTATCTTTATTGTGTTTTATGGCTGCTATGTGTTCTTTGTATTTAACCATTTAATTATCTTATATTACTTTATTGTGATTGACGGACAATTTTAATATATTTTAATACTATTTTTAAATAAAATCACAATATGACGCACCTACAATATCTTAAAACCTTTTATTAATTAAAACTGTATGGAGATAAAATGTATTAAAAGATTTACTGATCGATTCTAATAATTAACAGTTAAGCTATAAAACATTCAAAATTACTTAGATCAGATACATTTGATTCGTGATTGCAAAGAAACAGATACGAACGAAAATAAGTACTCTGAAGTTATGAAAACAGCAGACTGAGTTCCCAGTATTCATTATATTGTTTCGATATGTACACAGCTATTTATGATCCTCCCATTTGCCTCACATCCTAGATGGGAATATGAATTAAAAACCCCTACTCCGATACACTGAATTTATTTGTTTTCGTTTCAAAGTAATCAGATAGAGAACACAGCTTTCCGGCACTGGAGTCTCCTCCATAGGGAATAACACACAGACAGCAGCGTTTGTAGTCGGCAAAATAATCCGATTCAGAAGATTTTCCAGTAGTCGATACAGTCTACAGCTTTAACTGCAAAGGTTTATGAAAAACACGTATTGACCTACAATATTCACAACCACCTAGCTAACTTGCTTCGTGATGGTGATTCGTTACTCAGTAGCTCATGGTCACTTAGCTAATCAAGCTTTCGTGGAAGGAAAACGTTCAATATCGTGTTCACAAAAACCTGTCACTGGTCTCAAACCTGGGTCAAATGAAAGAAGTTCAGACTAAAGATTTCTGTCTTCTGGGTTGTTGCGTTGTGTAGTCTGGTCGATGTTAACCAACGTTTCAGAGGTCATACTGCCTCCGTCATCAGAGTATGAAGATTTCTGTCTTCTGGGTTGTTGCGCTGTGTAGACTGGTCGATGTTTACCAACGTTTCAGAGGCCATACTGCCTCCGTCATCAGGGCGATGAGTATGAAGATTTCTGTCTTCTGGGTTGTTGCGCTGTGTAGTCTGGTCGATGTTAACCAACGTTTCGGAGGTCATACTGCCTCCGTCATCAGGGCGATGAGTATAAAGATTTCTGTCTTCTGGGTTGTTGCGCTGTGTAGTCTGGTCGATGTTTACCAACGTTTCAGAGGTCACACTGCCTCCGTCATCAGGGCGGTGAATCGCCCTGATAACACAGTCTTTTCTAGTCCTACTGATTTGTACTGCTGTTACTTTCATTATCACAACTGTAATCAAAAATAGGACATATCCTGACTGTTGTTTATGTAAGTGGTGTAACAGAGCATCAGAATTTCGTGTGTTACTCCATCAAATACAATTTTTTTTCTCTATTATCCCATTAGTTCCAGCAAATTTATATTGTGTTATTTTTGACTGGTTGCATACCGCGATTTTTATAAGAGTAATTACTAATATAAATATTAAATTTCTCCGTCACTTTTCTTTATTACCCGCCACGTAAAAGCTTATGTTTTGAACTTTTCTGCAAAGTGTAATGCATATTACGACATTGTCTTGTAAGCAGTAAAATGAAGCACGTATAAAATTTATGCACACATCCACACACCAACACAACTTTAAAAAGTCACGTGATTCTGTCTGCAGACAGAAGAACTCTATTTTAATGCTCCGCCAAGTGGATATGGTTGGACAAATCGGCTTGTCACAAATCTTCGATTTCGAATAAACTAGTGTTAAAACCCTTCGAATTTGAACGGCGAACGATTTATTTCACAGTTTCGAACCTCAATCACCTTTTCTCTTTTCCATATCCGTTTCTCACACTTTGTCTCTTTTCCTGTCCTCCAAAACATGCAGTTACAGACAAGACGAACAACAGCAATACTGTCAGCCGGTCAGCCCGGTCTGCTAAAGAGCTAAGGCAAGCATTATGCTACTGAAGTGTGCCTTACACAGAATAATTCAGTAATAACTCTCATGAATTTGACGACATGTTATATGACCATAAACACGTAAAGGATACAAATTGAAAATGGTCCAGAAACAGCCCTATTTTGAGATGGGGTCCTTTAAAAATCATACGTGTTGTAAATTTCTTGGACCGTGCAGATACCACCATGTCCACCATAGCATTCGGTATAAAATACATAGCCTTGAATAACTGTGTACGGAACACATGAGTAGATGTGTTCCGCATATAGTTACCAAAGGCTATGCATATTTGCCGATCGCTAGGGGTTAATCAAGCATGTAATTACAACATGACAATCGTCGTTGAACATTACTACGATTCCAGAAACTGAACTGCTGTTAGGCACCAATAGTAAATACTGTAAAAGCATCACAACTCCGTTACAGAGTTGTGCACATGGTGACGTCACCTTTTGTAACAGAGCTCTTTGACATTTCTAGAACACAGGTATTACACAGAATGAATAATGAGGGGAAAAAGTATTTATGTATTTATTTAATAAAAAATAGAAAATAAATTCAAATGCCACATTCACAGCTGGTGTTCAAAATCTCGACTGAGTTTACCACGGTTAAAGAGCCTTTTAGCTTAAAACTACACACCTCTGTAGTTAATTTGCAAGCTGCTACATGGAACTATTGTCTTCACTTCGAAAATGGAGGTGCATTTCATTTCGGATCATATACATGTTCCTTCTCTCTTTTAAGTTGAGTAACCTCTCGGCTGATTATGTTAGACGTTTAACAACGACGTCGTAACATGATACATGTGAAAAGTTTTCGAGTGTTACATTTAAGGCATAATTTCAATATACAATGAAGGAAAAGCGCCTATGACTCCACGCGCATTTAATTTGTAGATATATCAACGATAATTGTAAATAGCTGACTCTAGATATTACATATTTTTATAAATATTCTCTATAAAATTTAGGGTTGAAATGTTGTCTTCCGATTTACCACCTCATTTCGATACCACAGCATATGCCATGCAAATTACCTTCTTCAGAACAACCAATGTCACCGATACCTCGATACGTTTTCCAAATATTGGATCTCTGTCAATGAATACATTTTCTACAAAACAGATCTCATGTTACGGATATTTCTCCTTATTCATTTTCGAAAGAAAACTCTTGCAGTCTACTTCTGGATACAGGCAACACTGATGTTATCCGATGTTATCCCCAGATCCTCCATGACAGAATAGTTTCTCAAACAGGCCAATATATCAGCTTCAGTAGTTATTTATACTTTAGCATGTGGCCTAGTTACCCTCCGACGCAAAATAACATATTCAGCTGATGCGAAGTACAATAACTGCCATGTTCTCTGCCTGCATTCAACTCGAAAGGCTATCACATCCAGCTAATTGATTTTACTTGTGATATCCACGACCCTTGACTTTTACAATCATAAGGATGAGGGTTTCCGGTATACAAATTTCATGACGTAATAAAATAGTTGAAAATGGATGAGAAAAAAATGGTTAGACTTCCGGCGTCGTATGAGACGGAGCGTCGTTTATCGGTACTCATTCAAATCCTCTCTTTTCTCTTTTTTGTAGATGTGAGCCTTATATTTCCACCGTTTCGCTTCTCCAAAAGATCTCCTTAGTATTTCTCTGTCCCTTTTCTTTGTCGTTCTGTCGCAATTTCATTTCCGGCCGAGTCTTCTTCTCTTTTTGACTCTTGTTCTGTTCCGCCGGAATTTGTTTCCCTCCTTCTTGCACGCGTGCCCGTGATATCGATTCTGCGTTCTCCGGGGCTTCCGCCAGACAAAGCCTTCGAATGTGGCAATGTCCATATCTTACGGCACAATAAGATTATTTAGGCTTTTGACTGCGATACACAAATTAAAATTTCAACGAGTTACTGAGAATTTTTATTCCTCTGTTTCTTAATGCAAAAGAAAAGGTGATGCTCATAAATGCAGGGATAAGAGAATGACCTTCGAGCTCTGTTCTAGGATCACTCACTCGGTGTTCAAAGCCAGCTGGGGCGGGCAGCAACTTTAAAGCAAAGCTTTAATTTCGATTCTCATTCTCCGTCCCGTTGCGGTCCGCAGTTCTGATATTAATTAAATTCCCAGTATCCTATAAATCTGTTTTCGAGTCCAAGACACAGATGGCGCCCACTACGACCCCCCCCCCCCGCCCGGCACCCGGCGTCTAAACCACCACACCATGAACAGTGGAGACAAAGCTCCTAGGATTCAGAAGCATTCAAGTCTCCGACTGCTTTATCTTGCAGAAAGGGTCCCCGGAAGCCAGTGGGTACAAGACATGAACAGTTGTGGTAAAGGTCTCCCTCCAATTGACCATAAGATCGAGTGGGATGTAACTCAAACAATTTTAATTAAAAGTGAGACATGTTTTTATAAAATATCTGCTAGTGTTTTCTATCATTAAGACAGTTATGGCTTGAGGTAATGGGCTAGATTCAAGGTTGTGATAACAGATGTTCAATACGTGTATACTATGTTAAGATGATGCAACTTCAGCTATTATTATCAACATTAGTGCAACCCCGACAAGGTCTGAAACTCCTGGGATATCCACAAGGGTATAAGATAATCTGCAAAGAAGACGTGGTAGCTCTCTCATTAGTAAAGTTTATTGTTATTAATGTAACTTATTTGACGTGTTAAACGTGACTAAAACAACGTACAGTAGTCTACGAAATAGTAAAGAAAAGTCATAAAATTATTAAAATAATTTAATGAGTACATAATTGTTATATTACTTACTCAAAGCTTTATATTATTGTAAAAATCAAATGTATTTATTTAGTATTACACTACAAGGGAGAAATGTAAGTGGCTTTTGCACAGAAAACTTTTGGAAGGAATACAGAACTCTGTTTAGCCGTTCATTATTTGTATTTGATTATTTCATTACGTAAATCAATAGCGATACGTTTTTACATGGTGGTGAAGACAGACCGGGTGACGTGTACATATGAATCTGCGTCTAGTTAGCAATCCGATTTTGAAAGTTATTGTCTTATGAAAATATTCCGAATATCAGAATATGTATGCACCAACATATCTACCGATTTGCAAAAAGAAAAAAAAAGCTTTGTAATTAATGAAACAAATGAAGGACGAACAGCGGTATACATACGTATATCGGTTGTAAACTTAAAATTCTTGCAATCTTCGCAACAACAAAATTACTTTGCCAAATTGGCTGGGTCTGTGTAGAGACAAAAGACTTGACAAAGCTGGTAAAAAAAACTCTGTTCGCTTCTTTACTATAATATGCGAACTTCAAAATAACTTTGTTAGAGGTTGTAAATATGTAACTATAGTAATTAACTTGGCCCAATAGTACTGTCCACAGATCACGAGAAAAACCCTGCCGTGGGACGACATTTCTGGTGCGGTGCGGGGGGAATGTTTACTGCCTGGTGGACTAGAGGGCTGCTATTGGTGGGAAGTGTGATACGTCAGAGTTTAAGGCTACTACACAGACTGAAAACATCAAGCAGTTAAGAGTAGCGTGTAGTGAACACACCTCTAATGTGTTCTGTGGGTGTTGCGATAATATTCTAGATTAAATCACTGTGCCACTGTGAGGTAATCTTAAAGCTGTACCCATTAGAACACATAAAAGATTGTTGTCTGTTGTTCGTTCAGTGGTTGTGGAACGAATGCTTTTAGGATCGGTCGTCACTCACCGCGAAATCTTGCGCATGCGCGTATATCGAATTACAAGCAGGGATTTTCTCCTGCTCTGTGGACTGTACCTGTTTTTGACCTAGTTTAAGTGGCTACATGGAAGGACAAAGCTGAATAATGATCGAACTGCAAACACCAAATATACATACGTACATGTATACTGTAAACAAAGCTGGACTTGGAATTGAACTGGTCATACCAAACCGGAGCACAGTTTCACAGTAATATTTATTTGTTATTCCTGCAATACGCTGGTAATTACATACACGTATATGGGAAGAGTTATCGAATAATATTGAAACTGTTTAATGCCTTCGATTTGAGATATTAAAGGAAATTTGGCACCGTCTCTAATCACGCCTATTGTCATGTTAATTTTATGTACGTCTTTAAATGAAATTGTCCTCTCTTCGGCGAATTTTAGTTAATACATATGGAATATGTTCCATTGTTCCTAACCATACATATGGCATTCTGCACGCAATGCAAAACTCAATACCTGGCTATTGCCAAACGCTTATTGTATTTAAGTAACAATACGTGCTCATGCATTATTTAAGGGAAACAAATTACTGAAAACAATGTGTAATCTATTGTTGTGGCTTCTATGAATAGGTATAGTAACACGGAAATTAAACAGGAATAAATTATTCCACGAGTGCGGTATCACATCCCTCTCAGAATCAAGCGGTCAGATGCGAGCGAATTGTTCAAGTAGTGAGGATTTCCTGAACAGTAAAATCCTTAAAAATTAGTTTGCCTTGTGTTATTTCTTCATCCTTTCTTCCCCTTTACTAACTAACTAACTAGATGGCTTACCGAATCCGAAGGTTCATCACCGAGTTAACCAAAGCCCTCCACCGGACCCTGTCCTGGGCCCACAAAATCCAGTCTCCTTCGACTCCTATCTCCCATGAGATTATCTTCCCATCTACGTCTAGGTCTCCCCAGCGGTCTCTTCCCCTCAGGCTTCCCAAATAGTGGACCCAACCAACCAGATGGCTTAGCGAACACAAAGGTTCATCACCGAATTAACCAAAGCCCTCCACCGGACCCTGTCCTGGGCCAACAAAATACAGTCTCCTTCAACTCCTATCTCCCATAGATACCACCTGACATTATCCTCCCATCTACGTCTAGGTCTCCCCAGCGGTCTCTTCCCCTTAGGCTTCCCAAATAGTGGACCCAAGCAACCAGATGGCTTAGCAAACCCGAAGGTTCATCACCGAATTAACCAAAGCCCTCTACCGGACCCTGCCCTGGGCCAACAAAATCCAGTCTCCTTCAACTCCTATCTCCAATAGATCCCGCCTGAGATTATCCTCCCATCTACGTCTAGGTCTCCCCAGCGGTCTTTTCCCTTCAGGTTTCCCAACCAGTACCCGGTGCACACCTCTTGTCCCATCCATGCGGGCTACATGCCCGGCCCATCTCATTCTTCTCGACTTAATCACCCTGACAATATTGGGGGAGGAGTACAGATTTTTAAGCTCGTCATTATGCAGTTTTCTCCATGCCCCATCGTCTTCTCTCCTAGGCCCAAATATCCTCTTCAACACCCCGTTCTCAAACACCTGCAATCTGTGTTCCTCCCTCTGAGTGAGAGACCATGTTTCGCACCCATACAAAACAACAGGCAAAATTATTTTGTATATTTTAATCTTTAGGTTCTTAGATATCAGTTGGGAAGACAAAATATTTTGAACTGAGAAGTAGCAAGCATTTCCAGAATTTAGTCTCCTAGTAACTTCCTCATCTTGACTGCCACGAGAAAAATGACCACTTGGATGACCACGACGCTGAAGGAAAAATAATTGTAAAATACATCTTGCCAAAATATCGCGTAACTGCGGGAAATGGTTGAAGTCGGCTGATTATCGGGTCAACTAGCCCGCTTATGCGAACACAGTAATGAACTTTCCGGACACAGGATACAAAAAAAAAATACCCGAGAGGCTACCAACCTTACAAGACGCCACTTCTCTATGGAGTTTGTGAGATACAGAGTTGTATGCATTTATTTCCGTATATACACTAGAATGATTTCCATATTAGCTAAGATTTCTTTGTTAAATTAAGCATTTATGTTACGATTTCAAGTATTTTCTACAATGACATTATATACGGTCATCTAATTCAAAGTCATAACTCTTTTTATCGACGTTTTATTTGAGTTGGGATATGTAACAATAGAGTTTGTTGTGAAATGTGTAAAAGCTCACAAAGTTTTAGTTTCTTTCCTCTTGCGAAATGCGTACTTTTTGAAATAATGTTATGTGCCTAATACAGTGATATGAAATGGCGGACTTCAATTCTACTACGACCTTTTTTTTTTTTTTTTTTAGTGTTCTGTCTGACGACAGGTCCATATGAACAGGATCCTTCCATCCTTTTCTCGGACTGGGACCTGTTCATATACGTTCTTGGCAGATGATCCAGAAGTGGTTTGCCATTGCCTTCTTCTGTGTGTGAATGGAGTAATTGTTGGGATGCCACGGAGAAACCGGGGAAGCCCCCGGAGGAAAACTCCGTGTTGCCTAGACCACGGCCTTGCCCAACACAAGTTATAAATTCGGGCACCGCCGGGAATCGAACCCGAGACCCCCAGGATTACAAGGCCAGCGTTCTAACCGCTAGACCACCGTGGCTATTACTACGACCGTACAGCGCAATTTTCGACTTAAGCGTGGAAGAGTAGTTAAAAGTCACAGATAGGTTTGTTTCCCGTTTATTCAAGTTTGTTCAATATAAAGAAACTGAAATTATCATAAAGTAAACATTACTAGGAAGAACACGGAGAGGATATCGAACACGTAAGGACGAAGTGTTGACGGAGTCCCAGATATTGTAGATTAACGATCATCAATTGGACCTCAGTAAATCCAAAACGTATTGCATAAACGGCTGACATTATGTGCACACAAAATCAAACTAAGACATCGAATCAAAAAAACTAATTCTCCGAAAAACAGCTAAAATAAAAGCTGCACTTCAATTATAATTTATGAACAGTTCCTAAAGCAAACACTTTTCACAGACGAAGCTCTGTTGATCACTGACGGACGAGTTAGTTAGTAGAAACTACAGTCACGTGACGTTCTGTGCGACATCCGGACACTGAACTCTGGTATGCGGTTACGTGTCGCCATACGAGGTGCGATCGAAAGGTTTCAAGACTGCGCGTATAAAAACCCGTACACTTATCTCAGGTATTAAATTCATCCATCACCCTCGAAGTAGTTCCCCTGGGAGTGAACACAACGATCCCAGCGCCGCTGCCAAGCCTGGAAGCATCCCTGGAAATCTTTCTTTGTCAGCCTGTCAAGCATCATCTGCGATTCTGCCTGAATCTCTTCTATCGTCTCAAATCTCCTTCCCTTTAGCTGAATTTTCATCTTTGGGAAGAGGAAGAAGTCACACGGAGCTTAGAAAGGAAGTTGGGGTCGGTTCTTGCAAGATCTTTGAGCTCCTGACAAACGAGAAGTCGATTCTGCTTCTGGTCCACAGACAGGATACGTCGCATGTGGAGTTCTGCCTTTAGAATCAGCTGACAGGTCCCATAGCCTATCCCAACAATGTCGCACAAGTCGTTGATGGTACGACGTCGATCTTCGTGAATGGCCTGCCGAATCTTCGTAACATTTTCGATCGTTGTGCTCGAAGATGGTCGTCCAGAACGCTCGTCATCATCGACAGAGGTTCGGCCATTTTTAAAACGTGAATGCCACACAAAAGTTTGTGCACGATCCATTGCGGACTCCCCAAATGCTTGCTTTAGCATTTCATAGGTTTCCGTAGCCGTTTTGGCGAGTCTTTGGCAAAATTTGATGCACACGCCATTCCGAAATCGAATCGCAGGAGGGTCGGTGTAATGCACTACCAAAACGCCCGTAACTAAGAAACAAATGCTAATTCGATGATGCCGGCTGGCACACTGATTCACTATGAATGTAGGCCGCACCTCCTAGCGGCAGAAGCTCGTACTACATCCGGTTCGCCCTCTATTGACACAGTCTGAAAACGTTCCGATCGCACCTCGTATATTAAAAATTTCCTTTGCTTTTTGCAAAATACGCCATTAACTGAAACATTTATCTGAACATGTCAAAACTGTCTGATTTTCCATAAGTTTAAGGCAATGACGCCGAGAATGAACTGGGGTTGGTCCTCAACAAGACGGGGCCCAACCCACCCTCGACTGTTTCTGAACGCTGAGTTTACTAATCGATGAATGGGAGAAGTTGACCGATAACCTGGCGCCTGAGATATCCAGATCTTACAACACTGGATACTCTGCATGTGAGATGTGTGCAAAACACTGTCTACGAGGAGGGTCCGAGATTTACGGCGCCCTTCAGATAGAATGTCCTCTCCTGCACATTAGGTACATGCTTCGTCCTGCCTGGGACGAAACCGAATACCGCGAGGATGTCTGCAAGGCGACAAGCGATGCTCTCGTCGAGATTTATCACGGGCGTCAGAAAACTTCAAGAGTCCCTCCACATACATTGTTTTTGTTTTGCGTTTCACGACTTATTGCGTCTAGAATCTCTTCACATCTTTGTGGATATCCACGTATTTCCTACAGTAAAATACGAATAACCCTCCTCTACGTTGTTTCATTTCCCCATCCTTTTCCACCCCTTTCTGTTCCAAATATCTGACCAGCAGTTTTTAGAACTGTCTCGTCGAAAGTCTGAACACGAATAAAAATAAATTTGAATATGATAAAGTAATTGAAAAAAGATAAATTCAGCTTTTGCATTTAATACACTCTTACATTTTGTTGTGCGCTTATATTTATCGGCTGATTGACATAAACATAACTCTAGAATATTAATTAATTTATTAAAAACCGACATTCTCCTTATCTTAACGTCAGAGCAAAAATCAGTTAACACCCATTTCTTTATGTTACGTATCTGCTGATTTTTCGTTTCTGTTCCTTCAATATCTAAACGTCGCTCTCTTTATATTATATTCTGTCTAACATATTTCGGTATTTTCTCCTGTCCCACAATTACTTATTTCTTTACTCGTTGTTCCATAAACGTTCTGTCTTAATTCTTACTTTGACACTCTTCAACTTCTTGACATTTTAAATAATCCAACATTTTCTTCCTGATTTAATCGTTAAATTCTTAACTCAAACCTCCACATTTTTCAGTCTTTAAAAATGTTTCGAAATTATATTCAATTTCGAAATATTTTGCTTATGCACAGAAGCTACAATCCCTAGACTTCTACACATTTCAAATAATATTCTTCGTGAACTTTACAATCATATCTTAGTTATTTTTCGTTTCTTGTATCATGTTCATGAAATTAACTCATACAAGTTTCGTCGTATGACCTCTGGTCACATGATGCAACTGGAGAAATGCTGGATTATTGTGATCCACGTACACTGTTTGCCTTAGGACATTCTTTTATAAATATTACTGTTGCGTCTGAGTCCATCCTTGATATCTGTTCCCAAAACATTTCTGCCCAACAATTTCTTCCAACAACGACTTCAGATCGTTTTTTGCGTGTTATCGGAAGTGCCATTAGTGCTCAATAATGTGAATATTTCTTACATAATGGCGTAACACTTGGTTTGAGATTAAACAACTACTCTGTTTCCCTACACTGCAGCACCATATTTATACAAAGTGACACTCTGAGCATGCGCCCTGATGCATAAATATCATTGCCGCGGGTCTTAAACAAAGAATGGAACAAAGATATGGACGATATCACTTATTTGTTTATCGACGCCTTATGACTACATAGGATTTATTTATTTATTTAGTGTTCTGTCTGACGACAGGTCCATATGAACAGGATCCTTCCATCCTTTTCTCGGACTGGGACCTGTTCATATACGTTCTTGGCAGATGATCCAGAAGTGGTTTGCCATTGCCTTCTTCTGTGTGTGAATGGAGTAATTGTTGGGATGTCACGGAAGAAAACTCCGTGTTGCCTAGACCACGGCCTTGCCCAACACAAGTTATAAATTCGGGCACCGCCGGGAATCGAACCCGAGATCCCAGGATTACAAGGCCAGCGTTCTAACAGCTAGGCCACCGTGGTATTTTATAGCATTAACAGATGATTAATTAATAATGAAATAGAAAGGATGCGGAAGGAAATTGTTGTGGTCTAATGCAAGGTAATAATATCACGAAACTTTACTGCAGGGACCAAGGAAAACCATAAAAATACTTAGATAGGTTAGTTAATTACCGGGACCAGTTCTGTACCCGGGGTTTCCGAAATATAAACTGGGACGAAGAGTAAAAACACAAAACAGACTTTACAAAATATTTTATCATTTCTCTTCTATTGCATGGTGACTGTATTCCAATGCCAACAAAAGGACAAAATCAATATGAAATCTGCTGAAATGAGATTGTAAATGAAACTGGAAGAACGAAACGTTTGGGTAGAATAATGAATATAAATCTCAGAAGAGAATGCACATCTTATTAGGACAAATAGATTAAGGAATTTTTACAAATAATGATAGAACATTTAAACATAATTACAGACGGGATTCTGTAAGAAATAATGTATAATTATTAATAAATTTGTAGTTGTTTAAAACTAGATTAAAATCTGTATTTCATTTTATGAGGACATACAGTACATGTTTACGTATACTGTACGCTTCGTAATTATGCAATTAAAAGAGTTGGTTTGGCGTTCTGAGATTTAGCGTGCACATTCACAAATATTATTGAAATACTCAGCTTGCTAAGAAATGTCTTTGAAGACTTGTACACAATCTAAATAGTCCTCTTATTCTGACTTCTAATTGCAGCTTCTGAGAGTCAGTTTAGCTTAACAGGCGTTGTAACAGCCGAGGACGTTTCAGATCGATTATCCTTATCAACACATAGCAATTTTACGAAACCACAGACATTACGATTCAATTCTAAAGGGCACTGACGATGGTGTGTTACAATCTGGATCACTAAATTCTTGGAGTATGTCCATATTCTGTATTTTTAAAAAGAACACTACGTTACGGAAGCTGGATACTCTTCAGTAATTGAGATTAGCTCTTTCTATCCGACACAACAAAGGAAGTGCCACTCTTCCATTTTTTATCATGAGGACGGAAGCAGATCCAGCTTCCGAAACGTAGTATCCTTTTAAAAAACACAGACGTTGAACTTAGTCCAAGAATTTCGTGATCCAATTTTTACGAATTTGTAAAAAAAAACGAATAAATTATTTTTTACGTCAGAAAAATTACGATATTTGTCAGCAATTACCCTGAATATAGAAGCTCCCTACTGGTATCAGCACTTGTAAAATATAATATTTGTTTAACTGGGGACATTATTGGAAACTTTCAGACCCCCAGTGAGTGAAACAAAATATAAAAATGTTCTTTATATACCAGATTTTTATCAGATTCATCAGTCGTCCTCAACACAGAAGCCAAACTGTGATACGACTTTTTGGTAAATACTGGGTCCTTCCGGTTTATGCCACTCTTACACCCACGATAGATGCTGAATAGACTTGACGCAAAGTTTTGATTGGCGGCTGGGATAAACCGTGCGATTACACAATCCGTAACTCATCTCCAGCAAGATAGATTCCAGTACTCACAAAACGAAATAACATTTCTAATCGAATACAGCGGTTTCAGACAGAGCTTTGTCGCTGTTATGTATATTTAGCGAACAGTTTCAGCCAATCACAAGATCCATTTTTAGTTTCAGCACATCTGGAGGATATGAAGTTATGAAATCATTCCTCGGGTTTAGAACAAAAATACGCCATCCACTTAAAAAACAAGACTGGCATTAGAAATCTTCTTACTTTGCGCCGAAGTATACCGCAAGATTTTCATGTTGAAATACATGGAAGGACTTATTAACCTAGTTATTAAATCCACTGTCCTTCGTACGTTTCAACTAATATGGTAAAGCAAGCAGGAACTCTAAATTAGCGATAATACAATTTCGTGATCCATTTATGTGCACAATAATACTAACAAGTATGAGGGACTGCTATAAACTTTCTAGACATAACCTCAAAGTTTCGCGTCGTTGCCATGTTTGTAAATGGTATTTGAAGTTGGTGAAAATTTGGACTGTGGTAGCTAGCCACCAAAATTTAAATTTGTAATTGATAACATTTAAAGTAACGTTTCATAAACAGGTTTTAGGTATTACCTTACATTAAAATTTAATATGCATAGTTCCAATGGTTCACTAGTTATCGCTGCACAAACGGGAAGTTCAAATGGCCATATTGCGTCTTGCAGTTTTCAGACATTTACGCTAAAAAGAAAAGCTGGAAATATTTTGAAGGTCGTTATTTAAACCAAAATTGGGACACTGCATTAAATGATATTACCCTCGCTTCGATTGCAAATGTAAGAAGGTATATAATATTCGTATAATATTCATAACAAGTTTTAATTAAAACAAGCTCGCTGGCTGAAACAGCATTCAGAGGATATAAGCATGGACCGAACAGAGCACTAAGTACGTATTCTCTGAAAACTATGCAAATATAGGAAGAAATTTTAATTAAATTTTCGATCCAGTTTGCCAATCTTTCTCATAAATAGTCCTTATTTCCGGGTAATTTTTTTTTTAAGTTTCGCCATTTAAAGATGAAGAAACCACTGGGATAATCAATTTTCGGTACTTACGTAACTGTTCTACTGAATACATAGTAGTCACGAGCGATGTGGGTGCTTTCACATATTTCATAAAAACCCAAAGGCAAACAGAAAAGTAAATTGCGCCATTTGAAACTCGAACTTCAAAACTAGTCTGTTGTTTGCAGGAGAAGTGACGTAACTCCGATGTCCACAAGAAAAGTTAAGTGTTGACATGTTAGTTAAATGGCGGCTGAACCATAGAAAGGAGGACTTTTACAGAACATCCTCCGAAAACCTCGTTGAAGACTGATAATGGGATTTGTAAAATAAAACTGTCATATGATGTTTTACTTTGAGTTAAGACTGTGATGTCTATTTTCCTTACACTCATGTTCTTGCTCAAAATATTAATAAGAGAATACAAATTAGCGATGAAGACCTTCGATCGTAAATAAACTGACACACAGAATTACAATTGCATGTCACGATTTAAATATATGGGCCTATTTGAAGATGACGACAATAGCGTTTTAAAACCGCGTACATTCTTTGACTATTTGAGCGCGGAGTCGCAGGTTTGAATCCCACTAAGAGCGTAGACGTCTCTTTTAGAGCTTTATGTGTAAGTGTAGACGTTATCCCTGTTCAAGAAATCATACTTAATACAAAGCGCAACAACCCAGAAGACAGAAATCTTCATACTCTGATGACGGAGGCAGTATGACCTCTGAAACGTTGGTTAACATCGACCAGACTACACAGCGCAACAACCCAGAAGACAGAAATCTTCATACTCATCGCCCTGATGACGGAGGCAGTATGACCTCTGAAACGTTGGTTAACATCGACCAGACTACACAGCGCAATAACCCAGAAGACGGATATCTCCATACTCACCGCTGTGAGAACCTCAAGTCTTACTACTTAATACACATTGTGTCCACTGTTAAAGTTAAACGAAACTGTCACTTTCGGTTCCCGGCACAGGTTAGAGGTCCAGTCGATAAGAGATGAAGACGACGAACGGTGATTCTGTCGTAATAAAAAGTCCCGCGCTCAACGCCAAAGGTGGAATAATCCCACATTCTTTATGTGATATTCAAATGCCCTTCATGCACTGAATCTCTTCAACTAAAACCGGGTTGTTATGGCGACAGAGTTTGTGGGTACAGAGGACTACAGGTCCGGTTAAACGCCATGTTTAATTCAACACTATCCTAGAAACATGACAGTGGGGAAGGAACATGGCTCAGAGGGGTTGGATATTCTGACGGGGGGGGGGGGGGTGAGGTTCAGTGTGATGAGGAAGGAGTTGGTGTCCCACTAAGAGACGGTATAATGGGATCTAATGACCAATTACGGCACTGCAAGAGCTGAATACAAAACAGCTTTACGCAATAACATGAAACAAATACCTTAAATAGACATCAGTTACGTATGCCAGCCTATATGTGAATAATTCATATTAAATCAGTATCGGGGAGTGTTTTAGAGTATACGTGACCGCCAGATAAATTGAATATTAATATTCGTACATCCATAATATTGACATCTACAATTATATATTCAAATGTTGCCAAAAGCCACGGAGCCTGACACGTGGCACGAAGTAATGATAATCAAACGATCAATTAATAATGATTATTATAAAAATACAGGTCGGTATTCATGTAACCTCAGTTCGAGATCACGTGTTTCGAACCTTTAGGTGAGACAAACATGGGGCTTGGACACAGAGGTATTGTATCCCGTTATTAATTATTGACTTCATGTGTTGTTACACTTGTGACCCGTCCACGATTAATATTATCTGTTCTATTTAAGATGTCGATTACAATAATTTAAGTATTATAATTTGTCTGACTAACGAATGCGATGAACTGATTTGTTATCAGGTGACTCAAACTGACAAAACTCTCACAGAATGAGGTCGAGCTAGGAGGAACTGCTCCACCACTTAGCTTGCAGTTAGCACAGTATTATAAAATAAACACCTGAGAATATATCGTCAAGGTAAGTAGTTTGATACAAAGGAAAGTAAAATATACCAGACGGACTTAACAGCAACTGATACGTCTTCACTTTAAGAGGCGTTGTAGGCAAAGAAATGATTTGGTACCAATCATAATCTTGAGGCTTTGTTGGTCAGAGTGTAAGCCCATGTAGATCCCATCCCATTGACGTCTCTTTAACCATCAAGATCACAAGTACCGATGAAAACACATCAGTGCCTTCAACCCCTTCGAGCCCCTGAGAAAGTGCTTTTCCTGCTCAGAACGTTTATATTAACTTGCGTCTGTTCCAGACTCAGTGTTTTCTTAGACCACTTCGCCCCTTTAAGCGTTCAGGAACCGTTGCCCCATACAAAGCAGTGTGAAATCTTGATTACATGGCTCACACGAATATTCAAGCCTTGAACCACTGTGCTACTGTGCGACGCAATGAGAAACATAAAACGTGCTCCTAAATATATGCACATCTACAGGTGTCCCCAAAAAAATGTATGCACACATTCAGCGAAATGAAATAAAACATTTAAATAAACTAAACCATTACATACGTACGTCAAAATTCGCCCTTAATGAATTATCTAATCTAATGTAAGTGTTCAAAATGACCACCGTTAGGTCCGTGGCATAACCGTCAAGCAATTGACTGACAAGTGTTCACAAAATATGCTGTTGTGCTTCTGGGGTACCCTGTGTTTCGGATTCTCAGTCACAGATTACGCGTAATAACAGTTTAAAACCCATTAATTCAACATGAGCATAAAATGAACGTAATTAAATATGATGACGGAATTAAGTATAAAATTATTCAAACCTCCATTCACTTTCTGGATAGACCATAATCTTTTTTGAGACACCTAAATTACAGAAAGTTAATGTTTACTCCAATGGTCACAAGAGACCACCATTGTGAAAACCGACTCCTGCCACGACCTCGAATTATTTCACTATGGTACATTTTAATATTATCCTCCTATCCTATATATTTCTTTCCTTTACGTTCAACGACCGAAAGTGTTCGACGTATTTCTCGTTTCCCAAATGAGTATTAATGTACACTAATCTCATCCTCCGTGATTTTATAACCCCAATAATATTCTCTGATGAGCATAATTATGACGCACTGTGTTACGCTAATTTCCCGCCACATTTTCACTTCCTGTCTCCTCCGTTAGGTCCAAGTGATGTCTTCAACATCTCTTTCTCAAATAAAATCAATGTATCCTTTTCAAGATGAGAAATGAAGTTTCCAACAAGCAAATTTATACCTTTCTAAATTTAATCTACAATAATCTTAAGTATCAGACAAGAAGATGAAGGATTATGATCGGAAAGTAATCAAGAATTTCTTAAATTTAATTTATTCTTAACTTTTCTTCAACGTAATTTTGATTTGATATTGCCGTTTCAGGATGACAAATTTTTCACATTTCGGAAGGACTTACACAGAATATGATTTTGCCTTCCATTCTAAATGCGTGGAATAGAAACGTACCTATATCCCCATGCGTTTCACTGCAGTGTTCTGAGTTTCAACGTTGAAAAACTTTTATAAAATCATGGTAAGACGTAAGGTAACGCTGGTGTGTAACTTTTCAAACGCCAATAACTCGAGACCTATGTAAGATAGAGAATATAAACGTAATATATAAATTAAAGAGTAAATAAAGGGCTTTTTCTACATGATGTTTACTTTATTCTATAATGCATTTTCACACATTGTTTAAATAATTACCCAAAACGTAATAACTATACCCTCGTTCCTTAACTTCAACCGCTTACCACGTCTAAAGCTTAAGAGTTAGATCGGGACATATAGCGAGTTAAATACGTAAATAAGCGCGAGATTTTCAAATTTGCAAACAGATTTCAGCTAACTCTTACGGTTTAGGAGTTTTTCACAAAATTTGTTTTTTTCACCTAAAGACACAAACGCAGAGATTCGACCCTGACATTTGAGTTTGTTGGTACTCCTGCTTCGTATTCGGAATGTTTCGTGTGAAAATCCCGGCCCAGACTATACTGACTTTGGGTAGTCGGCATTTTTCTCAGTCACCTCAGTCCAATGCTAGTCAGGGGCCTTAAATTCGTCCACGGTCACTTCCTTCCACATCTTTTGCAGTTCCTTATTAATTAAGTACTATAATATGACGCTACATAATCTGAGCTACTGAAAGCGTCGCTCAATAAACTTCTTTTAAAGAAATGAAAATCAGCTGAGATAATAAAATTGCGTGTAATGTTAGATTCGAGCTCTCGAAGAGCTTCTGTCTTTCTATTGGCGTATTATAAAGCAAACTGAAAATCAAAGTCGACAGAGTAGTTTCTGGTTTCAAACTATTCTGAACAGAAAATCAATCAGACTCCAGCACATTTAAAACTGAATTTTCAACTAATTCTTACGTTTTCTCAAAATATTATAAATTTCAGTGAAACTTCTTTGTGAAAAAGTGCTTAATTAAGCACAAAGAAAAATTTATTTTCCTCAGAAATATCCGTTATATTTCCTTTATGAACGCACAATCAGGGGCCCATCTATCTTTTTGTCTGTCTGTACGTATACTTCATCTACAAAATTATTTAATGGTTTTCGATATAATTTGTTCTTTGTTTTCAACCAATAAATTATATACCAGAAAAGATGAAATGTATCCAATTACAAACCCTGTTTCTACTCTTCCTATCTGTGTACAACAAAGTTGAGAATCAGTTACGATAAAGCAGCTATTTAAGGCAATTCGGAACATGAAATAATCAGATGCTACTACACACATTAAAATTCTTTTCAACAAATTCTTACCTTTCCTCAAAACATGACACTCATACACTTTTCCTGTGTCTGCAAAAACGTGCTGAAACATGTGTAACTGTGTTGCGTTTTTAACAGAATGATTCATGGCGGATTTAGATTTCATCCATCGTGATTAAAACTTCAAGAAGTTCAAATCGTAATTTATCACATTCCTCAACAACTGGATTTGCGTGTGTTATCAGAACTTACGTTGTATATATAAAGGTCACAGAAGGATTCATATATATAATTATCATTATACGAGATATTAAGCTTAAGTATATATCTTTTTGGGACATCTATAATGACTGTTATTTTATTTATTTGTAGTGTTCTGTCTGACGACAGGTCCATATATTATGAACAGGATCCTTCCAACCTCATCAGGTTGTCAGGGACCTGCTCATACATATATACATTCTTGGCAGAGATGATCAGAAGTGGTTTGCCATTGCCTTCTTCTGTGTGTGAGTGGAGTAATTGTTGGGATGACACGGAGAAACCGGGGAAGCCCCCGGAGGAAAACTCCGTGATGCCTAGACCACGGCCTTGCCCAACACAAGTTATAAATTTGAGCACCACCGGGAATTGAACCCGGGACCCCAGGCTTATAAGGCTAGTGTTCTGACCGCTAGACCACCGTGGCGGTCTTAATGACTGTTAATAAGACGTAAATTGTTAAGATGTTCAATCTTATTTCAACATTTCTTAAAACGCTGTAGCTACATTTAACGTTAACGTACATTTATGCGTTCCTGCATATCGTTCTGTATACTTAAAACGCCATTTTGATGTTAAACTTACGCCAGAATTCTTCGAAGCTTAGCTTATCATCTGAATCGCATTTCCTCATAAGATTGGAGAAGTTTTCATGCGGGTTACAGGCTTTAATATGTGGTTGTTATGTAGGATATTGTTGGTCGCCATGATAATACTGAAATGAATCAGCAGACATAGGAAAACGCAGAAGTAAAATCACGCTGGCCTTGTAATCCTGGGGTCGCGGGTTCGATTCCCGGCGGTGCCCGAATTTATAACTTGTGTTGGGCAAGGCCGTGGTCTAGGCAACACGGAGTTTTCCACCGTGGCATCCCAAAAATTACTCCATTCACACACAGAAGAAGGCAATGGCAAACCACTTCTGGATCATCTGCCAAGAACGTATATGAACAGTTCCCAGTCCGAGAAAAGGATGGAAGGATCCTGTTCATGTGGACCTGTCGTCAGACAGAACACTAAATAAAAGGAAACAAAATCCGCGACTAGGTGTGTGCAGAGTGTCCCTAAAACAATTTATACACACAACCATCACATACATGAGCATTGTGCATGTCTTTTGGGGCATTCTATATTCACGTTTTTCATTATGTACATTAATAATACAAGTCCTTTCGTGTGCAGTGCTCGGAAAATGACCATCTCGTTTCGCCATGTACTAATCGCTATAACAATGGCTATGCGCGGGTTCCAGCCGGGCATCATATTTGCGTTTACGCTCGTCCGACCACTGACAATCCCTAGAAGCTTCGACACTTTATTAATTAAATTATATTATAAAACCTCTGTAAAAAAACCAGCTGTCTTCCATCATACACCAAAGAAACATCCAAATATAACATAATAATATAATTGTTTAATTTTTAACCGTCTAATCACAATAAAATATTTTATTAAATATTAAAATATTAAAATATTATTACTACAATTAACATTTAATATTTAAAGTATTTAAAATATATTAAAAAATATATATTAAAATGACGCTCTTTCTATCTTTTCACGACATGTCGTGAAAAAGATGATGCTCTAATTGTAAATCGAACATTTCGATAGGAAGAGCATCATTTTAATATATATTTTAATATATTTTAAATATTAAATGTTAATTGTAGTAATAATATTTTAATATTTAATAAAATATTTTATTGTCATTAGACGGTTAAAAATTAAACAATTATAATCATCACAATATGACACAACATTATCATCTCATAATAATATAATTTATTTACGTTAACCTAACATGTCTCCGCCTTCAAGAAGTATTTTCATTTTTCGATATGTCTACTTGATCGTGGTTTTCCGTAGGATGGGCAACCGTAATCGACCCTTCAGTTTTCTCAATCCGTCCACCTGTCTGTCAGTCTGTCAGTCTGCTAAGTTAGCACACACAGCATAATGCTTCCAGCGATCTACTTGATATTTACAATAAACGTCACACTGGTGAATTGTGGCGATAAATAACAAGAAATGAATGTCCATTTCTTTGTCCGACTACGTGTTTCGACTGGAAGTTATCATCAGGTATGTAAATTATACCTTATCACTTTATTGCACGTTTCGATACAATACATTTCTTCCTAAAAATCTTAATGTTTATTTAAAAATATATACTTCATTTCGTGAATGAAATCTGGTATCACGCCAATGGCGGGCTTATATTTTAATTGTTTCGTTGTTTTGAAGTTGTTACGTGTATTTGTGAAAAATAAGTTGCATGTAAACAGAAGGTGTTTCAACACGGAACCAAAAGTATGTCACATTACAGAATAATAGATTCATGACAGCACATCCTTTCGTTTTATTACTATTTAATGATTTTTTTTATTTGTAGTGTTCTGTCTGAGGACAGGTCCATATGAACAGGATCCTTCCATCCTTTTCTCGGACTGGGACCTGTTCATATACGTTCTTGGCAGATGATCCAGAAGTGGTTTGCCATTGCCTTCTTCTGTGTGTGAATGGAGTAATTGTTAGGATGCCACGGAGAAACCGGGGAAGCCTCCGGAGGAAAACTTCGTGTTGCCTAGACCACGGCCTTGCCCAACACAAGTTATAAATTCGGGCACCGCCGGGAATCGAACCCGAGACCCCAGGATTAGAAGGCCAGCCTTCTAACCGCTAGATAATGATAAGTTATAATAATTCTATGCCGGTCTCTTGGGATTCACTACGTTTGAATACCAGTAAACACGCTAATATCCATTTGGGACCCTGATGATGGAGGCAATAAGGACCTCTGAAACATTGGTAAATTTCTACCAGGCTACAAAGCGCAACAACTCACAAGACAACCATCTTCAGACTCACCGCCGTCAGAACCTCAAATCCCATCCTCCGACCTTCAAAAACGAGGTAAGTTCTTCCGAAATAGGTGGACACCGTACGATATCCAAGATACTACAGTGAACAAAGCATTTTGTTTGTAGGAAATAGACATAGAAGGATGAATATTAAAGGATTAGATGTGAGGTTTTGAACTGGATTCAGCTGCTCAGGACAAGGCAAAGTAGCTTGCACTTTGGAACACGGCAATGAACATTCGGCGGGGAATTCCTTGGCCATGTGATAACTATCACCTTCCGAAGGAAGTATTCGTCTACGTGGAATTGTAAAATGAAAGTTAACATCATTCCACAGCATAGAAAAAGCAAAATTCCCAAGAAAAACTGTGGCCCTCTGCAATTTATTTCCCGTCTGGGCTGCGTTGTTCTCACACTTCAAGGTTAACTGAAGTAAGGACTCAGGACTCACCTTGACACAGCCGTACAGTTCAGTTACATTTTCCATCCTTCACTCCCTCTGTGGACCCGACTCGCTCCTGACTTTTACCTTCAACCTTCAACCTCGCTCACTTTATATTCCTGCAGGGACAGACACTTGTCTCTTTCACTACTTTCCTTCTAGTGGACTCTGACAGAGAATGCCAGTTAATTCACGTCTCTGTCTAGTATCCACTGGTCTTAAAATGCTTTTTTGAAAAAGGACTCAGTTTTCTCTTGTCCGTCCGCGTGCATTTTTGGTATCCTCTATCATAACTACGCGCACACATTCGTGTACGTATATATATATATATATATATATATATATATATATATATATATATATATAGTATTAAAAATATATTAAAATTAGCCGTCAATCACAATATAATATTATTAAAAGATTAAAATATCATTTTACGTTCCCTATCGAGTACTCGATTTACATGTGGAACATACACGACATGTTTCGGCTATATATAGCCATCATCAGGTGTTATGTATTAAAACTTTTCACTGAATTACTGATTTTTTACTGATTTTTAATGATTTTTAGTCTTCAGTGAAAAGTTTTAATACATAACACCTGATGATAGCTATATATAGCTGAAACATGTCGTGTATGTTCCACATGTAAATCGAGTACTCGATAGGGTACGTAAAATGATATTTTAATCTTTTAATAATATTTTATTGTGATTGACGGCTAATTTTAATATATTTTTAATACTATATAAATCACAACATGACGCATCTACAATATCTTATATATATATATATTTATTTATTTATTCATTCATTTATTTACTTATTTATTTTTCCCCCACGAATTTTACCGACATACATGAACATACGTTTTGAAAGTTGTTTCTTTTTTCCACTGCTAATTCAGTTATTTATCGGATCAAAAGTTAATGAATTGTCTACTATATGTTAAAATACATGTTCTACACTGACTTGTAGATAAAAATATGTTTTAGCATTACCTCAGATTTTTACGTCATTAGTGACGGTGAAATTTTTTTTAAGTAAAATAAGAAGAGAGCACTATTATTTTCAGGTCATAATTCGTCTTTAACTTAATATATTTAACAATTGTTCACATTTTAATTGTAAGCTTCATGTTACGGAAGCTCTATACTACTATTTATGAGCCACTTAGGCAAATATGGACAACCCTACACAGTAACTACTTTACCTCTGACATGGCGAAATACCAGAAGTTTCCAGAAATGTCTCTTCACAGAGCGACAAAAGACGAGACCACGTGACTAATGGAATATATAACACCTTTAAATAAATATTCTAATTCTCGGAGGGGACAAATCGAGTCAGGATATCTGGCGACGAGGCGTGCTAACCACTACACCCAGACGCCTAGTGTTCACTCAGAATATTAAACACTTTTGCTGTTATGGTCTGCTCTGACTCTGTTGTCTATCTGAGTGGCAATTCCAAAGATGTTTTACATTGTTATCAAATTATTGGAATGTCCCTGGCTGAGCTACACAGAAGCGTAAGCCATTCCAGGAATGGTTCAACATGCCATAAATCAGACGTAGGAAGACAAATCACGTGAAGTATATGAACGTATGGAATGCCTTATGTCATTCACGGTTGCAAGTCGACAGCCACTTCCAATTTCTAACCACAAATTCTTCTCACATTTTTCAAAGTATACGATAAGATATAAGCATAAATTTAAAGGTCAACTCTTCGTCCGGGACATTCAAAACAATCTACAGACGAATCTAAATGATAATTTTCCTTCCTTATTACGATAAAGTCATGAATAGGTACTTAAAACTTTCTGTGTTCAAAGTAAATAAAAAGTTATCCCAATTTCCTGTGAAATACACTGAAAGAATTAAACTTTTTTTTTGTTATAACGAACATTCTACACATCCCAATTAACCGATGTTCTATTATATGCCACCACGCGGCGTCGTAACGTGATCGCTTCATGCACTAAAAACGGTTTCCTCGCAACCAATCAGGCCTGAGACTTATCGTTTATGTTTCCGTATTAAATGGTTCCCAAGAAATTAAACAAATATTATACATATATATACGCACACAAACATTATACGTATAATCTTCTTATATATATATATATATATATATATATATATATATATAAAAGAATAACAATAGTTTTTTAAGCAACGGAAACAGTTGCTGGTACATACATTTTCACTGGTCGTGTTTCCATCGGAAAAAATGACCGGATATTTCTTTTGGTGAACAGTTTTTTTCACTTCTAGAATGTCAGAAACAGAGGGAGACGGAAGGAGATACATGAGATATTTTCGCCATATCGTTACGAACAATCTACTACCATAAACGTGGAACATCTCTGTGATTTTCTTTGTTACATTTCAACGTCTTCTTTTGTTATCGGAGTATTCTGACTCAGCTTCAACGTTATCGTGTCTCAGAATTATTGGAATTTAGGATTATGATAACTGTCCCTGTTCATCTTGTTGCTGTTGCATATTTTTATCAAAATATGACGGTAATACATCTTCACAGATCTTGCCGCTATGAGATACTGACATATCAACATCACAGAGCTTGGAAACTACAATTGGCATTCCGCACATTCTGCCTTTATCGAACATAGTTGTAGGAGCGAGAGTGTGTGATAGAGGGAATGCATTCTCAAAGTCCTCTGGGTTTAAATAATCTTAAGGAAATGAACAACCTGAAAATTAAAGTATACAAAACAATAATCTTGCCTGTTGTTTTGTATGGGTGCGAAACATGGTCTCTCACTCAGAGGGAGGAACACAGATTGCAGGTGTTTGAGAACGGGGTATTGAGGAGGATATTTGGGCCTAAGAGGGAAGACGATGGGGCGTGGAGAAAACTGCATAATGATGAGCTTAAAAATCTGTACTGCTCCCCCAGTATTGTGAGGGTGATTAAGTCGAGAAGAGTGAGATGGGCGGGACATGTAGCGCGCATGGATGGGACAAGAGGTGTGCACCGGGTACTGGTTGGGAAACCTGAAGGGAAGAGACCGCTGGGGAGACCTAGACTTAGATGGGAATGTCTGGCGGGATCTATGGGAGATAGGAGTTGAAGGAGACTGGATTTTGTTGGCCCAGGACAGGGTCCGGTGGAGGGCTTTGGTTAATTCGGTGATGAACCTTCGGGTTCGGTAAGCCATCTAGTTAGTTAAGGAAATGAACAGATTCTTACATGAAAGTAACGTTCTTAGAAAATAATACTATTACAGCTGACTCAAGTGCCAAATTCGCTGACTTACGGCGAATTATCAGTATCTATTGCGTACAGCCTATGACAAAATGGAAGATTTACCCTAGAAAAAAAACTGATTACTACTTAAGCAACTGACATAAATGTTAAGTCACCTACCCAGTATTACAATAAAGCAAAACACTTCTCAAGTATGTAAGAAGTGCGAAGTGAAGAGCTTCTTAAAAGAGACATTACCAAGATGAATGAGGTTATGTTATCAACATGAAAAGAACGTACGTCTTGTTACAGTGTTTGAATAGGATGAATAACTTTTCAATAAATACAACTCAACTTTCCAACCATTTTTATAAGTATCTATCATATTTTAAATTGTATTATGCTACTACACCGTCCACGGTCCTGGGGTCCCGGGTTCAATTCCCGGTGGTGCTCAAATTTATAACTTGTGTTGGACAAGGCCGCGGTCTAGGCAACACGGAGTTTTCCTCCGGGGGCTTCCCCGGTTTCTCCGTGGCATCCCAACAATTACTCCACTCACACACAGAAGAAGGCAATGGCAAACCACTTCTGATCATCTCTGCCAAGAATGTATATATGTATGAGCAGGTCCCTGACAACCTGAAGAGTTTGGAAGGATGCTGTTCATGATATATGGACCTGTCGTCAGACAGAACACTACAAAATAACTACACCGTATAAAGATTTTTTAAACACATCTGTTTTACAAGGAAGATAGAAATATTTATATTTCGATGTCAGACAGTAATTTCGCCCGTCATTTTAGAGTATAACTTTTAAGAGGAATACAACTTAATCGTTACTTCGTCTCAAGGAGTAATATTATTAATTTTATACGTAACATATTTAATACCCCTTTTTAAAATATATTTACATGAAAAAACAACATTGAGAAATAGGTAAAAGTATAATGATGTTTCAAATGCTTTTTAACTCCGCTAGTATTATTTTAAACACAGGCCTAGAATTAAATATATATATTTATTACATATGTTATTTTTCCACGATTAGAGTACGTCTTTGCATGGCGAATAACAATTGGTTAATCCAGAGAGCAAAGTTTCCTGTTACAGTGATGCTTGTAGCAGTTGTTATGAATGTTCCGACTACTGGCTAAATGCGTCAATTTGAAAACTTTCCAATCACGTGCGTACCTATTTAAATAACAAAGTAAGGACACTGTTATGCGGGTTGCTTGTTACTACGGCGCGCCGCGGATGGCGTAGAAGGCCTCAAGTTACGGAAAGCAGTTGCGAATATGTTGAATAAGTAGTCGCGGATAGCCTACAAGGGGTGGTCCTCCAGCTCGGGAATTTAGCGTGGGGCTAAGAACCCCCTCACCGTAAAAACTAATTTTGTTACGAAACGTCTAAAAGAGAAGCTCTTTACAATATTTTGCTTGAATCTGGTATACCTAAGAAGATAGGCTAATTAAAACATGTTTAATTTCAAACTCTAGCAAAATTTGTTTAGGTAAACATCTGTCCGATATATTTCCTGTTCCGAATGGCCTGAAACAGGGAGATGTTCTATTTCCACTGCTCTTAAATTCTTCCTTAAAATATGCCGTCAGGAAAACCCGAGACAATTGGGGCAGTTTGGAATTTAATGGAACACATCAGCTGCTGATATATTCTGATGATATTAATCTGTTGGGCGATAATATAGATAATATAAAAGCAAAAACAATACTCTTAAGGGCTAGTATCAATGTTGGTCTAGGAATAAATGCAGAAAAGACTACGTATATGATTATTTCTCGGCATCAGAATTTAGGACAGAACCAGAATATAAGGACAGCTAATGAATAGTTAGAAAATGTGACAAAATTCAAATTCATGACGAAACGAGGATCAGATTAAATTCAGGGAATACTTGATATCATTTAGTTCAAAATCTTTTGTCCTCCCGCTTTATATCAAAAAATCTTGAGATTAAAATAAACAAAAGTGTAATTTTGCCAGTTGTGCTGTATTGGTGCAAAACTTGGTCTCTCACTTTGAAGGATGAACATAGATTGAGGGTCTTTGATAACAGAGTGTTGAGGAGGATATTTATACCTAAAAGGGATGAAGACGGGTAATGGAGAAAATTGTATATTGAAGAGCTTCACGGCCTGTAATCATAACCTGATATTGTTCGGGTGGAATCGAGGAATATTAGTGGGCGGGAGAGGGGTGTACAAGTTATTGGTTCGGAGGCCTGAAGGAAAGAGACCGCTGGGAAGACCTAGACGTAGATGGGAGGATAACATTATGACAGACCTTAAGGAGACAGGAATCTATGGACCCAAATGGATGGAGCTGGCTCAGGATTGAGTTTTGTGGCAGGCTTTTGTAAACATGGTGATGAACCTTTGGGTTACATAAAGAAGTGTGTTATTCTTTTACAAGTCGAGTATACAATCAACTTTTAAAAGAATTTCCTGCAACATGCAGTGCGATAGTGATTGAGTGAGTACACTGAAATGGTTTGTTACGTCTGCAAACAGGGTCTGGGGACACTTTAAATATATAGAGTAATTTCTACCTTTTGATACAAATTATAATCAAGTATGTTGTTTATAACAAACGTCATATTCAAATTTGGGCTGCATGAATTTTTTAACCCCCTAGAACACCAAAAATCCCACGACGCTTTAAGAAATTGAGATTTTGGACCATGTCCTGAGCCACATTAATCCAACACACACAAATAAATTTTAATATTAAGTTGTAGGGCACAACAGGATAAAAAACACTTTGCTATAGTAACATGTGACTGACTTATATTATACGTCGCACACATCCAAATGATGACGCTGAAACTCTAAACGCTGAAGCGTGTGTCATGAGCTCTGAGAATCGATTACTGGTGACTAATTGGCGGTTGTTTTAGTTTCAAAAATTCAATTAAATTTCCAACAGCACAGACCAGCATGAAATTATAACTCCTTTCGAATGTTGTTACTAATCACGAGAACTGGTTTTGTAAATTCAAGCGTAACAATTATTAATTTTATTCTATGTTTTGTATTTGGTATTTTACTCTAAGAGGTCAGATGTCGAACGTGTCTGAGAACAGGGCGCTGAAAAGAACGTTTAAAACTGAGAAGGGAGACTGGAATAAACTGCATGACAAGGGTGAGGTATGGGCTTATGGTGAAAATAAAAGAAGTTAAGAAGCTAACCAGAACATTTTAGTTGAAAAAAGAGAACTCGTTAACTTCAGGCATAGATAAAGAATAATAAATAAATACGGTTTGTCGATATGAGATTGTGGTCATAAAAAGAGCATTTCTATTTTACATTAAGATTGCATTATTATTATTATTCAGTGTTCTGTCTTACGACAGGTCCATTGCTCTGCCCAAAAAGAGCTCTCCAGTTGTCCCTATTCTCGGCTTCTGGTTTTAATTCCTGGAACGTCATCTTCTTTCCTTGTTTAAGGTCGTCGGTTAGCTGTATCAATCTTCTTCCTAGTCCTCGCTTTCCTTCAACCTGGCCTTCGATGATATCACTCATTAATCCATTCCTTCTCATAATATGTCCCAGCCAGTTAGCTTTCCTTCGTGTAATCGCCTGCAGAATGTTTCTTTGCTCGTTGACTCTCCTCAATACTTCTTCGTTGGTCACTCGATCCGTCCACCTGATCTTCTCTATTCTTCTCCAACACCACATTTCAAAACTCTCCAGGTATTTCTGTTCCTTCTTCCTGAGTGTCCAAGTCTCTGCTCCATACAGCGCGACACTCCATATGCATAAAGACTAGGAATTTCTTTACAAGCTAAGCGATTATTAACTTCTTAAAGATTCTTCTCCACGTAGTTTAAAAATGTAATATTGCTATGTAACGGCAGATTATTATTAATAACGCTGTAATGGCCGGTAATCAAAGTATCTTTCAGGTATCCGTTTATGAATTAAAAATACAACGTGATTCAGAATAAATAAGATGATTATAACTAGCTATATTTAATGAACCAGTTGAGTTATAAAAACTTAAATAACTTCGTATACGTAGAGAAATAATTTAATTTTCATGGTTGCATGAAGTAGTTCACTTGTTGACCGATGCAGCGCTGCCGCCGTCCTTAATCTAAAATGGCGTGGCTACGGTTACCAGTTTTACATGCCTTGAGACGCTTCTGCTGTGGCCCCATTTCAGGGAAAACCTTCCTGGTCCTTTACTCCTCCACCATTCGGCGTCACCGCGATTTCAGTTGGACGCGAGAGCGCTTCTCGATATTCAGCTGCCGGAAAGTTTTACAGGGCACGGGGGACTGTTAGTCTGACCACCAAGATCCCCAGACCTGTTAAGTCTTGATTTTCCTAATCTGCAGTTTCATCAAGGACTGCGTCTACAGACCATCATCGTGAAAATCCATACCAGAGCTATGACAACGGGTCTCAAATGCGGATTACTAAAATAATTGAAGTAATACAACAGCGCACGTGCGAGGAATGTTAACATCGATTAGAGATTAATCATGGCGCGCATACTAAACACATGTGAACAAAACTGGAAATGTTTGTCTGCATTTATGTAAGTTACTTGACTGTTTTAACTGCTCTGGTACATTAAATATAGCCAATTCTTATGTTCCTGATCATTTTAAACATGCTGTACAATCGTGTAAATTATCTGAGAATTTATGTCGACAATACAGACGAGAGAACAGTCAGCAGACGGTCAGCGTTTCGTTAAAAAATTAATGACAGATATCTGTCAGAGGGGCTTAGATAAAACTGTCCCCACCTACCATCATCAACTTGGAGAACAAGTGTTCCTCATTTCGAATTCCCGTCATATGAACTGCCCAGTAAAATATTTTATGATTTTTCTTTTTTATTAACGGTTCTGCCAACTACAGCACGTCCGGCTGTTGGAGAGGAGTGAGGATTCTTACCCCTATCACAGCTGCACGGCGAGCGTCAGATACCTGAATCTGATGCAGTGAAACGGGTACCTAGACACTTTCGCCGTCGCATATATCCACAATAGGAAAAAATAAATAAGCGATACCAACCCTCTAGGCCTACATCCGATGACTCACTGGCCCCTGCAAAAAGTTAAACCCGAAGTAATTCGGCCTTTGTCATGTGAATAAAATTCGCCCAAAAGACGAAAGGGTGATAGAATTCCACCGTTAGACTCACCTCTCTAATCTTAGAACTAAAACAGATAAGTAAGGAAATATTTCTCAGATTCCGATTGTTTTACACGCAATAAAGTGTTCATTGAAGAGGAATCTCTGTCTGTTCAAATCACAAAATTTAAATTACGAAAAGAATAATGACATAAAGTGATTTTTAACTCAAGAGAAGTACAGTTTGGTCCTTATCGGTTGCCACATGTTGAAGAAAATTGGCCTCAAAGGGGGTAATATTTAACATTCACTTAGAAAATGGGCTCGTGTTCGAAGTTCAAAGAAAATTAACTAGGTCTGATGGAATGGCATGTACAAACATTGCCTAATATATATCTCAAGAGATTTTAGCGTTACAATAAATGCACTACATTGGGCAGAAACACAGCACAACATACAATAATCATGATCCCTCAATTTTATATAATTCTGTTTCTCAGAAGTGAAAAAAAGAGATTAAATTCTCTCTCTCTCTCTCTCTCTCTCTCTCTCTCTCTCTAATGACATTTTCGGTCATCCGTTTTCTTCCGATGTTTACGTACAGTGACATCACCCGACACGTTACCTTCTGCAGGTTTTGAGATTCTCACGGCAGTGAGTCCGAAGGTGGGCTCTGGTCTGGGTTGTAGCGACGTGTAGTCTGGCAGGAATTTACCAGAATCCTTGCTGCGATGAGTCTCGTTGCTATGAAGATAGAGGCAGCAAGGACCTCCGAAACTTTGGTAAACTTCTACCAGACTACACGGTGCTACAACCCAGAAGACAGCCATATTAAAGTAATTTTCAGATCTTCCATCCAGTGACCCTAGTAAGTTGAAATATCTGCCTTTCGTTTAGCAAACGATTGTACGTACTCAGTTGCAACATGATCTCCAAATATTTATTTCTCCTAATATCGATTTCTCCTTCACAAGGTAATATTCCAATAATTTCATATCTTCTGCAGACGCTGTATTCGTCTGTCTCGTAAATCCCTTCTAAAAGCATCCGTATCGTTACTTGAGCTCGCTTAATTAATTACAGTTTCCGTTCCTTTGTCGTGTTTGTATAAACTAGTCTGTGTCACAAACATAACGTTGCTAATACTTTGTGCCAGTCCTTTGTATTGCAGATACCTTGTTCATATATTTATTATTGTTATTATTATTATTATTATTATTATTATTGTAATTATTATTAAAATATATCACATACCTTTACAGTTTGAAGTAAGCCAATGACTTGTACTGACCGGGAACTTTCAGACACAGGTTCTGAAGCCTGAAAACAAAGCGAATAATTTGGTTAAGAAATGCCTTCCGTAATTTTTACAATTCTAGTCAGTATCTTTGTAGAGTAATATAGTAGGAACACAGATTTGATTCATGTTTCCAGCAACAGTTCACACTACCCAAATACCAGACAATTTTTAATTAAACTGTCTTTGCATTGTTAGTATAAAGCAGAAAAGATTAACAAATAATAAAAGATAATTGTCTGTCTGTTCGACAGTCCTCATGTTTGATGTCGAGAATAATTTTAAGAAATTTCGTTTAATTTGATATTGAGGGTCAGAATTGACATTTGGCAGACACATTCTATTTTAATGCCAGTCACTCGAGAAACCCAGATCAAATGTTATCAGTTTAATTCAAAACGCTTCTCTGCACAACACCCAGGTACAGCACATAATATAAAATACAGACAAAAGGAGCATCAACAACTTTTATTTTAATGACCCTCGTTCTGACGTATCCTAAAATAATTTGTTACATTCTGTACAGAGTGTCCATAAAGTTCCTATAAATGTTATTGAAATTAAAAATATTTAAAACAAATAATCTAACAATCTAAACAGAGGAGTATTTACTAAAACGACACAGTCAGAATCTGGGTACAGTTTATACATTTCAGACGTAGAACACAAGGTCCGAAAACTGGTCAGTTACTATTTGAGGCTCTAACTCTCGCCTTATCTCGAAAATACCTCTGAAATTAATGTACAAGATGTACAGGCAGTTTTAATTACTCTTGTCTGCCACAGTAACACGAGAATAAATTGAATAACTGAAGACAGACACAAAACTTGACTTAACACCTTTTGTAAATTACGAATTAATAATGATATCAACCGGACTGCAAAGGTAAATAAATAACAAGCTAAGATTATGTTGCTTATTTGGCATTTCGGTACTAAAATATACGTCGCGAAAACTTTGACAGACTTTTGTATTATAGAGCCGACAATCGAGAATCTCTTCGATATATTTGCCGGTTTTTATATAACTTACAAATGCGAGAACATTATCACAAAAGCCCACAATTGCACCTTTTTGTGTCAGTCGAATAATCTCCACGACTCTTATGTCAACATCTCATACCATCCCAGATGTTCTATCTCCCGTAATTGTTACGCATTGATATAAGGTCGGAGATCTCTCAGGAGACACAAACCGCGGCCAGTTACGTAAGCCGCCTTACTATTCTCATAATCTGTATTCCTAACATCGATCTGTTATTATCCTCTCCTGTCCTGTCCTGTCCTAAATCTCCTGTGTGACATTTTCAAAAGTGGTTTCCCCACTGAAATTATTCTAACATTCATCGTATCCCTCAACCAACCGCGTCCCCTTAAGAATCAGTATATTAATAACATTCTGTGGCCTGTATGGATCAAGATCGTTTCGCAGTATCCAACACGTTCTACTGCTGGCTTATTAGCTCCAACATTTTAGTGAGCTTCTTATTAGTTATAATGTTTTTTTTCAGTCTAAAAGCCCTGATTTCAAATTTGACAAATGATATGGCAGTAACAAATTTTGAACTTAATGAAATTAACAAATCATGCAACCGATTAATACTGTACAGTGTACATGGCGGATATGACGCCAGTAATTACGTCAGTCAGCACATACTTGGAGAAACTGTAATGTAAATTTTTGTGTATGCTGTTAGTTCGTGTTAAAAGGCGAAATTATTTTTTCTTAATTTCTTTCTCAGAGACATTAATTTTATACGTATAACGTGGAAAGGTAACAAATGTAGTGGCATCGTACGAAAATAACTTATCTTTTTATGTAGCTTTGGGATTTTGTGAAGTACTTATAAATTCATACATACTTTGATCTGCGTTTCATTGAATCGAGCTATTAATTCAATCATTTTAAACCCCTGCATCACGTCCTAGGATAGGCACTTGAAAACTACATCACATGCAGAATTGAAAAAGGGGCAAATTCTTTCGATATATTAGAATTACTTACGCTTCAAAATTATAATTTTTCAGAACAAACACACTCTGCTGAATCTATTTAAATACACGTTCTATCGCATTACACAAAGAATTTTCTTTCAATACGTACAATGTTCGCTCTATGGTAAGCATCGGTCCATTAAGGCATTCGGGACAGAGTGCATAGGGCTAGCCATTCAACCTCCGCGATAGACGAGGTCATAGGTCAGCTTTACACGGTCACACTGCCCTACAGTACGTTTTGAATAAGAATCCGGCAGAACACCAGGTCGAGACGTCGTACAAAAACGAAAATTCCTTACCGTCGTCTGAAAAAGAAGGTAGGTATTCTAACCCGTGTATATTCATTTCACTGAATAACCTATACGAGCTCATTATAGGACGTATAAACGGTAACTATTCGTACCATAATGCAGTAATTCTGTTGAATAAATTGTGTTGGGGAAGGCCGTGGTCTAGGCAACACGGGGTTTTCCTCCGGGGGCTTCCCCGGTTTCTCCGTGGCATCCCAACAATTACTCCATTCACACACAGAAGAAGGCAATGGCAAACCACTTCTGGATCATCTGCCAAGAGCGTATATGAACAGGTCCCAGTCCGAGAAAAGGATGGAAGGATCCTGTTCATATGGACCTGTTGTCAGACAGAACACTAAATAATAATAATAATAATAATAAATAATTTGATGGAAGTAGTTCGAGTAATGAACTACGTAATGAGAAAAGTGGCCTAAATTGTACGCTTGTTGGTAGAAACAAAAACATAACAAACATTTCAACGCCTACCTACAAGTTACAATCCCCGCATTTATTCAAATATCCATCATGGTAGAGAACGCTCCAAATAAATATTACCTATATGCTTTATGTACACAAATTTAGACACACTAACTATTGGAAAAGTCCCGTCAAAATTCAACGAGAAAATAATGTATTTGTATCCTCGTCCCTTCTCCCTTTCTTATCTTCATCTCGTTTGTATATTAATCTCCTTCCCGACTTCCTCACCAATTCCTTTCCTATCTCTGTGAACTTAAAGGAATACAAAGTATCATTCGTATTAAACACAAAGTTTTTCATGATCCGAACAAAGTTATTACGAGACTTACGTCGCGCATATTAGACGTGCTTATAAAATCTGCGTAATGAGAATATCAGCTGTAAAATATAACATTTTAAAATCTAACGTCAGTACTGAAAACTTTTCCAGTCATCGTGAGAGCGTCAACTCGAGGAAACATCAACCTGGAACGAACACTGATCCACAGAGAATGGCTCAGAAGCACCGTTATCAGGAACTCCGCCTTGCATCATCACAAATTCACCTCATTCTCATTCTCTCTCCCCCACTTTGCTGGCGAATTTTACCTGCGAAATTCGGCGTTCTGATCCTGGGGCGCCAATGTCGGCTCAAGAAGCTACAGATGATACATCTTTAAGTGTGATGCGTCTTATAAAAAGAATTAAGTTTGTCTAATTTCCTTTACTGTTTAATTCTGTGCCCACTTACGGATAATATGTTCGGCCAGCTTCCTAGATGAACCTAATACATGTTATTTGATATAAGCCCTTCTTGACTTTTCAGAGTTGTTCCAGTTATTGTATACAAGCCTGAACTACAAAAATAACTCAGATTTTTGTGAACGTAATCCCGCCTGAATCATTTTAACTCAATTTCCTTAACAGTCCAACACATTCACTGCGTTTTCTCCATCTTCTTATGGGTTCGGACGACCTTGGAAGCAATCACGAAAATGGAAAGGAAGCCCTCAATTCGATGTGGATATTTTTCATTTCCACGTCATGGAATGTACGCTTTACCGGTAAGATTATTCGTCATCATCATCAACTACTACAATGATTGGGCCTATTGGCCCGTTCCGGGACATTTGCTAAATGTAACTTCTCCTTATTAGTCTTGTAAGGCGCATTTGAGTGGTGAGTGACAATCCTACTGCCTCTGCACAATTTCCACTAAGTCCTGATTTTGACTGCCAGAGCCATCTAGCAGTGAATCAGGAGAGACATTATTCGTTTAAGACAAAATCTCAAAGTTCTGCTTCGAAAGAACACGCGCGAAATCCTGTTTGTGCGAGAACCAAAGGACTCATTAGAGCCTGACGTTCTCCTTAGAGCTTCAACATAACCAGCAAAATTAAGTACAGAGTTAATGTTAAAAGCACAGTGCAGTGAAGTAAAACTTATACACATTCTTAAACTCAGCTGCGGAAGAAAGTGGTGTGTTTTAAGGTGCGGTAAATATGTATCCTGTATCAACTGGACAGGATGTGGGACGTACCCCTCAGACCGTCCAGACGTACTAACGAGAAGGTTCTGCCCCTACCGGGAATCGAAAGGTGTTCGTCCAAACCGTAGCTATGGAGACGTACAATAAAGTTGTGAATATTTGTTTAAATCTTGTCAGTCTAATCACAATAAAATTCCTATTAAATATTAAAATATTACATAATTAACATTTAAATATTTAGAATATATTAAATGATATTCTCTATCGAAATGTTCGATTTACATTAGATTATCACTTTTTTACACGACATGTTTCAGTTCTGAAAGAACCATCTTCAGGTGTATAAAATTATATAAACTTAAATACAATTTCTTAAATGCAACTTTTAGTCAGATGTTTATCAGACCTCAAACGATGTTTTCTTCCAGACCTTATTGTATTTTAATATCGTATTAGAAGTCGTCCTGTATATGTACGTCGTGCTTATTATGATTTTGTGTGGGTGAACGTTTTGTTGTTGGTTTTTGTATCAGCCAGAAATGAAGTGTGGAGGAGTTACGTCTGTCTGGAAGTATTGCCGTGTTTGAACTCATCAATATATTTTAAATATTTAAATGTTAGTTATGTAATATTTTAATATTTAATAGGAATTTTATTGTGATTAGACTGACAAGATTTAAACAAATATATATTTATCACAATATGACGCAACTTTATCATCTCATGAAAGTTGTGAATGAAGATTTTCTAAATCAGTAGGTGGTTTAAACCTAACTAGTACAGCTCTTCTCAGTGATGAATTGGCCGCTGAAACCAAATAAATTACCTTGAATAAAGCAGTAGGTTCACACGAACGCAAATAGACGTGATTATTACGGGAAAAGTAGATATCTGTTAAAATGTGAAATTCGGTGCTAATCATATCTTAGAATGCCATCGCTATTCATCGGAATGAAATGCACTTGGACAAACCATAATAGAAACGAATACATAATAAAAGATCTAAAAGCAGGACCTTTAATGGGAAAAATTTTGAAATATAAAATCAGTTCGACTGGAAGTGTTGAGAAGACGCATGGAGACAGACCTCAAAACCATTCAAAATTACACACACTGAGTTTCAGACTTTTTAATTATTTAATAAAAAATATGGGCGAGTTACACACAAAACTTCCTTAAATATCGGGAAAAAACATTTTTCATTTCGCTGTAGTCATTATTTAGGCCTACGCCATGTTACGCTTGGACGAAAAGGTCTATAGGTCTATTGTGTTTAACAGGGAGTGTAAATTTTGCAAAAGTAGTCTTATTGAGAGAACACGTAAGGTTTTTAATGTAATTTCTGGGGAAAATCCCCTCTCTTTTCAGCAGTTAGTTCTATAAGAAGTCCGTACGGAACATTAATACAATTATTTTATTTATTTATTTATTACAATTATTTGTAGAAACAAATTCGTTTAGCTCGCTATGATCGTCTATGATATGATATATGATATATTTATTTATTCTCACATGCTTCAGAGGGCGTGGAATGACTCCAATGCCATCTTCCTACTCTTTCGTTTACTTCCTTCCACATAGATTACTCAACTTACCTTTACTACTCCAAAAATCCGTAATCCAAACACCTAGACTGTCGTCTATCATAAGCGTCCTTAATTTATACATTAATTAAGACTCGAACCAAGGATTTAGTGTTTGTCGTTTACTTTCATTTCTAGCCTTCATATTATAATCCAACTTACCACATTTACTCTCTACTGTAACCACCGTCTCAGTGCTTTTATTCATCACCCCCTGTGATAATCCGAAAGTAATGATTGCATAACATGCTCTCAGGCCACGTACATTGTAAAAAGAAAGTATGTGTCCTCTCATTTCTCATTTCCTAAATGATCATTCAAGAAAGAAACTTGCAAAATCCAAAAAAAAAAAAATATATTTTGTCGTATTGAATTGTATAGAAATACGTTTTCAGTCTAGCCAACTACAACTTTTCAGAAAGAACTTTTATATTCCAGAACTAAAATATTCGTGCAGGTTTTGTGTTCGTTTTGCTATGTCAATGTGAACGATACTTCTGTTGCGATGGAGTGAGACTGTGTCTCTGTGGAAAAGGGCCGTAAAAGCACCCTTTGTCTATCCCCCAGATAATAATGTGAGCGAATATGTAGCCAGGGCAGAATGATACCAACAGCGGAAAACCGAAGGACTCTGAGATAACCCCGTTCCAGCGCCATTTCTGCCACTACAAATCTTACATTTACTGACCTCGGAGCCATCTCGAGTCTCCGCTGTGTGAGGCTGACGGCTAACCGCCTGAGCTATGGCACACCCAAGCCAACCGTTAAGTCGGATAGCAAACTTTAAAACGATAGAAATAATAAATTTTCTTTTCAAAAACTGCAACAGGGAAGTTAGGAATTATTTTGCAGAGTTCTAGCTTTCAATTTATCAGTCGGGTATATTTACTTTTCCATGTAATTCTAAAATCATTTGATTTGTTGTATTTATACCATTAAAAAGTAAAGTTTGTCCCACTATACGCCATGTAGGCGCTTGGGGTGAGTGGAGGTATAGCTCCTCTCTTCCTTGACCTCGGCACTAGATGGGGGTGAGTGGTCAGCATCACGCCCCGGCCGGCTTTACCCCCGGGAAAGGACCCCGGTACCCATTGTAGAGGAGGCTGGGTGGGCCCCAGAGCCGGTCTGGACGCAGAGGCTAGAGGAAAAATCCTCTGTCCCCGTCGGGGATCGAACCCCGGTCGTCCAGCCCGTAGCTAGTCACTATACTGACTGAGCTAACCCGGCTCATATTTATACCATTAATTACAAAATTAAGAAGAAATACATAAAAAAATGCCTGAAAATTTCTATCAGATATAAAATAAAATAAGTACTAGTTACGTTCCCCTGCTTCGGATTTTAAAATGTCGCCCTTTGTCCTACGTTATACAGTTTTTATTAATTAAACTCGTATTTCTGTCTGAATAACCCAGTTCTATATCACTTCCGTATATGACTAAAAGTGAAGAGCAGTTGAATTCACAGTCCACTTGCAACAGTATGGCCACATTAAAGAGTGGGATTTTGTCATCTGCGTGCACATCAAAAGTATCACACGTTCCAATCCTCTGTCCCGCCTCGGCAAGCGGTCCCACAATTCCATTACTATTGTAACAGTACTGCACCTGTTGAAAAACTACCCCATCGCGCTTAAATGTACCAGGCATGTGTGTCCTCAGAAAAAAAAATTAATACGACGCCACGATTATTATGGCCCATTACAGTGTGGAAACAAACGCCAACAGCGACCTCAGTAATGAACATTTAAAAATTTAATTGCGTACGAAATCATAACAGAACACTCAAAAGCGTCCACAAGCCCTAAATAAACACAACTGTATCCAGGAATCTGAGGCATTAATGATTATAATGATTGATTGATTTTCACAACATTATCATCAAACAAGTAACACACAGATATGTAAATTTTAATTTATACTTTTGAGACAGCAGGCGGGACCAAGGAGCTAAAAAGAATTATCTGGTAAATCAGCTTTTCAGTTAACCCTTTGAATATCAAATCTAAAAGTTCTTGACGATGGTGAAGAGTCAATTGAATAAAATTTGGGCGAGCTTCGGCTTTAAAGGGTTAATTGAATAAAATTTTTCTTGGATATTATCCATCGTCTAGTAAATATAAAACGTAAAACGACGTTTCGGAGATGGGACTCTATCTCCGTCTTCAGGTTCCTACTCAGTTGGGCCCACTAGATAGAGCTATATCTATCTGTTCGATGGATAATATCCAAGAAAAATTTTATTCAATTAACCCTTTAAAGCCGAAGCTCGCCCAAAATAATTAATAATTCAGTCCGTACCGCAAAGAAAACGGCACACTTCAACCATTTCCAGTTGGTTGATGTCATTTAAATAAATAATCGACATGAAATCTGACAACCACACGAAACCAATAAATATATGTATATTGATTGTTAAATCAGGTGGTAAATATAGGTACCAATGGGTTATAAAGTTTAATTGTAAATATGTTTCTGGTTTGTTATTGTAGTATGTAAATTTTTCCTCATCTTCAAAGCATCTGAACCTGTTCGTTTATGACAACTTTTTCTACTCTTATTTATAGGCCAAGATCATTATCAGCATCTAACAAATTTTCTCTGTTTTTACCTGTGGTAATTATTTTCACCCAATATTAACTTTAATTTCAATGAGATGGTAAAGTTGCGTCATATTGTGATATAATAAATATTATTTAAATCTTGTCCGTCTAATCACAATAAATTCTTATTAAATATTAAAAATATTACAATAATTAACATTTAAAATATTTAAAATATTAAATGATGTTCTTTATCGAAATATTCGATTTACATTAGAACATCATTTTTTCACGACATGTTTCAGTTCCTAAAAGAACTATCTTCAGGTGTATATAATTATATAAAGATTCAAATCAATAATAACTTAAATACAATTTCTTAAATACAATTTCTATATATTATTTTAGCGTACATTTTTATCAGATGTTTATCAGATATCAAACGATGTTCTTTTTCAGATTTCATTCCATTTTAATAACATATTCGATGTTGTTCTGTATATGTACATCATGCTAAATATGACTTTAGTGTGGGTGAACGTTTTTTGTTGTTTTTGTATCAGCCTGTAATGTAAATAATATAAACACTAAATGAATATTAATAAAATAGAAAATAAAATAATATATATCGATAAAGAAAATCATTTAATATTTTAAATATTTTAAATGTTAATTATTGTAATATTTTAATATTTAATAAGAATTTATTGTGATTAGACGGACAAGATTTAAATAATATTTAATATCAATCTTAATCTGTCGTAATATTTACTTCACATAATTTAATATTTACTACAATATTTATTAAAATATGGTTTACCTAATCAGAACGTTATCTGAATTATTTTCACGACTTCCAATGGCAAAACCTTCAAACCCATTTTCCAGGAAATATATAATAGGTGTAAATTGTGTCTTTAAGGTCAATGACTCTGTCCTGTGATAATAAAACAGGAAACTGAATAATTCTTCAAAGGGAAGACAAAAAGGGCTATATTTTTATACTTAAATTTCAAAACCTTGATGTGTACATTTTATATTTCGGTTTGTTACTCTTAATATGCACATCCTTTCCAATTAGAACTTTTATGATTGTTTTAAGTGATGGTTTCCTGTAACCCTGAATACTTTAGGGCATCGTAAATTATTATGATTACGAAAAATCTAATTGCAGCCCAATTCAACCAGTCCAACGAGAGATCTGTTTAAAAGCAAAATTAAAGCCACCCAATACACGCCTTGTAGACCTTTTGGGGTCAGAGGATGTAGACTCATTCTTTACCGCAACACTAGATGGCGTTACGCCTCGGCCGTCCTTTACCCCGGGGAAGGGGGCCACCGATTCCCACTGGATAGAACACTGCGTGCACCCCAGAGCCGGTCTGATCGAAGAGGCTATAAGAAAAATATTTTACCCCTGCCGGGAATCAATACCCGGTCGTCCAGTCCGAGATGAGACACGCCACAAACTGAGTTACCTCGGCTCTTAGAGAGTGGTTGACTCGCTAAAACAAACACTTCTGTGCCTATTATGTAAAGCGAGCATTAGCAGAATCATTACATAAGCCAGGGAGAGTCTGACCACACACTTAGTGACACAACGGGAGGTAAACCACAAAGTCACTTCGACATTTTAAGTAGCTCATTCATAAATACTGTCCGTGTACATCCAATGGTAAAGTTTTCTTTATTTTTTAAAACAAGACAAGAAAACCACATCATCCTATGTTTGATGGTTCAAGAGTTAAATTACTTGGGCCTAAAAGTCATATGTCTAAGGCAAACTTCTTGTTCGTTAGTCATTCCTACTGATATTTACATTAAATATATAAAATCATGCACACAAACAAAACTGTTTACACTTTGAAAAGTGGCACTGATGATGACCTCTTGAGGTTGAAACGCGTTTGGCACTAAGTGTCTTTTCAAAATGTAAACAGTTTTGTTTGTATGCATGATTTTATATATTTAGATAACACTGCATTGTATGCAAGTTTTTAATATTTACATTAAACTAAAATCATGACAAGAAATAAATGACTTGACTAAAAATTAGAATTTGAAGGGCAAATATGTGAAATGTAATTAAGAAGATCCAGTGTAATAGACCCAGAATTACTAATAATGTAGACACGAAATGTAGCTCAAAGTGCTACTGACCTTAACCAGTAACGTGTCGACCAGTTTCCCAGAAATCAACGATACTCGCTTGCAGTATTGACTTATAGTCGCAGGTAGTTTTATAACGCCGATCACACAACAAATTTTACACGTGTACCATCGATCGTGTTGGAAATATTATCATAAACGCTGAACAGACAAGGATTAATAAAGTCGTAGCCTATTTTAAAATATTATTCTGTGGCTATCGACTAGAGACCCTACCTAGAAGCATGTATTAGAAAATATATAAAGCCTGTGACTGACTGGGGTTTGATACCCACAACAATATCTGTCGAAAAAAAGATTTTGGGCTAAGTATTATGTACTTTCCTTTCACCCGTTACGAGACTCAAGTATCTGCTCAGTGCCCCAATACATGTCCTTTACCTCACTGTTGGAGATCACTTTCTACGACCAACAGACCACTATTAATTAGTAAACATGTCCGCTCCGCGCAACAACTGGCACACACTGTCATGGCGTTGGATATCATCTTTAATGTCACAGTCTGAGATACGAACTGTAGGTACGTCCTGCACCTTACAGCCACGTTCAGTGGCTGCTATGCAACTATCAGAGTCTCTCACAAATGCCCTTTATGTGGGGCGACAGAAAGCGAGATTCACATACTATTAAAGTGTACGGAAACCGGGAGGTGGAGGGAACAGCTCCTGAGGAACAAGTGGTTCACCGTTGGCGAAGAGTTGGCCTTCAAGAAAATTTTAAGCACTACGAATGACACGGAGGTCAGGGATGTAGGGAAATTTCTGTACAAAGTAAGATGTAAAAGACAGGTCAAAATTAGGAATTTAGAACTGCCACTGGGGTAGAAGGCACGAGAGCAATAAGAAAGAGTTATGTAAATAGTATTAGGGATTAAGGAATAGTCATGTAGAGTAGCATTAGAGAGTAGTTGTAGTAAGCAGTAGTGCGAATAGTGCTACGTATGTAAGGACTGTGGCCGTGAAAACCTGGTGTTAGGCGACCACAGATCTCTGTATATAGTTCTAAACCAAATATATTATTATTATTATTATTATTATTATAACTCCCTGCAGCCTATTACTTATTCAATCCGGAAATTAAGAAGGATATTAAGGAGGAAGTATGAGGGTAGTAAGAAGCTGTCTCGAACAGAATAAAATGCAGTTGAGCCTTGTAATTCAATTTTCCCAGTTCCGTTCCCACGTAAATGACACCTGTTCAACTCATTTCTAAAGATTATCTATTGTTCTTGTTCTCTACGTCGCAGGAGAAACGACGTTCATGATAGGGCTTAAAGAGATGATCAAAGAAGGATCCATATTTTAGTGCGTAGAATAATTCATATAATCCACCAAAATCTTCCCCTTACAAGAAGCAATTTTTTCAGTAAAAGACACTGGATATAAGCTAACACTTTAGTCGGAAACATATAAATATCAGGCCCTTACGCTCCAGTAGAAATTTCCTACATAAGGTTTCTTTAGAAGTAAATGATACGAAAGCCTAGTACACATGTTCATGCGCCACCTCAAGGTATGAGGTCTTCACGGCGTTTAAAACGCCGATGCTATAAATCACGAAAATGCTAGCTATTATTCATTCCGTAATATTTTATCATCTCCTCATCTAAATCCGTAAAATTCGTACGACTTCATAAGTTTATAATTTCTTTCGTTAGAGTGTGAAAGTCGATCTCACCTTAACGAAGAAACGAAGATTCAGAGATGCCTAGTAAAACATTTAGCCGGAATACTGAAAACTTAACAAGAGGATGGAGAGAATTAGGAGTCATATAATCTCTTACACCACCTAGTATTATTAGGGTAGAAACTCGAAGGAGGATAAATGAACAGATATACTCAGAGGTAGAGGATAAGATTAAAATTGTTTTGAATACAGTAAAACCTCTCCAAGTTGGACACCTGGGGTTCCACAAAAATGTGTCCAACTTAAAGAGATGTCCAAGATAGAGGGAAAGAGAAAAATCATATTGTGGTCTAATGACAAAATAATCTATTTACTTAAATACACTAACTACTGCAGGCTTACTTGAATTAATAATTAATGACAATAATATTAATAATAATCTTTTGAAGCCCACTCCCATGCATTGAACATTACACCCCAGCCTCAATAACATTTTCTAAAGTTTATTCCACCAATTTTCGCTTCCCCAACGCAAAAAGAAAAATTCCGTTTCTGTTAACACAGTCAGAACTCAAATGCAAGCACAGTACGGACGGAGTTAAAACTGTGTCTTCTGCGATACTGTAGTCCAATTAAGGGTTCAGCAAAAGAACAGTTAAACACTTGCAATGCATTCCGAAGATGGGTTCAATGTCCATAAGATAATCCTCCAGAGAGGAGGCATTCATCAGTCAGAAATTAAAAATATGTAACTGAAAAAGTTTCCCTGAAAAGCATCGAAGCACGAACCTGTCCAAGTTACAACAAAAGTGGTGTTCAAGTTCCAGGATAAAGAGGTGTCCAAAATATAGGGTATCGTGGACATGTAAAATTATAGGATATTCGCCGGTTCCAATTAAAAGTGTCCAATATAAAGGGGTGTCCAGGATATAGGGGTGTCCAAGATCGTGGACATGTAAAATTATAAGATATTCGCCGGTTCCAATTAAAAGTGTCCAATATAAAGGGGTGTCCAGGATATAGGGGTGTCCAAGAAATAGGGTATCGTGGACATGTAAAATTATAGGATATTCGCTAGTTCCAATTAAAAGTGTCCAATATAAAGGGGTGTCCAGGATATAGATGTGTCCAAGATTGTGGACATGTAAAATTATAGGATATTCGCCGATTCCAATTAAAAGTGTCCAATATAAAGGGGTGTCCAGGATATAGGGGTGTCCAACTTGAGGGGTTTTACTGTACAACAAATGAGGATATATACCAAATTATAACGGCTAAGGGTCTAGTCTAACAGCAAACTGAAGTCAAGAAACTAACAATTTCTTACGTTCCATAAAAGGCGTGGAATATCTTGACCAGCTGAGCGTTTGATAGCGTCTTAATAAACAAGTACTCTATGTATTAATGGAGTTTGAATGTAAATTTAAGGGCAAGCATACTAAAACACAAAATTGTGTATTGTGGAAATTCTGTAGCTTCAATTTTGTTCTGTATGTGTGAAATGGTGTCATTACGTCTTGTCCGATAATAAAGTCGTATTTATAATTCTGAAATCCTTGGTTAATAAAGCAATCATGACTAAAACGAACACCAGTCACTGGCATCGGTGAATCACGAGTGAGATGGTAGTTTAAAAGCAGACAGAGTACAGTTGTACGATAGCAATAAAATGAAGTTTTCTTACGAATAATGGCGTCTAAGACTCTCTCTTCTTTTCACAGAGAATTAAAAAGGTATCTAGAAAATAAGTTTCCCAATCGAGGATGATTACTGTCTGTTTTTGATTCAGATATTTTCTCAGAAATTAAATTTGATTGCGAGGGGGTGGAGGGAAAGAGAGAAACATTTCGCTTTGAATTCCTTGTGACCCGCCGCTCATATACAAAGTAACGAAATATTCCATCAAACCCTAACAGAAAGGGACAGAATTTAGTCTTCCCCTTCTCTAAGGCGTCTAATGAAATCGCATTCCTTGCCTCTGATGTTTCTACAATGAAAACTGTTCCGCGAAAGAAACAAAATCTGCACATAAGACCATCATTGAACACGGAGCTAATTTTTACTGCATTGCAAATTTACAGATTTTCATTATTTATTAACCAGTAAAGTGCCTGCCGTGTTAATGTGGGGAAATTAAACAAATACTTACATTTCTTATCAATTTTTATTTTCCGATGCTTACCACATAACTCATCATTCGACTCGTACCGTTGAATATTACAGAGAAAACATTATTATCCTTATACTCAATATCTTCAACAGGACACGAACTCAGGACAGTTTTCTTATGGGTTTATGACTTTAGTCCTTGAAATATCCTCGCCGAATCGAAAAATTTTGTTCTTTACGCAGTTATAACGTCCTTAGTTTCCAAGCTAAATAAAACAATCTCAACGGGACTCAAACTCGTAATATTTTCTGGAGTTTTTACCTTCCTATGTTCTCCGTCTTGTCTCAAGGAATAAGCATACCAAGTTTAGTACAAATTGGTACTTTCGTTCTCGACCTATAAGATAAGCACAAAATAGAAACACATAAACCCACAATTTCCATAATTATGTAAGAAGAAATTGCGATCACAGGATTTGTAAATTTACAAAAAAAAAAAAAAAAGTATGGCCCAATGAAGACAACAGACATTTTAGTTTGTAAATACTTCTTTTCTAAATTTATCGCGTTGAAACAAATCTCGATATCTACAGCATATGTTGAAAAATCAAAATTATTCAACGTCCTCTATCTCCGACTAATGTGTTCTTTCGTCAATCAATTTCCCATAAACAAGTGAATGACTAGAGAAGAATAAACTTTTAAAACCTATATTTATGTATTTTAGTCACGACAGTACAAAGTCCGTGTATTCAACTGAAATTATTTGCAGTTCATTTGCTGAATACGAAGTAGTCAAACATCCAAGACTATATCTTCTTTAACATTGGGCACGCGATTATGTTCATACATAGCCAGTGACGCACTCATAACATTATATGAACGCCTTTTACGTAACAAAAACCTTAAATTCACGACCAAAACTTCCCGCGACTAATCTCCAGTTTGCACAAGATTAATCCAATCCACACTCTCCAATATCCTTAAGGTCTATCCTGCAAACCTTTCGTACCACACGGAGGTGAGCTACGAGGTGCGATCGGAAAGTTTCAAGACTGCGCCTATAAAAACCCGTACACTTATCTCAGGTATTAAATTCATCCATCACCCTCGAAATAGTTCCCCTGGGAGTGAACACAACGATCCCAGCGCCGCTACCAAGCCTGGAAGCATCCCTGGAAATCTTTCTTTGTCAGCCTGTCAAGCACCATCTGCGATTCTGCCTGAATCTCTTCTATCGTCTCAAATCTCCTTCCCTTTAGCTGAATTTTCATCTTTGGGAAGAGGAAGAAGTCACACGGAGCTAAGGAGGGTGCGGGAGGACGGCCATGGTGTTTGAGGCCAAAAACTGCCGAACTTTGAGGGCGGTGTGCGCTGCCGCGTTGTCATGATGCAGCAGCCAGTTGTGGTTGCGCCACTTTGCCGGCCGCTTCCGTCTCACATCTTCACGCAACCGCCTCGGGACCCCACAGTAAAATTCAGCATTGACCGTCTGACCTGCAGGAAGAAACCCCCTATGGACGATCCCCTCCTGGTCGAAAAAACAGATCAGCATTGACTTCACATTGCTCTTGACCTGTCTTGCCTTCTTCGGTCGTGGTGACGATGGGCTCTTCCATTGTGAAGATTGCTGCTTCGTTTCCGGACTCCCGAAATGCTTCCTTTAGCATTTCATAGGTTTCCGTTGCCGTTTTGGCGAGTCTTTGGCAAAATTTGATGCACACGCCATTCCGAAATCGCAGGAGGGCCGGTGTAATGCACTACCAAAACGCCCGTAACTAAGAAACAAATGCTAATTCGATGATGCCGGCTGGCACACTGATTCACTATGAATGTAGGCCGCACCCCCTAGCGGCAGAAGCTCGTACTACATCCGGTTCGCCCTCTATTGACACAGTCTTGAAACTTTCCGATCGCACCTCGTACTAGCTTAATGCCCTCACCCGGGAACAAACCGAGGAAGCCAATCACTCCAGTACCTATCGATTCTTGCATCATTATAAGAAGCCGTTCAACGACATAAATCACATAACGTCAAACGAGATGATTTATTAACGATGAAGTTTCGAGGGTGTAGAAGCATTACGTCTATTTCAAGTAGTTACTTAAAGTGAATGAGTTAAACAGCGTAAACCTCAGTCAGAAAAGTCAGTCTGCCATTCGAGATGTGTACCCTGGACATTCTGATTACAAAAATATGGTAACATTCGATTTAAAATCTCTGTAGGGGAGCAATGTCAAAGGGGGTTGAGCATTGATATTCTGTTTCAATGGTTTCAAAAATTTTGCGTCACACTGGATACAAGGGTCACTACGAGCGAGAAATGTGCCGTGGTCTATTTCGCTATTCGGATATTCGAAAACAACGGAGAACCTCAATCAAGACACCAAAGACTTAGGTCTGCACAGGTGACCATCGGCGTGAAAGTCTAACGAGTTACCGTTTGAACTAACCGACTCACCGTGAGACGTACAGCACAAGAACGCCTGTGACAGAATCTAAAAGAAGATCGAAGTATTGAGAAATCTTTTTTTACCTTCGTAAAAGCGATGGTTATCAATAATACAGTAAGAAGTAAGTAAAATCTTCTATTAACTTTCGAGCATGGGTCACTATATATCACATAAGCCTGTTGCCAATCTTAGTATAAATCTTTAAAAGCCTAGTGGTAAGCTTATGTACCACCTGCTTTACAATCAACATCTCTGCATTTTGTACTTGAGGGTTTCATTCGATTTTCGGAGCAACTAGCAATTATTCTCTCCAAAATAGAATTAACCAGTTGGTCCATATAATGGCGATTGCTGTGTTTTCTTCGCGGTACGGACTGTGAACCAAAGGACACAGGACGACCACGACAAGAAAATGGAAAAGTGACTTCTGGAATATGACTGTAAACTTTTTTGTAATTGGATAAGCAACGAACCAAGTTGGTCGTTTCCTATCCAAAACATATCTATGTTAAAAAAAGTATAAATTTTTAATAAAGGAAGAACGCGGACAGGGTTCGCGATTTTAAATGCCGGACTGCTGGCTAGAAGTCAGAACGCATCCGGAATGTCCTGCGACCGACCAACTCGACCACGGTTTTCCTCGGTACTACAGCAAATGCTGAGTTGGTTCCCAAATTCCACGTTGCTCTGCAAGGCTCTCATGCAGCTCCCGGTGTTAACATCAAAATTCCGCTTTATAGAACCTCCCCCCCCCCCCCAACATATTAACGAAAATCTTTTCCCAAACGCCGCCCTTCCAAGGCCAATATCAAAATTCAAAATTAACGCAAAGACCCTGAACAACCCTCTCTCCATTTCTTACCCAATCCTGTCTCCTTCTAAATCCCTTGCCCATACTAAACTTATTAATACCAGAAGGACGAGCGGGCATTGCCTGGGGACCTTCTAACTATAAGATGCTCTTTCTTCTCCCCTTAAATCGAAGTGTCTCTCACTTCTCCACAAGTTATTAAACGTACATTAAACCCGGAATAAACATTTAAACTAAACATGAGGACGGATGACGTTTGAAGCGGTGAATACGAAGCAACAGAAGGTTTTGTCTTCAGCTTACAGCTGCTTCTGTAATGCAGAGAGTCCTAATCAGGACAAGAGACACACTGAATCCGACTCAGGGTTTGCTCCTTAACAGAACAGAGAAAAGGGAAACTGACGTGGAAGCTGCGAGTAAGTTGCGAACTGGAGATTACCGCGCTCATTCCTACCAAAATAAAGTAAATTAGGATAACAAATACAAATAGGAGTCTCCCTCTTCCCTACAAGAAACTACGGTACGCCAAGGTGCAAGTTAATGTAAGTTAAGCCTGTAAAAAATGTCCTGCTCGTAAGAAATGAGAATGTTCATTATCGTGTTCATAAGCTCCGTCTGAGCCTGTATAATCCCATCTCCGTTCTGTTTCCTTTAATTGGTTGCTTGCTTTTACATTTCTCTTGTTACATTATGGCAAAATACGTGAACCACCCTGAATATACAAACTTTCATTTTACTGGATTTCGAAGTCCTCTAAATAGTTACTAAGACCCATTTTACAACAATTATTTTCTGAATTTTTATTTCTTTCTAATACCGATTTCAGCTAAAAATCTGTACACGGCCCATTACCCAATTAGTTTGACATTGAAGACAAACTAAGGTATACTAAAATCATATTATTTTTATAGGTCGTTTCCAAATATTTCACCTTTGCCATATTTTGAAGAAAAAAAAACGTAGTAAAAATCTTTACGTTGCAATAAATGTCCTTCATTCTTTTGATGAATAATTCACCAGATCAGTTTTCACCTTATTGTAAAATAAACCTAATATAAACGGACATTTTTGTGTAAAAATATTATATTAATAATACGTCACCTGCTTGTTCGTGTATGTTATCGTAAATTTTATGACACTGTTTAATTTCACACATTTCTGCTATACATAAAATGTAATATTCCATAAAATAAATGACAACATGACTAGCAAAATTTATACGAACTGTCTAACTCAATGGAACAGAGTCCTTAATAAACTAATTATAGTCGCTAAGACAGCCAGTACATTCCCCGATCTTATGGAAGACAAATAATCACTACTGACTTCCTATCGTCAACCGATCATGAGTGAACAGTCTGAGATGATGTTAAACAATGGATGTAATTTCAACACCTATAACATTCCCAACAAAATCCCTGTGTGCCCATTCCAACTTTGCTGCAAAGGAAAAATATAACTAATCAAATAATGTCCGTTTCAGTCCGTTTCTGTTACTTAGCAAGGTCATGAAAATATTCATGCAACGACCTTCTAAGGTATTTTCAAAACATCCGTCAAATGGAGCCCGAAAGGAATCACAGCAATGTCATAATTGACGAATTTCGAACCGAGTACTTCTAGAATTCCACTGATACGTGAAACAACTGCGACATTTCTGTTCCGAGTCGCTAATACTTCGACGGCTGTACTTCATTGTTCGATTTGAGACACGTCTAAAGCACTTTTCCGTACAATGTCTAGAGAGACTCTGGTATCCACCGGAACTAAGCTCACAGGCAAGCATGTTGCACTCTTGCGCAAACGGGCATACAACCAAAAACCCTGCCGAGTAAACGTTTATTATATTAAATTTTTAATACGTTAAAGATTAATATTAATTTATTTACTCGCCCAATTTAATCTTAGAAAGAATTTTAAACTTTTAGGATATAACATGAGAAGTCTCAGTTCTTTAAATTTTGATACAGAAACAGAATCTAATATACAATTTGTATTAAAACGTTTTATTTATCATAACTGTACGCAGAGGGAGTCGAAAGTATGTTTGGAAAATTTAATAGCATGTTTTGGAAACTTTTTTTATTTTATTTAGTGTTCTGTGTGACGACAGGTCCATATGAACAGGATCCTTCCATCCTTTTCTCGGATTGGGACCTGTTCATATACATTCTTGGCAGATGATCCAGAAGTGGTTTGCCATTGCCTTCTTCTGTGTGTGAATGGAGTAATTGTTGGGATGCCACGGAGTAACCGGGGAAGCCCCCGGAGGAAAACTCCGTGTTGCCTAGACCACGGCCTTGCCCAACACAAGTTATAAATTCGGGCACCGCCGGGAATCGAACCCGAGACCCCAGGGTTACAACTAGAACAATAAAAAAAGTTTCCATGAACATGGGGTCGAAAATCCTCCCTTATATCGATATTATAACTGAATGAAGAACACACATTCCGGTTACAAATTGTTTATTGCGATGTATCTAATTCGCTGTTTCGCAAGAGGTCCGACTTGCGACATGACGGTTCCAGCACAGGGATCCTTTCTCACGTGCACGGTGATACACAACAATAAATGAAGGTTCCGATGGCAAGCGTCTGTTTCTGAATAACGGCGACGCGCAGAATGTGATGAGTTGAATAACATTTCGCCGGATGTTAGACGGATGTCACTCAATTCTTCAAACGTAAACTGCATACCGATGAATATAAATTCTTGAAGTCGTTCTAACACCATTCACAACCGGTTATCTGTTGTCCGACTTAGTGGAAAAGTATGTGATAGTACAAAGTTCAGTGCAGGGGCACTAGAAGACCAGCGAAGTTATATCTAGGTCAGGAAGTATTTCCAACCCCAAGTTCATAGAAACTTCTTTTGATTGTTTTGGTTTCGAGAACATGACCTAAAATTTTCCAAACATAATTTTGACTCAACTCGGTGCCCGAATTTATAACTTGTGTTGGGCAAGGCCGTGGTCTAGGCAACACGGAGTTTTCCTCCGGGGGCTTCCCCGGTTTCTCCGTGGCATCCCAACAATTACTCCATTCACACACAGAAGAAGGCAATGGCAAACCACTTCTGGATCATCTGCCAAGAACGTATATGAACAGGTCCCAGTCCGAGAAAAGGATGGAAGAATCTTGTTCATATGGACCTGTCGTCAGACAGAACACTAAATAATAATAAGATGAGGTAGTCTAGCGGTTAGAACGCTGGCCTTGTAATCCTGGGGTCTCGGGTTCGATTCCCGGCGGTGCCCGAATTTATAACTTGTGTTGGGCAAGGCCGTGGTCTAGGCAACACGGAGTTTTCCTCCGTGGCATCCCAACAATTACTCCATTCACACACAGAAGAAGGCAATGGCAAACCACTTCTGGATCATCTGCCAAGAACGTATATGAACAGGTCCCAGTCCGAGAAAAGGATGGAAGAATCTTGTTCATATGGACCTGTCGTCAGACAGAACACTAAATAATAATAAGATGAGGTGGTCTAGCGGTTCGAACGCTGGCCTTGTAATTCTGGGGTCTCGGGTTCGATTCCCGGCGGTGCCCGAATTTATAACTTGTGTTGGGCAAGGCCGTGGTCTAGGCAACACGGAGTTTTCCTCCGTGGCATCCCAACAATTAATCCATTCACACACAGAAGAAGGCAATGGCAAACCACTTCTGGATCATCTGCCAAGAACGTATATGAACAGGTCCCAGTCCGAGAAAAGGATGGAAGGATCCTGTTCATATGGACCTGTCGTCAGACAGAACACTAAATAAAATAAAATAAATGTATACAAATTTTAAATGCCTCGCTAAAAAAGTTTAATTGTCATTACCATCAAGCCGAAATTTCTTTGTTACACAGTTAACAAAGAAGAAAATCAACAAACGTTGAATAACTTACAAGATCTGTTATAATTCATAATTTTAGATCCTCAAATTGATCGGCGCTAGTGTTGCTGCCATCTCACAACTCCGTGAGTCAATCATGGTATTAACGATTGTGTAAAATTAAAAATAAATCTGAGTTTGTGGTGTTTTTCAGTGTAATAATCTCCATAAAAATTTTTCGTCAAAATCCGTCCGATATTTCTCGAGATTATCAATATCATCTTACATGAGTTTATTCAGTATCCATAGCGCACAAAAACGCGTAATAATCATTCTGTATTCTGAGAATCCTGATAAATAAATTTTGTGCCTAAAATTCAAACTCATTCCACTGAGCACGGGCGCAAATTTATGTCATGCGGTCTGCATCGCCGCCCCATATTTCGTCCTGCTGAACGAAAAACTCTCGCCTATTCTTACATCTTATTCCGTGTTTCCGTAACACCACTGTGCAAATATTTCACTATGTTTACTCTGTAAAGAATCGTTATTATATACTTTATTTTCCCGTCCTTTTGGTAAGTTGCATGTCCTCTGATCCTCGGGCGCCAACACAACTTGATTCCCGTGTTTTTCATCTTCTTCTCCAGAATCCCAAACACTTCGGCAAGCGTCGATCTCATTCCCACCCCGTCAGTTCGGTGATGGATTGCCTCCTGCGTTATTTAAGAATGCTTATCTACTGCCGGGAACGTGTCGTGAGGCTCGCGATGCGCCGTATGAATGCGATCCTCACTCTGGAAGTGTTTTGGAGCAAACAATTGTGACCTATTTAAACCATAGGATGAATGAAGAGTCGCGCATTCCTGTAGTGAAACGAATTCTTGTTAACCTTGTGTCATGACTTTAACTTCCATTTATCTTAATGTTATCTTTCTTTCTTCATTCTTTTTCTCGTCTATTTTCACCTTCTTAATCACGTTCAGACTTCGTACTTGTTTATTTTTCTTCAAATGTTTCTTCCCCTATCTCCAATTTTCATTCCTTAATTTCTTTTCTTTTCTTTTAACAACTCTTTGTATGCCACCAAGCAGGGCAGTTCATATTTCATTTACCCAAGTTTTACTATATATATCTATGAATTAACATAATTAACGTCTATTCTCTCGGTCTTTAACCATTTCTATGCTACGTACGTGATATTTTATTCTGAGACGTTGACCACCTGCTCTGAATAACCTCAGAGTTTATGGCCCGTAAAAAGTACGGGTTAATTCTTTCGCTGGGTTTTGCTGTCTATACAGAGTGATTCTTTTCAGCATTAAGAATTAATTAATTTTTTAGTGACAGGAAGTACTCCAATAAACACGAAGTACCAAAACTGTGAACACTACTTTTTCGTTTCGTTTTGGCAAATAAACAATAAGATAAAGGTCAAGCTAGCAAAGCAACTGATAATTAGATCGAAGGAAAGCAGATCATGAGGTAAGGACAAATGCATGAATAAATTTAGATACACAAAAATAATTTCTCACTTATAAAAGTTTGAAAAAAAATTAAAATTTACTAACTAACTAGATGGCTTACCGAACCCGAAGGTTCATCACCGAATTAACCAAAGCCCTCCACCGGACCCTGTCCTTGGCCAACAAAATCCAGTCTCCTTCAACTCCTATCTCGGATAGATCCCGCCTGAGATTATCCTCCCATCTACGTCTAGGTCAAATGCATGAATAAATTTAGATACACAAAAATAATTTCTCACTTATAAAAGTTTGAAAAAAATATTAAAATTTACAGTCCACAAAAATTAAATTCGATATCAGAATTAATTTCGAGTTGATTCGTATTTCAATTGCAACTCTGCTAATAAATTCTCTGCTCTTAGGGAAATTAAACGTTCATTAGAACCGTCACAAAATTTCGCAGTCATCCCAAACCCTAGTCCAGCTCATTTGTCAGACAATTTTCCTTACAACAGGTTTTAATGTCGTCCTACCTCTTACTTATAATTCTCTAATTTGGCTGTTTCCCGACCAAAATGTTGCATGCAGTTCTGGTCTGCCCAAGCGTGCTACATGACATGCCCACTCACTGTAAAAGCTCTTATAATTAAAAATTCATGAAACACGAAGCGTACCAAATCAACATTTCATTGTTTTTATTCCAGCTGTCTGGTCGAGGTTAACTGTATTAGCAGTCAACAAGTTACGCTTTTCAAATATACAAATCGCCCCTCCTCCCACCCGTTTACAGTAAGGTTGCGTTTCCAGCTTCACTGCGCAGCGATTTCCGAGTTGTCCACACTCATAAGCACGTGGTCACATAATACTGTCTGGTACAGTTGCACTGGGAATTTTAATCTTTCGTTCGCTTTCACAAGCTCATAATATCCGTTGCAGTTTGTGTCTTGCGTTATATTACTGAATCTGTGTAGAAACATGATGATCCGAAACATCGGCTTTTACAAAGCCAGTGAAGTGTGGTGGATCACGGAACTCAAAGAAATCATGGCAAGCATCACAGCGAAAAGAATCCGGGTCAGTGCACACGACACAAAAAAACAACACCACACTCTCTCGTAAACTTAATGACTGTTTCATATGCGGTTTCGAATAAATAAAGTCGGAACCTTGGGCTAAATTTCACGGTCCAGTGCTTAGAACGCAAATGCTTAACAAGTGTACAGTGAATAATAATTCCAAAACTAAAGACAGGTTTGCCCATTTATTAACATTGCACGACACAGAAAGAGTGTTTATTAAAAAGGTATAGTTACGAGTAAAGTAAGTTTCCCACTCGTCCCACAGGTAGCAAACCTTATATTGCGCGAAGCGACTGTGCGTACGTGATAGAGCAATGACGTAGCATGGCGCATGCACTAACGGTACTTCCCGCGTTCTCACAGTAGCATCGTTGCAGCTGTTCAAGATGGAGGTTCTTATTCCAGCTCCCGCCGACTGTGAAGTGCGGTCAGTGATAACGCTAGGCCGCACACGGCTCGACGGACAGCAAGTCTCCTGCAGGAGTTCAGCTGGGAGGTGTTTAATCATCCACCCTACAGCCCGGACCTCGCTCCCAGTGATTTCCATCTTTTCCTACACCTCAAGAAATTCCTGTCCGGTCAGCGTCAGCGTTTTGAGAATGACAGAGAGGCGGAGATGGTTGTCACACACTGGTTCCAATCCCAGGCGGCAGACTTCTACGACACAGGTATTCAAAAGTTGGTCCCACGGTATGACCAATGTCTCAATTCCGGTGGCGAATATGTTGAAAAATAGCTGGACACTTGCTGTATCTGTTGCAATAAATATTTCCATGAAATTGTGTTTTGTTTCTGTAAACGGCCCCAGGGAAACTTACTTTGTGGACGAGCCTCGTACATTAAAAAATAATTTGACAACGGAGGTATCAAAATATCACACAGATCCAATTACAAATAAGAATTTTACAGACGGTTGAAATCAAAAGTTTAGCAAACTTTTCCACTCTAATAAAGCGGTTTGAATCAGCTAATTATACTAAAACTTGCATAATAACCTTTCTGTCACCTTGAAACACCTAGCACAATGACGCCTACTGTTGAATCACCTACTGATTCGCCTCTGAATCTATCGAACTCAAACACAAAATCCTATTAACATGCTTAAGTTAAATAGTCAAGATATCCGGTAACAGACAACGGCGATGTAGAGGTTGAAATGAACTGGAGGGGAAAACACGGATAAAATATTAAGAGGATACTGAATATGAGAAGGAATAAATCTAATACACATTCTCTCCTTATCTTTATAAGTAAAACAGTGGAATGTAGGTGGGGTATGCAGCACGCATGAAAAGACATGCGTACAGAACTGTAAGTAGAAAAACTGAATGGGACATTTATAAATACATGACAGGACAATATTAAAATGAAGATTAGAGGAAAATATTGTGGCCATGTGTGCTTTAGACTATTCGTCTGGCTTCGAATAGGGTCCAGGGTTTTGAATGCATTGAACCAAAGGGTTGCATACAAATTGGGATACGCGGGCATAGTTTTCTCAAGAAGAATTCTGTTTCATGTGAAAAATTTAATTATATTTACTTTTTGACGAATACTTTCCAATCTACAAACGACATAACTTACAACATATTACAAAATAAATGTGAAAGTTTCATTTAAAAGTTTTAATATGTAAATACTCGAGACTTTCAATGTTACAAGCGTTTATCATCTCCCCTTAGCGAGCTACATGACCAACCCATCTCATCTGAACAAATTTTACGAGGTTAATAATAATTTCTGGGCAGTATTAGAAACTATGAAAAGAAATTAAGTGTTCGTGTCACATCATCCGAAGGGCTACATATTCTTAGCCGCCTCCTTCAGGGCTGTTACCACACGCTACATGTAAAGTTATAAAAATCCCATGAAAAACAATCAGTATTTCCGTCAGCCAACAACTGAATCTGTCTTAAGTTTTCGCGCCGCCGATGTGAATTTGGCTGTCATTGGGAACGTCGACTCAACCGAGAGGGTGTAGAACGCGCTTGGACCACGGGACAAATGTTGCCTCATTCAGTGACACAAGGTGCCATGCCCTTAACCTGGTCTTACAATGTTAATCTTGTTTGTCCTCCCCACAGGATTCCACATGAAAAGCCAATTTTTTTACAGAATTACTGAAAGGCAGCCAACTCTAAATATTTTTTGATGGTTTTAATTCAACACAGTTCAACTGGATTAATAAACTGTGACTGTATAAGAGCCCACGCAAATTACAGCACGTGGTGACCTTTTCGCGCCAGTCCTTCAAAAAGTCAAAGAACAAGGCCGTGTTTTTCACAAGTGCAACGTATATTCATTGACAAACATTACTTAACTAGCCAATCACAAGTCTAGGGCTACATTTTCCGATCTTCTTGGGACAAACGAAACGTTTCCACGACATAGGATTGGAACAAACATGACATGCTTGCATCGCCGAAGGCTGTGGGCATTTCCGACATCAAATGTAACATTGTTTCTTTGATATCAGTGTAATATATTTTTTGATGAGTAGAACACGTGTCAGGTATGGGTTTCTGCTGACTTTCGATCAGCTGTATTTCGCCTGCAATGACTCTACTCTGTCCTGCTCCACAGCACAAACCTCACTTAACGTGACTGCCACTAGTAGTTCATTAATTTGTGCACATCCTCGCTGAAGTAGGTCACTCAATGCGAGACCTACGCACGTGGCAGCAGAACGGTGGCTTCATCTTCGTAAGCCTGAATACATAAACATCTTCCGGCAAAACTCCTCGCACCTTCTCCTCAAATACTGATATGTATGAGAATACAGCAAAAACTGAACACTCCAACTCATACTAATTATAACTCGATACTTCTAAGGGCCTACATTCGAACTGAGTAAAGTTTTGCAGACTAAAGATAAAGTTGTAAGACTTGAGGTTCTCACAGCGGTGAGTATGAAGATTTCTGTCTTCTAGGTTGTTGCGCTGTGTAGTCTGGTAGATGTTAACCAACGTTTCAGAGGCCATGCTGCCTCCGTCATCAGGGCGATGAGTATGAAGATTTCTGTCTTCTGGGTTGTTGCGCTGTGTAGTCTGGTCGATGTTTACCAACGTTTCGGAGGTCATACTGCCTCCGTCATCAGGGCGATGAGTATGAAGATTTCTGTCTTCTGGGTTGTTGCGCTGTGCAGTCTGGTCAATGTTAACCAACGTTTCAGAGGCCATGCTGCCTCCGTCATCAGGGCGATGAGTATGAAGATTTCTGTCTTCTGAGTTGTTGCGCTGTGTAGTCTGGTCGATGTTAACCAACGTTTCAGAGGTCATACTGCCTCCGTCATCAGGGCGATGAGTATGAAGATTTCTGTCTTCTGGGTTGTTGCGCTGTTTAGTCTGGTCAATGTTAACCAACGTTTCAGAGGCCATGCTGCCTCCGTCATCAGGGCGATGAGTATGAAGATTTCTGTCTTCTGAGTTGTTGCGCTGTGTAGTCTGGTCGATGTTAACCAACGTTTCAGAGGTCATACTGCCTCCGTCATCAGGGCGATGAGTATGAAGATTTCTGTCTTCTGGGTTGTTGCGCTGTTTAGTCTGGTCAATGTTAACCAATGTTTCAGAGGCCATGCTGCCTCCGTCATCAGGGCGATGAGTATGAAGATTTCTGTCTTCTGAGTTGTTGCGCTGTGTAGTCTGGTCGATGTTAACCAACGTTTCAGAGGTCATACTGCCTCCGTCATCAGGGTGATGAGTATGAAGATTTCTGTCTTCTGGGTTGTTGCGCTGTTTAGTCTGGTCGATGTTTACCAACGTTTCAGAGGTCATGCTGCCTCCGTCATCAGGGCGATGAGTATGAAGATTTATGTCTTCTGGATTGTTGCGCTGTGTAGTCTGGTCGAAGTTTACCAACGTTTCAGAGGTCATACTGCCTCCGTCATCAGGGTAAAGTTGTCTCTGTTGCTAAACTAAGCCTACATCGGCTCATATTTATCACACACAACCTTTCAAATCTTAACACAATTGTCGCCATGTTCCTGACTGTTAACATATACAAAATGTTTCACATAGAATTTATTTTCTGATACGAAATACAAAGCGATGATCGAGTGTTAGCATTCCAGCTTCTTATCCGGTTCAAATCGAGACCCAGAGATCGTGAATCAGGCACTCTGTGTTCTTCCTTAATCCCACCAGCTAAATGTTGATATAGAACCTTAAGACAGGCCACGAATTCCTCCGACCGCAATGTAATTAACCTTTCATTGGTAGGGATCATTCAACGCTGTGTGTAAAAATGTTAGCGAATCAAGGCGCCTTGTCCACGTTTCAAACAGTCAACATGTCAGTAAATTTTGACACTTAAAAATCCTCACGCTACATTTTTGGTATCTCTAAAATCTATCTCGATAAAAAATTGTCAAATTCCTAATTGTAATGGCTCATCAGTTATCGCCATCAAATTACAAGCCGAAAATAATTTTGTGTTGTCATCAAGATGTTTTTCATTCTACAAAAATGTTACCTGAAGAGAATCCATGCTTATAAAAATGAAGATCTCATAAAGTAACAATTCAGAAACATGTATTGTTTCGCAGGACAGTAATTTAATGATTTAGAAAAACAAAAGTAAAAAAAATGGAGTCGTTTGTGAACTCCAAACAAATTTATCTGGCAAAAAGAAAAAATGCATTATTTGTATCGTAAAAAAAGCATTGCTGCAAACAAATTACTACTTTTCAGTTCAAAATATTTTCTTTTTCCGTCTGATTTCTAAGAACCTGAAAATTAAAGTATACAAAACAGTAATTTTGCCCGTTGTTTTGTATGGGTGCGAAACATGGTCTCTCACTCAGAGGGAGGAACACAGATTGCAGGTGTTTGAGAATCGGGTGTTGAGGAGGATATTTGGGCCTAGGAGAGAAGATAATGGAGTCTGGAGAAAACTACATAATGATGAGCTTAAAAATCTGTACTCCTCCCAGAGTATTGTCAGGGTGATTAAGTCGAGAAAAATGAGATGGGCGGGACATGTAGCGCGCATGGATGGGACAAGAGGTGTGCACCGGGTACTGGTTGGGAAGCCTGAAGGGAAGAGACCTCTGGGGAGACCTAGACGTAGATGGGAGGATAATCTCAGGCGGGATCTATGGGAGGTAGGATTTGAAGGAGACTGGAATTTCTTGGCCCAGGACAGGGTCCGGTGGAGGGCTTTGGTTAATTCGGTGATGAACCTTCGGGTTCCCTAAGCCATCTGGTTGGTTGGGTCCACTATTTGGGAAGCCTTAGGGGAAGACACCGCTGAGGAGACCTAGACGTAGATGGGAGGATAATCTCAGGCTGGATCTATGGGAGATAGGAGTTGAAGGAGACTGGATTTTGTTGGACCAGGACAGGAACTGGTGGAGGGCTTTGGTTAGTTCGGTGATGAACCTTCGGGTTCGGTAAGCCATCTGGTTGGTTGGGTCCACTATTTGGGAAGCCTGAAGGGAAGAGACCTCTGGGGAGACCTAGACGTAGATGGGAGGATAATCTCAGGTGGGATCTATGGGAGAAAGGAGTTGAAGGAGACTGGATTTTGTTGGCCCAGGACAGGGTCCGGTGGAGGGCTTTTGTTAATTCTGTGATGAACCTTCGGGTTCAGTAAGCCATCTAGTTAGTTAGTTAGCTTACACGATACAGAGTAGGAAATGAACATATGTGAAATGGCGCTTTATGGTCTAACGAGGAACTTCGTGTTTATGCAAATCATATAAGATTCAAAGTCTGGTGAAATCTATGAGGTTTACAATAGGTTGGTCACGTAGTATGAATCTATCATGGAAAACATCCATTTGGAGGGCCGAGTAACAGCTAGAGACGACATTATGTGCGGATCTTAGAGGAGGTGGGTAGTAATGGCTTAGGATCGATTCCAGCGCCCGGCGTTGGTATTAGTAAGGTTGATTCCACGGATTTTGCTACCACAGAGCCGGATAGGAAAATAACAAATAAAAAATCGGGAAAGCTACAGATGCCTGACGTTCATAACAACCTCCCAATCGGCTGAGACAGATGTGTGGGGATGGTATCAGAATCTATCATTATCACAATACAAGAAATGCACGTTGAAGAAGGTAAGTGTAGATCGCAAATGACGGAATTTTATTCTTGAGGTTAGCCAGAATGTTTCGTTTTGAATAATACATACGTATCAGCATAACTTTAAGTAATTCTGTTTTCAGTTGATAAGTGACATCTGAGTACAGAGAAGTGAAATGCCTTGTAACTAATTTTCGCAAACTGTCATGTTTATACGCGAAGCTCATAAAAATGTCAGGGCAAGAGACAATTACAGGGCACAAACAGTCGACGTAAGTGGTACCTTCTGTCAGTTCAAAGTTCTTGAAATCTAAATAATAGAAACTGGAGTAACGAACGACACTATGCCTCGTTCATGTTAATTCCTGTTTTTCAAAATCAATTTTAATGTACAGAAAAATATGGCGTACATAAACAACATGGGCCTTACTTCATTTATACCCACCTATTATGTAAAACTACAGTCGCAACAATTGACTCTAAGCTCATTTCGCATTGTTGCCAGGCCTACATATCCAAAAGTTATTATTTATTTAGTGTTCTGTCTGACGACAGGTCCATATGAACAGGATCCTTCCATCCTTTTCTCGGACTGGGACCTGTTCATATACGTTCTTGGCAGATGATCCAGAAGTGGTTTGCCATTGCCTTCTTCAGTGTGTGAATGGAGTAATTGTTGGGATGCCACGGAGGAAAACTCCGTGTTGCCTAGACCACGGCCTTGCCCAACACAAGTTATAAATTCGGGCACCGCCGGGAATCGAACCCGAGGCCCCAGGATCAGAAGGCCAGCGTTCTAACCGCTAGACCACAGTGGCGTAGATAACTTAACTAGTGTCTAATAAAGCTTCCCCGGTTTCTCCGTGGCATCCCAACAATTACTCCATTCACACACAGAAGAAGGCAATGGCAAACCACTTCTGGATCATCTGCCAAGAACGTATATGAACAGGTCCCAGTCCGAGAAAAGGATGGAAGGATCCTGTTCATATGGACCTGTCGTCAGACAGAACACTAAATAAATAAATAAATAATAGGGTAGGTTAGGTTAGGTTAGAACGCTGGCCTTGTAATCCTGAGGGTCTCGGGTTCGATTTCCGGCGGTGCCCGAATTTATAACTTGTGTTGGGCAAGGCCGTGGTCTAGGCAACACGGAGTTTTCCTCCGGGGGCTTCCCCGGTTTCTCCGTGACATCCCAACAATTACTCCATTCACACACAGAAGAAGGCAATGGCAAACCACTTCTGGATCATCTGCCAAGAACGTATATGAACAGGTCTCAGTCCGAGAAAAGGATGGAAGGATCCTGTTCATATGGACCTGTCGTCAGACAGAACACTAAATAAATAAAAGTTAAGTTAATCAATCATCAATTAAAAGCAGAGAAAAGGAACTAAATGAATATGTCTCGTTACCAGAAAACAGGAAAAAATGACCTATATAATCGTAGCGAATAAATCACTTAAATCTGAAGATCCACCTCTCACAACTGACTCCCTCTCCAGGACGTGTACAATATTCTTCAGAGGCCTTTTATAAAAATAGGCGAACTGCTCAGATTAAAACACAACAGTACACATTTTCTGTACTGTTGCAAAAGTAGGTTCTTTGATCTATTAAGGGATATTAATTAACCTGTTCATAACGTTATTTTTAAATTGAATAAAATAAATGTTGCGTAATAAGTTTTAATTGTAACAATTCACCTATAATATTAGTTCTGAGAGTTCTGCATTACCAGAGAAGTGTTACAATTTTACACCAGATTTCCTTTTAATTACACCCTTTTCACAACAAGTGCAAATCTAAAACGCCTGAGTATCACCCATAGTGCGATAAAACGTGCAGGACTGCAAAAGTTAATTACAAAATATTGATCTTCATATATTGTTGTGTATAAGACGGCTTTGATATTCTGGATGATAACCGTACTTGAAAGCGGACAATTACAGTATTTCAACGTCAAATAGGACAGTTTGATGCAGAATAGCGTATGAATATAGCTCATTTTGAAACAGAACACAGTGAACATGTGTGAAAATATAATTTATGCAAATTTTAATTAGGAATGCATTCACGGATGCTGAATTAATTACTTCAGTACCACAGCATCCAGTTCGATTTGTTAAATCAAGTGATAAAAAAATACATTTTCACGTTAGCCACAATAAAACACTTTTAACCACCATCAAATGTAACTGGAAACTAAAAATAGATAATATGAATTATTTACATTTAATAACCGGTTGTTTGAGTGCGTGACGATGCTGAATTAACTGCAGAGATTGTTAATGTTTCGTCAGAGAATGTGGATGTATCAGTGACAAAATAGTCGCTGTCTATTTAGGAAATACGCAATCGAAATCAGAGTATAAAAAAAGGAAACAGATATAAACTCTGAGATTCGAACCGTAGCATAGCTCAGTAAAAATACATATTTCAGGCAAATTCTGAGCTTTGTAATGCGCCATCTACACTGAGAAACGTCCATCACGAAAAGCTTTCTAGCTTGTCGAATGGAAGTAAACACTTTACGCTGGGGTCTGTAAATGAGAAGAGGTTTGTGATTCAATTATCGAATTCCCGGAACAAATAAGTGAACGTTCCGATGTCTCCATCAGCTCCATGTTACCATTAACATAACCTACTGTAGAATACCACGATTGTAATCATATATCAACAAAACAGTGAATTTGAGACTGTCACTAAGTGTGTACTAAGATTGTAACTAATCATATTGGAGCCAAAACATTGCTAATAAATAAACAATGGCCTGCAGACCTTGAACATCGACGATGACTAGTGTATCTTGCGATTATAGAAGTAAAAGAATGGATAAACTGTTATTTACGTAAGTATAACAAACAAAACATTAATTGTCTCGTAATAACAAAAATCAAACTGACACGAATAGCCACGTTTTAGACGTAATATCCAGAAAGTTCCTTCAGGGCCTGGTTGTTGTACGCCTAAACCATATTCACCGTCTTGATAATATAAGATGGGGGGGGTGTATGAGAGGGCTCTCAGGGAAGCGGACAACACAACCGCACCCCAAATCCCATTTCTCACTGCGCCGCGGGTTTGGAGAAAATTAACTTTGCCCGACAGTTGGACACGGATGAGTTACGCCCCTCTGCTTCCGTATATTGAGGTACTTCTCTGCCTTACCTAAAATCGTCCACGCAGTCACTTTTCTCCGTATGTTTACACTGCAAAATCAATGATTAAGATCTATCCACATTCCTCGATGCTTCTGATTCAGACCTTGTTGCTAGACGGCTGTAACAGCCTTTGCTGGTCATAAAAGCTCTCCATGTCTAGCACTAATTAGTTGCATGGCAAAAATTTAATGGATAAAACAATCAATATCTTTCTATACATTAAACAAACATGAAAGTAGTTCTCCCTCCTGGGGTGAACAGAGTTTCCACAAGCTTTCTTTGCACTTCCTCAGTGTTCTCTAGTCTACCCCATCCTTCGAAACTTCATCTAAATCCGCATTAAACTAAAGCAGCATTTGTTAACTAAACCTAACTCAAGCCAAATAAAACCCTACCTATAAAACACCCTAACGTAATCGAAAATAAAACAAACGAACATAACCTAACATAACCAGACTCTAAATTCTAAATTCCAAGTCACAAAATTTCAAGAAATTCATTATTTTTAAATTTCAAAGTCTATAAACTTCTATATTTCATAATTCCCTAAAATGATGAACTTTTAAAAAAATTCAGATTTTTAAAACTTCCGAAGGAAACACCACTTCAAAATTCTTGTTCTTCCATAAATTTCAGATGTTATTAAATTAAAAAAAATTAAATTAGAATCCCTCAGACTTCAAAAGTTTTAACAACACCTACATTTCTGAAATTTACAAATTTTCAACAATTTTAAATGTCCAAATCCTTTCAAAAATGAAAAATTTCAAAATTGAAGAAACTTAAAAATTATCAACATTTGTGAGCAACCAACAGTTTAAAAGAAAATTCAAAATCTTAAATTGAAAACCTTCAGAATCCCCATATTTAAAACGACCTAAAATTCCTTAACCGAAATTAAACAAACTTCACCACTCCTACCTTAAGAACTTCGTCAACCGCCGTTTTGTTATTACCGATCGAATTAAATTAAAAATTTCTTGTTTTTGGGTAGTTCCCAGTAGCACAACTTTGACATCAAATTTCTTTCTAATCAGTCCAGTGTGTTTCGAGTTGAATCCTGAACAGAGACGGGCGATCGAACGGGTGGACAGACAGACACACTTCGTGCAAATAACGCATAAAAGGTAATAATACTGTGAGAAACAGTGCTAATACCAAGTTTCTGCTCCCCCAAAATAGTAGTAGAATTACCAAAACCACCTAGATGGCTCTGCCAACAATATAATGACGATGTAATTACCCCCATCTAGTGCCGAGGTCAAGAATGAGTAGGAGCTATACCTCGACTCCCCACAAGCCCCTACATGGCGTATAGTGGGACGGCTTTACTTTACTTTACTTTTAAAATAACGACATGAATGTGCTTTAATTACGAGTACGATGGAAGAAATATTGAAATCGTTACGTTCTCTTGGTTAGTGTTCGGCGTGTAGCAAATATGAATGACTCTGGTTAGAACGGGTACAGAATTTACGACGTGCGGCTAATATGAACGAAACTCAGGCAGAAAGACTGTGTGATACTCATCAAAGGGGGGGGGGGAGTTACTGTAAGTGTTTCATAAAATTTATCCTATGAAACTTATATTTCGTAAAAATGTGTACCGTGTGAATTGTGTAAACTCCGTGGTGAGTTGACACACGAAGCTGAACAAAGACAAACAAATCAAACTGCTGCCATAAATAAAATATAAATCTGATGAATATACAAACACATCCCGAGGCTTTTAAAATTAATGTTTGATCGGGAAGGAAGATGATAAAAAACATTTTCGAAAAATATCAGCTGCTGCTTTCACACGTCCTTCGTTTAACGCAAGACGAGATACTCTCTTCAGCAGAAGCATCTGATTGCGGGGGTAATGGAAATAAATGAAAATAAATATAAGAATTTATTCGAAGGTTACAGAGAAATGGGATCTGGAGAGATCGCAGCTTAACATGTTCGGACAGCTTCCAATTATCAGTGACGATATAATGTGACAACTGTCACAACGTACTAACAGTTCTTTAAATGTATTTTGTTCTTGTCTTTATTTTTGTCCGAAAATTCTTAAAGAGAGGAGAAGGACTGGAAAGGAAAGGAAGAAAGACGGACCCTTCTGCTAATCATAAGTAACAGCAGAGAATTTGCATTCAAATACACTGAAGATTCTAGTTCTGGAAGTAACATGAATATTACAGAATTCCATAAAGAGTGGATGATAAAATAAGATCAGTCACTGTTTTGAAAGGTGAAGTTGTTGTTGTTGTTGTTGTTGTTGTTTTTTCTTGGCTCCACAACCCAGTTGTGGGTCTTCGCCGCCTTCTTTAGGAGACTTCATAATCTCTGAAATGTGCATTTATGAGTAGTGAGTGACCAGCTCACTACTGCCTCTGCACAATTTCTTCTTAATCCTGCTAGAGCCATCTACTAGTGAATCAGGAGAGAATTGGTTGAGAAATGGTCACAGAATTTTGCTTACGAAACATCTCGTTTCATGCTCGTAAGGTTCTTTTACATGCCGTAAACCTACGACATGGGACCGCCGGCTTAACTTCCCCACCGAAGTAAGTTGTGCTTCGGAATTTTATCACTCTGAAAGCTAAGTACAATTAAATATTTAGACTCAGTTGCAAGCAAGAGGGAGATACGAAACACATACTAAATAATAGTCGGGAAAATCAGAATAAAAACGAAGCTTGAAAAACATAGGAATAAATGGAGAGGGGGTGATATTACAATTCATCTTAAATCCGTGGAATTGAAGGATGTGAAGATGTTTTTCCTGAGTCAGAACAGGGACCACAAACTGCATCTTCTGTACATGGTAATAATATTCGTAGATGGCTGTCTTCTGTGTTGTTATTTCTGGTAGAAGTTTACCGACGTTTCAGAGGTCCTCGCTGTCTCCATCATCAGGGCGACCAGATTACACGGCGTAACAACCCTGAAGACAGCCTTCTTCAGACTCACCCCACTGTAACCCTCAAATCCTACTTAGTAATAACAACCCTTAGCATCTGAAGATGTACTCTGCTCCATGTACTTAATTTGGTAAAAATTTACACTTTTTTCAATATCAAAATGCACACAAGAGTGTTCATAAACAGACCCTAACACGGAATGAATTAACTCATTTATTGTGCACATTTCTACTGAATAAGAAATAATTAGAAACAATTTTGACATGAAGTTAGAAGGTTTCTGACGATGGTATGACATGTTATTAAACTGCTTTTTCAGTGACATTATGCACCGTCTAAGTTCTATTAAAATCATAACGTTTCGGAAGCTTATTTTACAACCATCTTCAAGGTCAAAGGAAGAAAAATATTACAAGTAATAGAGAGTGCACTTTGGAGAGGAAAAAAGTGGAATTATATTCTTTGACAGAAATGCGGTGATGTTTTCGCTTTAACAGAACTTTAATTTTGCACTGTGATAATACTGAGCTACATTATCACATTATCTGCACTGCTTTGGACAGCATTGCCAGTAATAACGACGTACGACTGTCAAGAAGATGATTTTATTATTAAGTATTAGTCGAAAACTGGCTCGCTTAGTTAAGCACTGCAAGATTATAATTATGGGCATACTAGGATCTGTACCTAGTTCACCAACATCGCCGGAGGGCTCCACCACTTCGCTCCTTTATTTTACCTCCTCCTTTTAAAATCCCTAACTCTCCTTTTGGGGGTTTAGGGGCGAATGAATTAGGAAACCGAACAGAAAATAGATTTCAAAAATATTTAATACGTTGTTAGTGTTGGTAGATTATATATCCGTCGGTCACCAAAAGCTATCCGAACAAAAATCAGGTTTATCTCTTCAGAACCAGTTTATCGGTAATCTTCATAGATTAATCTTTATATTTATGACAGCATGGAGTTATTTTCTTTCCATTGGTTGCGTATGTACTAAAAAAACATAATAAACGCAAACTGGGAGCTTTCACTATCAAAAAATATTAACCCGGCCATAATCCTGTTTTAACGGACTACGTTGATAAAATGTTTGTAACAGCTTTACAGAAATATCGACTACAGAATAAAATTTAAACCTCCATTAATATCGTCTTGTAGTTCGTTCAACAACCCCGACGAAGAATTAAATGGAATACTGGAATATATTTAAGGAAAATGTCCTGTCTTGTCAAAGTTTTTAAGAGACAGAAATGATTCATGCCTATATTTTTGGCATTCTATGCACCGGTAGAACAAAGCAGCTTTACAACAACTACAATTAGCAGCGCTAAGGATTTGTAGACAACATTTTCATCCAATACGATGAAGATTTTGTTATGTGGAGAGATTTTAAAGGAACAGTTTTCATTTAAATCAATAATTAATAAAACTGTACACTTATCATGTGTAAGGTTATGTACTGTTCTTCCCAAAACTTTTAGCTATTATTTTAACAATTAAACCGGTAATTATAAAAGGAGCAATAAAATTTAAAATGGGTTCCGCCTTTTTTCTTTCGCCCTACATTTAGATCTTAATGGAAACTTTGAATTAAAATGTAATTATAATTCGTTCTCTGTTACGTGACGCGAACGTCAAAGACACGAATGGGATTTCACTCGTACACAACTCTGCACTAACTGCAAAATTACGGTCCTGTGCATCATAATCACAATTTTTAAACTTAAGTACATTCTTCAAATACAAAGTTTCTCGAAATATATCTCCTACAAAAAAAGAAACAAAACTATACAGGAAATACCAGTTAATATAAAGATATATCAATAATAAAAATTCAAAATCATTTACTAATAAATGAAATAAAATAATCCTTCAGGATGCAGGATATTGATAATTGATTCTTCTTCATCTGCTCTCTTCCCCTCGTTTACCAAATACCCTTTTCCTCACGTATCGTCTCGTTCTCCATTTAAGCAGATTAAACGAACCTGATAAATCCAATAAAGTAAACAATGCCACCATAACTGAAAATCATCCTTTCAGACTCTATTTTTTAAGTGTTTGGAAACCTACGCTGTCGGAACAGAATTCTGGCAAGAATTAATATTAAACCTCACCTCTCCCTTGTTTATATATAAAACAAAACAATTTTATATACTCGAATCAATCCTTCATGGCAATAAATACAAAAACCAGCATGGAAAATTAAATTATTCAGTGACCCGATTATCTTTATCAGAGGTAAATTTGCACCATCAGTATTACAGCGAACGTAACTTTTCATATTTAATACTTTGGGACAGGTACTTTAAAGGTTTTTAAAACTATTTTATTCAATAACGGGCTCACTCGTTAGCGTACAATCCCTTTATCAAAGCAAGAATCTCTTTAAAAACGTAACATTATTTTCATACCACAGTTTAGATATGTACGCATTATAATAATACTTAAAACTCTGAGCATATTAAATATATCAATGTCCCGAAAACGTTTTACACCATACTTTGTTAAAGACACTTTACATCAAACCACAAAGTTTTGCTTCACGAAAAGGGCGTAGTAGACTATACACGGTCATAAATAATGTATCAACATGTAAGTATCTCCTCTGTAAGAATGCAGACATTTGAGAACAAAACATTTCACATGTTGGATAAAAATTTCGACGCCGAGCCTTTGAGAGTGTATTACAAAATTCCTGTTCATTAAATATAAGATTTGCCTTTTTATAATTGTAACGAGCAAATATACAATCGCTTATAACAATTCGCGGCATAGTTGAAACTTTCTGATGGCACAGGAATTTCAGAACATATACGTTGCGTCCCCAAAGCTACAAACCCAAAATTCGAATGACATGTTCACTATTTATTTTATTTGTAGTGTTCTGTCTGACGACAGGTCCATATATTATTAACAGGATCCTTCCAACCTCTTCAGGTTGTCAGGGACCTGCTCATACATATACACATTCTTGGCAGAGATGATCAGAAGTGGTTAGCCATTGCCTTCTTCTGTGTGTGAGAGGAGTAATTGTTGGGATGCCACGGAGAAACCGGGGAAGCCCCCGGAGGAAAACTCCGTGATGCCTAGACCACGGCCTTGCCCAACAGAAGTTATAAATTTGAGCACCACCGGGAATTGAACCCGGGACCCCCAGGCTTACAAGGCTAGTGTTCTGACCGCTAGACCACCGTGAATGTATGTTCACTATAGACCTACATATTAATCGTCATTACACATTAAGGTCATAATTAAAACATGCGTTGAATATTTCCTCTCAGTGTTGAAAACATAATTCATTCCATTTCAACATTTTCGTACAAATTCTGCGAATTCATTAAGTGACTGACTTATTTGGTGCATCAGTATAAAAAAACCGTCTCTGATATGCCTGTTTAACTGTTACATACGACTAAATTCGAAAGTAGTTTTCAACAATAAACACATTGTTGAAATCGGCAAAGCTGTCTTCAGCTATGTGGAGTTGAGTAGTCTGGTCGAAGTTCACCGACGTTTCGGAGGCCTTTGCTGCCTCCATCATTAGGGCGACGAAACCCTGATGACCCAGAAGACAGTCACCACAGACTTGTTGGAGTTAAAATAATCCATTGTTGCCACTAAGAACGGAACTCGGAAGTTTACTTACAATACTAACAAAATATTTACTTGAAGCTCTGAGTCTCGTAATTGTTGGGACACTGCACAATGCAAAGTATCTTGGCAACCTGAAGGAGTACAGAAATCTGAAACTTTTAAGGTGCACATTATAAAATCTTCTCGGGCGATGTGCTGTGTTATTGTCGAGTTAAAACCGTTTCGGAGTCTATCTTTTTCTAACATCAATATCTTCTCAGCGTTCCAAATGTCTCCGCTCCCTGGCGACAGTTAACGATCGTACTGATAAAGAGATCATGTCTGTGTTTCTACAAGTCCACTGCTAAACTTTGCATCTAATTATTCATGAAGCAATTTTACACACACAAAATAAAAATTATTTTATAATAAGTAAAAGGATCAACTGTTGGTATGCCACCAGAAATAAACAGTAACCCTCACTTCAACGCAGTGGTAATATTTAAATGTAGTACAAAGGTCGAGCATTGACGAAAAGTTACATCAAAACATTACAAACAGCACATTGAGAATTCTGAAATATTTTGACGGGCAATTTGTACTGTATAAAAATTAATGGGACAAATATTATCTGTGATCTTTAAAAAATAAAAATAAATTGTTACTATATACGAGGTGCGATCGGAAAGTTTCAAGACTGTGTCAATAGAGGGCGAACTGGATGTAGTACGAGCTTCTTCCGCTAGGGGGTGCGGCCTACATTCATAGTGAATCAGTGTGCCAGCCGGCATCATCGAATTAGCATTTGTTTCTTAGTTACGGGCGTTTTGGTAGTGCATTACACCGACCCTCCTGCGATTCGATTTCGGAATGGCGTGTGCATCAAATTTTGCCAAAGACTCGCCAAAACGGCTACGGAAACCTATGAAATGTTAAAGCAAGCATTTGGGGAGTCCGCAATGGGTCGTGCACAAACTTTTGTGTGGCATTCACGTTTTAAAAATGGCCGAACCTCTGTCGATGATGATGACGAGCGTTCTGGACGACCATCTTCGAGCACAACGCCCGAAAATGTTACGAAAATTCGGCAGGCCATTCACGAAGATCGACGTCGTACCATCAACGACTGTAGAGCAGCAGAGTACCAATTCCTTACAAGGACATAAGGACATGCGTTCCTAAATTCTTCTCAAAGAGCAGCAAACTACTTCTATTTGAAGTAACGTCCACACGCACCAAGAGATTCTGGTACAAGGGTAAGATCTGATTCTTATTTCATGTTCTGGATTGCGTTTTAAGAGACGCTCTGTATAAGCTACATAGTAAATTACTGTAACGACACTGGTATATTATGATTAATATTACTAATTTTTGGACTGTAAGCAACGTCTGGTATTCCGAAAACAGCACAACTTTTTCGAAACTATAGCAAAGTTTCGTCCTCATGCGAAAAAAGGTAGAAATACCTTATCAGCTATGTTCCTAAGAAAGAGCTAACCTCAGACACAAAGAACAGGCATATTTTTTGAAAGAGAATACACGAAGATGAATAAAGCCCAGATTCTCAGTAATATTAATAAATAAGGTACAATTTAGAGTCTCATATTATAAACGCTTAAAACATTTCAATCCTCTTAATAATTACGGCGTTGTGATGTTATAATGTAAAATAAAGCACCAGATAAACTTACCGTTAGCTTAGACATTAATTTTTAACTGATATTCGCCAGAGAACATGTAAGAATTTAATAGTTCCATTATACTTACTATTAAAGAACTATGAGACATCTCGCGTTAGCCCCAGTTTGGAAAGTATAAAACGGATCGAGATTACTCAATTAAATGTAAACTCATGCAGAAACCTAGCTTCAACATCTATACAGTGTCCACTTTAACGTAGAACCCGCGACGACTGTATGACATAGCAGCGAGCCAACTACCGGAACCAGAAAATTAAGTTGTCACGGCGGAGAACACGGCCGTCTCGTGCTAGTAGGTGGGTCCCGAGTTACGTTGGACACTTTACATTCTTCAACGTTGGCTCAAATCAGACCGCAATTTTGATCAAAGTGCGTCACTAAAGCTTGTCACCTGTTTAATATTAGTTTTCTGGGTGTAATGAGCCTATACGTAGTACTAGGTCGACATGTCCTATACCGCAAGACGGAATCTTTTCGGGTGCGTTCCCAGCCTCTAAAAACACCGATAAATAATAAATATTGCAGGAAAAACATCAACACAGTGAGATTAGTGAAACAAAAATTGTGTCGTATAAGACACACGTATGCTCAATCAGTTTTCAGTATAATTGGCTGTCATTTTTACCCTTAAACTACTGTTTCTTCGTCTATTATCTTCAACATCAATGGCGGTAAATAATATCATGATTCAATAATATCTTCTCGGACAACAAGCAGTCTCATCTGTGGAAAATATCCCAAAGTTTCGGAGACCATTTCCGCTTCCATCATCAGGGGAATGTCCATGAGATTACACCGATTTCAGTCGCCGTGAAAGCTTCTAGTCCAATATCATGATTGGTGCGGTGTTTTAGACTTGGACCAATATTCTCGTGAAGAAGAGATGAAGTTTTTGGAAATAAGTACACCTTCAAAAATATTTGTTTTGCAAAGATGCAAATACGTATGAAGGAATTTCCACAAACTGTAGTGCATAAGCCTGCTTCCCGTTATAGAAGTCTACCCTTTGGATGGAGGCAGTATGTACCTGCAAGTCCGCATGTCGTTAGAACTCAGAAGTCCGATATCAACAGGTAAGTAGCTGGCAAATCCTGAAGAAGTACTCGTTTCGATCTCGGCTAGGATAGAAATTATCAGTCTTTGTAGATTCCACAATCAAAGTAGAATTGAAGAGTTGAACAAAACAATGACGAAACTATTACATTCTGTTACCTCCGATAGAAAGTCTTATTCCTGAGTATTTGGAAAACAGCACAAAATCTTGGACACAACTCTGCAATTTGCAAAAAGAAACAAAGCGAATAAAATTGGTCTGCAGATTTCTTACTTACCACAAATAAACGCTGTACGAGGACACAGGGCGTCTTCCTCTGCGAGTCACTTGAAGTGGATGGGTCTCGATTCAACACACGTTAGAACACGACTAATCACAAACTTCATTCTTGCCTGGGTGAAAGTCGGAAGTACGCGTTCCTTCGTCCCCCCCTCAGTTCCACGGGCACTGCTCAGCGTACAGAATACATGGACGTACATACGTTTGTTACGTAAATAAAGCCCCCAACATGTATTTCGTTCTCATATATAGATTTTCAAGGTCACCTTTAATTTTACACACCAACATCGCAAAATAAAACCGATGCATTTTTTATTCCAGTCACAGGGGTAAAAATATATTATTGTGGATTTACAAAATTTATGTTTTGGAGTTTAGTAATCAACATCAATGTCATAAGGGCACAGACAAGTAAATAAACGCATTTGATCTTGCGTAAAATTATTTTCTTCGATTATGAAACATCGTAGTTTTACAAAATAGTTCACTAATAGAGATTTAATTTAAAACACACTAAATTCTTCTGTTGGGATTTGTTGCTAAGATATATATTTATATTGGCAAAGTATTTCTACATATCAACAACGTAAATTAAACTGTCAATTAATGGAAACTAAGTTTTTACTTAAGAACAGTTTTGAAATTCACATACTCTTAATATTTGCAGTTACTATCTTCTGCATTTTCAAATATTAAAGTCTACGGAACTAGTTTCAAATGCCCTCTAAGTCATAATTCAATTCCTTACAGCCATAAATACATATGACGAAGCAATAACTCACGAGTAGTTTAATATATTTGAGTTATAGTTACTTTTTCCTAATACGTAAGTTTCTTGTTAAAAGGTTATTCATTACACACTCGAAAACGTATGACAATTTCATGGTGTCGAACGTCTTACATTTTTAATGACGGAAACTACATTCAAACGCATTCAACACAAATCACGTATATTTAAAGTTTGACAGAGATTTCACTATTTCTTCTACAGAATTTAACAAACCTAAAGCTGGTCTTTTTATATTAATAGACATATTTCTATACACGGTAGTATATTTTATTTAAAATAATTTTGTTCGTCCTTCAGAAGATTATTTAGAACTCATACTTAACATCAATAACAAAACATTCTTTGAATTGGGTATATTCTACGTACATCAATAACAAATATAACATAATTTTTAAAAATCAATAAGAAATTATTTACAAATAACCACCAGCTGTAGGCCTACGATTAAATCACAGTATATAGCCTAAATTACAGATTTTAAATTGTAAAAAATCTGTTTACTTGTGACATCTTTATCAAATTAATGTTCTGTTTTAATTTCGCACGTGCTTGTTAACTTTACAAATTTTACTTCATACATATTTAAAATATATACCACAGTAAACTGATGTTAGTACATTCTGAGATATGCATCATAAATGGGAAGGTCTTCTTAAAGAACGGCCAATCTTCAACACGTAACTTTGCATGTTACGTGTTAAAAAACTAACAATTTGTGTGTAAACGTTTCTGGTATATATCGGGGTCAAACTGGACTAATGCTTATTTTAATTCCTAATTTACTATTCTGTTATAATAATACAGTATTCACAACTATAAATTATTTTACTATTATTTGAAAAAAAAAATTAGTCGTCACAAACTCTTATATATTTTCTTCACAGTTCTGCTGCAAATATTGCAATATTACTATTCGTAATTCACTATAAATTTTTGATACAAGAACATCCCTTGAAGATATTCGTTAAAACCTGTTCAAATTTATCTCAGAAATCATTGTCTTGCCCTTTGTTTTCCGAATACATTGCAACTTTGTCAATACACAACAAAGCAAACAAGTTAATTAAGAGATATAATTTAGTTATATGGGCCGTTGAATGAAACACGTTACCCTTCCGGAGAAATGCAATTCGCTTAGAGTCCAATTTATAGTTCAAAACACTGTAACTTTCAAGTTCATAAGAAGTCCTACCGGATTAAAGTACGATTGAATACAATGACAACAAGTACAATGTTAGTTGTTATTTATAGCCACGAAAATTATTCAGCAATTATATATTTATCTTCTGTAATTATATTTTTATAACACGTAACACACCTCGACGAAAGTTGATGTCCAATATTTACGTTTGTAACAAGGATAACGCTTCACATATACGATACTTAATATGAGATTATGATACATTTTCCAGTTCTTCAATAGAATTTAGAAGTCAGTCTCTTTCTGTACCTTTCTCTTCCGAGCTAATCTTTTGGTTGGCTAGTCACAGGAGAAACCACTTGTTAGCCGTCCGTTTCACTGAACCCCGCCCTTGACTCTCCAACGTGCGTTGTTTAACTTCATTATTTTGAAGTGATATGGAGTCTGAAATCGATGTTCACTTTCTGCGTGAATGCTTAACCATCACAACGCGGGAAAGTGTGAGTTAGTAGGCAAGGAGTATATACCATCACACTTTTGTCTATGTTACACCACGTTCAAACTATACTTTTATGATTTTTATTTTTGTATATATAAAATTATTTTAAAATTAATAAACATACATGAAATCTAATTATGGCGTTCACTTTTTAAATTATCAGTTTCAACTTCAGTCATCAGTTTAAACTTAAAATACTGATTTACGTAATTTTTTCTTCAATTTGTCACTTATAGGATACATATACGCACTAAAATAACGTTTGTCAACTGCGTAATGCCACCCACTACACCGATTAACGTCCAAAAATTAATAACAAACTATTTCTGTTCTATATTCTTCGTGCTAAAATTAATTCATCTAATTTCAACACAAGGAAACCAGCGGAAATAATTCAAAGCACTTAATACATTTACGATCCTAAAATCGTTTCGTATGTCACTTATGCGCTGACTTAATATTTAACTCAGTTTAAAAAAAGTAGATTTCTTTCACTCGTCTTAAAGTACATTATAAAAGTAAATATGATTCCCGGATTTGTCACTTTTCAATAAAATGGAGACCGAGTTAACTCACTCAAATTTAACTGTATCTGACGAGAGAAACTCCAAATTTGATGAAAATTTAGCGTCAGTCCACTGCGATGCACTATGGAGCGGATGTGTTGGTCAGTCGCACGGCAGAGGGCCTTACAATCGATCAGGTATTTACGAGCTCTCGACTCGCGGGACAAGCTCAACGGTAATACAGACTCGGCCCGTCGGTCGCTTGGAGGCGCGGCGAGAAGACGAGGCTGTACGCGCATGCGCCTTGCGTCGTCACTTGTACATGCGTAACATGGTGACCGAAGAGTTCGATTCCAATGAACTGAAGTATAAATAACAATAAGCAGATTCAACATCGTTAATATACACGTTCTACAAGGAACTCACGAAACTGAAAGAGATATTTGCCACACCCACACAAAACAACGTAAAAGTAAATTGTTTTGAGTACTCAGATCATTAACGTTTTGAAAAGTAGATGACACAACATTTTTCGAATTTATTATAAACAAACATTTCCATTAATTTATTCAGCTAATTTTATCGCGAATATGGTTCTTATTTTGTTGTTACGAATTGCTCAATGTGTAAGAGCTTAAGTAACAACCATCACTTGCATAAAATTGTCGTAGGAATGAGGATATTAGCGAAATTCTTCGACCAGTTTGTGGTCATCTTCATAACTCATAAACTTTAGCTAAAAAAGAAAAGAATTATAACGACATATATCAGAATACATTTTATAAATCTATACCAAAATTTCAAGTTTCTATATAGAAAGAAAATTATTGAGACAATTAGATAAAATCAGCAAAGTCCTACGTGTTTGCAAGGCATCTCATACATCAATGATAAAAGAAATCATTAAATTGAAATTATACCGCCAAGTGTTGGTCATTAAAATTACTGAATCCCGGTTCCTTCGATTCCCGGCGGTGCCCGAATTTATAACTTGTGTTGAGCAAGGCCGTGGTCTAGGCAACACGGAGTTACCTCCGGGGGCTTCCCCGGTTTCTCCGTGGCATCCCAACAATTACTCCATTCACACACAGAAGAAGGCAATGGCAAACCACTTCTGGATCATCTGCCAAGAACGTATATGAACAGGTCCCAGTCCGAGAAAAGGATGGAAGGATCCTCTTCATATGGACCTGTCGTCAGACAGAAAAAAAAAAAGAGGAGAAGAAGAAGAAGAAGAAGATGCCTCCAGATTATTCGTGTTCGTGTTCCGTAAATGTGGACGTTTTCCCGAGCACAAGCAGAGTTATGAACCGGAGTCATGGGTCCCAAGACTTAGATACAGTGTCGTTAGAGCAGGTGTCTGTACACACCGGCAATTGTTATCTCGCGTCTCTGCAGGACGCATAATCTAACCCAGTGATTTCAACCTGGGGTACGCGAAGACATCTTAGGGGGAACGTGAAATTTAAAAAAATATATATTATTTTATGATAAACACTGAATAATCAGTAATGTAATTTACTTAATTTATTTTAGATGTAGATTATATACTATGTATAACTTGAATTATACACCAACATCTTTGGGGGTACAAAGTTGAAGAGAAATTATATCTGGGGGGTACACGAACAAAAAAGATTGAATACCATTGATCTAGACTTTCGCGACAAAACGGATTCCTCATCATCTATTTCTTTTAGCAGGAGATTTGCCCCGCTGTTGCTCCTAACAGGGACACAATCGTTTGTCTCCACTGAGCACAGTTTATGTAAATTGTTATTTTAGTTCTGATAATACATCCAACGGCTCCAATACCAAAACCTGCCACTTGAAACGATTCTCAGAGTCCCTCCCACCAAGTTCCAACACTCACAACCCATTCGCAATAAAATAAACTAGTTTTTAGTCTTTCCTAGCTGTTTTGGCGCCAAAATGCTCTTTAAATCCGTTGTACCTTTCATCAACATTCATATCATGAGTTCTATTATTTACGAACTGTGAGCTGTAAACTTCCATTCCACTGCTGAGGCCAAATGTTTTCAAGAGCATTTTGATTTCAAAGTCCTGTAACATATTGTCTCTCGACAATACACAATCACGCAGAGGGGCAAAGTGATTTGCTCTATATACATCAGTCATCTGTGGTTTCCAAAATAGACAAGAGTTTAACAGTTATTTGCAAATAAATAATCGACTAATTATACAACGTGACACAGGACAGAAAATAGAATCGTATGACTTCAGTTATACCAGAATATGCTTGTTTATAGTCGCTATACCATAAAGAGTACCACTTCATATGAATAAACATGTTCCATTACATAACCATTGTCACACTCAGACACTCATTGAAATCACATTGTGAGTTGTGGTCAGCTGTTGAAGGAATGGGGAGCTTTTTACCACTGTCAAACATTTTCATTATAAACTCCAATGACTATACGCATCAATCTATTTTATGTAATTGTCACTGCGCGCTCTCTGAATGTGAAACAACGGAACTAACTGGAGATCTGTATCCGGTCAAGTTCCAACTCCATTTCACCGCCTGGCATCCATTATTTCTGTACGGATTTCTCAAATCATATTTTATTTCTAAGTGACACAGTGGAATCCAATTATGGCTTCGGGCTAATAACACAAAGAGTATAATATCACGATCTTAGAATAACGTTCTTTTAGTTTGTTTAAAGAATGTCCTGAAGGATATATAAGCTCGAAACACAAGATTTAACGAAAACTTAAAGAAAATTTAACAACAAAAAGTGTTGAATATACACATAAAATTGTAGCTACGTAGGTGATACCAAAATCGATATTATAAATAAATAATTCCTTTCATAAATATTTAATGAAACAAAACTGTTTAAAACAACGTCTTCGGTACCATACTCAAGTAAATAATTTATAGAAGTATGAATTTGTTATAAACAATAACAAAAAAACACGGTCAAGTTACAATATTAATTCCCTTTACTTAAATTTATGAGAGGAAGAAATCTGACCTATAAATAGTTTTCACCAAAATCAAAACTCTTTAAAGAATAAAACCAAGGAAAATGAATAAATAAATACAGCACAAAGTTATTATTATTTATATGTGTATTTATATGCCTGACAACAATAAAAATACCAGTTTCAGCCTTCATAATAAAACAGCAGAACAGTATAAACAATGTAGTAAAATCACACAACAGTTTAGAAGAGTCCAGTGGGCAACAAAAATCTAGAGCTTGAAATTTTCCACACACGGACAAATACAAAGAGATTACAAATGACTGAAATTATGAAGCCAGCTGTACGCTTACATAACTTCCGGTTTGGAACTTAGAAAACTTAAAGTGCTTGGTTTTTGTTCTACACAGTGTACAATACGAAACCAAGAGGGTATGATGAAGGAAAAGTTAAAAGTGAAGTCTAATTATGTCCGTCAGTGAAATATACTTCGTATAAACTGCGATGTGATATCAAACTGGATTGGCCTCAGGAACACGTGTAGCTTAGTGACCGACTTCTAAATTGTGATTTCACACAAACGTATAAGATTAATTATCCTATTAGGTGCCCGTACACTGGGAGAATAAAGCATGGAAAAAACGCCTAATTTATTTTTAAATGCATTAATAAGGCATCAAGATGTCGCCGCATGGAATAGTGCTGAGAGACTCAGTCCAGCCAACGTACACTCACAAAAAGAACTTCTGTATCATGAAACAGCAAAATTTCTTTTTACACTCTCGAGTGTGCATGAATTCGTCGATGTAACGTAGCGCCAGGCAACAGATGCATATTTCAGCTTCGCCATACTATGGCTGTAACCAGTGGAGAAAGAATACGTAATATGACTAATAAAACGAAACAGTTTTATGCCTCGAGGAAATATTAGTGTGTGGTGAACGTGATAATGAAAACAGAACTCCAATATCATTAACACAATACGAACGCAAATAAGACCATTACATAATTTTTAATTAAAATCAACAGCAACAGTTTTGGGCTCAGAAGATGTAATAGTAATTAAAGAAACAAAAGCAGGTAAACGTTTCCGAAATGCCATTTCCATAAAAATCAAATCAAGATTAAAACAAAAAAGGTGTAATTTCAGGAAAGGAATGAATAAAAATCTGTCATTTAATTAATTAATCTTGTCCGTCTATCACAATTTAAAATTAAGATAGTTAAAATACCATGTGATGCTCCTTATCGAAACATTCGATTTACATTTGGAACATCACTTTCTCACTACATGTTTCGGTTCTTAGATGAACCATCTTCAGGTGTGTAAAAATTACAATTATATAAACTTAAAACTTAATCATAATTTCTTATATGCAACTTTCTTTGTAGTTGTTTAACAGTTAGTAGTGGTGTTCACTTCCAGATTCCATTTTAATATATTTGAAGTTGTTCTATATATGTGCGTCGTGTTCAAATAAGCTTTTAGGTTGGTGAATGTTTTTGTTGATGTTTTTTATATCAGTCTGTAATGTAAATAATTCAAAGAATAAATGAATATTAATGAATGAATAAGAATAAAAAGAATAGAAAACAAAATAATATATTTGAAAAGTAAATATGAACATACCTGAGATGAGAGGTGTAGATGGTATTTTAACTATCTTAATTTTAAATTTTAAATTGTGATTAGACGGACAAGATTAATTAATTAAATATATATTTTCACAATATGACGCAACTCTATCATCTTAAAAATCTGTCAATAAAATAATCTAAAGCGACTGAAGAACGAAAAGTCTTCCGGAAGCAACTAAGTGTCCTGCATGTGATGAAGTTCATCAGGATCTGCGTAATGAAGATAAAATTAGATGTCGCTGGCTCCATGTTCTGTGCTTTCAAAACTTCGCTGCAACTTGCGCCAACTGAATAAATACTTACTGAATTGCGGATTATTTATAATTATACTTTCCATAAGATTTCGTTTAACATTTTTAGCTAAAGAACGTTCTGTGGCCGTTGTTAAATATTTTCAACATCACAGCATCAAAATTGCATATTTAAGATCCGCGCAATTATGTGAAACTCCTTAATATTAAATTTAATTTGAATCCTTTCAGCCGATATCGGGTTGGTTTGTAGGACGTGCACAGTCGCCAGAGGTTGACCAGCCCTACAAAGACGAAAGAAGGGAAACATAACCTCAAGGATGAAAGTCCTATCAAGGCAAATATAATTCACAACATCACAACACCTGATAAACTGTGTGAAAGGATTACTTGATCTTATGGTGCCAAGGTTAAACATGTGTTCGCTCTACTCTACTCCTGGCAACTCCAGCAGTCAATTTACTTCCAGGAAGACAAGTTGGTCAGCAAAGGGAGAGAGAGAGCGAATCTGAGAGCTTGGCGTCTGGCGATTGAGGGTAGGCTACTACGAGGCCAGCAAACATTAACCCAAGTCACAAACTGCAAAGGAGATTCTGCTAAATGTTTGTTGAAAACGCGATAACTACGATAGCTGACATCGAAATTGCATAAGCCGTCATCAACATGCATGTTTCAAGGCCACGAAACGACTTCACCTAACTCATAACAGAACTGGGTTGCGAGCTTTGCTACCCAGCGAGTTCTGATCTGTCCTCACTCGACTGGGTTCCGCTTTCTGTCCTGAAAAGTTGTCCGTGACCTTAAAGCATGGTACGTGGAATGTTTCCACAAACTCAGAGTGGAATATTTTATTTTATAATCATCATGCCATTTATAAACGCAGCGTAATATAAATTATTCTTGTTAATTTTCATGTAGGGCCCTTAGGTGAAGCCTTCGGCACTTTAAAGAAAGTGGGCTTCAGAATTCCTTCACGGAATGTTTTACAGTTTACATGTCAAAGCTTTATATTACATGAACGTGTACTGATCCCACGTCACATGTTACACACATCTCTATTTCATTATTACATTTGACAAGGATATCAGAATATTACGTACAGTTACCTCCAAGAGGCTAAAACCTTCTTTAAAAGTTTTGCTGAGTTCATGGGCAACTTCAAAACTTCGTAGTTCGTGCCTAACTTTATCAACGAAAAAGAATTGTCTTAGGCTCGCAAGAGTAGAACTTAAGGAATGAGCTGAATGTGATGTAACTTGTTCAAACGTTGAGGTACTAAATGTCAAACATTATGCTCTAGAGACAATGAAAATGGCTGATTAGTTTGTCAGCAGTCTGATTAAACAAAGCACACTTAAGAGATGCACGCAAAATTTTAGCTAGGAAAAAGTCATATCGGTGTGTACGTACAGATATGTTTTATGTTATGTAAACAGGTCGGAGTAAAACTGTAAAAGAACAAATACCATAAACATTACTATGGAACAAACAAATTAAAACAGAAACATACCATGACAGAAAAGAAACGTGTTTACTAATTGCAGTTTTCACCACTGATAGATACAATTTAGTGGAGTAATTTGATAAAAATGCATAAAAATACAAAAACGTGTTGACTGAACTACAATTCATGAGGAATGTAAACATGAAGGTGGTAATGATAATTACTGTTGCAGCTGAAATACCCTGCGTGCGTTGATAACAAAATGACGGATGAGGGAATTCGCGAGGCAGACATTGAAGTGCTGCAATCTGGTAGCCGAAGTGGGAAATAACGAACCAAGCGGATTAAATACCACTAAACGCACGTTCCAAAGAACACATAAAATTATTGTGTGTAATCCGGTACGTAATAAACTTTCCCCGAGAATATTTTATTAACCTTTATCTTAGATAATGTAATATTTAATATCAAGTAACAAACTGTTTTCTTAAACATGCCATAGTCGAGTGTGAGGCCCGTAACTAATTTATATCTCGTGTGAATCGACGACCTCCTATAGACAAACACAGCACGAGTAAATACAAACAAAGATGGTGGAATATGACAATTTTAATGTACAAAAATTATGTCAACATTTTTCTAATACCGTATTTTCCAAAAATCTGTCTGTCCGAGCCAACAATTCAACGTTACAAATTAAATAATATATCGTCTCAGACTTCTGATTCAGCGGCTGATTTTGTTTACACGTGTAACGTAAATACTAATCCGCTTCGTCTAATATCTCCCTGTCATAATTTGCGATCCTAATTACCAGTGGCATTTCGAATAAATTGGTTACTAGAAGTACAGCATTTAAAGGTTTATTATCTTAAGCTTAATATGAATCAGTGAGTTCAGAGATGAAACTTTCTTATAAGACTAAAATTAGACGTCCATGGATTAATCAACTGATGGAGTTATGTGTCGTCGAATAACACATTCCTGTATTATGGCAGTTATAAACAACGAATATGACGCGATGCTGTCGTAATCTATTTCAATGCCTGATAAACGCACGAAATGTTCTTACACGAGTGTCAAAGGAGACATCGCTTTGCTAACTCGATCAATTACAGACTATTCAAACTACAGACAAACAGCTATGTACAGTAAGACTTCAGGTTCTCACAGCGGTGAGTATGAAGATTTCCGTCTTCTGGGTTATTGCGCTGTGTAGTCTGGTCGATGTTAACCAACGTTTCAGAGGTCATACTGCCTCCATCATAAGGGCCTGATAACGGAGGCAGTATGACCTCTGAAACGTTGGTTAACATCGACCAGACTACACAGCGCAACAACCCAGAAGACGGAAATCTTCATACTCATCGCCCTGATGACGGAGGCAGTATGACCTCTGAAACGTTGGTTAACATCTACCAGACTACACAGCGCAACAACCCAGAAGACAAAAATCTTCATACTCACTGCCCTGATGACGGAGGCAGTATGACCTCTGAAACGTTGGTAAACATCGACCAGACTACACAGCGCAACAACCCAGAAGACGGAAATCTTCTGCTATGTACAGCATTCTCTTCCAAGCTTTGAGCAAGATACCAGAATTCTGTCAATAATGACTGTATTCTGGGATAATAAAATGTTCTGTCGTAGAAATATACCGACGTTTCAGAGGTGCTTATACCTCAACGATAACTGTCATTGCCGAGATAATGAAGAAATAAGTATCTCTAAAGTTTAGGTAAATGTTTTCGACACTACACGGCTCTACAGCCAGAACACAGTCACCGTCGTAAACACCTAATATCTCAGAAATAATGTTAATGATTATGTTTTAAACTATGCAAACATAACAGTTTATAACATCCACTTTCAGAAGTTAAACAAGGTACTAGAGATGAGAGAATATTTTGTGCGATGTCTAGTTCTGTGCTTGGAATGCTACAAAAATACAAGATTTAGTTATTAGTGTAATGCACTTTTGTGTGTGTTCCTGCTAGTTTCAACGTGTAGTCTTTACGATGCGAACTCTCATATGTTGTACACGCCTGAGATCAAGTTAAATGTAGCATAAAATTCTTTCATAGTAGTTCATATCGCTGTAACGTGGTCTTGCGGCCTCGTGTCGTTTTCTCTGTGCAATTTATTTCGTTGGATTATTTCCCCAGTGTCACCGAAATTGTGGTTGAAGCTCAACACATAAAGAACAATTTCGAGGTCCCCAAAACTCAGGTTTATTGATGTTTTAAAATAATCTATATGCAGTACATGATTAACTAAGTAAACATCTTAAATAAGAACTTACAGCAAATTACAGGTAACAAAATACAGGCCAGTAGCAACAACCACGATTCGTCTAAACTTTTATATTTAAATACGTATCAAAAAATTACTTGGGAGATGTGGGTTTAAGCTAGAATTATATTAAAATGGATGTTTGAGAATTACGGACTTTCAGGTGTCGATAGGTCCCAAGACCGGCTATAGAGCTAATAATGACCCTTAGGGTCTTTGTGGACTGTGAGGTCTTGATCATTTAAGTAATTATAGATTTTCCAACTTGTGTGAAACACGCAGTACAAACGTATGTACCCGAATGGTTGTTAAATGTTCCTGTGTTGCACTCATCTCGTTGTTTAACCAACAAACACTGCATCCGACTAAAGCGTGTGTCGTGAATTCTGATGTGGCCTTGTGGATAATTAATTACCTCCCCAATTTACAGAATTCTCCCTCGCATTCCCTAAATAATTCCCCGTTCGTCGAACACGTATTTAAAACACACGGTACAAAATAAAGATTTCTTACAACTACAGGAATAACCAGGGTGCGTGGGTCATATTTGGTTACATACACACACGTACATGCATACATACATCAGTAAGATTTGAGGTTTTCACAGCGGTGAGTATGAAGATTTCTGTCTTCTGGGTTGTTGCGCTGTGTAGTCTGGTCGATATTAACCAACGTTTCAGAGGTCATACTGCCTCCGTCATCAGGGCGATGAGTTTGAAGATTTCTGTCTTCTGGGTTGTTGCGCTGTGTAGTCTGGTCGATATTAACCAACGTTTCAGAGGTCATACTGCCTCCATCATCAGGGCGATGAATATGAAGATTTCCGTCTTCTGGGTCGTTGCGCTGTGTAGTCTGGACGATGTTTACCAACGTTTCAGAGGTCATACTGCCTCCGTCATCAGGGCGATGAGTATGAAGATTTCTGACTTCTGGGTGGTTGCGCTGTGTAGTCTGGTCGATGTTTACCAACGCTTCGGAGGTCATACTGCCTCCGTCATCAGGGTGATGAAGATTTCTGTCTTCTGGGTTGTTGCGCTGTGTAGTCTGGTCGATGTTAACCAACGTTTCAGAGGTCATACTGCCTCCATCATCAGGGCGATGAGTATGAAGAATTCTGTCTTCTGGGTTGTTGCGCTGTGTAGTCTGGTCGATATTAACCAACGTTTCAGAGGTCATACTGCCTCCATCATCAGGGCGATGAATATGAAGATTTCCGTCTTCTGGGTCGTTCCGCTGTGTAGTCTGGTCGATGTTTACCAACGTTTCAGAGGTCATACTGCATCCGTCATCAGGGCGATGAGTATGAAGATTTCTGTCTTCTGGGTGGTTGCGCTGTGTAGTCTGGTCGATGTTTACCAACGCTTCGGAGGTCATACTGCCTCCGTCATCAGGGTGATGAAGATTTCTGTCTTCTGGGTTGTTGCGCTGTGTAGTCTGGTCGATGTTAACCAACGTTTCAGAGGTCATACTGCCTCCATCATCAGGGCGATGAGTATGAAGATTTCTGTCTTCTGGGTTGTTGCGCTGTGTAGTCTGGTCGATGTTAACCAACGTTTCAGAGGTCATACTGCCTCCATCATCAGGGCGATGACTATGAAGATTTCTGTCTTCTGGGTTGTTGCGCTGTGTAGTCTGGTTGACGTTTACCAACGTTTCAGAGGTCATACTGCCTCCATCATCAGGGCGATGAATATGAAGATTTCCGTCTTCTGGGTTGTTGCGCTGTGTAGTATGGTCGACGTTTACCAACGTTTCAGAGGTCATACTGTTTCCATCATCAGGGCGATGAAGATTTCTGTCTTCTGGGTTGTTGCAATGTGTAGTCTGGTAGATGTTTACCAACGTTTCGGAGGTCATACTGCCTCCGTCATCAGAGTATGAAGATTTCTGTCTTCTGGGTTGTTGCGCTGTGTAGTCTGGTCGATGTTAACCAACGTTTCAGAGGTCATACTGCCTCCATCATCAGGGCGATGAGTATGAAGATTTCTGTCTTCTGGGTTGTTGCGCTGTGTAGTCTGGTTGACGTTTACCAACGTTTTAGAGGTTATACTGCCTCCATCATCAGGGCGATGAATATGAAGATTTCCGTCTTCTGGGTTGTTGCGCTGTGTAGTATGGTCGACGTTTACCAACGTTTCAGAGGTCATACTGTTTCCATCATCAGGGCGATGAAGATTTCTGTCTTCTGGGTTGTTGCGATGTGTAGTCTTGTAGATGTTTACCAACGTTTCGGAGATCATACTGCCTCCGTCATCAGAGTATGAAGATTTCTGTCTTCTGGGTTGTTCCGCTGTGTAGTCTGGTCGACGTTTACCAACGTTTCAGAGGTCATACTGTCTCCATCATCAGGGCGATGAAGATTTCTGTCTTCTGGATTGTTGCGCTGTGTAGCCTGGTCGATGTTAACCAACGTTTCAGAGGTCATACTGCCTCCGTCATCAGAGTATGAAGATTTCTGTCTTCTGGGTTGTTCCGCTGTGTAGTCTGGTCGACGTTTACCAACGTTTCAGAGGTCATACTGTCTCCATCATCAGGGCGATGAAGATTTCTGTCTTCTGGGTTGTTGCGCTGTGTAGCCTGGTCGATGTTAACCAACGTTTCAGAGGTCATACTGCCTCCGTCATCAGAGTATGAAGATTTCTGTCTTCTGGGTTGTTGCGCTGTATAGTCTGGTCGATGTTTACCAACGTTTCAGAGGTCATACTGCCTCCGTCATCAGGGCGATGAATATTCAACCAACAGCCCAGAAGACAGAAATCTTCATACATACATCTATTTATTATATTAACTACAATTTATAATTCCTTTCTCCCTGATCTTGGTAACTTTAAATCCTATACATCTCATCCTTCTGTACCATTTTTAATTTCGGGTTAGAATCTGAAAGCAGTATTTCGTCTTCAATTCCATGGATAACCGAAAAGTCACGCAAACCATAATAAAATTGTTTGGTGTTGGTCGAAATTCAACACAATTCGATTGGAATAAACACACAATGTCGATGTGGCTGTACAAGAGCCCACGCAAATCACGTCTTGTTGTAAAATGCTCTCGCCATTCCGTCAGTTGTCCTCAAACAATCGAAGTGCGAGGATGTCCTATCACAAGTGCAACGAGTGTTCATTGTCGAACACTTCCTGGCATGTCCTCCTTATTCATCTTACCAGAAAGAACTTAGGGATAATTCTGTGTCACAAAAAAGTCGACAATATTGAGCTGTTCATTTCAAGCTTCATCGCAGAAACTTCACTGCGTTGCACCAAACACCAGGAACGGAGTTAATCCATGTTTCGTAGAACGCTGCGGAAATTTCCAAGACTTAATTTTAAATTGATATTTTTTTTAAAATCGAATTAATTCTTTTACAATAATAATACATGTCAGAAATGTTTTGGGTGACTTTTCTATCATCCTGTAGATGGACGAAACAAACATTTTTTGACTTATCTGCGGTGACCGATATTAAACAGCGATAATCCAACTGAAAAGCTGATGGCATCCCGAAACTCGGCAAGAAATTTTAAGTAACAGTGAAAAAAAAAAGTTCTTTTCCTTTCAACACCGCTGTTTGAAAACGTCTATAGTCTAATTTACGTACTGCAATAACTTTTCAAAATTTGTTTTGCACAGGGTATGATAGTACTCGGCAGGTTAGTTTGTTACAGATGGCAACAAAGTGGCTTAATCAGTAAAGGCCCACAAGATCTTCGACCGCCTCCTTAAGACTCTCGTGGTTTAAATGCCAATAAACACACACTTGTATCTACAGCGTTTCTGTGTTCTGTAGGATGATATAGTTGCGTCATATTGTGAAATTTAATTAATTATTCGGTTTTTGTCCGTCTAATCACAATTCATATATAAAATTTACAATTAAGATAATTAAAATATCATTTTATGTTCCTCATCGAACAATCGATTTACAATTGGAACATCTTTTTACAACATGTTTCGGTTTCTATATAAACCATCTTCAGGTGTAAAAGTTAAAAATTATAAACTTAAAACTTAATTACAATTTCTGATATGCAACATTTTGGTGATGTTCACTTCCAGATTCTGTAGGACGGACAGTGGACGCCTTATAACAGCCTTACACTTGGCCACCGCCTCTCTCAAGGAACAACAAATCCTTGCCCGAAAGACAGCACTGCATCAAACAATACTTCTGTGGCTACCACTAGTGCAAGTGATGGTTGAACACCGCTACAATCTATCTCTTCGTACACTATCATTTGTTTCTTGGACTGCAACGTGAGTAGTTTCATCCACCGAGTTCATTTGTCGGTTGTCTGTGTTCCCAACGCAGCCACAAACACTATTCTACTTCTTCATTAGCTACGAAACATTCTGAATTTCATTATTTCAAACTTTTTACATCCGACTATTTGACTCGGCGCTCTGTTTTCAAGCACTTCTATTCTAACCTCTCAAAATGACACACAACGATCCTTCTACTCCAATCAAATTCATAATCTGTGAACGCTGGGTTTACGACATGATACTGGAGACGACAGAACGGTCTGCAGACGTCGAACGGGTTGCGTTTCAAGGTCAAAGTTTTACGTTGTAATGCATCGGACGTTCTGAAATAGATCTGGGTGAGAATGCAGTTTCTGTTATGTGAATGTGGATTTAGGAAGATTATCTGTAAGTCTAAATCCAGCTACTGCAAATCTCTTGGGGTGGTATCCTTCATCCAGTATTCGGTTGAGAAATAAATTTTCTCGGTCCATTTCATTATTATTCTTCCCGCAGTTTCCCGAATCTCTATTACAGTTGTATTTTAAAAATTGGTGAAACGTGTGAATCTCGTGGGTCCAGCAAGCAGAATGACCAAGAAACGCGTTATTTAAATTAATTAATAATGTAAAAATTTAAATTACGTCCAGTGATCATTCACAATAAAACTCAAATTGTCCCGTTTTGTTTCTTCTAAACGCAGCACATATAAAAACGGTAACCATAAAACTGTTCCTCTTTGAGAGACAAACTTATAAAAATAAATAAAATTTTATTTCTATTTACAGAAGTAGATCCACAAGGGTCCAATATCTTGTTATACAAAAGAGCCTCGAGGGAAAAATGTGGTATTACTACGTACGGAAATGAAAAATGCTTTGCTCGAGTGACAAGCGGGGGAACATTATTGATTCTTTAATTACCAAATTAGTCACAGGACTGTTCAAAATCTTTTCGTCAGACATTTAAACCACTCTGATTCTGAAGATGACCGTCTTCTGGGTTACTGCGCAGTGCAGTAGATAATTACTTAAGTTTCAGATGATTAGCTTCTCTGAAACTTCAGTAAACTTCCATCAGACTACAAGACCCAGAAATCCAGAAGAAAGCCTTGTTCGTACTGACCGCTCTGATAAACACAAACCCCATAACCTCTTTCTGCAAACGGTTTATTTTGAAAATATATATTAGCCACCTGAACATTTCAAGTCAAGAATTAAAACAGCTTTCCCATTCAGCCGACAGCTGTTGAAACGAGTAGAACTTTTCAAAAGTCTACTCTGTTTGTGTATGAGTCCCCATGGAGTCGTAATAAAATTTCTTAACTGGAGATATCTTGACAATAACCTTGTCCCGAGGTATGCCTCTGGCTGTACCTTGTATTATGCATGCTATTCCATGAGCAGTATCAGACTCCAGTGGCGGCGAAACGGTAGGAGAAATTGGCGAAGGCCAAGGGTCTCAGTCCCGTATGGGCCTCGCGTGGCTGACATCTGTACTTTACGTATCGAAATTTCCTTTTATTCTTATTATACTCATAGTTCTCTTATTACAAGTGTTTTTATATCTGAGATCAACAAAACTTAAGAAGTGTGAATGTTTTTGATAAAAGCCTGTGGGGAGGGACAATCGATATATTTTTATCGATCAACCTTTACGTCGGAATCGACTAGTTACTATATCGATGACCAATAGACTGAAGTAACAGCCAGTGGATGTAAAGATATGTAGAAATATGTATGTCAATAATGAAAAATAGATATATCGATATCAACCAGACTATGAAAATACCCTCAAAAAACTAAAAAGTAACTAACCTAATGAAAAGTAACCAAAACCAACTAAACTTAACCTAACCTAACCTGAACTTTCCTAACATAACGTAAAGTAACTTAACATTAGCTAATCCAAGTTAATTAATTTGATCATCACTTGGTGAGGTTACGAGATATGACGAGGCTAATTATGGAATTGTCCTATTATCAAGTTACTTCTTCCCAGTAAAAATTTCTTTTCAGCAATGTTTTTTCAGATCCAATTCAAAGAATGATTTTTCACGTTATCACAAAAAAGGTAAATATTCGTCTTTTAGGCCTACATTTTGATTTTTATGATTTCAGAGAGGATACAGAAGACAATTACTAGCGCCCTCAATGAAAATGACACTCCCTTTTACGTCTCTGAAGCATGGGCGAAGAGAGTTCATCTTTTATTAAGGCTGCTGTACAAACAGTGACCGGTTTTTGTGAGCTGAAATCTACAATCAATAATCTGAAATCGCTATAATAAATTCCCTGCCGTTAATTAAACACGAAAGTTCATTTCAGTGTTCAGAATAATGATCCTTATTGCTTAGCTGTGACGTACAGAACTTGGAAGAAACACTGGCTGGCTTTAGACCGAGCGGTTTGCCTTTAAAATACAAAGCTTCACTTTGAACTCAAACAGACATTAATAACGCTGAAAATAGCGTGTCGCTGGCATAAGAACTCCGCTCTAGAGTAATGGTTGGTACTGTTATTTCAGACTCTAATAAATATACATGAAGACTTGGCATCTCCCACTTCAATTCCCTTGACATGGGCAGATATTGTGAGCATTTGTGCTTTTAGTAGAAACATTTTTGTAAACATATTATGGACTCCTGAAACGATTTTCGCAGGTTTAGAAGTAAAATATCATTATTAAATCAAAACCAATTAAAATATCCAACACATATCAAATACATTAGATACGTCAGCACCGGCACTCAGTGAATCACCGAAACTAGTGTAGGTAAATAAAATTACCACCGTCCACGTGTTCCGTAAACATAACACACAGGGATCGTTAACAAGGTCAATATTCCGCAGTATAAAGTGTAAACATTTTCTGGGGCAATCTGTAATGCACACTTATAGGTACATTAAAACGTACACGCAACATCAAGTTTAATTCTTTCTATAATTGCAAATGAAATTTGGTTATAAAAGTGTGAATTTATTTTTTCTAAGTAGGATATGAGGTTCTCTGTCACTAAGAAGATGGCTGTCTTCTGGGTTGTAACGCCGTGTAGTACGGTAGATGTTAACCGACGTTTCAGAGGTCATACTGCCTCCGTCATCAGAGTATGAAGATTTCTGTCTTCTGGGTTGTAACGCCGTGTAGTATGGTAGATGTTAACCAACGTTTCGGAGGTCATACTGCCTCCGTCATCAGAGTATGAAGATTTCTGTCTTCTGGGTTGTTGCGCTGTGTAGTCTGGTCGATGTTTACCGACGTTTCAGAGATCATACTGCCTCCGTCATCAGAGTATGAAGATTTCTGTCTTCTGGGTTGTTGCGCTGTGTAGTCTGGTCGATGTTTACCGACGTTTCAGAGGTCATACTGCCTCCGTCATCAGAGTATGAAGATTTCTGTCTTCTGGGTTGTTGCGCTGCGTAGTATGGTAGATGTTTACCGACGTTTCGGAGGTCATACTGACTCCGTCATCAGGACGATGAAGATTTCTGTCTTCTGGGTTGTTGCGATGTGTAGTCTGGTAGATGTTTACCAACATTTAAGAGGTCATACTGCCTCCGTCATCAGAGTATGAAGATTTCAGTCTTATGGGTTGTAACGCCGTGTATCCTACAAGACTTCATGGCGCTAAAGTCCATAAGAGAGCCACATTCGTCATTCTTATTGCTCGAAAAATGTCAAAGAAAACTGTGGGCGTATGTTACAATAATTACGATGATATATTAGAAAGATTGAGGCACTCAACACTTTATTCCAGGCGGCAGCATCTGTATGCCCCTTCCTTCAGCAACGTATTAATAACAACGTTAGATGTTCGTCCAATTTTGATTCTGCCAATGCACGGTTCCTACTAGATAATTGCAATTACAATTTCAAGGTCAGTCCCTCAGATGAATGTCTCTCCTGTCGATGCTATTTGCAAAGATATCGATATTTATAAAAAGGATTATATTTCGGTTACGAACGTTTTATAACATTACTTAAAAACAAATGCTCTTTTGGCATTTTCTGTCCTTTTTCTGCAGACTTTATTTTCTGGACTTGGACACTGTTTTTATATTTTCAGAATGTCATCTTCTCATCTCTTGCGTAAATAATTAACTTCATTTTTTTAAAATTTTGTTTTGGCTGCTGTCAAGCACGTAATTAAATGAAATTAACTGGATTACGTTATTCATTCTTTCTCACGTTTTACACCGGATAATATAATGTGAAATTAAATAAATTTACCAAATAATTTACAAATTTAATCTGAAATTACTCACAAATACCGAAAAATCACCTTAAAACATGCAAAATATTATTATTAATATCCCATCTATTCACCACTTTATAGGACATTTACTTTTGTGTACCAAAGACCCTCCTTTCCCCCGAGGTACATAGTGCAGTAGCTATTTCCAAAATATATGTTCTTTTTAATATGTTTTACATATATTACATAGTTTTATTGTGAGGGGTGACTATATACGACAAAGTCTTTCGAATGATGTATGAAGATCCTAAAATGGCAGTTCCCTGATGAGTTCACCCGGGATGTTGCCCAAATATTTTCTGACTGACTAAAATGAATTTAATTATTATATTATATTTTATTCTGTAATATTCTTCAATGCTTGGCTGTTATTGGGGTTATCTGGCTGTTGTTAAGCAGTTAAATAAATGAATTGAATTATTATTGCCAACATTCGAAAGCAGTTAATGTTACAGAACTGATAATATCAATACCAAGATTCTGAGATGGACGTTTCAATAAGATAAAATTTCTTGAACATAATATGATAATGTTGCGGCATATTGTGATGATTATAATTGTTTAATTTTAACCGTCTAATCACAATAAAATATTTTATTAATTATTAAAATATTATTAACATTTCGATAGAAAGAGCATAATTTTAATATATTTTAAATATTTTAAATATTAAATGTTAATTGTAGTAATAATATTTTAATATTTAATAAAATATTTTATTGTGATTAGACGGTTAAAATTGAACATAAGACTAATCCTGTACCACGGAGTAAGTTCTTCAAAGCACAATACTGTACAGTCATTGCTTGCAAAGGCGCTGGGACCTACGAGAATTGCTTAGAAGAGAACGCCACTGCATCGTCGTACCATTTTCTTTTCCTCGGTGTTGCTGGGATTCCTCTAACTCATTGTTACCAGCCGCTACCCTAATATGTTGTCTGCTTCAGATGCAATTTTGTAAGAGAACTGTAGACTTGAAACATTCACCAAACAGAACAGGCAATTTATCAAACTGATGATCGTAATATATCGCAATCCAGAAGTTAGGAAAGAAGTCATCGATACTCCATGCGTATAACAGACTCATAATATTAGTCTGCTTTTCTTCTTTATGAGAAAGTCGTACTGAATCACTTTGTTTCGTTCAAGTGCCTTTCCCCTTAACAACGTATTTAACGGTAGACGCATTTTAACGAAATTTAGTATAAACATCCTGCACCCCCCCCAAAGATTTCCCGCCTCTGATATTGTTTTTGTATTTCTTCCCGTCTGATTTCTAAGAACCTGAATATTAAAGTATACAAAACAATAATCTTGCCCGTTGTTTTGTATGGGTGCGAAACATGGTCTCTCACTCAGAGGGAGGAACACAGATTGCAGGTGTTTAAGAATCGGGTGTTGAGGAGGATATTTGGGCCTAGGAGAGAAGACGATGGGGCATCGAGAATACTGCATAATGATGAGCTTAAAAATCTGTACTCCTCCCCCAATATTGTCAGGATGATTAAGTCGAGAAGAATGAGATGGGCAGGACATGTAGCGCGCATGAATGGGACAAGAGGTGTGCACCGTGTACTAGTTGGGAAACCTGAAGGGAAGAGACTGCTGGGGAGACCTAGACGTAGATGGGAGGATAATGTCAGGCGGGATCTATGGGAGATAGGAGTTGAAGGAGACTGGATTTTGTTGGCCCAGGACAGGGTCCGGTGGATTGCTTTGGTTAATTCGGCGATGAACCTTCGGGTTACATAAGCCATCTAGTTAGTTAGTTAGATATTGTTTTAGAAGACTTTACTCAATGGACCTACGTCTGCAAAAGGGCTCATTGTCCATCCGCCGTATAATACAAGAGTGAAATCACGGAATCATATTTTGAGTGATAAACCACAGGATTCGGATAAAAACCTGTCCCGCTGTCAGTTTGTCATTAAAAAATCCCACATTGACTGCCCTGGAGATGACCCCGGGCAGCAACAGCGACCTCAATCTCTTTACCTTTATGCTTTAACTAACATGTTTCCGCCAAAAATGCATTAACGAATAGAGGGATTTTAATTTAACTCGTTCCAAATGTTTCGCCCCTAGAGGACTCCACCTCCGCAGTTTAAACTTTGTAATAAATAACCTGTGGACAGATTCTAATATGCCTTGTGTGAATATCACACCACTAGACCATTGGTCCCCAAGTATTTTTATAACCCCACCTCTGACACAAGAAAAATTTTCGCTCAACATAAAATATTTTATATCTCAAATACGTAAACTTAAGAGTGTTTTTACTGGTAAGGATGGGCCTGCGTATTTGCGCAGGAGAATTATCGCCCAGTGTTTCCTTCATACATCCACTTTCAGGATGAAGGCGTTTATGGTATTATGAGTTTTTGTTGCCATTACTGAACATTTTTTCACACAGGTATCCTGCGTCAAAAAGTATTAATAAATCGGTCGTTAGTTGTGAGAGTTTTAAATATTGTTTTCTGATATTAATCCAAAAATCACGAAGAGGTAAAGCTTCAATATTTAAATTTAAGTAATAAATTGTAGAGAAGTTTAGTTTGTGATTCCTGGGATTTTATGCGAACATGACTTGTGTCCTCCTCGACTCTAACTAAAAACAGATTAATGATCGATACATACTGGCAAAATGTCTAAACCCAGGCTCTTAAAATTGATCTAAAATTAGCGAGGTGGGCCAGAACTTCGTTTCTTTTAATTCATAAAAATTTACCTTTAGGTAGACACAAATGTAAACAAATATTTCTCTGTTGATACTTTCACTCTAAAACCTTGTTAAAAGGCTGAAAATTAAATGCATTTATACCTTGAAGAGTGGTAATTAGTCTGTTAAACTTAACATGTATGTTTGTTGAATAAACAAAAAAATAAGCCACTTTTTCTTAAATGAATTTGATAACCAGTAATGTAATAAGCCTATGTATATCTTATTTCAACTCAACTAGTCGCTTAAGAGATTTATCTCTGATAACATAACCTAACCTAAGAAGACAATAGAAGAGATCTGTGGTCTGCCTTCACATCCACGAACAAGACAGCTAATGAGTCATAGTTCAAAGGGCGAGCTTTCACCAAGTTCACGACATCTGCGGTCTCCTACTGAACAGAACCCAACTGTGGCTGAAGGTCACGTGGTTCGAAAGCTTCTCTATGAATGATGCAATGTGTAAAGCTTACGTGAGGAGCAACTTGCCTCAATTTATCGGAGAAATCTCTGTTTCCTCTCAAAGCTGCTGTTCCACCCTCACAGATGCCGACACAATCTGACCAACAAATGTCTTCTCAAATGATACAGCCTTGAACATATCATTTATTTTAGTACTCGATAAAACATTATTTATTTTTATTATTAAGTGTTCTGTCTTACGACAGGTCCATTGCTCTTCCCAAAAAGAGCTCTCCAGTTGTCCCTATTCTCGGCTTCTCGTTTTAATTCCTGAAACTTCATCTTCTTTCCTTGTTTAAGGTCGTCGGTTAGCTGTATCAATCTTCTTCCTAGTCCTCTCTTTCCTTCAACCTGGCCTTCGGTGATATCACTCAGTAATCCATTCCTTCTCATAATATGTCCCAGCCAGTTAGCTTTCCTTCGTGTAATCGCCTGCAGAATGCTTCTTTGCTCGTTGACTCTCCTCAATACTTCTTCGTTGGTCACTCGATCCGTCCACCTGATCTTCTCTATTCTTCTCCAACACCACATTTCAAAACTCTCCAGGTATTTCTGTTCCTTCTTCCTGAGTGTCCAAGTCTCTGCTCCATACGTAACACTTCACTAGCTTCTTCTTCATCTCCAAGCCCAACTTGCTGGTGAGAAGTATCCTCTTCTTGACGAAAGCTGCCTTGGCCATGGCTATCCTTGCTTTTACTTCCTTGGTGCATAGGGCGTCCGTCGTGACTATGCTTCCCAAGTACTTGAAATGCTCCACATTCTCCATCTGTTGGTTTCCAATTACAACGTTCAATGGTTCTGCTCTCGGTGCCGATAAAACATGATGTTCATTATTTTTTTCTTCTATGTACTACCTGGAAAACGAAAGTAGCAGATGTAACCCTGTAACATCTGTCAATTAATCGATTTAAAGTGAAAATTACAGACCACGTTTAATACGGGTTAGCAAACTGTCCTTTGATGTCCTACACTGATTTAATTCTTCGCATCAAGGAATTGTTTCAGAAAGGAAATGATTTAAGCTGTTGGCCGTAGTTTTGACCGATCATAATTCAAAACATTCTGATGGCTGGCGGCGTCAGAAAAGGGCTCTCAGATGGTAAGAGATTTCTTACTTTACCAATTAAATACGAGATCTCAAATGAGGCTAGTAGTGCCTTTGTGGAAGAATCGACTATTCCTTTCATCAAGTTTAGTTGTTACCGAATTTCTAGCAATTTTTGTTCAAAAAAGTCTATTAATTTATTCGCAAGAGTTGCATGTCTTGTCAACAACATGCTCGGATTTCTTGCATTTAAACTATCGATTAAAAGAACTTTACCACTTACAACGCACTGTGGATAAGTTGATAAGCAACAAACATTTAAACAAAACATTTGTCTAAATGATAATAACATACACCTTAATAACCCCATCTCAATGCTCTACAGATCATTAACCCCAACCCCGACAGCCACCTTTCACTTACTTCTTCCACAAGCAACCACATTCAGTATTGACCCACACCTATTCGAAGACACTAGTACTTCTGGACATATCGGGACACTCACTCCTACATCTTTGGTATGTTTTATATTTATTTTTATATTGATATTTTCTAACTATAATTTATATATTTTGCATTTTATTCTCTATAATTCTATAAATTCTTTCAAATTCTTTAGTGTTTCTTTCAATCATTTACTTACAGGCCGATATGTACATCTAATAACATTTAAGAAAAACACCACCTTCGCCCAAAAATGGAAAAACAAACGTAATGAAACATCACCAAAAAACTACAGAAATCATAATTGAGTTTTTAAGTTCTTAGATATATTTTACACCTGATGATGGTTTTATAAAAACTGAAACATGTTGTGTAAATGTTCCGAAATGTAAATCGATCAATCGATATGGAACATGAATGATATTTTATTATCTTAATTATAAGAAATTTTAAATAAAAAATTATATTGTGATCAGACGGATTAAAATAAATAATTGATAAGCAAAGCCGAACGTCGGAAAATTTCTTTGATATCTTCTCAAGAATCTCTCTTGTTTACAGCAGGAGAATAACTGCTTTCTTTTAAATAAATGCTTTCAGCGTGGTTACTGACAGGTTAAACGCTTTTGAGGTATTTTATATGTCAGGAATCCAAAATTTTGCTCATAAATGTAGACTGCTCTCTCGTGTAACACGCGATTCTAACATACCGAGGTTAAGAACGGTTATCTGAATTTTTACACCAATATTTCGAGCTTATTTGCTCATGTCTAAGAAGGAACGCAACATAGTACACCACATTTCTTGCTAGTTCTCTGATGTCAGTTTCATTACAAGATACCACCTGAAGTTGTGAACTTTCTGATATTTAAGTTTGTAATGCTCCATTATCGTTTCAACCTTTAGTACTATATAACATCATAAATATTTATTAGTTTCCTATTTTGGAAATAAAAAATTGAAAAATACTCAAAATTCTTTTACGCTTCGTATTCTGTATTTCAAGCATCACTTTTCGTTCATACTAGATACTTTGGAAACCCCTGCATCAGTTAATTCCATTTCTATACGTCATACTTCTCCCTTACTAACGATTAGCCAACAGACGAATTTACAATGACATTTAGAGCAAACATCATACGACTAGAGCGTGTTCCGCAAAACTTTCCTGACTCTACTCGCGACACACCTTAATTTGTCAAAGATACATGACGGTACACCACAAAATCTTACCTCAATGAAAGGGGCTCCAAAACTATGCATACACATAAATATGTATCTACATACATATGCTTGTACTATACGTATTCAGGCCTTGAAAACAAAACATTACACACGTTAAACAAAACGTTAGATGACGAACCTGTGTGTGGGTTTGTTTCGAATTCTAATTATAAAAATGTAATATAATTTATAAAACTTGAGGTTCTCACAGCGGTGAGTATGAAGATTTCTGTCTTCTGGGTTATTGTGCTGTGTAGTCTGGTCGATGTTAACCAACGTTTCAGAGGTCATACTGCCTCCGTCATCAGGGCGCAATAACCCAGAAGACAGAAATCTTCGTAATATAATTTTTTTTAAAAAAAACCTTGTTTCGGAACACCGGTTATAGAACACTGAACTAGAAGATTCCAACTCTGTACTTTACACTTTTCCACACGACGTATTAACTAATTGACGGATTTCTTTTAAATTTGGTATAAACACATATTCCTCGAAACAACACGTAATAATATAACTGAAATCTATAACTGTAAGTAGATGAGTGAGTGAGAGAGTTAAGTCATGAGCTTAACGCTCCAGACACGTGACACTCAAAACCCACTTAACACGAGGTCCTGTGGTATTTGTGGTCGGTCTGTACGTATGACGAAAACAGATTGATTTCCCTATTGCTGTCAGGCATCAAAGCTCTTTTGTCCACCAGATGGTCAGTCAACATAATGACTGAGCTGTCTCGGCCCATCTGATATCTGCGGATACTGTAATAAGTATCGACTGTGTTATACATCAATAAAACTAACGAAGAGCAATCACAGTTAATCAGAACAAATGATCCTGTATGAAGCCACGTCACTTCCGATCAACCGATTCCTACACACCGTTACCTCATCTGTCATCTCATCTTTATGCCTTCATTTTTCCCTGAATTCATCTCTCCTCTTGATTTCTTGAAAATAGTTGAATTTCTAGTAGGATTAGCATTAACTCTGTCTTCCTCTTGTATTTTCACCGCTCCCCTTCCTGTTCATCTGACATTCTGACCACCCAACATGAAGAATGGGCTTTGCCTTTCAACAAAGAACATTTATTGAGGATCAAAGTTGAGAGAATTCAATAAATATCACGAGAATGCCAAAACTGTTACAGCGGATAGTGTGAGGTAACATTACCTTGAATATCCAACCACTTCACGTGCAGACTGTACGCATTATTTTAATTAGGGTCGTCAGTTTCAATGAGCAGTTACGATTTCAGATTTGTCATCCACAGGCTCAAAAACAATTACTTTAGGATAATTAAAAGGTTTAATTAAATGTTGTGTAACTCATTCCATTATATTCATGAAATGATGATAATTAGAACCGTCAAATACAAATCCTCCACATTAAATTTATTGCTCTCGTTACATTTTTCGACACTTTTCTGACCTCCGTGGGCCATCATGTCGGTTCCTGTGACCAATTAAAGCTCGTTTTTCACCAGATACTGTTTGGAAGATCAAACATAGGAGTATGAAATTGGCTGGCCATTTAGAAATCTTGGGGAAATGAAAGTTAATTACAACATTTTTGTAAGAAGATCTCAAGAAAAGATACCGTTTAGAATACCTCGGCATGGATGGGAGAATAATATTAAAATGAGTCATAATTTTATTTTTAATCTATCAAGACCTGCCAACACGTAACATTGTAATGTATTTGCAGGTCACGAAGATAATTTGAATACAAACACCAATTATTATTTCAGTAAGCTGTTAAATAGTACACAAACTAATAGATCAATACAATTAACAGCCAACCTACAATTCAACCAGTTCCCTTTTAAAGCTGTACTCAAACCAAAATATTAATCTCAATATTCATATTAAAGCAAACCAAGCTTGTTTTCACAGTATAATAGACAATTGAAGAGTTAGGAAAAGTTGTAATAATTAATACGATTTTAAAGTGGTGTTTGTTATACGAGTTTCCTTGGGTAAATGGAAAATCTTTATGCAAAACTGTTCCAACCTTCTACTAATGAGAGCTGACTGCCAGAATAGATTAAAACATATGACACCAGGGAACCTCGTAATGGCCAAAAGGAGAGCTGAGGTAATTAATAATCCGACCTCTGTTATTTCACAAATGCGAATTAAATGTCTACGCAGTTCGGACACTAAGTTCTTCCTCTCATAACATTGTTAATTCTGTCTCCTATAAGACACCAAGCGCGAATGTACCAGACCATCCGAAAAATCACTTGCTTTGATTCTTCATCGAGGAACTGGCTTTGTAAAATTAAGTTCACACAGAATATATTTGGTGATTTCACATCCTATTGAATTATACGATAGTGACTAGTGTAGAAATAGTATATATATATATATATATATATATATATATATATATATATATATACACATATACATACATCTTACGTGTTCATCTGTTTGTATATATTCATGCATGTAGGCCTATGTACGTATACATGTGTGTATCCGTAGGTTCTACCGGAGACGAAATTTGGTCTGGAACGTTAATCATACAGTGTGAGTAAATCGTCAAATCGTCTTGGTTTTATCGAGGTACTCCCCTTGTGATTGTCACATCTCTATTAACATAGAAATTTTAGGGCTGGTCCATCTGGAAGTAACAATAAAAGTAAAGGTCATGAACATAATCCGTGAAGTTATTGCCTACGACGAGAAACTTCCCCAAACCAAACAGTCACGAGGGCTCACGCTGAGAACCATTTTCATGGTAGCCAACCTCTCCTCCCTCTGTGGAAAAGCGACATTTCTAGGAATTCCTTCCCCAACTCGGACACACGCAAACGGAAATAAAACTTTTCGTTTCAATATATAGACCATTAGTCCTTAAAAGGCCAAACTCTCCCATCCTTACATGTGACTGAGATTGGGTCATAAAATTCGGGTTGGGAATCTTCTGTAGCAAAGAGACCTGTGAATTCTCTCAAGAACCATGAATGTGGTTTCATCTCCTTCTTTTCTATCGATTCGCTCAGCATCAGACAAGGCAGGACAACACTTGAACTACTGAGAGGCAGTAAATTCGATGATAAAATTCCTTACGGCTCGTATGTATAAGATGACCCCGAAAAACCTTCACGATGTGATACGACTCAATGAAAATACAACTTATAGGTCTCGAAAGAACACAACTTTTCTCTTTAGTGGACCGAAGCATTCCACGAATTGCTGACGTAAATATTTTAATACGTCAGTTTTGGGGAATATTTTGTAAGACAACATGCCGTCCCCGTCACACCTTACTAATTTTAAGTCGCTTTAACAAAGACACAAAGTAATTTTTATGTAACAAACATTGTTTGTTGTCGTGCGTTTTCTCAAACACGATGTTTCGGAAAATGTATCTGTTTCCTTCATCTTATGGATCGAGACCAGTTCCACCCAAAAGATCCAGCTGAGTAGCAACGTTAACCTGATGATTGAATTAGACCAAATTTCCGAAAAGTCGCTTGAAATTACTAAAAAACAAACCCACGATCATGGTAAACGTTCAAAGTATCATGTTTATGGTAACACACCGGTAAAATCATTTAACTAAGCTTAACTGCAAGGTTAGGTTAGGTTTTCTTGAAAAGTTACAAGCAGCTCAGAAGGCAATGAAATGTCCAACTCACAGGATCACGCAGCTTTCTTATCACGTTAAAGGAAGACACTCTACAACTTGAATCTAGACCACAAAATCAAGTCTCATTTGTATGATATTTTGTCTCATGAATGCCCAGGACTTCCAAGTAATTCCTTCAGCTGTGGTATTGCAACCAGAATGTTGCAAGTCTTTTTTATTATCCCAAGAGGTGGGGGGGTGGTTTTAAACCAAGTGTTATAAATGATCTGGATGCTTCAGGCGGTCGACATGAGTCAAATGGTCCAATGAACAAAGTCCGGAAATATTGTAGTACGATGTACAGAGGATAAACATTCATGAACACATGCTTCAAAATCATTAAGATGCTGAAAAATTCTTTATATGTTTCACGTGTTAAAAAAGTGTTCAAAATTCCCTCAACGCGCATGAACACATGCTTCAACACGATGCTGGCACGAAGCTCGAAACACACAGGTGTGTTAACATCTTTGTTTCCAGCATCCTGTATGCGCTGCCTAATTTCGTGTTGACACAAAGCACGTTTATCATCGAACTTGGTAAGTAAACGTCTACGGAATGAAGGTCCGGTGACCACGGTGGCCACGATACAGGAGCCTTGGAACCACGACCAATTTAGCGTCCGGGACAAATCTTTCTTAACCACTGCCAAAGTGCCAGGCTATGTGTAGGAGCAAAACATCTGCTGATGTGCGCGCAAACGAGACACCCTCGAAGAGCTTAGGTGTTTTCAGAGAATTCGCAGTTTTGCTGGTAGGATACTTGGATCAGTGAGGTGATCTCCGAAGACTCCGATTCACATTTTAAACAGCATTGTGCATTACTGCAACTGAACCAGCCTTGCGACGTCATATACTATTGAATTTCATGCTCTATAACTTTTTACAGAAGCATTTATGGATCCAATTTCATTGTCTCTTTTTTTACTCATATTCATGGCCTGAAGCTCTTCTGTCGTTAACGTCACGTAATTTAGAATCATCCTGTAAAATCACCCATATGCTTCTTCCAGAATAGATTACTTTAATATTAGAAACTTTGAAAACATAAGTTATGGCTCTACTTATCTTGTAATTCGTTTATCTTCATGTTCCTTTGTACGTTGAGAGATCTTAGAAAGATCAGTCTTATGCACTTTTTCTCAAGGAAAAATGTTTCACTGTGACCAGGAACATAATATTACCATACTAAATATTTTGATGATAGAGATGATTCATTAATTACAGTAATTAAACATGTTATATCTATATGTTTAAACGACCACTACGCCATTTTAGATTATGCGTACCTGATACTCCTAGATCAGTATGTAATTCTCCTTCCATTATTATTACTTCCCTGCTCTATCTCTCGTCTACAATTCTTCTTTATTTAATTGTTTCGTTTTCTTACGACATTTAGGAAATACGGGAAACCGATGTATTAGAACAAGCAATGGGAGCGACAGATTTCTCAAATAATAAAGGGGAAGGTCGGATGAAATAGGGATTCAGAAGACAGGATGTAACTCTGGCGTAGAACAAGGCAAAGCCAAGTATCTGAGTACTGAGTACGAATGTGCCCTCTGCAACCAGGAACACATGCCCGGATTGATTTGTTCTCACTTTCGAAATGTAATGTACTCATGGCGTCGACTTTAAAGATGGCTGTCTTCTGGGTTTTTGCGCGGTGTGGTATGGTGCAAGTCCATCATGATGATAGAGACAGCAAGAACCTCTAACCGTCTATTCTACTACATTACGCAGAACAATAACCCACAGACCAACCATCTTCATACTCACTGTCACCAAACTGAATTTACAAGGTCACAACAAAATCATTCAACTTTGCAGTACGAGCATCGAAGCTCAGATGGGTGAAGACAGCTCAGAACTCGGAGAGTAGCAAAGCTAACACCGCTGTAATTGTAAATTACGGGGGACTCTTTCCGTGACCTTGAAACAAAATTTACATGATGCGATCGTATTGAAAAATGCTGGTAGTTCATAGTGAAAGCACAAACCAGCCCTGTGGTGAGAGTAACTACTGCAACATGTAACTCTCGGAAGCTTTGTTTCTACCATGAAAATGGATGTGATACGATCGTTAAACCACAGTTCAAAGACAACACTGGACATTTTTTCCGTCGTAAAAACCTCAAATGTCAGACGGTCCTCTACAGTCCGCAAAACGATAAATCGTACGATATTTCGGATGTTTGTTATTTCAGCCGGCCAGCGGGAGAGACCTTGCAAGGGCCAAGGCGAACCAAGCTCTTCTCCAAGCCGCTGAGACATGGGTCTTGACGCTGTTACAGTAAGATTCACATCCTCAGTAGTGATAGATACTCTTTAAGTTTCAACATGACGTGTTTCTGGTATCAGATAACAGCTTTTCATCACACATGATGACACAATATTACCAGAAATTCACGCGGAAATAACACAGCGTGTCCCAAAGCCTCCCATAATTCCAGACAACCTAATCCAGACCAACATTCCCACTAGCATCTCAGTGACCTATGATTCCTTTTGTTAAGCTACTGCAATAAATTATCATCTTCAGTATAAAGCCGTTCGTTTCAATTCCAGTCCCTCGTTGTTTCCTCTGACCACTGCACGAAATTTAAAACTACGTTGGCCTTCGAAAGGGATCACTCAATATCCTCGACTTCAAGATATTAATAATCTCTGACACTGACAGCGCGCTCTGGTCTGAAATAAAATTATTGTACTGCATATGGCCTTTAATGTGTTAATTCCTTTAAAAGATTTGTCCGATTTCTAAAGATCCATCTGACATTATTTATTATTTATTTAGTGTTCTGTCTGACGACAGGTCCATATGAACAGGATCCTTCCATCCTTTTCTCGGACTGGGACCTGTTCATATACGTTCTTGGCAGATGATCCAGAAGTGGTTTGCCATTGCCTTCTTCTGTGTGTGAATGGAGTAATTGTTGGGATGCCACGGAGAAACCGGGGAAGCCCCCGGAGGAAAACTTCGTGTTGCCTAGACCACGGCCTTGCCCAACACAAGTTATAAATTCGGGCACCGCCGGGAATCGAACCCGAGACCCCAGGATTACAAGGCCAGCGTTCTAACCGCTAGACCACCGTGGCTCTTTATCTTACATTGCACACAGATAATTGGATTGCCGTTTCGGAGAAATATACTGTTTCCATCTTCAGGGTTTGTTCCTCCGAAAACACAAAGAGCATAATCAACAATTGTATCGAATCAGTGGCTGCCTTAAAGAAACCAGATATATTTGTATTTTATTACAACTAATGTAGTCACAGATTGGACTGTGTGAAGGTGATGACAGATGTTAGTAGGTTCGGCGTATTGTATCTGGGAAATGGGAAGAATTTGTTTTCTTTTACATCATTCACAACTTCCATCATCCTCAGAACGTAAGAATGGCTCAGCGTGTACGTGGCCCTGCACACGCGCCATCAAAGCTACACGGAGTTCTGTGATTGAAGTTTGTTTTGTGCTGAATCTCACACAGACGTCTCTTCCAGGCGGTTTGTAAAGCGACGTCACTTCTTCGTCTCTCACCTTCACAAACTCGTGACAGCGGGGAAAAAAAAGTGCGAATCGCTATTCTGTCTAGCCTCAAGTTTCCACTGATTTCTTATTCCATCTGTTGCTTTTCAAGTCTCTTTTATATCTCGGATTTCTCTGAAGCGGATGGCGGCGTAGCGTCGGAGTGCTAACAAAGGCCGCTGTGTGCAAAAGCGCTTGTTCCGTTTCATAAAGTGACTCTTATACCCAGGTTATTGAATGGATCAGGAATCGGACACAAAATACGACAAAGTAAGGGAAATGGATTTTCACAGGCTGATCACATTTTTTAATTAACAGTTATGGTGCCATGGTGATTTCACAACAAACAACTACATTACTCCCCATTCTGAAATTAGTTAAGTTACAGGGGAATCGTAGGTTAGTATTCTGCTCTAGGGGATGGATCAATCCTAGTTTCACTATGAAAATTTTCTCCTTTTTGTGACGAGATGATTCCTAGTCGAATGAATAATCTGTAGTCTCCACCATCAGGGTTTAAGAAGCCAGAGGCAGTGGGGTCCCCCAAAAACTCCGGTGACCACATTCAAAACTGCGGAAAGTCGCAAACCATCTACACATTCACGGCTGTGAAAACCGAATATCTCACAGGTTAAAGAACTCTGTCGGAGACAGAAACGTAAATATGAGGATAATATTAAAATTAATATGATTAACAAATAGATTTTTGATATGAAAACCACATCATGCTCTTTCAATACAAGCGACCATCCTCAATTTCTTTATTCCTTTCTTTCTCCTTATTCCTTTATTTACTTCCGCCTTCATCTTCCTCTGTATCTCTAACTTATTCTTTGCCTTCGCCTATCGTCTTGTCTCTGTCCTTCCTCTTTATCTCTTCCTTATGTTTCTTTATGTAACCATCACCTTCCACTCCATCCTCGTACCATCCGCCTTTCAACCCGTATTTATCTCACTTCTTATTCCCCCACTTCTCTCTGATCTCGTCATTTCAGTTCCCTCTCGACAAACGAGGTCTTCTGGTACGCAATGGGAGAAGCTCTTACGTATGAAAATGGTTCCTTGTTACAAATTAATTTAGCAAATCTCGCCGGAAATTTATTCTCAGACGTTACATGAATTCAGTCATTTGCGGAGTTTGTAATCCGCGTCTTACAACACAAAACTGAATATATTATTGCTTAATTGATGTATTACAACGTTATAATCTGCTTTCAATTGTCTGGCACTCATCTCAGAACTTAATTTATCTCTTACATTAAGTATATATTAATTTTTGTCCGTCTAATCACAATAATTCTTATTAAATATTAAATTATTACAATAGTTAACATTTAAAATATTTAAAATATTAAATGATGTTCTTTATCGAAATATTCGATTTACATTAGACCATCATTTTTCATGTTTCACGACATGTTTCAGTTCCTAAAAGCACCATCCTCAGGTGTATATAATTATATAAAGCTTCAAAACGATAAATAATTCAAATACAATTTTCATACATTATGCTAGCGTACATTTTTTATCAGATTTTTACCAGATATCAAACGATGTTCTTTTTGAGATTTTTATTCCATTTTTAATAACACACTCGATGTTGTTCTGTATATATACATTTCGATAAAGAACATCATTTAATATTTTAAATGTTAACTATTGTAATAATTTAATATTTAATAAGAATTATTGTGATTAGACGGACAAAAATTAATATATACTTATTATATCACAATATGACGCAACTTTACCATCTCTTACATTAAATCTAATTGCGTCTGTTCCTGACATAAAATTATTTAGAGCGAGAAATTTTTATTTTATCAAGTATTGAAAGAAAAGGACAAGGCCTAATAAAGAGAAAAACAGAAGAAGACAGACTAACTTACACAAAGAATTACTTAATCTTATCTGCGATTGGTGATGCATGTAGCACGCTTGGATAGCTCAGAAATGCGTCTAAAGTATTAGTCGGAAAACCTAAAGGTAAAGACAGTTTGAACCCCCAGGAATATTCAGGGGGAGTATAACTAATGTTATAAAAGTGAAATAAGATGATTAAATTAATTGAATAAGGTTATGGAGTGAAAGTTCCATAAAAGAAGCGATGTTTTTGACCAGCTAATTAGGCACATCGAGTTCCCGTTCGAATCTAGGTTGAGGCGCTGCCAGCTGATCTGAATGGTATTCTCACAGTTTTCCTCAGTGACTTCAATCGCAAGATGGTATCATAAAATGTCATTACCGTCTCCCACTCCCTCTGTAGTTAAAACATCGTCATTTAAAGGCTATTATTTATAATCCCTTCATTTCTATGTACATGACTGAATAAATTATTTAATTTGTTTGTATGTCAATGCTTTATCAACTGCGTAGTTTACTTACACTCAAATGTCAATGATTTGAATAAGACATTAAATAAGGCAGTCTTGGTTTATTTTAAGTGCTGATTTAAGATATCTTCTTAAGTTTTCTCACAAAACAGTATTATGTTAGAGTATAAATTGAGCCAGTTCAATGGACATCCAAAACCCATACGAACACTCTCCTCATATCTGAACCCACGATGTCCTTTACACTTGAGGTATCGATCAATAAATGACACGCGTAGCGCTGATAATAATGAGTTAGAACATTAATGAAGTACCAGAATTCGGCCAATGGTAAAATAGCCTATTGAAAAGTGACACTATCAGGTTTTCATGAAATTTGGCGCCTCTTTTGTAACATGGAGATCGAATATCGTGAAATGTACATCAGGCTTCTGGGACCTATATTGATTCACCTGAATCCACTTGTTCTACATCTTGTTTAGCTGAGATCTCTTTTAATACTCTCCTGCCACCTCAAACATGCAGTCACTTCATTTAAGGTTATCCACTCAAAATTATATGAGCGTTTCTCGTTTATTACCCAGAAGTACAATTATAAAATTCGCCAACATTTTCCTTAAAGTACATAATGTATGTCCCCACAAAACACGTGCGAATCATTCTGTCAAAAAAACATGGATGTTTCATCAAAGGAGTATTACGATAGTCGATTTTCTTTATCAAGTAATATCGATACCATACCCGGAGAGGTTATGGGTATCATCTCAGTACGCGAGACAGTAATTTTGTAAAATGGATGGAACAATGTTATTAGACCAGGACGGTGATGGATGAGTCCTGGCCGTCAAGACGCTCAACGGCAGAGCAGAAAGACACGTGTTGAAGGGGTGGGGATGGAGAAAATCACGCGAGAGGGAACTTCAGCATTTGCCTCTTTACCTAATACAGGAATCTCTCGGTTTACGAACAAGTTCCGTTCCAAGACGTTCTTCGTTATATGAATCTTGAATTCCTGAGCTTTTACGATACGTATAGTATAAGTTAGCAGCCATTTTAAAGTATTAAAACCATGTACTAAACATCGAATGGTCTTTACAGTAAGTTTTATTATAATGTATGTATGCGTTATGGCTTATCGTATACGATACGTAACGTAAAATAAAATAAAAGATTAGTTTTATTAACCAAGAAAAGTTCAGTATAATTATCATATAATAATTTTCTGATAATTATTGTAATAAATACATTTTTAAAAGTTTATTTATTTAAATCTTACAATCATGTTCACTATACATTTGGAACTCTACCTATTGGAGACTTTAAGAAATTTTAAATGAATAATTATTAGTATTATTGAGACGTTCGTTATACCGAATGTTCGTAAGTCGAACGTTCGGATACCGAGAGTTGCGTATATTCCAAGGCGATTAGATCTAAAGAGGATGGGTTTGGAGGCAATGGCAAAGCACACGGAGGACAGAACTAAAGGACAATATCACAGGATAATATTAAAGTCGATAACTCTATGTTTCAGAGGACCGTCGCACACAATTTGTAGACATACGTATTACATAAAATCCAACAGAGTTTTACACGATGGCAACGTTGCTAGTAATTGCTACTCACAAATATGAGTTACGAAGAGGGTATTCCTTTCTGGAATATACATAATATTTTCATACGTTCTTTACAAAATGTATTCAGAGGTATCGATAGTCTCCACTTTGGCCACCAGATCGCAGCACCTCAATATCTACACGAATTTTTCATCCGTCATTTTTTTAACACCGCCCAATGGATATTCAAAAGCACGACTTTGAGGTCGTGCAGAATAGCACTATAAACTTAAAATTTCGTTCGGTATAAATTAAATGCAAGATATTCTTATAGAATGATATTTTTCTTCGGTTTACAATGTCCCTTTCGCTTTTCCATCAGTAGTAAACCTAAAAATTATCCACAGGATCATAACATATAATAAATAAAAAACCAAGAAATATTTATTACTTTGTTTTATTAAAGCTGTCATGACAATTATCTACTAGACTATAAAAACGATAAATTTATGTTTAATATAATTATATTATATTTATATTTGTAAATTTTAAAGTGATATGACATTTAGGGTGATGTCACCTAAGCTTATTAACAGACTATGCAACAATTCATAATACTTGAGATAAACACCATTTTATAGGTTTATCTTCTCTTATCATCTGCTTGTCTATGTTGTCAGTAATCATTAATCTGTGTTTCCCCTAGGGAGATAATATTTCACACCAACAAATCAGGCAAATTTAAGTTCGTGAATATTTCATTACACGCTTTGTCAGACAGGATCCGGCAGAATAATGAGTTCCGATCTGAATAACAGCAAACACTTGCAAAAATTTAATCTTCCCCTCATTTCATTACGAATACAATTTTTATATGAGAATATTATTCCCAAACACTTGAAAGTTTTCATATTTTCAATTTTTTTTTCCTAGGTTCCCTTATATCATAAACTCGCCCTGGATTCAGCTGACGACACAACAACATATATCATTTTTAATCACTTCGATTCTACGGATTTTATCTCGCCATTGTGGGATTCAGAATAAAATGGAATTCTGTCTCGTATTTCGTCGTTAAGAAAATCTTTCATCCTCTCCAATACCGTTACTGTAACGCCACAATGTTTCCGTCCTTTGTTAACTGCGATGTTTTGGGTTAGGTTTCCAATACCTCCTCAAACCTCCCCCCCCCCCCAAACCTAACCTAACCTATAGCAGACCCACAACAAACGCGTGACGACAGACAGCATATGACAAAGAAAATGAGAGTTATTTTTCTAGTGTTCTCCGGTCCACAGGAGAGATCGCTGTCTTATATTTTGCCTCCACTCAGGGTTGCTTGATGACTGAGTTATTGAAAAATTGACTTCCGAGAGGGGGAACTTTGTGTACAACAGAAGTAGGAAAACGACAGTGGTTTAACTGAACTACTCAATCAAACTGTTACGGAAAACCTCTATAATATAAATGCGTTGCGTTGTATCATCCCAAGAGACTGTCGGGAAGAAAATATCGTACTCAGAAATTGACAGAGCATAGTTATCAGAGAGCGTAAATTGTGCATTCAACAAAGATGATTTATATCTTTTAGATTTGCTTTCTTTCATCTCTACCAAATCTTCTTTAAAATCCCCTTGTCCTTTCATATATCGTGATTTATCGATTCGTCTCGAACAAGCGTATTGGTTGTTGAGTAACTTCTACTAGAAATCAAAGATGATATAAAACTTGTTGTCTCGATGTGAAGAACACTGTTTGAGGGTATTTGAGAAGAATTTGGTGAGGAAAATATATGACCCCCCTAACAAAGAGAAAATAAGAGAGAATGATGAGAATTACATAACGTCAAACTTTTTTAATATTATTCATGTGATCAAATCAAATAAGATATGATGAAATGGTGGATCATTAATCATCCCAAAATGTGACAAAGTTCAAGTATTTGAGATCAACGGTAATAATACAACAAAGAGAGCATTAAATTCGGAGAAAGCGTTTTGCTTCGATGTTCAGAATCTTTTGTATGCTAACAGAAATGTAAATATAAATACATAGAAATACAATTTTGCGTTATGTATTGTATGGATGTAAAACTTGGTCCCCCCACCGTAGAAAATTACAAGACCTTCATATATTTTAACTATTCCGATAAATGCTATTAGAGTAATCATACTAAGGAGAATGAGAATTATGGGATACGTAACGCGCATGCGTGTATCATTTTTATTTGTAAAACGTAGAGATCATTAACTAGAAAGACGTAGGCGTCAGGTGGAAAAACAATATATCTTGGGAAATTACAGAGGTTAGGTTGTGCACTGAATTTTTCTGGCTCTGAATTGATTTCGATGCTGAGCTCTTGTGAATAAAAGGTGATAAATATTTGAGCTTCATAAAGGTGCGACATATCTTGACTACATGAGCGACTGTCAGATTATCATTAAGGACACTTCTTCATGCAGTTGGTTACATTTAATGAACAGGACGTGGAGAGTACATAGAAAGTTGAGCTATGCATATAAAATATTACGCGGAAAATCTCAAAGGAAGACATTTTGAAATACCTATACTAAGACTGTAGGTTAAAAGTCTTAACTGTATGTTAGATAAAAACGATGTGAATTGAATCTGACTCGGACTGTGAGCTCAGTAATGAGCGTTCTATAAAACGGGGTAAATTTCTTAGCTAGCTGAGCAACTATGAACATTTCATGACAAATCATGGAGTTACTTAGCTAATTAGTCACTTGTAAAGAGACTGGCTTCTGAGTTCAATCGCAGGCAGCCGACTTTGAAGTTTCTCGCCCCTGGAGACGCACCACTCAAAGGTCTACACTCACCTTCACCTAGAACGGAGGTAAAGAACTGTGGACCTCCCCGTGGGATCCTTAAGGCCTCATGACGAGCGTCATTAGAGCATGATCTATTTACCTCCGCGTCTGGATATCCGCACTGCTATATACTAAAGTCATATCAAGGTTACAGCTAAGTTCGCCTTCTCCTTACGGATTAAACTGAAGCTTATGACAAATTCATAGCCACATGAAAATGGTCTTCCTTCACCCAGATAAGAACAGACACGTGTTTGTAAACTGTTATGGTCCATTACGTTCATGATCCATTATTTTAAAATGGATTAGTAATTTTTCATTCCTGAAATAAATGTTTCTTTACGCGAGTTGCTTATCTTGACACTGCAGAAAGTGATACATGCTAGTTTAATCTTGTAAGTTGTTTGTTCCATCAGCCACTGGCACATTATAATGTCGCATCTAAAGACAACGGAATTATTTAAGATACAAACCTAAAACTGATCAAAAAACTTCTGCTATACGTGTAATAATATAACTATATTTCACGTCAAATGAGTACACTATTTTTAACGGATTAAGCAAAATTTAAATTCACGATAAAAGTTTTGTGTTATCTCCGCAATTATCATGCTCCAATGTATCTTCTCACATCGACATATTTTATAGACGTCATTATAACATCCTTGTGAAATCTGACGTCTCAGATACTTAATATCTCAGCTGTTTTTGTAATTTAGTTCAGTATATTAATTTTGCAGTCGAACGGATTTATTTCTTTGAAACTTAAAGTTTCTGTTAGTGATTTCGTACTAAAATGTTTCCAAGGTTTATTAAGCAATATGTAATATCTACACAAATCGAATTTTTGGTTCGAGAAAAAATAATGCATAATATTCAAGTGAATGCTAGCGAAGACCTGTTTTCATTTTTAATCGATTTACTCGGTATAGCTGGGCTTTTGGGTGTAATACTCACATGACGTATAATGTTTTCAGCAAATACTGAGATTATATTTGTGAGTGGGCGATACAGAATGTTCTTCTACACATCCGGTAATGGAAGATTGGTGGGAGACGATTTACGTAATTGGGCAAGATGTGGATCGGTTTGATATTTATAGGGCCACAATTTTGACCAGGTAAAATATGCAAATTAAATATGTGACGTCACAATTCTGGTAATACTTAGTGATCAGCGCAGTTCAAACAGTTAAAATGTAGGACATTTGAACACAGTGATTTTTCAGTAGATTATACAGAATATGTCTGACTATAAAACTCCATTATGGAAAAATATATTTCCTTACATTCGCGTTTCTCTCGCGAATCAAATGAAAAATTTTGCTGGACAACAAATGTTAAATTTTCGAATGCATTTTAAAGTAATTTTGACAATAAACGTTTGCTGTTGCAGTTAAGTTTATTAAGCTTTTGCGCCAAATATATTTCCTATTTCTTTTCTTGATGTACGTAAACCTAAACCAAAATTCAAATAAATAAACAACAGGCAGCGTCATCACTCAGAACTCTCAGAAGCTGTGACTGAAAAAGTCATAGTTTATTTATTACATGTGAGGGCAAACGAGACCCATTGCTCAGTGCATTTATTTATCAGAGTTCAAGCACATGTTTTAACAGGTCGCCTGTGAGGAGCTTAATGAAGGGTGACCATGTAGTTCATGAAAAGAGGTTTTCAGGAGAGTTTTATCGACCACGTGGCAACAAAGAAGGTGATGTCAAAAGTTGAAGGATTGTCTCGAGAGGCAGAACAAGTGCCCAGACTTTCATCATCACCTCTCTTCCTGAGTAAAATGATCGCTAGCAAACAGATTCGCCACCACTTATATTCACTGCCAGATGTGTGTAAGGACCCCCCCCCCCCCCCCCAATTATCACGTCAGACTCTCAACGTGAATATGGTAAATTCAACGTTTACCGAAAAGTTGAAAGTAATTTTCAGCATAAGAAAGTCCTGAAGAATTAAGTCCTGCCTCATGAACCTAATTACAAGCATTAATCGTTACATCATTTAATGACTCCTTGAGTTGCATATATCAAATAATAAAATGATTGTAAATGACTAACTGGAAAGTATTTAAGACCGAAAGACAGCGATCATAACCATTCTCGGTGTATTCCTACGGGCTTTGTTTGAACGTACTGGATAAAACATCGAAAACATTAGATTAGATTAGCCAGCTTCTAGGTCGAGAATCAAACCCGATACAAAACGGGTTTGTCAACTGTTCAATCAGTTTCATAAACAAATTAACCCTCAGAAATCCTTTCATTTAGACAAAGCGCCTCTGTTTGGAAGTGGTCCATTTAGAATCTCAGCATGTCTGCTCTGAGGCATGTCGTAGTTTTAATCAGTCTCCTGACCAAATCTATAAACTTATAGGTTGCCGTTAAATAGATTACAACCGCCTCCTTTCATAACCTTTCAGATTCGTCACTCATTATGTAGGGTAACTCGACTTCTCATCGACGCTTTATAACCTCTGTACTGAAAACTGCATCGCTGAATAACGTGAGAGTGAACAGTTTGTTCAATCTCAAGGTACAGTTAACTCTTTCAAGTGTTCGTCGGGCTGAGTCTGACCTGATGAGAGCCACATTCCATCCGTCTCGATGGCCTCAAAATTAAAATAAATTAGCTTCCGTAACCCGTCACAAAGTATGACTCGTTAATTTTTGTTCTATTTTACTAGGTGTGTTTGGCAAAATTCTTTGTTTATTTCAGTACAAATATTTCTATCAGGCAACAAATGATGTTTCGTATTTCCATCATATCTGTCATGTTATATTCTATCAGTTATTACTCATCTGCTCCAATTAAGGACTCCTTTATCTTTTTCCAACAAAATTTGGTATTGTTTCGTTACGATTACAGATTTTATGACTAGCGTAACGTAACGTAAGGAACTGCTAACACATAACAGGAAAGTGGCGCCTTCTGTTACATATTACCGCTACTTTAAGTTCGACGTAGTCTCAATAGGTGACTCTGCAATCTGTTAAACAAGAGTAGAAACCAAACTTATATTCCAGTATTTGAAGTTACAAAGATTCTTTACTCCTTGTCGAGTGGTAACTATGTCTACCAAACGCTTCAATAATCGGTAACTAGCAGTCCTCACACAGTGTGAATAATAACAAAAGAAGACAGCGATTCCTTCCTCTAAAATGTACAGTCATCTCTGCTGTTATACGATAGTTTCATTCATGTAAGACGCCGACCTATAGAAAATCGCGTAGTAAAAATAACCCTGGAACCTCCGCAGAGATTAAATTAGTCGTTTGAAAGTTTAAAGCGCCAGGAATTAAAGTGCATAAGAGGAAACTCGCATATGCAAAAGTTTGCGTTTCAAAAACAGCTTTAACCAATTCATCGATATCATTGGAGCAAATTCGCGTTAACGAAACATACGTAATTGCAGAGATGACTATTTCTAATTTTTTTTCAAAATCAGGGAAGTAAGATTTACGATTTAGTATAAGAATCAGTACGAGAAACATTGTAAAACGTTATAATTAACAGTAAAATATATTTTCTGACTTTTTAACTAGCTGGTTTAAAAATCGGCGTTATTCTGAATCGGCGCAAATCGAGGACTACCTGTAGTTGTAAACTGAGTCGAGTCTCCAAGTAACTTGTGGCGCATTCTGTGATATTGTGGCGCTACTATTTCAATATGACTTCTTGTGTATATTTCAATGTTCCACAGCAGATGGTAATGTAATGCGGTAAATGACACAAGTTATGCAACCCCTTTCTCAATTTCACATACATTCATTTGCGCTGTTGTAAATTGCAATTATTTTAACTGACCCAAATCTACAATAATTCCAATGCGCCTCGTAGACACAGTTAAAAGCATGAACATGAGTTCGCATAAACCTATTAATAATGAGCTGAGGGCCAGTCAACAGTAGAACTACTGATAATGGTAATACTGATACATTACTACTATATTATTAAAGACTATAAGAGGATCCATATAGCAAATACTTCGGCCAACACATTAATAGTGATAATGTAACAGATATTAATATCAATACAGGCACAAAACAAGCTGTACACATGAAATGTATGTTATTTTAATATAACATTCCTCGCGAACCGAAATACAGAGGAAACTGAATGCATTTGACTTCGTAAAATGATCCAGTTTATAATTCGTGTCACTTAACATTCCAAATCTTTCCACACGCAGCCTGGCAGACCTGGTACAATTCTTAATATTAAATTATTATAACCACAAAACTTACAAAATGTCCACTCTAATTCGTCATGATTCAGAAAGTTATTCGCCAGCTTAATCTTTATCACAGACCTGTCCGTATTTGCAGTATAAAAATGGAATTTCATTATTAATTTATATTCACTTGTTTAGCAAGCGATACTTAATACCGGGAAAACAAATCAACTGTTTATGACGCGAGGAAATAATGTTCAATTTCCAGACGTACTGTAAGTGTCTCCTAAAGGCGAAAAGATGAATTAACTAACAATGCCGAAACGACAATGCTTTCTTATTTTCTTCTAAACACCCTTTTGTAATGACCGACGGTGGTCTAGCGGTCAGAACGCTGGCCTTTTAATCCAGGGGTCTCGGGTTCGATTCCCGGGGGTGCCCGAATTTATAACTTGTGTTGGGCAAGGCCGTGGTCTAGGCAACACGGAGTTTTCCTCCGGGGGCTTCCCCGGTTTCTCCGTGGCATCCCAACAATTACTCCATTCACACACAGAAGAAGGCAATGGCAAACCACTTCTGGATCATCTGCCAAGAACGTATATGAACAGGTCCCAGTCCGAGAAAAGGATGGAAGGATCCTGTTCATATGGACCTGTCGTCAGACAGAACACTACAAATAAAAAAACCCTTTTGTAGTACTTTGTAGTACTTCGCAGTTAGGCTTCTCTCTCAGAGAAGTAATTCGTTTCATTGCCACATATATTGACGAAGCTACAAGCTACTTAACGACTTACTTCATTGTACGAGATTAATGGTGAACACAAAGAATGTATTCAGAAAATATTTGTTAGGGCAACTAATTTCATCAACAGCGTCCTCTGTGACATTGCTTTCTTCCTCGGCTTGGAGGTGTTAACCCAGCGAGTAAAGAAAGCGTATAGCGAACGTGGATGTAAACTGTAAATGTAAAGGGAATAAAGACATAAACAATAAAAGTTCAAGAACACAAAGAAATGGAAAAATATATGTTCCACATTAACATAAATCAAGCTGTCTTTAATAAAAGCAGTAAAAATGTATTCTTCCCTAAAACATTATAGTAGCTAGTAATATATTACCAGTCGTAGCCATTAGAAGAACACGTGTGATGGAGCTGAGGCGGAGAAATGACCACCTATGGTGACTGGTAAATTTTCTATATACTTTAAAATGAATAAGATAATCGAACTGTATTCCCCTGTCAGTATGATAAAGGGCCATACTGATGCACTATATTCATTTTCGGAAGACTTGAGCTTCGCCTAGGGTGCCAAATACCCTTGCGTCACCACCACTGTACACACTCCCGGCGATTAACACCAAAATCCTCTGTGGCGCCACCTTGCGTCATCAAAAAGTTCCATCCAATGAAATACAAACAAAACAATCATCTGTAAATTTAAGACACTTCACGTTATCCTGTACTGAAATTGCAGCTGTTGCCTGGAGACTCATTACACCCCCCCCCCCCCATCGGCGCCAGTATGTTTTCACCTACCGTAACAGAGACTCAATCCGTCCGCCCAATATGGTGGCAGCCCTGAGACGTAGCGGGGAAAATTACAAAATTATTTATAATGAGAAGAAAAAGTAATGATTTGTCGTTAATACCTTGTGTATGTCAGTATTTGTTTACTATTGAGTGTGGTTGGCTATTGGCTTTTCTATAGGCTTCTCTAGTACTATTGAAGACCTGATTCAATAAGGTATTATGAGTCAATGTATGGCAGTTGTTTGCAGATTTATGGTGATGATCGTGACGGGTCAGTCATATTTTAAATCCAAAGCATATTAAAGTATATTAACTGTATTTCAATCCCACAACACAGATAAGAATTCACTCTTTAATAAATATACAGCTTGAAACCAGTGTTATTAAACGTGTTAGATGCCTCAGCATTGTCCGTTCATCTCTTTACCACATCTGTATAAGCGATGTTTTTAATTTTTCAAAACTACACTGAGAATGGAGAAAAAGACCATATTTGAAAACGATGGAATTTCATTAAATATTGACGGAACTGTCGGCATGAGAAAATTTAAAACAAAACGTACAGGTTACAGGATCTGATACTTTTTTTCATGCACGAATGTTAGGGCGTGCCAGGCTTACGATTCGTATTCTGCCACACACTGGACACCGAGCCTCTCTACAGATGGCTATGAACATACATTGTAGTCAGAGTAGATTAAAAGGACATGAGTGATTAATGCGCCATTATAGAAACAACAATATATCATTTTAATCTTCTGTGACTGTAATGCATATACTATGTAGCAGAGTTTAATTTTACACTTAATCTTCATTCGTAATATTGAGAGTATTTTGACGTAAATACGTCTATAAGGAAGGGTCATTCGGCAAAAAAGTTTAACGAAAAAGGGAAACGAAAAATTGTAACAAGTGTACCTAGGGAACGTCGTGTTTACTCGGAATTTTTGTTACCTAGGAAACGTTACATTGCATTTCATTATATTAAAATACATTACTTTACATTACATTCATCTATCACAGACCCATCTTAAGCGTAAATAATTCAAGTTAAATAAGCAAAGTCTTAATCAAACTTTACTCAATTGTAAAGCATGTATAGAGGAAATATTTAGAATAAAACCAATAAATAAACTTCCTTTCCGTATAGACGTATTTACGTCAAATTCTCCGGAACCGTGGTTCCACTGTAACTTTTTCTGTGGGAGAATAGTTATACGTACTTTTATATTCAGAAAAAGTTTTAGAGTTAGACTTAGTTTTATACTGAGTACAAATGAACAAAACCATTAAAATCATGCATGATGAGATTAAACACATATCTCTTATGTAGGATTTGAGGTTTTCACGGCTATGAGTCTGAAGATGCATGAATCATCAAGGCGATGATTCATAGCAGCAAGGACCTCTGAAACGTCAGTAAACTTCTACCACACTACACGGCACAACAATCCAGAAGACAGCTATCTCTTGATTAAAAACGAAATTAGACAGGGGATATTTTAGCTAATTAAAGGATACTAGCTATTCAATACAAAATATTCCATTAAATGGAAAATGGAAAGGTATTGACTGCGTTGTGGTACTTTCGACTTGAACATAACAGGGTTGGAAGAAATGTTCTGTAAACAAAACTATATTAAACGAACGACTCACAAAATCTCTAGCAAATGTAAAATACATAAATAAATATGACAGAGCTGTGTGGATATTAGAAAACCATGTGAAAGTGCCAACTAAATTATATCTGCTTATGACACAGAAAACAATTGGCATTTTCATGACAGGAAACATTTAATACCACTCCCAGTAGTAAGAACTGCTGATGACGGGAAGATCTGCTTCTTAGCAGTTGTTCCTGGTTTCTGAAGACAGTCTAAGCCACATGGTCACATTATATCGGAATAAAGTAGTCTGAAATGTTGACAAACTTTGTTTTGGTGGTTGCCCGTATGTTAGAACAGTTCATTGCTGTGTGAAGATAAATAATGAGTCTCCGCGGCGGCGCTCAGACCAGCTATCATATATTTCAGGCACGGCGGATTATGGAAGTGGCGTCTTTACTCCTGTCTGCTTTAACCGATGCGTGCGCAACTCGGCTGCGAGTACGTCTCACTCGCTTGCGAGTGAGACGTACATACACGCCCCTTCTGACTGGAGACGCAGTAGCGCGGCTCAGGATACTGAATGAGATGAATAATTAGAATGAGAACAGGGAGAGAAAGGAGAAGATGAAGTAAAGAAAGGATTAAAATAATATGCGGAGGACAAACCAAAGCATAGGATGCACAGGAAGAATAGGGAATACAGATTAATGAGTAGAAGGAATACGAAAATGAAACAGGGAATATAACGTTCAGGAACAAAGAGGGGGAAAGAGAAGAGAAAGATAATAGTAAGAAAGGAGAAGGGGGAGATTGAGAGAGAAAAGGAGAAGAGGTGGGTTATAAGGACACGAAGGAAGGGAAACAAAATGTGATGCAGAATAAAAGGAAATCAAATGTATATGTCATGTCGCCTCAATAAGGCAAGTGTTTGTAACAGCACCTAAGGAAAACTCCTTTTTCATGACGGCAAAGTCTTTCAAACTTTTATTTACGCGTTTAATGATAGAAGGAATAAGTAAATTTACAGACCTTAATTTTGTTACACGTGACGCGTCTGACTGTATGACTACATTCGCAAAGCCAATGTTAAAACATTTATAAACGTTCGCTGTGAAGAAATTCATCTAGACGCAGATCGAAATCAACAGTAGCAATGATTACAGTTGAATATAAGACCTTGGTGTAAACAAATACCGGCTCATTCACAACATCGGACCCTCTGAAAGACGACCTCATTAAGCTGTCTCCACGCTTAATTAAACTCTACGCACGAGAGACGTGGATAGATGGAAGTGAGTGGTCAGATTTACGCTGACGCTACCTTAACCCCATCAGATATCGGTTATATGAAAGAATAGGTGGAGCCTGAGTCATTATAAACACAGGAGTGAGTGACGAGGGTAAAATCGATTCCTGGCTCTACAAAGATTCGAATTCCGGTCATCCACCAAGCAGAATCGCAGATGGTGCTTGACAGGCTGACAAAGAAAGATTTCCAGGGATGCTTCCAGGCTAGGCAGCGGCGCTGGGATCGTTGTGTTCACTCCCAGGGGAACTACTTCGAGGGTGATGGATGAATTTAATACCTGAGATAAGTGTACGGGTTTTTATTCGCGCAGTCTTGATACTTTCCGATCGCACCTCGTAAAGAAACATATACTGTCCGTACTAAAAACATTACTTGTAGTTAGCAGTCTTAGTCCTTATGTTGGTAATGTCTTTGGTTTACGTAGTATATGCGCTATTTCCCCCCATTCTACCCGTAAGTCAGTGACGTAAGCAAAACGCACAGCTTAGTCCCGGGTACAGTAACTCAAAGTGTATCTTCCCTGGCCTATACTGCATGCATTAGAGTGCTAATGTAAAGGAGAGAGAGAGTAGAAACCCATCAAGAGCAAATACGGAGACAAACTAAAGGGTTTCAATCAGCAACGTTCTAGATTGCAGTAGAAGTAATGTAATTCGGTAATCAAACTTGGTTTCAAGTTGAATCTGTTGCAGACGTGACTGAAGTGAGATTTGGGGGGGAAAATAAAGCAAAGTGTCTGGCTGTCTAGTGCACCAGTGGATGAAAGTGAAGATTTGCTGTTAGAACTCCTAAACTACCCCCCCACGTTCCCGTGTCTCCGAGCTCAACCTCACATATATTTTTGTTTTTGGTCTTAAGATTTTGCCATAAAATTGAAACGAGAAATGTTCCACTGAGGTTGTCAAGGTGATAATCTCACGGAGGACGCGGCAAACAAATACTGAGAAGGGCATACTGGCACATAATTGTTTAAGACCAAATGGAAGCTACCACTTGACAGATATGGATGTAGATGATAGATTAAAAAATGTAAAGATATAGCTCGACTTTAAAATATAATAACATTACAAGTTCTTAAGTTATGTTTTAATATCACTGTAAGACTTTGATAATTGTCACCCTGATGATGGAGGCAATAAGTACCTCTGAAACGTCTGTCAGTAGATACCAGACTACAGAAGAGAAGCATCTTAAATTTTTATTTCGTTAGTTCGACTATTTCGTAGCTGAAATGAAAAATACTGGCCACAATATGAAAAAAATTAAAAGAAATTCCGTCTTAATAAATGACTGTTGTGATTTTCTGTCGTTCCATTTCTGGAGATGTGAGCAAACGCGACTCATGGCTGGCACACAATCCTCACATGGACTGAAGTTAGAGCCAGACTTCTGACGGTTTAATTACAAGTCTGTTTGTTCTCTCGTTCCACCCGACCTATCCCTAGAAATGAAATTCTCCCCACTTCATATTTCCAGATACGATTCAACAGTGAGAAGAGGCGAAAACATTCAGTGTCTAGCATCTTTCACAGCACAAAACTTTGGTATCAATTGCGCTGGCGGTGTAAATGCAGGCAGATTGGGTAGAGTTTTAGATTGACGTTAAGCTTGTCGCAAGCCAGACGAAACTTTCGCGGCATGTCAACGTACAAGTCCGTCGGCCAGTCAATCATCACCATCTCTGTCGAGTATTTAAACTCAAAATGCAGATTCACAAGTAGAAAGTAAGTTGTTAATAATAGTCATATTTGAGTCTTTAATAAGAGTAAAAAAATCTTGTTGGTCTTCTTGGTTATTTCGCAGCGAGGACCTTTAAGTAGATACCCACGTTTCGGAGGGATATACTGTCACCATCTTCAAGGCTGAGAACTGATATCAATATCGATATTAAAAAAAAAAATATGTACTTGTAATTTGTTAGTGCTCAATTATTTTATACTCAAAGTAACTCCATTAAATCTGATGATAGTGATGTACAAAGATCGATATTTACAAATTTAATTCCTTTGATAAATTGTGTTTCCTTTCACAGACACGTCAGATTGCTGACCCCTAGAAAGTTATGAGAGCAAATGAAGAAAGACAGAAAGAAAGAAAAAGGAAGAAGAGACGATAAATAATAAAATGTTTATAAGAAATTCTTTCAGAATTTTAGTCACAAAACGTGAAGGAAAGAGACCATTAGTGAGACATAGACGTAGACGACGAAATTATATTAAAATGGATCTTAAAAATACCAGATGTGATGTTTTGAAATAAATCAAATGATTTATTATACAGCCCAGTGTCACGCCTTGTGAACATGACAAATAAACAACCGGGGTTTATAAACGCGTAAATCTCATTAAACATGTGAGCTACGACCAGTTTCTGAAGATGGATTTTGTTACGTGGAATCAGTGGTTTTGTGCTCTACTCTTGCCGCAAATGCATTACTGATACTCTAAGGTGAAATAATTATGACGACAACCACGTCAGATTCAAAGATAATTTATTGCTAATTCCACAGCATACGATTCTAAAGGAAGAACTCCACATGCGACGCATCCTGTCTGAGGACCAGAAGCAGAATCGACTGACTTCTCGTTTGTCAGGAGCTCAAAGATCTTGCAAGAACCGACCCCAACTTCCTTTCTAAGCTCCGTGTGACTTCTTCCTCTTCCCAAAGATGAAAATTCAGCTAAAGGGAAGGAGATTTGAGACGATAGAAGAGATTCAGGCAGAATCGCAGATGGTGCTTGACAGGCTGACAAAGAAAGATTTCCAGGGATGCTTCCAGGCTTGGCAGCGGCGCTGGAATCGTTGTGTTCACTCCCAGGGGAACTACTTCGAGGGTGATGGATGAATTTAATACCTGAGATAAGTGTACGGGTTTTTATACGCGCAGTCTGGAAACCTTCCGATCGCACCTCCTAGTATGATTAGATGTTTTATCATTTTGAAATATCGAGATTTACATTCAATATCTGATTTGATTTTATTATTTCTGGCCCTATTTTTTGTTTATCTGGAATACCAAAGACTATTAGGCTAAGTAAACAACAACATCCACAAAACAAATGTGATTTCTCTCTGAGAGACTAAAAAAATCAGAATTAAATCTTTTGAAAATATGTTTGCGTTTCGTTTTGCTGAATATTCCGAAAAATTTGAAAGGGAATTTCTTGCACGACGGACAGCCAGCTGCATGTACGTACCAGTATGAACTAAGCCACAAGCAGATAAACCTTTCCCGTCGACGCTGTGACATGAATACCAGGACAAAGCCAGATTTGTAAGTCATGTTTATCTTTTCTGCTTGTCTTGCTTGTTATAATTGTATTCATACCGACCTTTTCGACTCGAAATACTTGTTATATTAAAACCAAGGGCAGAATAAACAAGGGAAATGCATTCTACCATTCACTTAATAAAATTCCATGTCCCGCTTTCTTTCGAAGACTCAGAAATAACTGTGAATGAAACAGAAACCCTTGTGTTTGGAAGACTCAATACTCATTAATTCGTGTTCTGGAGGCCACAGTTTCAAATCTCGGCCCTGAAACTGTTCGTACTGACTGAGGGCCTTCGTAGTTTTACTCAGGTCCACCTTGCAGTATTCTTCTTCAAGTCAAGGGCGTGTCCTTGCCCGTCCCCTACGATTCGCCATTCACGATAATCGTGCAACCTGATAGAACATAGCAATTATGTTCTGTCATGACATCTGCAGTTCATAATGCAAAAAAGAATTAATGAACTGCTTTATATGGGTGTAAAACTTGGTCTCATTCAAGAAGGAAGTGCAAGATCAAATTATCTTTACCTAAGAGTGATTACAAAAAACAGAAAATTATAAAGGCAAAATATGTAGCATGCACACGGAACCAACAAATTAGCAGAATCTTTTAGCTACATAATCTCACAGGAACAGACGACTTGAGTTATAAGGCGTAAGTAGGAGGATATTAACCGCCACGGTGGTCTAGCGGTTAGAACGCTGGCCTTGTAATCCTGGGGTCTCGGGTTCGATTCACGGCGGTGCCCGAATTTATAACTTGTGTTGGGCAAGAGCCGTGGTCTAGGCAACACGGAGTTTTCCTCCGGGGGCTTCTTCCCCGGTTTCTCCGTGGCATCCCAACAATTACTCCATTCACACACAGAAGAAGGCAATGGCAAACCACTTCTGGATCATCTGCCAAGAACGTATATGAACAGGTCCCAGTCCGAGAAAAAGATAGAAGGATCCTGTTCATAAGGACCTGTCGTCAGACAGAACATTACATAATAATAAGATGAGGTGGTCTAGCGGTTAGAACGCTGGCCTTGTAATCCTGGGGTCTCGGGTTCGATTCCCGGCGGTGCCCGACTTTATAACTTGTGTTGGGCAAGGCCGTGGTCTAGGCAACACGGAGTTTTCCTCCGTGGCATCCCAACAATTACTCCATTCACACACAGAAGAAGGCAATGGCAAACCACTTCTGGATCATCTGCCAAGAACGTATATGAACAGGTCCCAGTCCGAGAAAAGGATGGAAGGATCCTGTTCATATGGACCTGTCGTCAGACAGAACACTAAATAAATAAGGAGGATATTATTAAAATAGACCTTGGATTATGAAGATGCCCTAACTATTGAACTGGATTAAAACTATTTCAAGTAGCTGGATTACATACTAGCGATTATGATTCCTCGTATTCCTTGAATGTGGGGAGAGTTTTTGTAGATTGTGCTAATTCTACCAAGAAGCAGTGAATGTACGGATCTGGGAAAGTGTCCACGGGACGTTATCAACCACGGTTCATATTTTTAATATGTTTTGTCACAGTTTTAAATTAATGTTGTTTGTATAAAGTGTTTTTTTCTGGACTCAGTATGTTTACCTGAGACATTCTAGCAAACCCCATCCGACCCCGCGGTACCATGGAGCTGGTCGCGTCACAGAAGAGAGGAAAGCAGGTGTTCTGTGTGAAATGTAGGATGAGAAATGTGTAGTGGCGTAAATTCTTCGGCACAGCATAATATTTCAGAATGTAGACATCAGGTGACAGCAGCCAGTTATATGTATGTTTTGCAAGTTGGAGGAATAAATGTGTAATTGAACTAGCAGCCGTCCGTATCACCATTGCATTTAACGAGAAGCAAATTCAGCGACATCTTCCACCACCGATATCGGGCATGTTCCTGCGTATTCTGCGCATAAGCTGAAGGCCTGCTTGTGGCAATATTGTATACAAATCACGAGCTTTAATACCGATTAAATCAAGTCTGCTGTGAGTGATTTCTCTTTAAAGGTAGATGATCATTCAGCCCGTACAGAAAGTCTAGGATTAAACAAATTAGGAATTCATTACAGTATATATAAAAGACCGCCTCTCAGCTCAGTCTTGAGCCAGCTTAGTTCAGTATTCTGTAATTAATTTTAATATTATCCTCCCGCAGATGAGTAATTTCCCCAACCGTTCTGTTCACTTTAGATTTCTAACTAAAATTTTATTTTAGTATATCGTCTTTTTAAGTTCCAGTTTGTTCAGATACATAACTTCCAACCAATTAATTAAATTTTAGACTGCAACTGATCGGTAAATTTATTCGTATGACAAACTGTATTTAAGTAACAGAATTTCTTTAAAATTTACTTCAACTTTGGTTAATAAAGTTTCGAATGTAAACAGAAGAAGTTAATCTAAGAGCTCCGGTTTTATCCGACTCGTAGTGATTTGAATTGAGAAAAAATAATTGAAGTTACTTAAACGGGGTTCCTGAGACTTGCTTTTATAGGCGATATTAGTATTCAAACAGCAAAATAAGCGCATGAGAAAAATATTAAACAATTCTGAAAAACAATAAAAGTGAAAGTGACTAGACTATACACATACAAATAATGCAAGAAGAAATACATACAAAATTTCACTTTAGATTGCAAACGAAAAGGAGGAACTTCAAAGAGACGAAGACACGTAATACGTGTTGCAGTTTTCAGACACTTGTTTGTTCTTGCGAATTAGAGACAAAACATTACGCCAAATACAGAGTGACAGGATTAAATATAATTACCTAGTATCACAGACGACCTTCTTATGGTAGTTCTAAAGAAAACCAACAGCCACTGGTTTCAAAGTGAATAACAATAAGTTACAGGAACGACATACAAATGTTGCCCCAATTAAAAATACACTACGTTCTATATGAATATCAAAGTGAACTGCCAAGACTTGAAAGATGTAGATGGGAGGAAAAATTATAAACAAAAAGACACTTGCAATAGATTACAAGTTTTTATAGGTGCTTAGCTAAGGCAAGAAGTAGATAAATAACGGGAACGGACAGTTCTCTGTGTATTTGATTTTCATCTGTGAAATAACTGAACGGGTTTAGATGCTGTTTGGTGTGAGGATTCTATCTTCAACGTTAATTATCGACGTATCGATCTGTTATAAACCATGTGTATATCACGACCGAAAATGACTGATAATGGATGTAACTGTTGTGTGACAAACACAAATCGCTTTAGTCTATAACTATGATTTGAAAGTTTATTTTTTATTCCAGGATATGACAAAGAAATGTTTAATAATAATCTGTAACCATTCTATACAAATTAATTATTAGTTTATATTAAATAATAAATCTACTAATAAAATTTACATCGGTAATAAATTTTAAGTAAAAAAAATTATGTATGCCGTTAGGCGTTGTAACACGTCTCTTATCGATAACTTAATAGACAGCGGAAAGAGCAGTCCAGTTCAATGCTATTTCTTAAATGCATGTTTAGTGACCGAAAATCAACAAATACATTTATTGTTTATTTTACGACACTGTATCTCATTAATGTATAAAACCACAGAATGACAACGATTAACCAATAACAGACTGGAAATAAGGTCGAAAGAAGCGGTCGTCACCGAATTTAAGATATATCTAGGAATTTTCTGGGGGTACTGAGGAAAACCTAGATGAACATTCATCAGGATAGCCGGTTTCCAGGTCGACATTATAACCCCAGACATTCTAAATAAGAAACACGAGAAATAATCACTTGGCTAATGCGTTCAAGGAATCTGACAGATTAAATGTCACAAATGGCACATTTCGAATTTTATTTTCTTTATGAACAAATCCAAAATTGCTGTGGGCCTCGCCTAAGCTAGGTTGCTGTTCAATGCGTCTCGAGGCCTCATCATTTGGAGAAATGGACTTCTGGGGCATGAACTCCACTAGTTTCGAGATTAAACACGACTGGAATTTTATTTCAAACTTGTTACACTCCTCTGCAGCTTGTTCAAATATGGGCAAATTCATGTGTTCCCTTGACTACTAAATAATGGGTTCTGTTACTGAAGAAATTAAGATGTTCGTACAATATCACGCAATTATTTCATGATAGCCGTTGTGTCTCTGGTTGCTCTGGAAATTCGGTCGAATCCACTTTCAGAAACTTGGTTCTTAGTGGGTGCATATTTCGATTTGCTTACAGAAGTAAGTGTATTAGAGAGAGAGATAGAGAGAGAGAGAGAGGATCACAGAAAGTGGTGATACTAGCATGCATGAAACATTCCTCCTCTCAGACTACTTAGCACTCAGCCTAAACTAACTACGATACGTGGTAAAATATCCAAATAAGTGAAACACTGATCACTCAGAATCCACTGGCACAAATTTAAACATTATTCTTGATAACTGTAGTGGTAATAAATTATTATAACGTTGGGTTCAGACACAGTCCATTAGGCGATGAAGTCAGCAACAAATAATGTGAATACAAATTAGAAGTCAAATCTTTTAGTTTAGAAAACTTAAAAAAAAGCAATCTTAAGATGACCAATTAAGGTCGAAACATTTAGTGGATTCTTAATAAACATTGAAACTTTAATCAAAAATTGCTGTAGAAACGGACTGTCAACCTAACGTTCAACACACAACAAGATTCATCCCTTAGAAATACGATTATAAAGTTGCTTAACATATCTTCTTTTCTTTCATTTTTTCGATGGGGTAATATTCTGTCTCTTTGCAATTTGGCCATTGAAGGACATCTGTTATCCCTCAGATAACATGAACGAAAATGGAGCAACGGTGGGACGAGGAAAAAATCTAAGAACTCGTAAAGAATCCTCTCCCGGTGTCAGTTTGTCCACTACAAAACCCGTAGAGCGGTATCGCACTAGGATGCCATGGCAGCGACACCAACAGCGATGCCATGGCGTCCAGCTGTCAGAAAAAGACGCCAGACAAGCTGCCAGTTTTCGACGCCAGTCGAGCGAACAGATGCATCAACATTTTCATATAACGAAATGAAGGGCTATTAGCAAGGAGAAATGTCCACTTTTATCACTTTTGAGAAAATGAGATTTACCTTTATCAAAACTGCATACCTGGAGTGAATTTCAAATCTGTAACAAAGAAATAAGTAAAAAATATTCTCCATACACAAACTTTGCACGTCCATACACATTATATATTACTGAATTTGAAATATTTCAGTTCTTGCAAATCACATGCAATATTACATGAACAAACTTTATTTCATAAAACATTATAAAAGCAAGTTTCTTCTTAATTCACATTATTTGTGATATATAGATAGATATATAGATTGCTAAACAAACAAAAAACTTAAAAATCGAGTTGCCATATTGGAAAGCGGCCCCACAAATAAAGCCATAGAAACACTTCTTACCCAAAATTCTTTCTTTTCTGCTGTAGATAAATCCCCTCCTACAAATATTTGCACAACTTCTTCCCAGTTTTTTTGTCAAGTCCCGGTTTGCGTATTCAATACAGGATGAATCCCATAATGATGGTCGGGACTGAATTTCAATTACCAATCTTTCCGTGTCGAAATTGTCCATGTTTGAAAGAACACAAGCACATACACGCACGGACGTCAATGGACTGGCCTGTTGATTTGTCCTTGGCCGTGGCAACGATGCCAGTAACATTTTCACTTGGCATCGTCGTTGGCAGCGATGCCATGTTGGAAGCGCTGCCAGACGGATGCCAGGTGCGATATAAGACTACTAAATTAATACATTGAGTTTGGCCGAGATGCTGGCAGCTGCGCCATGGTCTCCCGTTGGCATCCTAGTGCGATACCGCCCGTATGTAATAAGCTAGACGCGAACCCAGCGGATTCTCCTGAGCTATTGCGCAGCAAAAGAGTGGTCATTCTGTAACTGACTCTCCTCACGCAAATAACATGACATAAAGGCACCATGTAACTCCTTCCCCCCCCCCCCTCCCACACACACAAACTACACGTCTCCCCATTTTCGCGCAAGACAGAGGCCACCATAAAATTGTGGATCAGTACACCGTCTTCATTGTGCAAAGGACAAAGATCCACTGCTCACATCAATTATCTCACAGAGTAACACGTTTTCTCGTCTTTATGCCGCCGTTCTGGGGGAGTAGTGATACCAGGGTACTAATTACGCCACTGGGGCCCTTAATTACATAGAAGACAGGGTGTCAAACTGACCCTGTCATGGAGGTCTAATACGTTACTGTCGTGCTCGAGACGACAAGACCAAGTTCATCTGAATCAACCATCAATTTACAGAAGGTCCGTGAATGCCTCAGTGGAATATCAGCTAGCATTATTTGGTTCGAGGCTTATTTAATGACGTATTATCAATTTAAGTGGTTATGTAGCTTCGAATGAGGTGATAAGGCAAGTATTTATTTGCTGTGAAGTTGCTGAACTCGATATCCGTTCAAAAGCTTACAATTTACTCTTCACAGAACAGAATTACACTAATTTAAACATCATGAAACTACTTACAATTATTAAATTTAGAGTAATCTATCTGGAATCTTTGGCTGCTTTCCCCTAATATTATTTTATGTTTACTGTTGGTACAGTTTTATATATATATATATATATATACACACATACATATGTGTATGTGTGTGTTTGTGAAAATCCTAACATAAAGAAATAGTTATTAAGTAGTTATTAAAGTTCATAGCTAGATGTTCTACCACTCTAAGGCAACGATCCTGAAAATGGAGGATGTCTGATAACAGGTGCACCTCAGAGAAAAAATACATAGGAAGGAACTTCGTAATTTGTATTATTCAAATGTCACTGTTAGAACGCGCATATCAATGACATTCTCGTAAAGAAGATAGTACAGAACTGGGACGATGACAAATACGTAGAAAAAATTAGTTTGCAACCTGGGAACCGTGGCCCGTGTCTGCAGTTTACCACACAACTGGACAGGAAAATGCATCCGACAACCCTTACATACGCCGAAAGTAAAATACGACTATCAATTTGTATTACAGTATTCTTAAAAAGAGTTCTTTAAACAAATTTTCACACAGTACCGGAGTCGTTCTTCAGTTCTAATAGATATAAATCTACTACTGAACTTGAAACTGGCTGCTGCTTTGGTAGCCACGCTACAAATATCCCCCGCAGAGATAAAATAGTTCGGAGATTCATATTTGCGTGGCCTTATCGAACTTAATACAGTGGGTGCAGCATGTAGCACGCAAGGGTAGATAATAAATGTGCAAACGTGCCTTTTATTCAAATCACCTGAAGGAAGAAGCCACTCAGACGGCCAACAATTTGAAAGGATATTATTAAAATAAATCTTAAAGCAACGGTGTATGATTTCGTGGACTCCATTCAGCTGCATCTTTATAAATAAAAACTGTGGTCTCTTTTGAACAAGTTAACTTGTTTTCTGGTTTCATGGCCGAGCATCAAGTTTATCCGGATAATAATCTCGTTTGTTTCTCCTTGCGCGCACTTTGAAACCGACATGACTGCTCAACATTTGGAGATAGGACAAATGTTCTATTAAGAGACTTTACCCGAAAACACGTCCCGAATCACCTCCTGGTTGTATAATATCCGGCACAGTCAATTACAACAGAGCGGATGGTTGCCCTGTCAAGTCTGACTCTTAATTCTAGTAACTGCAAGGCTGAAACATTTTAACATTAACTTTTCAAACTAGACCGTGAGCCTTCGAGAAGTTCAGCTGGCGCGTCGCGACGCCTGTCTGTCTCTCTCTCCACTTTACTTGAGTGTAAAATGCTCCGTCCAATTCACCCTATTTTCCTTCATAACTGTGTCCCTATACCTAACTTCAAACTCGAAGATCACCGCTTGTTGGCTGTCCGAATTTATTACTACATTCGAAACTACCCTCTAAATCTGGAGACCGTCTACCACCCCCCACCCCTCAACTTGAGAACGCACCACGCACCGCTGGCAAGGGACCAACTTCGTCTCACCAAAATATTTAACATCTAAATGATGCAGGGTGTAACTGTGCCACGTAGTATTATTAAAATATTAAAGTTTAATTAAACAAACTAAAAACGTCAGCACTTACAATTCAAGGACTTACTGCTTACTATCAGTCAGATTGAACATCTAGGTCGAGTAATTACACGACTGCATCGTATTTCGAGTTTTCCGGGTTCAAATCTCGGCCCGAACATCGGTTATCATTTTTCTCAGTCCCTCCAGGCAAACGTCGGGATATTGCCTTAAAATATGCCACGACAGCTTCCTTCCGGTCGCTATTCTATTCATAATTCTTTAATCGTATCATTCGACCTTACAGCACAAAAGTCTGAGCTCCTGACAACGTCGTTAAATAAACCGAAAATAAGGTCAAATGAATAAATTGTTAGTTGAAAACGTATTATATAGTGAATTATTTTTTTACAGGCTGTTTTATCAACTCGCATACATCAAACCTGTAATTCATCGACTTTCATATGCGTTCCAACGTAGACCCATGTTTTCTAATTGTAACTGTAGGGACGCCTCTTTTGAGAAGTAAAGCGTTAATTTTCATTTAATTGAGGGTCGGTTATTCTTTACGGATCTACTTATTCCGAAAGTGGCAAGCAAATTAATTACCGTCACAAAGTATTAACGATTTCATCGTCTTTAATCTTTACGCTGCAAATGAGAGGGAATTTAATCCTTGGAAGCCGATGCTGATATAAATAATATTAAAAATCTTAATTGCTACCAAAAAGAAACTACTTTGAGTCTCCATTGGAAAGATAAACCGGTTAAAGTTTTTTAATAAAATTATTAACTTCTGATTCTGATCACACTCGGTGGGTAAAATGTTAATTTACTGGTTATTAAATCAGTTGGTATGTACGTTTACCACTGGAGTTTAAAGTGTTAAACAGGCATTTACCTGTCCAATTTGGGGTTTTAATACACCCAACAAGTTCCTTTCTTGTTATTACGAGGCGCGTCCACAAAGTACGTTTCCCACTCGTCCCACAGCTAGCAAACCTTATATTGCGCGAAGCGACTGTGCATACGTGTTAGAGCAATGACGTAGCATGGCGCATGCACTAACGGCACTTCCCGCGTTCTCACAGTAGCATCGTTGCAGCTGTTGAAGATGGAGGTTCTTATTCCAGCTCCCGCCGACTGTGAAGTGCGGTCAGTGATAACGCTAGGCCGCACACGGCTCGACGGACAGCAAGTCTCCTGCAGGAGTTCAGCTGGGAGGTGCTTAATCATCCACCCTACAGCCCGGACCTCGCTCCCAGTGATTTCCATCTTTTCCTACACCTCAAGAAATTCCTGTCCGGTCAGCGTCAGCGTTTTGAGAATGACAGAGGCGGAGATGGTTGTCACACAGTGGTTCCAATCCCAGGCGGCAGACTTCTACGACACAGGTATTCAAAAGTTGGTCCCACGGTATGACAAATGTCTCAATTCCGGTGGCGAATATGTTGAAAAATAGCTGGACACTTGCTGTATCTGTTGCAATAAATATTTCCATGAAATTGTGTTTTGTTTCTGTAAACGGCCCCAGGGAAACTTACTTTAAGGACGAGCCTCGTATACTACATCGGGCCGTCTGTTCAGAGTTCATAAAATTGCTTAAAAATCACTAAGTTTTAAAGGATGGATCTTCTTTTGTCAACAGGTACAGATGGAGACACTTACTGTGTTAGATCGGGTATACCAAGATATTCACGGTCTGCGGGCAGACGATGGATAAAGTACTACTATAAAGAATTCAGTGCTATAATAACATCGCCAAAGATGTTCAGAGAACATCCAACGACTTCGCAGAATCCCAAACAGATGTTACTACGGTAAATGTGTGCAGTGCACTCACAAACCCAGGAATATAGTTCAGTCATTCTTCGCAGAAATATAAAGAAAGCACAAATGTGTATTTGTGTACAGATTTAAGGGAGTCCAACAACCCGTATAATCAGCCTAATAAAAATAAAATTCTGTTATATGATAGTCTAGCGTTATTTATATTTTGATTTGGTGGCAACAACTAATGATTCACTGCATCTAGTTATATGAATATTTCTGAGGTGGCAATCATGTCTGTAATGAGAAAAGAATTTTAAATGTAAGCGATTATAAACTTAGCGTCGGTACAAAACTATGTGGTTATTTAGGACAAATAGGACTCCGCGTGACTTGTACAAATTAATTAGAAAATAATCTTTAAATTGTACAATTATTTATTTATAACAGTTGCTAATCTCACCGTGTGTATCCTGTCTACAAAACTCCTGCATATAAAATATCAAATTTCTTCTCAAAATATTTCAGAACAAAACAGACCTTCGCAACACATAACATTAAAACCTCACTCCACCTAACACACGTCCATAAAGATATTAAACATTGTTCGTTCGGTATCACTAACACTTTGTCCTACACCAACATTTTAACACAAGTGGTCATAATTATTAATTAAATCGTCACGAACAATACTATGATACCAGATAATATGATCTGACTATATAGTACCCGTATTAAAGGTCATTATATCGAAAAGTTACATCTATAAACAAATTAACGGTCTAGGATAAGGCCCTCATACGTTTGCCGAAGAATTTCTTCTATACTTAGAATACAAATTCAATTCAATTCAATTCAATTAATTTGTTTACGTGTTTGCCAACAGCAAGAAGCCAATAACAGGCAAACACTGATAATATATACAATAATAGTGAAATAATAATGGATAATATTACACAAACGGATTAACTAAACTTATACATGTACAGTATTAAATATAACTGCCAAGTACAGGCAAACCCAAAATAAAAACAATATTAACACAGAGCAAAAAATGAAGAAATATAAATAAAAACAAATAGTCCACCTAGGGAACACTAATATAATTGTAAAACTTTAAAAAATATAAAAAGACGGATAACGAAGCTAGATCATTTCCCTACTAAATGACATTCTAGGATAGTTCGTGGCATGGCATTTCTAACGAAGCCCCTTCATTGCTACTTGCAAGTCTGTCTGTCTTTTTGCTTCGAGGCGAGACAGCGTCTCGTGTTCACTGCGCCTGTACAAAAGAGAAAGTGTGTGGTATAAATGTTGGACTATTGCAAGGCTCTAAAGGGAGCTGCTACACCGCAAGCAGTATATAAAACTGACTGTGAGAGCTGTACGGAGGCGACTTATAAAGTAGAAGTGGTAAACAGCTGTGTGGTGGGTATGTAACGACGAAGAAAAGCTACTAGCTTTCTCTCAAGAGAAAGTCATTCGAGATAAAACGAGAGGTGGCGAATGAAAGTCGTCCAAGCGGAAATTCTTCCTAAGCCTCTCCCTCATCCGGAGTAAATTCACATTGCTCTCATTGTTTCTTCCGAAGAATAAAATTGCAATAACATTATTATTTTTAGCGATAAAGATAAATAGTGTTAAATGTTGAATTTACAGATGATACTTAAATTCTTTCTGTACAAACTATTTGGGATGGTAGCACACTTACTGTAACGGCGCGTTAGCCAGCAACTTTAAAGACTGCGCATAAGGAAAACATACTTTCGTTTGTTGTGTGACTCATAGTACTTATTTTTTGTAAAGTCACATACTTGTTTAATTTTAACCGTCTAATTACAATAAAATATTTTATTAAATATTAAAATATTATTACACAATTAACATTTAATATTTAAAATATATTAAAATGATGCTCCTTCTATCGAAATGTTCGATTTACAATTAGAGCATCATCTTTTTCACGACATGTTTCGGTTTTCAATGAACCATCTTCAGGTTTATAATCGATATAAATTCAAATGTAATATTCTAAATGCAATCCTTCGTCAGATGTCCATTAAATATCAGTTATTCTCTTCTAGATCAATTGTACTTTGTTATCACATTCAATGTTGTTTCGTAAATGTATGTCGCGTATAGCGTGAAACAACATTGAATGTGATAACAAAGCACAATTGATCTAGAGTTTCTTAATGAATATTGAATATTTACAGAGTCCAGAAAGCAGACAGCATCTCAGTAATCGATAAAGTGTCAAAGTGAAAGCATCATATGTTTTCAGGACAGACAGTAACATTCTACCAAATGCTTCAAAAGGAGTTAGAGGACACGAAAATTTATTTTTACAATTTATCAACTTTTCTGGGATACGGTATAGGCATATATTTCTTTGCCTCTATAATATCGACAGACCCGCCTCAGGTAAAAATCAGGCAACACGAAAAGAAATACCACTCGCTGGCCTTCCAAAACAAAATATTTCACAGGGGTCGGTGGATTACCCAAAAAACGTGTGGTTCAAAGTTTTGGCTTCAATTTCAACAATTCGCCCCATCTTTAGTAGAAATCATTAAAACCTTCGTAGACAGAACAATGAACCCTCATCTCTCACTCAGTAAGGAACTGAAAAGTTTCTATTTCTCGACGTTTGTATTTTAATTGAGTCTTCATTCCGACCTCATTACAACTTTGGTTCTCCTCTGATCTATTTCCTAATAAAACAATGCATAAAACATACGTGTGCTAGGAACAACGGTCATTGATAATTAACTAAAGAAAATTCTTAAAAGTCACCCGTTACAATCTTAAAAGGACTGTGACAAGTTTTATATGAAACCCGGGCTTAGGTTCTAGGACCTTTAAAAGAAAATAAACTAACTAACTAGATGGCTTACGGAAACGGAAGGTTTATCACCGAACCAACCAAAGCCCTCCACCGGACCCTGTCCTGGGCCAACAAAATCCAGTCTCCTTCAACCCCTATCTCCCATAGATCCCGCCTGAGATTATCCTCCCATCTACGTCTAGGTCTCCCCAGAGGCTCTTCCCCTCAGGCTTCCCAAATAGTGGACCCAACCAACCAGATGGCTTAGGGAACCTGAAGGTTCATCACCGAACTAACCAAAGCCCTCCACCGGACCCTGTCCTGGGCCAACAAAATCCAGTCTCCTTCAACCCCTATCTCCCATAGATCCCGTCTGATATTATCCTCCCATCTACGTCTAGGTCTCCCCAGCGGTCTCTTCCCCTCAGGCTTCCCAAATAGTGGACCCAACCAACCAGATGGCTTAGGGAACCCGAATGTTCATCACCGAACTAACCAAAGCCCTCCACCGAACCCTGTCCTGGGCCAACAAAATCCAGTCTCCTTCAACCCCTATCTCCCATAGATCCCGTCTGATATTATCCTCCATCTACGTCTAGGTCTCCCCAGCGGTCTCTTCCCCTCAGGCTTCCCAAATAGTGGACCCAACAAACCAGATGGCTTAGGGAACCCGAAGGTTCATCACCGAACCAACCAAAGCCCTCCACCGGACCCTGTCCTGGGCCAACAAAATCCAGCCTCCATCAACCCCTATCTCCCACAGATCCCGTCTGATATTATCCTCCCATCTACGTCTCGATAATAAAACCTTAGTAAACTTTGTGTACCAGTGAACCCGCTTATTCGATGTAAATGAGAGACAGACAGCAACTTTTAGCAGTAATTACGGAATTATCTGCAGTGGCTGAGATATTCGCTTCGAGGACTGTAACGACGATAAATTCAGCCATTGGTCTCTCGAGACTCAAACGACGACCCTCTCAAAATAAAAGTCTCATTCAAAAGGGATGGAGCTAATCCGTTAGGGGTAGCAACTCTCTACTCAAGCCACTGGTAACAAACGAAACAATTGCAGCACTTTTATTAAATAAGATCAAAACAGCTGTTGCTTCCAAGCTGCCGTCTGGAACTGCAAGATGCTGCCAAGAGCTACAGGCCTTTCCCGATGAGAGTCAACAACTGTCTTGCCACACAAACAATAAAACCAATTTCCTATGTTAAAGCAGTTCCGCCGAGAGCCGAAAATTTACATATGTGTTTATCTCTGTCAGTGAATACACTGAACATTCCTTTACGAATATGTTCCTTGGACAACTTCCAATGCTTGAGTGAATTTATTTACTTGTGGTTTATATGACAACGCTGTCACCACCTCAGATTATAAACGATTAGCACCAAATGAAGAATGATTAATGAATGATAATGAATTTGAAAGGATAATAAAGGAAGCGGGCGTGGCCTAATTAAAGGTCCTGTTCAGATATTTATCCGGAGAAACTGATAAAAACTACAAAACACCTCAGACAGGATAACCATTCTGAACCTGGACCTCCGAGTAAGAAATCCGCACTATCTGGACACACATAAGTACATACGTATGAGATTTAACTGATTTGGCACTGTCTCGCCTTCACGTACAAAAGAAGGCTGTCTGTCCTGTGGGATCCTTTATATAAAGCTATTGGTTGTCACTAAGCGGTGAAGCATATCATAATCGGATCATACACACACCTCAGCATGAATTAACTAGGAAATGCGGAACACCATAAGCGGATACAACAGCGTGAAAGAGCAGATAAACACAAATATTTACCAGGTAAAAAGATGGAAAGAAATTTACTGAGGAGAGACATATCCTTATTATGGTAACAAAAGCTAGTCCCTCACCGTAACGAGAGCGCTTCTCTGACCAAAGTGGAGGTAGAAGTTGATTTGTCTGTGTTCTTATAATTGAACCCGAGCTTGTAAGTAGGTATAAATATTTTTCTACACGCATTTCCACTTGTACACTTATTTTCTTTGCCCGTCCTTATTATTCATATTTATCCTTTGGTCTTGTTTACCGTGTTCGAAAGAGATTATTTTCAGCTATATAGCGTCACATACGTAAGTTTACAACTAAATACTGAGATTTCATTTGAAACAGAATTGTCAGATTTGAGGTTTTCACAGCGGTAAGTATGAAGATTTCTGTCTTCTGGGTTGTTGGTTGAATACTCATCGCCCTGATGATGGAGGCAGTATGACCTCTGAAACGTTGGTTAACATCGACCAGACTACACAGCGCAACAACCCAGAAGACAGAAATCTTCATACTCATCGCCCTGATGATGGAGGCAGTATAACCTCTGAAACGTTGGTTAACATCTACCAGACTACACAGCGCAACAACCCAGAAAACAGAAATCTTCATACTCATCGCCCTGATGACGGAGGCAGTATGACCTCTGAAACGTTGGTTAACATCGGCCAGACTACACAGCGCAACAACCCAGAAGACAGAAATCTTCATACTCATCGCCCTGATGATGGAGGCAGTATGACCTCTGAAATGTCGGTTAACATCGACCAGACTACATAGCGCAACAACCCAGAAGACAGAAATCTTCATACTCATCGCCCTGATGACGGAGGCAGTATGACCTCTGAAACGTTGGTAAACATCTACCATACTACACGGCTCTACAACCCAGAAGACAGAAATCTTCATACTCATCGCCCTGATGACGGAGGCAGTATGACCTCTGAAACGTTGGTTAACATCGGCCAGACTACACAGCGCAACAACCCAGAAGACAGAAATCTTCATACTCATCGCCCTGATGATGGAGGCAGTATGACCTCTGAAACGTTGGTAAACATCTACCATACTACACAGCGCAACAACCCAGAAGACAGAAATCTTGAAACAGGATTGTCACGTAAAATTAATATATCTTGTAATGTACGTGAAGATAATACATTTGAAACGAAAGGAAACCGTGTCATCAGTTCTTTAAAGAGGATAGGGCACTATCGCAGTTATCTACTTATTTAATAATATAAGAACGTAAATGAATTACGCTACATGATCTGCTTCAATGAGCCGAAAGCTGATTGTTTTACAGAATAAGGTAAAATGTAAAGTAATTTTTATTCTACATAACATGCTGTGTTTTTTGATGATTTAGGAACACACTCTTGCATGTGTTTCATGCTCCACTGCCTTCGTGAACGTTCATGCTTACAGAATTAAAATGCTCTTTTAATGCTTGTTTAAAAACAGGCCTCCAGTCGCCTACTCCCCACAGCACGAACTGAACGAGACATCGCAGTGGCTTGTTAGCTGAAACCGGTAACAGGGAGGAGAAGTGACGTCAAACTGAAAGCTCCAAGGTATCTTGTATTATACAAAAGTACAATAGATTTTGAAGGAAAATAAGACCCTTTCTTAAGCTGAACATTAAATAAGCTCCAAGCACGTCGAAAACCCTCCAAGGTAGATATTATACTATAACTGTTCCACAGAATATTAAAGTGAACGTTTCCTCATTAAAAATTCATTCAAGAGCTGAGAATTTTACGTAGCACGTTCCGAACCAAGAGATGCTTTTGTAATTTTTGAGGCTCTCTAAACCTATTCAGAGAATGGTTCATATAGACGAAGGCAGATATTAAAATCCCAAGTAGGATCTGAAATTGGAATCACATTGTACAGTCGGAGATAGTCAATGCATTCCGGAGTATCGTTCAGATTTCGTGTCAGTGGTATATACCAAATGTTTCTGGACTTCGGCTCAAATGAGTTCAATTAAAACCTCAAACTTTAAAAATTAAAAGCTAAATTTTTAAAATTATTCACACTTTCTCCAAACTGAATATTAGAAATGCAGGTCCTATTAGATTCTATTAACGTTTGATCAGAATTTTCCTTATGTGGTATTTATTTTAGGAATAACAAGAAACAGCGTTTTTATCGGTGTTTCGCCAAGCAAATCTGTCCGCCCTATCAACGTAAATGTAAGGAAGCCAATTTCGATTAATCTCCTCATGGTAGAAACAAGCAAAATCAGTCGCGTCATTATTTTTATTTAATCTGGCCCACCACAAAGACCACTTTGTTCAAACGCCCAGTTAAAGTTCCATGTACTCGAGAACCCTCGTGCCTTAGGCCTCACAGTAAAGTCACGCGGGAGAACCGTTTGTAGATAATCCGACTCCAATCGTGGCCAGTCCTAAAACGTTTAACTGCATAGCTCAGCTGATCAAGCAATTACCGGAACCAAAGATCCGGTACCCAGTTTATGAAGTCAACGACTGTATCCTATTGTGAGACTTTTCCTGCCTCTAAGCTCAGCGAAACACAGAAACACTGAGAATTTACCACGTCAAGGTCTCAAAGACGCGATTTTGAAATCCAGATAGATTGCAATATATTGTATTTATTTCATGTCCCATTAATGTACTACAGCTGTATCTCGATTAAGAACACTGTACATTTCTGTCTCTTGAAGTTTAGAAAATTCAATTAATTCTGAGAACCAGAGCGAAGAAAATTTACATTTGTGAAATAAGTGTATGGACCATGTCAATGATTGTACTTTCTGAACTGAAAACTCCTCCGGAAAACGTGATCGTGGCCCACCTTGCGTTTCTACTCAGAGAAGGTCTTCGGAGTCTACAGTTCACCTTATATACCCCTGGAAAGAAGTGACAATGCGTCACCGCTTGGTTCCAACATGTCACTAAGATTTTGTTGATATTAGTGATCTTATCCACTATTAGCTCTGACAGTTTAAATACAGTCCCTCTGTTACACATCAACGCACTTATAAAAACGATGTTTACATGAAAAACTACATCTTTTCGATCAAATGGATCGCCGTACTACAACGGCAACTTCTCCGACACGCGTGATAAGCACATGATCAGACCATATCGTGCTAGGCGCACAACACTGTAAACGTAACATTGCAATGCGCTCATTTCATACCAATAAATCAGCAACTGATATAAATAACACCACACTGCCAGTACATTTTATAAAAATAAACTTTAAATTACATAAATATTTTATTACAACCTTGGAATATTCTTTTATTTAATCAATAACTGTTCATATAAAAATATACTAAATACGTAGATTTGTCTGTTTACGGATGCTAAATTTCTTTACACTTCGCTGTCAACGAACAACACTCTATGGGCACGTCGTGTCCAAGTATCGGTCTGTTGCATCTACCAGGCGAAAATATCGTAGTGACATCTGTCAGTGACAGTGCGAACTATTCGTGCAGCCATCTATCATTGGCCATGCAAACAAAGTGATAACATACCAACTGGATATGGCCTCCACGTGGTGACGTTTCCATTTACGATAACCCGTGATCCTTGAAAACGCGATTATCAATCCAGACTGGGAACATCTCTCCACCCATGCGAAGAGAACTGACCTCAGACAACTCTGACGTCACTTGCGTGATTCAAAATGGACTGTTTAATTCTGTCGATTAAAATCAACCCAAGGAGAGTTTAAATAATATGATAGTCACTAACACCAGCCAGGGGATTCCCCAACCATTCACGTGTTCAAAAATCGAGTAACGGTTATCAGTGTCTGCCATGGGTGTAAGGGGCAAGTCCAGTCAACACCTTGCTCCCCCTCCCCACATCACTGCCGTTTGGAGTTTGGGCGAAAGTTATTGATGAGTAAACCCATACTAGTTTAACAGCCACGAAGTATAATTCTCCGTCATTAAGTCATCACCCAACTGAAACCAAATTAGGGGATATGGACATGTGAGTTACATTTTCTTTTCTTTTCTTTTGTTTCTGACAAGGTCAATGCGTGCCCTCCACGACATACGCCCGTATTGCCACGGTCAAAGCTTTTCTCTTCAGTAACTGACTATCGGATGTGACGTAAAGAACGCCTTTGGTACTTCCGTGTATTAGAATATATTTTTCTTTGTTACTTCTTATTGTAAAATGTATTAACGGATGATTTGTTGATGTTTAGAAGTTGCTATTCTCATTACAAGTTATTGCAAATAAGTGTTGTTTTTTTAAGTAACTGCGTGGCGCGGACTTTCTTGAGAACTTTCTAGATCCTCAGCTGGTAAGTCAATTCCATCAGTTTTGCAGCCTGCCAAAGGTGAACTGACGTTTTCACATAAGCGTGCCAATGGGCTCAATCCCAGTCAGATCAATACATTTGCACCCTCACATTTTATTTGGTTAAGATCCCTTTCAAAAATGGACCCCACACCATTTAAGTACGTGTGGGTGTCCTAAGTGCAGGCTTCAATTTTATTTTTTTTTCCGACTGAAGCTCTGTCATATCTCCACAGTGCATGCTACGTGTCCTGCTTATTCCATCCACTCTACCTTAATAAGCTTGACAATTTTGAGCTAAAAGTATTAATTAAATGCGAGAGAAGAAAAAGGGCGCATGTTAGTACTTTTACAAAACGACAAATTTATGAAACGCGATTCTTTATATGCAGGCCCGTGGACTTCCATGATAACAGCACATAAATAGTTCACGTGTGGTTTATCAGAGTTCGTTACTGTTACACAAAATCTTTGAGAAAGTCTGGAGTAACTCACTTGTGCCACTCTATAGATACAGCTGTGTTCTGATAGTACAATCTTACAATTCTGTTAAGTATAAACCGCAAATTGTACCGCTCCAACATTCGTATATCTCACAAAAAGATTTTTTTTTAATTTTCGTCAGCTCTGGTTACACGTGTTTGAAATCAATAACTCAAAAACAATAAGTCTTATTTTTAACATGAAGAAAAAACTAGCAGAGGACTCTACGAAATATGTTCCTTTTTCTTGACAAAGGACGTATCTGGAACCGTCAGGGAACTGCGTATTATTTCCGAAAAATTTCTTGGATAAAACTATTATTATAGTTTTGTTAAGTTCCTTGCATCGTTAGCAGCTAATGGGAATTTCAACAGAATATTTTGATACTTCCTTTTTAGGGGACCTAGGTACAGGAAATGTTAATTTAATGGTAGAGTTATACACAAAAAAGTACCGTGCATACACCAGAAGAGTTTGGCACATTGACTGAGAAATCAATTTGTCAAAAAATGGAAGTTTTCAGTAGCCATGCCCAGCGACAACTTCTGCACAGAATATAAAGGAAGATGACTAAAATTTTACGAAGTAAGACCACGTCAATACATTCCCACGGCAAAGCTGTTCCCAGGGGCCAGGAAATTATTTTCCCCACAGCAGTACATGTGTGAATACATCTCTCAGAGACCAACTGAAGTCACTTCTACGATTTTCAATGATGGATTTACCACAAACAAATTCAGGCTCCTTTCTGTTCTCCCCAAAAAACTGACGTATGAAATTTAAAAAAAAAACCTTCGCTAATGGCATGAGCTCAGTAACTGGTCACAGTGCATAGTGATCACTAAGATGGTTGCAGAATTCGAGGTTTTTACGGTGGGAAGTTCAGAGAACTTCGCCCTGATAATGGAAGCAACAAGGGCCTCTGAAACGTTAGTAAACTTCTACCAGATTACATGGCGATACAACCCTGAAGATGGTTGTCTTGTGGTTTGTTCCGTCAAATAGTCTAGTAGAAATTTACTAACGTCTCATAATCGTAATTTTTCGTTCCCTCTAAAACACCTTTATATAAAGCGTGGAACGGGCACATGACAAATAGGATTACGAAATTGGTGTTATTCAAAGACAAATAATTCATGATAACAAAAACTTAGGAATATCAATATTGTTAATTGCGGTTTAGAAACAGTGTTACTCGAGTTTTCTACTTCCTGAAACATTAAAAACAGCCTATTATTAACTTTGAGAGGAGTTTGGTGTTTAAACATGTGCCACTTTAATTTGCAAGGATTCAATTATGAAACTCCTCAGTATACAACTGTTCATTTATTTATTCTCTAGTCCCGGATTAGCCAAAGTATTCCGGCTTTACGGGATGTGGAACGGAAATTATCTCGGAGCATTCAGGTACACAAGAGTTTCGCCTCTGTCCGTGTTACGAGGCTAAGCTGTGTTTACTGCAAAAGTCAGATAACCTCCAATGAAGAGGTGATGTGCGTATCGCCCGATTCCGACGGGAAATTTTCGACTACTGCAGCTTCAGAAAAGAAGTTCGAATTTTATTTACTTATCCGCGATGTACTTAACGACGCTGCTAGCAGTTCAGATTATATGACGTAAAATGTTTAAATTATCGACAAATAATAATTCGAATGTAATACTTGAGGTTCTCACAGCGGTGAGTATGAAGATATCCGTCTTCTGGGTTGTTGCGCTGTGTAGTCTGGTCGATGTTTACCAACGTTTCAGAGGTCATACTGCCTCCGTCATCAGGGCGGTGAGTATGACGATTCCTGTCTTCTGGGTTGTTGCGCTGTGTAGTCTGGTCGATGTTTACCAACGTTTCAGAGGTCATACTGCCTCCATCATCAGGGCGATGAGTATGAAGATTTCTGTCTTCTGGGTTGTTGCGCTGTGTAGTCTGGTCGATGTTAACCAACGTTTCAGAGGTCATACTGCCTCCATCATCAGGGCGATGAGTATGAAGATTTCTGTCTTCTGGGTTGTTGCGCTGTGTAGTCTGGTCGATGTTAACCAACGTTTCAGAGGTCATACTGCCTCCATCATCAGGGCGATGAGTATGAAGATTCCTGTCTTCTGGGTTGTTGCGCTGTGTAGTCTGGTCGATGTTAACCAACGTTTCAGAGGTCATACTGCCTCCATCATCAGGGCGATGAGTATGAAGATTTCTGTCTTCTGGGTTGTTGCGCTGTGTAGTCTGGTCGATGTTAACCAACGTTTCAGAGGTCATACTGCCTCCATCATCAGGGCGATGAGTATGAAGATTTCTGTCTTCTGGGTTGTTGCGCTGTGTAGTCTTGTCGATGTTAACCAACGTTTCAGAGGTCATACTGCCTCCATCATCAGGGCGATGAGTATGAAGATTTCTGTCTTCTGGGTTGTTGCGCTGTGTAGTCTGGTCGATGTTAACCAACGTTTCAGAGGTCATACTGCCTCCATCATCAGGGCGATGAGTATGAAGATTTCTGTCTTCTGGGTTGTTGCGCTGTGTAGTCTGGTCGATGTTAACCAACGTTTCAGAGGTCATACTGCCTCCATCATCAGGGCGATGAGTATGAAGATTCCTGTCTTCTGGGTTGTTGCGCTGTGTAGTCTGGTCGATGTTAACCAACGTTTCAGAGGTCATACTGCCTCCATCATCAGGGCGATGAGTATGAAGATTTCTGTCTTCTGGGTTGTTGCGCTGTGTAGTCTGGTCGATGTTAACCAACGTTTCAGAGGTCATACTGCCTCCATCATCAGGGCGATGAGTATGAAGATTTCTGTCTTCTGGGTTGTTGCGCTGTGTAGTCTTGTCGATGTTAACCAACGTTTCAGAGGTCATACTGCCTCCATCATCAGGGCGATGAGTATGAAGATTTCTGTCTTCTGGGTTGTTGCGCTGTGTAGTCTGGTCGATGTTAACCAACGTTTCAGAGGTCATACTGCCTCCATCATCAGGGCGATGAGTATGAAGATTCCTGTCTTCTGGGTTGTTGCGCTGTGTAGTCTGGTCGATGTTAACCAACGTTTCAGAGGTCATACTGCCTCCATCATCAGGGCGATGAGTATGAAGATTTCTGTCTTCTGGGTTGTTGCGCTGTGTAGTCTGGTCGATGTTAACCAACGTTTCAGAGGTCATACTGCCTCCATCATCAGGGCGATGAGTATGAAGATTTCTGTCTTCTGGGTTGTTGCGCTGTGTAGTCTGGTCGATGTTAACCAACGTTTCAGAGGTCATACTGCCTCCATCATCAGGGCGATGAGTATGAAGATTTCTGTCTTCTGGGTTGTTGCGCTGTGTAGTCTTGTCGATGTTAACCAACGTTTCAGAGGTCATACTGCCTCCATCATCAGGGCGATGAGTATGAAGATTTCTGTCTTCTGGGTTGTTGCGCTGTGTAGTCTGGTCGATGTTAACCAACGTTTCAGAGGTCATACTGCCTCCATCATCAGGGCGATGAGTATGAAGATTTCTGTCTTCTGGGTTGTTGCGCTGTGTAGTCTGGTCGATGTTAACCAACGTTTCAGAGGTCATACTGCCTCCATCATCAGGGCGATGAGTATGAAGATTTCTGTCTTCTGGGTTGTTGCGCTGTGTAGTCTGGTTGATGTTTACCAACGTTTCAGAGGTCATACTGCCTCCGTCATCAGGGCGCCCTGATGACGGAGGCAGTATGACGGCTGAAACGTTGGTAAACATCGACCAGACTACACAGCGCAACAACCCAGAAGACGGATATCTTAATAATTCGAATATACACGAGAAAAATTCATTCGTAGCATTTGTCTGGAGGGCTTCAGGATCATTTTTTGAGTTCCAAAATGTCGTTACCAGTCTGTGTATTGTAGTCTTAACCCGTACTTTCTTGTCATGATAAGCATAACTAAATGTTTCACGACCAGTAGCAAACAATTTCGATATGAAATAATTTTCGAGACGGAACATACATTCTGCTCATTAATAAGCAATTTTAGCAACTACACAGCTTTTAATCAACTGGGAGATTCTACTACATGGCGGTAGGTCTGCTTCTGATTTCATTTTTGAACCGTGTACTAGGTTGAACTTCATTCGGTTGTGTTTTAAATGGTACACACCTGTACATAATATTGACCGGAAGGCTGAAGCAGACGATGAATTGGGAAGGATTTGACAGGAAGTGGTATTAGCGTAGGCATTGGTTCAACAGTTGCCTCAACAGATCAAGGAAGGAGATGAAATTCTCAAACAAGAAAGCCGGTCTCCGACACGGGATTAGAAACCGGGGCATATAGAACACAAAGAGAGCGATAAATTCCAAACCGCAGCACGCCGGAGATCATCCCGGGTAGGACCGGGCTCTGGTGAGACGATAGTAGCAGAGAAACTTGGAAAATGAGAGGGGATGGAACGACGTTATGCGTATTCGCTAAGGACAGGAAGTGGTCAGCAAAAGGCTCAACCAAATCCCACGAATGTTAGAAATGTTAATGAAACATCTGAGGCACACATTACGTTAAATACTGGGATACTGGGAACGACCCGTTCTTCAAGTGCCTGAGCACTGCGGGTCCCAACTTTTCGTTGGCTTTGATGTATAGTCATTCGGTAGGACTCCTTGGACGAGGGATCGGCCCGTCGCAAGGCCTCTACCAGTAGACAGCACAACACAGAAAACGCGGACAAACATCCATGGCTTGAGTGGGATTCGAACCCACGGTCCCAGCGACCAAGCGGCACAAGGATTACGTTACATAATCACATCAAACTAGTTATAAACAATTTCCTGTATTTTTCAAAAATTAGATAAGGTACTACCATAATGTTAAATGACGATTTTGCGCAGGATTACATATTTCGTTCTATCCCTCATTATTTATCTATATCTTTCACATTTTATTAATATAGAACGACAGAACGTTTTTGCTAAAATTAGAGAAAAGAGATCTTTGGCGTTTTACGGGGAGATGAAATCAGGGTGGGGTAGACAGGGTTACACTGGTTGTTGTACGAGGGTGGAGAGGGAGGGATGGGCATGGTTCAGAGCGGGTATTTCGAAGCTGAGAGGGATGAGGGGGGGCATTGATAGAAAAATATGCCCTTTATGTGGGGCGACAGAAAGCGAGATTCACATACTATTAAAGTGTACGGAAACCGGGAGGTGGAGGGAACAGCTCCTGAGGAACAAGTGGTTCACCGTTGGTGAAGAGTTGGCCTTCAAGAAAATTTTAAGCACTACGAATGACACGGAGGTCAGGGATGTAGGGAAATTTCTGTACAAAGTAAGATGTAAAAGACAGGTCAAAATTAGGAATTTAGAACTGCCACTGGGGTAGAAGGCACGAGAACAATACGGAAGAGTTATGTAAATAGTATTAGGGATTAAGGAATAGTCATGTAGAGTAGCATTAGTGAATAGTTGTAGTAAGCTGTAGTATGTAAGGACTGTGGCCGTGAAAACCTGGTGTTAGGCGACCACAGATCTCTGTATATAGTTCTAAACCAAATATATTATTATTATTATTAATTCTTTAATTTATTCCTTTCGGTTTATTCGTTCCATTTTCTTTCTTTCGGGTTTCTTCCCTCTCCTTCCTGTACCTCGCTTTCTATCTCCTTGTCTTAACACTTCCTTCATTTTGTTGAAACGTTTAGTTCACCGAACCCAGCCCGGCATTGGTCGGTCCGGAACGCAATTTCCGTGTTATTGTGCTATACCGACAAACGACCTGAAAGTGATAATGGGTTCCAATTTAGTATATGTTGGGGAGAAGTCTGCAAGTGAAACGTAGACAAATTAATGGCCGACTGCTCTTGTGTCAGATGATGTAGGGAGTGTCAAGATGTTGGCATGACAAGACCGGAAGTCAAGAGAGCAAACCGGAACATGGCCTGCTGCTGCAGGTAAATGGATGTCTCCGACTTTAATTTATAGCGTGCCACTGTTTCAGAACAAAAACTTCTTTGCGAGATACAAAATCGATCATGGGTTAGTGATGTCTAGGAGTGTCTCAGAAAATTATAAACTCTACGATCCCCTGTCTTGTGGGACATAACCAAGTTATACTATTGAACTTTTTAAAATCAATTACCGATTTCAGTGAATGATACGTTTTAATTCCAAATCAGCTACTTCGAGTAGACCCGATCCATTCATGAAATAATCTTACTTAAATATAAAATAATTTATATTTTTCTGGTCCTGTTGACAGTCGACATTGAACGTTTCATCGTGCAAAAGATATCTACATCTTATTTTTTTTTATTAGTGTTCTGTCTGAGGACAGGTCCATATGAACAGGATCCTTCCATCCTTTTCTCGGACTGGGACCTGTTCATATACGTTCTTGGCAGATGATCCAGAAGTGGTTTGCCATCGCCTTCTTCTGTGTGTGAATGGAGTAATTGTTGGGATGCCACGGAGAAACCGGGGAAGCCCCCGGAGGAAAACTCCGTGTTGCCTAGACCACGGCCTTGCCCAACACAAGTTATAAATTCGGGCACCGCCGGGAATTGAACCCGAGACCCCAGGATTACAAGGCCAGCGTTCTAACCGCTAGACCACCGTGGCCATCATTTATTTATTTAGTGTTCTGTCTGACGACAGGTCCATATGAACAGGATCCTTCCATCCTTTTCTCGGACTGGGACCTGTTCATATACGTTCTTGGCAGATGATCCAGAAGTGGTTTGCCATTGCCTTCTTCTGTGTGTGAATGGAGTAATTGTTGGGATGCCACGGAGGAAAACTCCGTGTTGCCTAGACCACGGCCTTGCCCAACACAAGTTATAAATTCGGGCACCGCCGGGAATCGATCCCGAGACCCCCAGGAATACAAGGCCAGCGTTCTAACCGCTAGACCACCGTGGCGGTATATCTACATCTAGCGCTGTTTAATTAATTTTCTATTATCGGTACAAATTTATAATCGGTCTCTTTCCACCGCTTTTCTATTGAGTAGCAACTATTAATAAGGAATTATTAAGCTGGGTCACAGCAGCAAACAACAGAACACAGGTCGAAGGAATGGTGATCTAATGCCTTTGATGCATAACTCACAACTTGTAAAACTACACCACGTCACGTGAGCTGATGAAAGTTACCCCCCCCCCCCCCCCCCGACAAACGGAACGTTATTGTAGCATGTCCGTAGAAACGGCTGTAATCTCCTGGCAAATGTTTCTTTGAGTTATTTCCCGTGGGAATACTGAAAAGGAACGTCCACAGGAACAAGAATCCCAACATCGATGGACTCACAGGAATCATTTACATTGACATTGTATATTGACCATTTAAAACCGAAGCTCGCCTATAACAATTCAGTCCTTACCGCAAAGAAAATATTACACTTCACTATTACAAAGATATACTGATTAACGCAGTTTAGAGAAATAATTCCTGTTTACGATGAGAATAATGCAAAACTCTTAAATATAAAAATTTAGCGTCCATTGTTCTTTAAATAATTGGTACAGTGCATATAGTTATAATTCCGCTTTAAAGGGTTAATGAATCATTGCATATTACTCTTCTAAAGCCCAATGGTAACTACATGTACCACCTGACTTAACTATCTGTAACTTTTCATTTTGTATTTGTATACCAACTGATCTTTGCAATGGTTGAGTGTGGTGGTTTCTTTGCGGTAATAATTAAATAATAAAAATAATTATTTCGGTTCAGTTTATTTTAAGAAAGGCCCACATGAGGAACGGATACTTTTGTATCATAAAATATTCAGCTACATTAATGTTCAGGATATTAATATAAGTTGCAGTGTTTGTAAAAAAAAAATTATTTTCTAATCTACGTATCTGTCTTCCGACATGAAATGATAAAAAAACGTATAAAATGTTCAGTTTTTAAATTGTTTCCACGACCATAGAACCCATATTTGTAGTTCTGCGAAGTAAAATAATTATTTAAAATTATATTTCTTTCGGTGTAAAACATATAACATATAAACCTTCTTGCAAATTATCCTGTAAATTATATTCAATAATCTTAACTCTATATATTACGGGCTAAACTGACAGACATGATATTGTCGCTTCATCATAGCAGAGGTACATTTACTTCCTTCTTTTGGGTTTAAGGTGAGTCACTGTCTATGGTTATACGTGTATATACAGGGTGAGTCAGAAGTATGTTTACAAACTTCGTGTGCGTGTTCCAGGATCAAAAATAAGAATAAATGTCCCTATGAACTTGGGGTCGCAAATGTTTCATTTTCGAAATAACAGCCAAAAATAAGTTCAAATGAAATGACTTTATATCAAAGTGAATCCAGCCTCTAGCTAAGATTTTCAATTAACGTTTGGGCACAAATTGTTGGCGACATACTTATTGGTCCACACATGCTTCCATCACGTCTAAGAGGACCATCAAATCGGTGATTCTTAAGAAAACACTTGCCACGTCTCCTTGAAAATGTGCCACTGAATACAAGAAGAAAAATGTGGTTATGCACGTCAGAGCCCAGCACACTTCTCCCGTCGCGTCAGATATTATCTCAATGAACAGTACCCTCAGCTATGGATTGGGCGTGGTGGCCCAGTAGCATGGCCGCCGAGGTCACCGGACCTGACTCAATTGGACTTTTATCTGTGGGGTCACTTGAAGTCCGTCGTTTATGCAACACCCATAAACAATGAAGACGACCTATGGGAACGTGTGCAGAATGCATGCCGGATGATTCGAGGAAGCCCTGGGGTGTACGAACGAATTCGTCAGTCGTGTGTACGTCGTGCTCGTGAATGTGTGAAGAATGGAGGAACAACCTTTGAACATCTGTTATAAAGAAACATCAACGGGAAATCAGGGCCGCCACGTTATTAAGAACGCCGATGAGTTTAAAATGGTTTTAAAGTAATTTTCTCTATAGCTCTGTAGTATAAATAACCCTGCCAGAGGAAAGCGAGCGACATTCAGTTTCAGGTAGTCGTTCAACAGCCATGTATGCATTTTCTGTATCTCCGTTATTAAGTGATGCATTACTAAAGACACAGTAAGTATATTTTACATATTTCATCAAAGTTCAAGCACTTCAAAAGGCATTTATTTAATTGTTTTATAATGAATATAAAAGTTAAAATTCGTGATAAACTTCAGATACTATGAACTCCTTCAGGGTAATGAGAACCATCATCAGTTTCTATTGGCCCAACTCTGGTTCTCATTCTTGTATTTGGGTCCATGTTGCAAATTACGACTACGGCACATTTTATTATTATTATTATTATTCTGTTTTTATTGTTTAATATTTTTATTTATAATTATTGAATTGAATTATATTACTTAGGTATCGTTTTTAGCCAATTTATTTGTGAAATATTGTTCAATATGGTACATTTATATATTTATTTTAATTTGTTTGTTTGTTTTTGTACTTGTAATGTTTTACTTCTATTATTATTGAAATGAATTGAATTATTATTCGTGAAAACTAATGATTTTATTTTGCACACGCCTCGAAAACAAATTAAAACGCACATAACGTTCATGGACAAAACAATTTGTAGAAATGGCAGTCCCGATTGTTCGGGAACTTGGAAGGTCTGTTTACAGAGTACCTAAGGTAAATGGAGTACCTTACAGTATACTAAAGACAAGACTGAAACGAGGTCTAACGTCTGCTCCTATAATGACGAGGAAACCTGGACAAAATTTTAATTGAACATCTGATTTATTCCACTTTGTATGTTCTATCATAATGAACGTAGTAATTGGTCCGCGTTTTCCCGTACTGCAGAGTAAAGGTGATAAATTTTGCCCTTTCAAATTCCTAATGTGAATCAAAACGTAATGTTTCAATTAAAAATATCTTACGATTTACAAGTTTAAACAATCGGGTGTTATTTAATACAACATTGGCTTGTAGTTTAATCTTCATTTTAACTTTCTTAGGTAGCTCCAATTTACCCGGTCTCCCCTAATCCTCCGTTTCTATATTTTATCTTTCTTTCATATTTTTATTCTAATGTATTCTGTAAATTTATATTTCTTTTATAAAACGTGCTCTTTCAACGAATCGTTTACGACACAAAGAGACGGACTCGATAACATCCATCTGGTACTAACGTGGGTACCTCGACGATAGTTACCCTCCGATCCAGATCCGCTATTAAAGTCTGGCGGTGGACACTCGTCTGACATCTTAGACAAAATATCGTCGCTCTATACTTAATTTTCCACCGCAAGTAGAACGGATTAAATTCCTACAGTTTCTTGAACTATTCCAATCCATTTCATAAAATTACGTTAAAATAGGCCAAGAGAGATTTATTACTCAGATTCCCGACTTGCAGCAACTTATTTTACGTGCTCACAAAAGACGAAGTTCCCAAACTGAGCTGCATCCAAGAGGCGACACCAGTGAGAGACATTTTAACTGTCACGAGATGGCACGTGGCGCGAGTTGCAAGAAATTTGACCATGATTCATTTATAACTAACGAAGTGAATGTGTTCTCAGGCGCTCCTTGAATTACCTTCTAATTAGCTTCTAGTGTATACGTCGACCTTTGTTCAGAACAAGTGTTTCAGTGTGGAAACTTTGCCCTAATTAATGTGCGGTCGTCTGAGGAAACGTCATAACGACATCTTGTTATAAGGATGTGTCGTGCTGGTTGCGTCACGAGTAGGCCGGGAGATGGAAGATGGAAACTTCCTTATGTAACCACCACATCCTGTGGTCTTCTCAGCCCAACATGCGAACAGACAAAGTAATGATGACGTTCATCGACGCTGAATTAACTCGAAAGTTGTCTGACGACGAATCTGATGAGAGGATGTTTTGTACGAAGAAGTTGAATGAGACGTCAACTATTGAGCGTATTCAGCGTCTGATGACATTTGATGATCATTGTGAATAAAAAAACTTGGATTGATGTTTAATTTCTTTGATGTTTGTCCCCCCAGAACGTGTTTTATTCTACTGGAACATGTGTAGAGAGCAATATGGTTCGGCTTATATTTCTCGTCTCTTTTCGATATCGGAGAATATTTTACGAAAAAATCCATCATTAATAATTAACTATCAAAAACAGGATTACACCATAAATCATATGTAGATTGTAGAAATATCTGGTTTATTTTACAGTTTATGTAAATAGTGTAAGGAAAATGTATAACAAATGTAAACACAATTCAAATCCTACAAATGGTAAGCTCAAAATTATCCAAGGTAGCGCACTTGAATAAACATCATTAGAGGAGAAACGTGGTTAGACCAATGAAACGATAGCCGGCTAATAATAAAAATGAAGAGTGATCCTGGAGTATCAATGGAGGCTGATGATGGCGACGGTAAATGCTTTAATAATGATGATGAACGATGTTTTAGCACGATACTTCAAATCTAACTGGACCGACATGCTAACTTACACATGTGCAGCCATTAATATAGATTTATAATAAAGTTTCTGTGGCTTAATGGGGATGACGTAAAACAGATTCCATGTTATTAATTTACTTTCCGCTCGATTTTTAAAGGCGATGTTCCAACTCCAGTGATGTTAAACTCGCAAACTTCGCCAGTGTTTCATGCTCTCCTGTGACTAGTAGGTGGGAGATATGAAGCCAGTATTTATCACCGTCAACAAAAAAACGCCTATGGTTATAAATGAGCTATTTAATCTAATCAAAACTGTATCAATTTCAAAATTTGTTTACTTATACTCATCACATGCAGCAACGGTGGTCTAGCGGTTAGAACGCTGGCCTTGTAATCCGGGGGTCTCGGGTTCGATTCCCGGCGGTGCCCGAATTTATAACTTGTGTTGGGCAAGGCCGTGGTCTAGGCAACACGGAGTTTTCCTCCGGGGGCTTCCCCGGTTTCTCCGTGGCATCCCAACAATTACTCCATTCACACACAGAAGAAGGCAATGGCAAACCACTTCTGGATCATCTGCCAAGAACGTATATGAACAGGTCCCAGTCCGAGAAAAGGATGGAAGGATCCTGTTCATATGGACCTGTCGTCAGACAGAACACTAAATAAATAAATAAATAATAAAATACTCATCACACGTTTCTCTTTTATACGGACTTTTCTGCAAGACTATAAATTGTCTCCTTTCCTCATGCGTTCAAATATTTTCCGCAAAACTCATGCTTCAAGATATAATAGCCTTAAAATTACGAAATGAAACTTTCCGTTATATAATGATCTCCACTATTCTGTTATTCTCTTAAGTCAAAACACAGGCCTCCATCTCAAGACCTCCTCATACCCTTTCTTCTGTCCTCGGATTTACAGAAAAGGTAAGCCCTGTGAATGCATATTGTTTATTGTTTAACCGACTGGAATATTCTGACAACTGCCAGACATCCGCTCGTCTGCATGGCGCGAGCTAATTTTATGACTGTAAATAACGAATAGAAGTCCAAATGGCTTATTAATTAGACAACGGGTTTCCTTAAAAGACCACAGGCTGCAGAACAGATGTGAGAAATTTATTTCAAAATATTTCGAATAATTTACTTATATGTTCAAGAATAAATCGTGATAACCGATTCAGTAAAGTGTGTGGTTACCATCCGGAGATAGGGATTAGCTCTATCTAGTGGGCCCAACTGTGTAGGAACCTGAAGACGGAGATAGAGTCCCATCTCCGAAACGTCGTTTTACGTTTTATATTTACTAGACGATGGATAATATCCAAGTAAATTTTTATTCAACTGGGTTCTATGTTCAGTAGAGTAAAGTATTTCCTCTTCTATATTGCGCCGAGATGGGCTCTGAAGTGCATCCAACAAACTGCCTACTGTGTACCGGAAAATATTTTCCCGGAAAGGAACCGCAGCTGAACATCCACTGCCCGATGTATATAACACATCGATGTTTATCTGTACGGCGTGGTGCCACGGAGGACATCACGTTTAATATTGTTAATACACGAGACCACGTGTTCCGAATAATCAGAGGAAACTGCGTTTTCAGGGACGCTGAAGGTGTTTAGAATACCCAGAGATGAAGTGACATGCCTATTTCTACTAAATCCTATATCATCACGTCACAAAACACAAGTAACCTTGAGTAAATACAAAAAAGAGCTTACTGCATTGATCTCAAGTCACAATTCAGTTCTTCTGTAGATGAACAGAGAGAGTGACAGATTTATTTCGTTACTTATTTCACCAATCTTCAAAATTTCCAACCGGGGTTCTTTTGTTCGATTCTGTTAGTTTTCCAAAGTTACAATTCAGTCTTTCTTTAGCCTTAGAAATCTTCCTGCTTTCCTTCTCACCTACGTCTCTTAGTTCTGGGATGTCAAAGAGCTTCTTCATTGGCGTGGTAAGAAGCTCAGATAAGCTTTTCAAAGAAATATCGGGGTGTGCGTAGGATAAAAGTTCAAAGTACTATCGCTGCACAGTCCAGTTACGTCACACGGTTTGCGTCTCCACTGCGCGGTTCTCAGGCGTGGAGTGGCAGAACTTAAGTCGGTGTCCTGAGGTATTCATAAAACAAAGCAGCAGACCCGTGAAACTATTAATAAACATATTCTCCTTCCAGTTTCAACTCGCCTTGTGCAGGAAATGTTTACTGGAGGATCCTCCATCCGTCGGTGAGTGTCAAAGCGTCACTGGGACAGCAGTCGGGGCGAATCTGTGCGTTGGACGTCCGATAAATATAAAACGTATGGAGTTGACGAGGCAAAGAAACATATTCTGTCCGTATTAAAAATATTATTTGCCAGGGGGAGTACCTTGTAGTTCTCTAATTTCTTTTATCTTTGGTTTACGTTATATTCATTTGTTTTCCTTCTACCTGTAAGTCAGTGACGTAAGCGAAACGAGCGGATTGGTCCCGCCTACTGTATAAGCCAGCGAAGAACAGAAGATGCCCACGCCTTGTTAATGGTTCCTCTCCGGTTACTGTCAATCACTGAGATACAAACTCGTAGAAAGAGTTAGTGCGTCTATGCGACAAACCAAGAGAATTTACGTAAACAAATATTCCATCTTGGTTTAGAGGAAAAGAACGTGGAATGAAACCAAGAAATGCCTACAAATATGAGGATAAGGAATGGAACATACTTCAATCTGTAAATTGCATACATGTATTACATGCATTGTTAGTAAACATATGATCTGTAATCTAACCCACACACCACCCGACAGAAACTGAGTAAAATCTTTAAAATTTTTGAAGTTTATCTCCTAGGATTTTCACCAAGGGAGTCCCAGTCAGCTGTAACCCAATGGGAATGGATTTTTCTGCCGAACACGTGTCAGACTATCACTTTCTCATAAATGATTCTGCTCATTGGAGACAGCGCAGGGTTAGGCATTGTTTCCTTAACACATTCATTTTATGTACGTCTCGAATTCCGATGTCCCCAATATAAAGATTTACCCCTACGTCACCTTACATGGTGTAAGACTTATGACGAAGGCAACTTAACCGTTACATTAAAACAGACAGGGAACAAATGTAATTTTCTTCAGCTCCCACGTGCTGATCTTCATTTTCTGGGTAGTAACACCTTGTGTACTTATAAGTGGATTCATGGGAAACGTCGGCCCTGAAGATGGAGACAGTATGTTACTGTAAAACGTAAACATCTACCAAGAAGTCGAAGAGAAATTACTGCCTACACGATCTCGTATAGTTCTTATATGATTCGTGAATTTGTAAATGAATTTGTGTCATCAAGTTCAGTGTTTGCGTAAGGGAAAGTAATGTTTACGATCAAGTTACGTCAACTGATGCGACAGGAAGGGAAGATGTTGCTTAGGGAGTAGGTGCAATGTTTATATCTTAATGGATGTTTGAACAGTTATAACCTTCAAGTAATACGGATGAAATTCAAGATCCCAGACAGAAAGTTAGCGCAGCAGTAACGCAGTGAAATTGTGTCTTAAAACAGCACGGTTCGAATCCCTGTTAGCTTAACCAGCTGCCCTTCTTCAGAATAATGTCGTAAACATTTGAACAGTTTGCATCCATTGTCCTCTAAATCTTTCTTTATTCGTCATTCACGATTATATTTACATTTCATTTGGATAGTTACATAAACTAAGAAGAAATAATCAAAATATTCATACCGAATATCAGCTTCAGGTGCAGAAACTGTACCAGAAAGTGAATTTCGTATCGAAATTACTCAATTATCTCGTAGTAAAAGTACTGTGAACTGCAATAAATCTAGCCTGTATCCGACAGGGATTCGAACCAGACACATCCTCATTTTGAGTTTAACCATATCTTTCAACCACCCCACTTTCTCGTCCTGAACCAGAGTAAATATTATTATTCATATGTAGTTTTATGCTAAGTAATGAAAAAGTTTTATTGCAGTAATTTTCAAGCTCAACACAGTATGTCATAATTCATTAACACGTGCGATTTATAGATATACATATTAAAATGTAATGTATAGATGTTGGTTACAATCTTCCATTTATCCTATAACTAAATAAATATTAAAGTTTCGATAAACATTTTTTTTATTTTCGACATTTTCTTAATAATTATAATTTTATTTATAAACTTATTAATTTGGTATTCATATTTTAGACCGCATCACAATTAGCTCTTAGGCTACAAGTTATTTATTCACCGGGAGTTACTTCTGCGCCACTTATAAACGCCACAAAAAATATTGCTGCAGGTACTCGCTAAAATTACTCGTGATTACGTCAGTGAGCTGTTAACTCTCTCGCTCGATACAGCATTAGCTTTGCACTAGATGGATGGAATCAAAATAACGAGAAATATCCAGAAACCTGTGGATGACTGCCGCGCCTTGTTGCTCTCGACGAGCAAAGTATGAATTTAGGTCAACACGTTGTGTGGATCAGGCAAATTCTAAATTGTGTTCTACGGTGAAGAGATTGTGCGACGCGGAAGTAGCGAGCAGTTATCGACTGTGACGAAGATAGCAGTGCCATCTGCATTCATAAGAAGGAAACACTCATACCCAATGTGAAGCCTTGCATCTTTTATCAAGACTAATTTTTGAAGAAACAGAGCATTAAACAATTAAATATTATTATTTTTTAAAAAAAATAAATTGCGTGTATCAATTTTTAAATTTGAAACGTAAGTAATTTTAAACAACATTATTTTAAGCTTGTGTATAGAAGGAAAATAAAATATTGTATCAATTAAATATTAATTGTAATAATGAATAGATTAAACTCACAGTTTTTCTTTTCAAGTTTTAATTAAATATTTCTCTACAGAATAATAGCTAATAATGTGAAACTTTGATTCTGTAAACATAACTTAAAACGTACAAATGTCGACGTATCTTTGAAATCTGATTAAATCCAAAAACGAGAGTAAATGAACTGGAGAGAAAGAATTAAGATACACAAAATAAACATGATTTAATTTATTCTGTGATGACAAAACATGTTCATTTTATCTTTGAATCACGAATAAAAGTCTGAACGAGAAATATAGTTCAACCAGCTCCGCCCACTTTGTGATGTACAGTTATAGGCTTGTACTAGTTTCAGATAATTTAATTAATATAGCAACGGGCCTACATTTCCTGTCAAAGGGATTTACAAAGTTCTCTCACCTGCAGCCTAATGACAACATAGCCTCTAGGAATAGAACCAACCCCCCCTTGATCAAATATGATGTGGTGGTAGCTCCTCCTACGACATCCATTACATCCATTTACTTTGACCTGGAATATAAAAACTTCTTAAAACTTTTATTATTAAAAACACGTCAGAAAAATGTTCTCTGCAGCTTTAACGTCACAGCACAACCAAATAACTCGCCAATCGGTACCCCAGATATACAAAATTATTAGGTTATGTGTTCAGTTAAAAAAAGGGACTGAGAAGTTTCAATATAAGTTTAATTCATAAAATATTCAGTAATAAACCTTGATCGGATACGGTAATACTTCTGGATCACCTCCAGACACAACTGTGTTGTCTACTATTTCTTCTCTGACCGATGTAAACATCAAAAGCATCATTCAAACAATAAAGTTGATCCATTATATGAAAATATCTGGACACAACCTCCAAAAAACTACACTACGAAAAATTGTAAAAAATTGTAATTGAGTTTTAAATTTAATATAATTTTACACCTGATGATGGTTTAATAAAACCGAAACATATTGTAACTGTTCCAATTGTAAATCGATTATTCGATATGGAACACAGAATGATATTTTAATTATTTTAATTATCTTATTTTAAATACATTGTGATTTGACGGAATAACCAATTAATTTAATTTTAATAAGTTTAATTCTCAAATCGCTTACAATAATTTTTTAAAAAAAGGATGTTAAAAAGACTAGTCTAAAAAATTATCCCAGAAATGTTTATTCGTAATATTTCAGTGGGCCGCTTAGTTTTCGTGAAACTAAAATAATATGTTCTCAGTTTTATCAAAAATATTTATTTGAACAAAATATAAATCAACGAAATCCTGTAAGTGTTTGTTTAATGACAACGCAAGAAGAATATGTTCCTCTGTTTAAGGAATTTGATTATTTTTAGTTCGATTCTAAAAGTTTGTGACGACATTGCGTTGCTGAAGTAAAGATTTTTCTGGATATTTTCCATCGTCTAATAATTAAAATCATAAAATTCATGACGTTTCGGAGATGGGACTCTATCTCCGTCTTTACGTAGACCTACTCAATTGATGGAGCTAATCCCTATCTCCGGGCGAAACGTCGTGGATTTTTCGATTAGTTTTAGTATAACTCAATTGTATCTGTAACAGAGAATCACAAAGGCTAATGAAATATTCGTATTTCATGCAGTAAACGTTCCTTTCTATTTAAGTACGCCACATAACCAATCAAGTTGAATTCTTCTTTGTTAAACAATCAATCAATGGATGACTCAGTCTTTCAGTGTCAACTTTTAAGTGTTCTGACGTGTTACGGATTCTTATATTTGGTTTATCACCTTTTCATTGGACTTAATAAATCTAGATCCACTTGATGGATTCCTATGGAACCTGACACGAATATCTAAGAGATCTGAGGTCACATTCATATTGCAAGTTATCAATCCAATCACCTGCCATCAATTATACGAGTATTAGCCTCGAGGTTGTGGGAAAAATCTGACGTTAAACATGTCGGTCGCGCGAAATCCACATTTAACTTTCGGTTTGATGACAATAACGAACTAATGGCGACAAATATATATTAAATGTTGTACGTACACGTAAAATTAACATAATTACAAATTATGCATGGAGAGTGGTTTTATAAATTGACATTTATAGCCGTGGTGACGGCGGAAAACTTTGTAGCAAATTTAATGAAGCCAGTATAAGTACTACTATAAATAATGAACTAGTAAACTGTATAAATAGTCGGCCGTAATTCTTGGTAACCTAACTGTATTTAATGGAGCTTCGGGGAGGAGTGGACTTCGTAACTTATTCTCTTAACTTCTCGTCTGTTGGATAATGATACGAGGACGATACGCGCTCTAAGTCAGTAGTGTAGCCTGCTAGTGGCCGGAGACTTTCCATTAAACAATAGACAGAAACAAGCTTAGTCTGAGCCTGTTTCAGAGCTATAAGTCTTTTCGCAGCGTTTAGACCATATATCTTCTTCGTCTTCAAGTCCCGTTCTGCAAATTGGGCGCAGATTGAATTCCTATTTCCCGTTTCTTTCCTAGGTCTGATACTGGTTTACATTCAAACTTGTTACACGCTAAATCCTGTCCTGCCATTCCAGTGGCGTTGCAAATTATTGCATCTTGTCAGACATTTCTTTCAACTAAGTTTAGTCTAGCTATTCCACCGTAGAGTACAAAATTTTCTGTTTTAGTATTTATATATTTATCATCTATATTTGTCGTCATGTTTATTTAAGTCTGTTTTAAATACACATTTACTACTGCAAGAAGATAAGCAAGTATGAATTTTAAGTAACAAAATAATACACATTATCTTTTACCTGGCATTCTGTTAAAAATATATTGAATCCAAAATATTCTAAATCGTTCTGGAGCGAACTTGTCAAAATACTTGTTTTTTTTTGTTTTTTCAAAAGCTTCAGGCCAATAATTGAATTAGCAATAACCACAATTTATTCAACCGTTAAAGCCCTATGTAAATAATATTTAATAACTGAGTCTGTACCGCAAAGAAAACACAACACCTTTTTATTACGCAAATATCAACTGGTTAACACTATTTGAAAAAACGATCGATGGATACAAAATGAATTGTTACTGATTATTGAAGCAGGTGGGACATGTATTTGCCATTGGCCTTTAAAAACTTAATTATAAAATTTGCTAGTTCATTTACGTCCAGTAGTGCAGTCTCTGGCATCTTTAAATTTGCTGGAAATGACTTCGAGGTTTCATGCTGTAAGCATATTTGTAACTGTTAACACAAAGGAGAAATTTTTAGGTATACATATGATGTCTTCATATAAAATGTCATATTTCCTGATTCATTAATTACAGCCATCAAACAAAACTCCATATTAAATTATGATCGTTGACAAGTTTCTTTATGTTTTAAAAAATAATAATTACTTTGCTAGAAGAAAATATTTTAATCTATTACCACGTTTTCAGATCCGACATTAAATTATGGACTGTTAACATAATCTCACGTATCCGCGTGACTGCTTCCAATAGCAGAAAATCTAGAAATGTCGACGAAAACTCGTACGTTATTTCTGGGACACATAGACAAGTCTGCCTTTCCTAATGAACAATAAACATTCGGTCGTAATTATACACAGAAATGTCTACGGTTGATCTCACGATATACGATGGCATAGAATATTTTATAGTTATGTAGAGGTAAAGTGGTATAAGTGCCGAACACAGACGTTCATGTGCACCTCTGTAAAACGGAATTATCACTAACTTTTTACATTCATTTCGAGATACTGATGTAAACTGAAGAAACATCACACAGTGGATATATTACCGGCAATGTATGAAATCCGGAAATATATAGAATACATAGGTAATGTATAGAATGCCTAAGTCAGTTGGCAAAGTATGAAATATATCGTAATGTTAATATTGTTTGGTTGTGTAAATTAAAATTAATCAAAATCGATTGGATGAGCTGTCAAGATGGAGGTTGTGCAAGATAATAGCGAAAACACCAAGGTACTGAATCTGAACATAACAAAAGTTTTGAGAATTAAAAAAAGTTTTTATATTAAGTTTTTGCAAATATTAAAGATAAATAAAACTGTATAAACAGTATTATAGAAACCTCTTTGTTATACACTTCGCCTAAAGAATCTGAGGCATTTTATAAAATTCCTAAGTATTCTATATAATTTATTTTATTTAGTGTTCTGTCTGACGACAGGTCCATATGAACAGGATCCTTCCATCCTTTTCTCGGACTGGGACCTGTTCATATACGTTCTTGGCAGATGATCCAGAAGTGGTTTGCCATTGCCTTCTTCTGTGTGTGAATGGAGTAATTGTTGGGATGCCACGGAGAAACCGGGGGAGCCCCCGGAGGAAAACTCCGTGTTGCCTAGACCACGGCCTTACCCAACACAAGTTATAAATTCGGGCAACGCCGGGAATCGAACCCGAGACCCCAGTATTCTATGGAATACCTAAGCAAAATATAAAATAAACTGTTAGTTTAATATATTGCCTAAAATTCTATGCATTTGTAAATTTACCTGGGCATTCCATAGAATGTCTTAATTTCATACTTTACCTACTGATTTTAGGCATTCTATACATTTCCGGATTACATAGTTTGACGTTAACAGATACGCTACCATTTATATTACAAGTTTTAAGGTACCAACGTTGTACAAATTCTGACTCTTGCTACGCCACTGAAATTACCGAGAACAGATTACGTTACTTTTTGCCAGCTAGAAATCTCTTTCGATGCCTATTCAAGCTCAGCAGCAGAAGGGAGTTTGATGTGTTGTTCCCTCCGTTTTCTAAAGCCGAAATAAGGTTTAAAAAGATTGAGTCCCACATGTGAGGTGGAGTAATAAGAATTCAGACTGAATATATACTCCATTCTGTTGGATTTGTATGTATACATCGTTAACGCTTCGCTGCCTGCTGCTAAACCCTCTACGTCAGGGACTCTTAATCAACGCCTACCGATGTGATTTGAAAGGCCAGCATATATTTTTCCGCTACATCCTGTCACTCCGTACGAAGACAAATGGTTAACCGACACCAGGAAAAAGGCTTTGTTAATGCACGAACCATTGCTGTGAGCAAATGTTCTGCTTCATGAAGAACTTCAAATCAAGAACTACAGTCCACAGACCAGGAGAAAATCCCTGCTATGAATTCGTTATACGCGCATGCGCAAGATTTCGCGGTGAGTGACGACCAATCCTAAAAGTATTCGTTCCACAACCACTCAACGAACAACGGACGACAGGCTTTCATGTGTTCTAATGGGTACAGCTTTAAGATTACTTCACAGTGGCACAGCGATTTAATCTAGAATATTATCGCAACACCCACAGAACACATTAGAGGTGCGCTCACTACACGCTACTCGTAACGGCTTGATGTTTTCAGTCTGTGTAGTAGCGTAAAACTCTGACGTATCACACTTCCCACCAATAGCAGCCATCTAGTCCGCCTGGTAGTAAACATTCCCCCAGCAGGGTTTTTCTCGTGATCTGTGGACAGTAGGATGTGCATCATGATGACCGTGGAAAGATGCTATCGAATCCCAGCTACAGACAGGAACGAAACCTTACACTGAAAGATTACTCGCGTTACAGCCGCACGAAATATCTCTCGAAAACCTCGTTAATGACTCTCTGTGGAAAGAAAACTATTGAGTAATATGAGAACGTGTTATCAGTATGCTTAATTTAGTAAATTTTTTAGTACACTGCAGTGGAGTTTCAAGATGTCTTGCTGTCCGTCTCCTCGAGGTGTTGTTTTCATTGGAAAGGGCTTTATTCATTTATTTATTTACTTTTTGTGCCAATGAAGCTTTCGCCTCAATGGTTTGTATTCCATTGATGTTCTACTGGACTTCGTTCTGTACACGTGTCATAGCCAATTAATATATTTCTCAGACAATGAGCGTTCGTTTTATGTGGTCTTGTAACACGGAGTAAATATGGCAGAAATTTTTATGTGTGCTGCATCCAATTTTTCTTGCCCTTAAGTACCATGACATGAAAGCTCATGAGGAGAAATTTCAAAGCTCCATTCTTTATTTATTTATACATCAGATGTTAAAACAGCTTCAAGCTTCAGGCTGCATTATCCCTGTGAAAGAAACACTGTACTCACTGGGCATGAAGCTAGCTGGGTCAGAGCTTTCTACACTCGGTGAGGATGAAGAGGGAAATTGCTGCCATTAGACTGGAATCGACCTCCGGTCCTTAAACCCACGGGCTCATGTTTACTACCACAAAAACGCAGAATAAATTTACATAAATTTGGGGTGGCTGTGTGTGTGTGGAGTGGAATATTAAGTAAACCTGCTCTTGATTAAAATATGCGGGTTAATAACTACGCCTGGCTAAATCCTATCTGTGAATGAGTCGAGGAAAATAGTTTTAGTGTTACAACTTCACTGCACAAAAACGAAGAGTTTAATATGAAGACATCATATCTGAAACGTCCGAATATTTCAGCCTTCAAACACAGCTGATGTAGATAACATTTATAATTATTAATCTGCATTAAACTCTGTTAGTATAATTTTAATAACAATTCTTTATTCAAATAAATCTAAAATTTAAATGACGCCAAATTTTCGAAAACAGACCTCCGTGTAAGAAGGGTGGGTATGTGACAGAGATTATAATTAGAAAAATTGTCTTTTAAACTTGTTAATAAAAGACAGCGAGATTAAATAACATACTTTTATTCACGCCTTAAAGAAGCTAATTCCTGTACTGGCTTCAAAATGTAATTTCCAGGATATCGGTGGTCAGTTTCGCACTCTATGTTTGTAATTATACATCATCTTCAGCTGTCCGTCCTTATCATTCTCTCTGCCCTTTCTAAACATGCTGCTATTATTCCTAAATCGGGTGTTTCAGCGTTTTCATTCGTCTAATCACGTCCCACACATCCACCGATTCTTAAGCACAGGAATAATGTAACAAATGAGGGAAATAGAGGAATAATTGTAACAAATAAGAGAGATGTAAGAAATAAAGACGATACTAAACGGTTTCGATGTCATAAAACGGGTGCTTTGTCAGGGAAGAGAAATTTTGTAAATTAGTATTCCAGTCACCCTGCAGTTCAAACAGTTTCGAAATACTGACGAATTAAAATGGCTGTAATGTTACGTGATATGTAAAAGAAATATCAGATATCAAAGAATTCCGTATTAATGTTACGCTTTGTCTAATCATTCTGATAAAAAAAACTTATGTACATGGTAATTACATTATACAGAGCGGAACAGAATGCAGTATAACATTTTGAAAAAAAATTTGTGATCAAACTAGTAGTAATACCACACTTAAAAAAATCAGCCAACGTAAAAAAATGCTACTGTTAATTCTTTATAAAATTCATAATCTTTTTATAATAATGGCAACAGATAGGGGTCCGAAGATGCTGAAAAATTTGTACCGTAACGTAGCTGGAACATCTGAGCTGTGAAGAGATTGTGAAGGTGCTCATGATTGTGTTTCATTAATAAATACTCATCCGTGTTCAACCTAAATTTGCGGTAATATTAACGAAATAGACAAAGGGTGTCTGGAAACTATGCAGCGCAACCTTATACAAAAGCTTAGAAAATAAAGAAAAATGTATTTACAATCGATAACTTACGAGTGACTGACAGACTAATTCATCACAAAACAATCTCCAAAACTGCCTTTAAAAGTTGACGTAATTTTCCAGCATTTGGTGATGTGTCAAAAGATAGTGCCACAACAAGATGGCTGGACTAACGCTAATGACTGCTATATTGACACGTAAGTTTCATTTTAATAATATCTGGTATCTGAATTTAGGTACAACTTTAGTTCTCGGCTTTAAATATATGAATCAGGTTATAATCTACAAGGCAAAATTTTTTGAAAAACATTTTACGTCACAAGTCATAATTATTAGAAAGGCTCAGGAAATTACTTGTTTTTATTAATCACGGATGTTTTCAGACAAAAAATTCTGCTCTACGGTATTCATTCTTCCTGCGTGCTACAATCTCCGCCCATTACATAATTTACTTCTTCTTCAGAGTACTTTGCTCTGATAAAACCTCAAACTCCAGAAAGGGTTCACGATTCGCGGCGTTTGAGTGCTAATACGGAACCTGTTGCTAGGTGACAGTCAGCCAGTGTAGACGTAGGCTGTAATGCTGCTGACTTTACAAAGTACTCTGTTTTCTCCATGTTCAAGGCGAAGTTGTCTAAATAATTGGAAACAGCGTCGTACTGAGAAAGACTGTTTATTTTATATGCAAGGTGCAGTGGTGACGCACCTGCCCATAAGACTCGTCGTCATCCGCTGTTAAAATGATTCACTCAAAGTGACAGACCAGTTTCATCACGAAAACAGAGAGCTTAGTACAATAAGAGCCTTCTTTCAAACAGCAGCATTCATAGAATGGGTATCATTAGCAGTAGAACTGTCCAAGCTGAAACCTAACTCGACCTACAAGCACTCCTCTGCACAACCGCAAAGCCATTCAAATACGCTGTATAGAAACATGGCTGCAAGGTCGAGAGCAGATTCCCTGCTTAGGCAGACAATAACACTTGCAGTAATAGCCATATTAGGTTTAATGCGTGCATTTCAGCGTTGATAATAATCGGAATTTGTGATTTCGTATGCGAATTAATTATCAATAATATTTTTATTATGTTAAATTGGTGCGTTATAACCAAGGGAGATAATACGTGGGGCCTACGATGGTTAAGTTCGGGGTGGGAGGAGTGTTGGATTCCATTAAAGATTGGGTATTTTTTGACTACCTCTGCGACTGTCAGCTTCTCAAGAAGAACTATGCTGCATGGACTTGTTATTGAGTATCATAATACGCGACATTTATATTTAGTCTGTGAAAATAATTATATATTACTTTAAAGCAAGTCATCCAGCGTCCAAATACAAATAATTTCCCTCTGCTGTTTGATTAGACCAATTTTCATTTATATTAAGGTTTTACTCTTGAATTTTATAATTTATCCTAATCTAGTCTCATAGACATTTATGGGCCGAGTGAGAAGCCAGAATGTTTTTATGAGAGGAGAAGTGTTCAGTGTTTTCTTTATATTATTGCAAAACAAAATTCCTTTATCCATTCTCAGCAACAAATTCTGTTGCACGAAGGAAAATTTAAAACGTCAAAAGTTTGTGCTGATTACAAACGTAAAGTTACTTTTTATTGAACACGTATCTTTTATTCCATATTTTGGTTAACAAACAATTTCAGCATAGATTTATGAATATTTTACAGCTTATATTACTATTTTATGAACGTAAGAATACCAATAAGCCTAACTCTGGTTTTGTAAAACCAACTTCTCAGCGCTTGTTCATTCGCGTTTAAAAATGTCCTTCCATTACATTAGCCTACGGCTTAATTCGGGAATTGGGTTATATAAAATAACTTCTAATTATGACAACCTACTATTGGCCTCTTATTTCACACGTGCAGACCTATATCTACTTTTTAAATTAGCTGAGAGGAATAGAGTGCTGTGTGAACTATAGGATAACATTTCAGTGTAGAAAGAGTTACTTCCACCAAAATCTCCCTCCTTTGTTCATGCATTAAAACGTGTAAATGCTGTACTTACCTTTCCATGTACAAGCGGCTTCCATGTCACAGGCTTCTCTCTACCGTTGAAACAGAAAGAAGCGATAGTTTCAAAGCAATCAGAGTATAACACACGAAGCAATATTTAAATTTACACTTCTTCACATATGTATGTAACGTTTTCACTTCCAGTAACACAAATATAAGACGCACTTTACTTCTTAACAAAACTGTTGCACACGCCACCGCCATCACAGTGCACAATGACGTTCACTTGTTTGTCTTAATCGGATAAATTCGGAGGAATGTTCGTCAGCCATCGGTAATGCCACACGATGACGTAGCAAGGAAAAGTGAACGACCTTGAAAATTCTCCCCCTGGAGGAATGAACGAGGAAAGAAATGAGTGATATATTTTGTCAAACGGACGACTTTGATTCTGGCAGGGGTCGCGTTGATTTTTTAAAAATTTGTTACAGAAGACATTGTATTAAAATGTCAAGATTTTTACAGTACGCCTATTTTTTTCATATGTTTACATACACATATTTTCTGTGATTCTACACCATTAAACTTAATATTAATTTAGCATTTCAAAAACTAAACAACAGTATAAATTAACATCTGTAAAATTGTCATGAGATATTTCATATCTTTATTTTTTATCGTTACGTGTTGGTTTTTGTAAAATTATAATTTTTTTAAAATAAAAATTTAGTATGACCTTCATGTAAAATACTAGTTATATTGGGCTAATACGACCCAAAATTTAATTCCGCCGTTAAATATCAGCGTATACTACCAATATCAAATTTTATCCATATCTGTGGAAACATTTCTGAAATGAACACTACATACATAGAATAAAATTTTTCTTGGATATTATCCATCGTCTAGTAAATATAAAACGTAAAACGACGTTTCGGAGATGGGACTCTATCTCCGTCTTAAGGTTCCTACTCAGTTGGGCCCACTAGATAGAGTTAATCCCTATCTCCGGACAAAGTAAAAATTGAAAGTCCCAGAATAAAAAGGCATTACCACACCATCCATCCGTGGGACGTAAAAGAATAGTATGTAGAAATCAAAATTCATAAACACGATAAAGCCAAAAAAACAAAACTCACAAAAGGTGGGAATAAATACACATGAATATTAATACGAAACTCGATGCCCAACTTGGATTTCTTCAAAGATTACAGGTCTCCAAATAGGAGATAAATCCAAACTAGGCTGGCTGATAGGATTGGCGAGTAGTGCCATGTGTGCTGCCTCCTTGTATTTTCTGTAGATGGTATTGGGTTCTGTTAATAATACTCTGGCCCCATCCCAACAGACATGATGATCTTCGTCGTACGCATGTTGGGCCAATCTGGATTTCTCCAGCAGGCCCTGTCTGAAATTATATTTGTGTTCCTTTAAGCGTACCTCCAGAGTTCTGATGGTTTCGCCGATATATCATCTACCGCAATCACACGGTATTCCATACACACACTGCCTAGTCTGTCTCTCGGCTGTTAGGGATTAGCTCTATCTAGTGGGCCCAACTGAGTAATATAATAATAATAATAATAATAATATATTTGGTTTAGAACTATATACAGAGATCTGTGGCCGCCTAACACCAGGTTTTCACGGCCACAGTCCTTACATACGTAGCACTATTAGCACTACTGCTTACTACAACTATTCACTAATGCTACTCTACATGACTATTCCTTAATCCCTAATACTATTTACATAACTCTTCCGTATTGCTCTCGTGCCTTCTACCCCAGTGGCAGTTCTAAATTCCTAATTTTGACCTGTCTTTTACATCTTACTTTGTACAGAAATTTCCCCACATCCCTGACCTCCGTGTCATTCGTAGTGCTTAAAATTTTCTTGAAGGCCAACTCTTCACCAACGGTGAACCACTTGTTCCTCAGGAGCTGTTCCCTCCACCTCCCGGTTTCCGTACACTTTAATAGTATGTGAATCTCGCTTTCTGTCGCCCCACATAAAGGGCATATTTTCCCATCCATGCCCCCCCTCATCCCTCTCAGCTTCCAAATACCCGCTCTGAACCATGCCCATCCCTCCCTCTCCACCCTCGTACAGCAACCAATGTAACCCTGTCTACCCCACCCTGATTTCATCTCCCCGTACAACGCCAAAGATCTCTTTTCTCTAATTTTAGCAAAAACGTTCTGTCGTTCTATGGCGTTGCACCTTTCCTTTAAAATTTCCCACGTCCTGCCCACACTTCTTTCTTGCGGATCCTGCCAAATATACCCCAACCCTAATTTATCTAATTCCTCTTTTACCCCCTTAGCCCATCACCCAATTTTCAAGTTCAGTACCTGCCAGTCGTAGCACCTCCTTACTAAATCCTCCCTATCCATTTGCAAAATCCTTAACCAAAATTTTGTGACCAACCCTAAAACCTTGCTCCTCCTGCTGTCTCTCCCCAGTTCCACCCCAACTGAGTAGGAACCTGAAGACGGAGATAAGAGTCCCATCTCCGAAACGTCGTTTTACGTTTTATATTTACTAGACGATGAATAATATCCAAGAAAAATTTTATTCAATTGACTCTTCACCATCGTCAAGAAGTTTTAGATTTGAACTACATACATAGTATATATTCCCAGATTTCGTTATTTTTATAACAAATAAATCATTATAGAAATGCAACGTTTCGACGTGAGCACAAACTAGCATGTTAAGTTGGAATTTCTATAAAACATAACTAACAGCTTTATTTAAAGAATAACTACAAAGTAGAATAACAGCAGGGCCAACAAGGGACTGCTTATGCACTAAAGTCCAGTCATATACAGAAACAATGTCGTAAAGCTTAACACAATCCCCAGGAGCATAGTTTCGGAAGGAACAACTCAGAATTCAGAACAGGAAGTTAATATAATGAGGTCAATGCACGAAAAAGATTAAATGGCAACGATGACGTCATATTTTTTTTTAAATACAAGAACCAGAAGACGTGCATCGAATTTCCTCTGCTGAATCGCAAACCAGCACCAGAAATGTAAATTAGAAGATTTTTGCGATGCGTAGTGTAACAGTCAGAAATGGTGTCGAAATGTGGACCGCTTCCAGCATGCACCGTTCTGTATCTAGCAGATCTGATCTGCGTAGCAACAGCAGGTGTTCCTGTATTGACACGTTCGACAAGTAAACTGGAGGGACACATCTGGGCTAAAGCCAGTTTGCAGTATGGAGCAAAGAGACATTCATTAAGCCATACATCAACGTTGTTAATAAGAGGAAGTTTATCTTCATTAACATATATATTAATAATGACTTTAATAATAATAATATTTCGTAACGCGTGGATTCGAATGGCGGACCTCCGGGATAAAATCGAGCATTAGTGTAGGTATTAACATTAAGACTAATACATTACAGTTTCTCCGTGGCATCCCAACAATTACTCCATTCACACAGAGAAGAAGGCAATGGCAAACCACTTCTGGATCATCTGCCAAGAACGTATATGAACAGGTCCCAGTCCGAGAAAAGGATGGAAGGATCCTGTTCATATGGACCTGTCGTCAGACAGAACACTAAATAAATATATAAATAAATACATTACAGTATTGTATTATTTATGAAACTAAACATATAAATAAATAACAGTATATTATTAACTAGTATTTTCTGCAGAGTAAAATTTGTACATGAAACGAAAATATTATAATTACTGTAATAAAACTTAGTATTGTTAGAAACATTATAATTTTTTGTTGTATCTTCGACACTGATAACACGCGTTTTAGACTGTTTTAAGTGTATTTGTGTTGTACTCTAAGCATAAGTGTTCATGTGCTTGACGGAAAAGGATATCATTGGAGGAGTAAAGCTCAAATGAAATACATAAATTATACGGAACAATTTTAATTGTACATTTTTTCAAGACAATGAGAGTCAAAATATATGCACAACACATATTTTTATATATACACTATAACATTTGTTTTAATCTTTGCTCAAGGATTATTAATCTAAGTAATCAGTCTCAACCAAAACATTTTGTACCACAAGACAAAGGAAAACAGTTACTATATTCAGATATAAAATATTATTTTTACGATTATCTGTATATAGTTACAGTATCGTAAAAGAAGACTTTAATAGGAATATGTGTAAAATAGTCTTTAGTTTTGAAATCGTTATGGGGTTAAATAAATAATTTATGTTTATATTTTTTTATGATCTACACAGCACATACACAAAAATGTTATTTAATAAGTGGAATTTAATACTTTTAAGCATATATCACTTTTAAAAACCACTTAGTTCAGACATACAGAACACCACATTCTGTCATGTTTCGTGATATTTTTTATAAACTATTACGCGTATTTCTAACATTCACAGTCGAAGCGTTAACTAAAACATTTATTACTGCTGATGAAGTGAAATAGTTTCCTGGTTTGTTTATCGTACCCTTGGGCTCAGGAAGAATGCGATACCGAAGCCAGATTTGCGGTGATATGTACTCGAGTTACTGCTCAGAACTTTAATTACTGTCTACATGATATATGAAAGAACAGTTTTGTAATAATGTTAGCAACCACAGAGCAGGCAGTTTATCGCTTGGATACTTCTGCAACATCTGTGTCAGCGTTATCATCACTTCGTAACAAGGCTGTTTATATTCTGCTCGAATCTGCGTGTCATATGAGACTAACAGGGTAATTAGTATATAAGTAGCGTCCTGCCCAGAAAAGAAATTCCGAAGCAGGGCAATGCATATATTCCCTAAATGCAAGTGAAATTACTTTAATTAAGTATGCAGTATTAAATAATATTCATACTATTAATGGTCTGTCTCCTGTTTACAAAATTAGAAACTCTGTTCATTTCGAAACACACGCTTCGTTAATTTGTAACGAAAAACTTTTTTCCATTTTTAAAACATTCCAAAATATTACATTACGTATAGGCACAATACAGAAAAAAAAAACTTTATTCCAATTCTGATATATAATCAACATACACTGAAAACTGTTTAGAAACAAGTAATGATCCAGTTTAGAATGATACTATGTATCTTGAGTTATTTAATAACTCTGTATCGACTGTTGGAATATTATAATTATAAATAAAATAAACTTATTTGTAAGAAATTAATTGTAGCATATTTTAAAACTTTGAACCATGAATTTAATCAAAATAATATTTAAAAAATTCAGTTGCTTTCTGAAAGAAACGCTTTGTAATCGTAAATATTAATATGTTAATATTGTTTGGGTTAGTAATTGCTGTTTATTCTGAGATTCATATGAAATTCGTAAATATATTCTGTATTCAAAATGTTGAGTTTACGGTTGTTGAAGCAAGTGATATACGTAGTTAGGCTCCTTAAGGCTTGAGGTACTGTAGCATGTGAGGAAGACAACGTAAGGCGTAACTCTAGGTAGCCACAGAGACCTCTAGATCTTCATCGCTAAGGGCAGAAAGTTGAATGAGACGGTGGTCATGTCAAGCCGTCTCTTCCGTCCTGACTTAAGCCTATCAAAATGAAACTGCAGTTGAGGAAGCGATACTTCTCGTCTACAGAACACGCCATTTTTCCTCGGTTCTGATTTTAAATATGTCGATAATTTCCGGAAAGTAACTGTCATGTAGCTAGAGACTTCACACAAAAGTCTTAATGGAAGTTTGGTGCTCTGATGTTCTATTTATTTACGAACTGAAAGTAAAATATTTGTATGAACATTATACAGTTGCAGACACGAACGAGAAGCGAAGTACGGCGAAAACATTTCTGGTTAAGACACACTTATGTCACAGTCTCCTGAAAATTACGGCTATAAATTCCTCTAAAACGCTAGTAACTACCTAGCAGACCACACCTCGTCACTACTCAGAACACCAGAGTCTCATATAATGTCTTCACTTCTGCAGCTCACACTTTATTTTTGAGAAAACGTCTCTTTAATTTAACGCAGTAGTCCTACTGAAGAAACCATAATCAAGTCAAGACTATCCCCATCTTTTGTTTCCCAAGAGCCAGCCACCGATTCGTATTCTAAATATTAGTTGAAATCTGTCCACTATTATTTTCAATATTTCTTCATCTAAGATTCATTTAAATATTTTGATCTTATGTCAGAATGTCAGCTCGGAGACCGACCATACTTGTTAAAATTTTAATTCTTCCATATACTTTCAAATTCATTAAACAATTATAATTTTCTCATTTGACTATCTACTGTTTGAGCTGAGGACAGCGTCGTTGAAAGCTACAAACAAACAAACATACAAACGAAGGCCTTAAAATATGCCCTGACTGAATTCACTTTAATATATACGAACATTTTTTTCTATTATTTATCGGAAATCGCGTCTGATATTAATAAAGCGTAATTAATCAATCCACAAACCGATGGATTGAAGCACAGATTATGAATTAATTATTGTTCGATTTGTATCGAAATAATACAAAAATAAATCGTATTAGCTAAGTGATTAATAAAATTATATAAAGTAATTTTTTCCACAGTTTGTTATAATTTTTGAAAAATTACTTTGAAGACTAGGATCTGTGATAACAAATGGATTACGTAAAATAATACAACATGGTTAAAACTGGTTTCATTCATATCTTCTGCGAAAAAAGAACACTATTTACTAAAATAATATATAAAAATAAATATATCAATTTCGTAATTTGTAAAATCTAGTGTGTAGTTAATTAGAACCAAACAGTGAATACTCTACCATTAGCTTTATTTAGTATTCGAATTTTAATCTCTCGTGTTAGAAAAACCACGAAGACATTGTTTTGAAAATTGTTTAATACAAAGATAATTTTTAACCTATTTGTGTATACATGTTTACTGATAAGAGAACCGTATAGAGGGCATTTTCGTTCATAAATCGCTTCTAAAATTCCTGTACTTTCCGCAGAACGAGAGCGTTTAGGTTGCAGCTTTATTTAAAGCATATTTCTATAGGTCATTTATACAACGTTCTCTGACTGTACATTTGTGATCGACTCTTTGAACGTCACGTAGCTACATGCAGTCTGCTAACAGAGATTTTGCTAAAGCGATCGATCCATCAATCATTCACAGAACAAACATCTGCAAACTCACAGTCAGCTTGGCACATTTTATAAAAATATTCAGACTATTTTTCATTCATCACCTTGTAATCCCTGTAGCCCTAAACACTTTTATTCTAATTACATTTTATAGAATTGTTTTTAAAATTTAAAAAACCCCAATATGGCGACACATATAAATTTACACAGAAAATAAATTAACAAATTCGTAAAAAGAGAAATCTTCCATATTGTTTAATTTTATAGGACACAAGTTCGCTTTAGGTGACACGCGAACAATTACTGTGACCAAATTACACCTGAACTTAAAATAAACAGATATCGAAAGAAAATTTGTAGATCAGTGGACCAATTACAAAACAAATAATGATGAAGTATGAATATATTAGATAGAGACGTCTCTAACGACGTGGGAAAACATCACCACGACTGAAATCAACAAGGGTTTACATGCGTGGTTGAGACAGGTATCTTTTAACAATGTCCAAAACAACAAATTTTATCAGTTTATTTCGAGCTTTGACTGATTTTTCTCACATTTGATAATTCCTATTTTCTGGCTAAATGTAGAACATACCTCTGGTTAGATATACCAGAAGGAAAATAACTAACTAGGGGATTTTTAATTGCAAGTGTGTGTTCATTCGAACGCAGAATTCTGAAATTAATTGAAGAAGTTTTGACGTAAATGTTCTCATATAAGTCAGGACCTTCAGACACTACCCGTTTAAAAAAAAATTCATACTGAAAACAATAAATACAGAGAATAAAACATAACTTGATAATATCTTAACTTTAGTTAGTCTATTCCTGACCTTGCCTGACATAAGTCTTAGATCGTGAGGTACTTGCTGCCTCCATCATCAGTTAGATAATTACTGACTCTGAAATGTCGGTAATCTTATAGCAGACAACACGGCGTAATACACAGAAGAGAGCCATCTTGAGTCAGTGACTTTGCTTCGCCGACTGAAGAGGACTCTGTTGGTTACTCCTATTTTGTTACTGATATGTTGTCCTATATGGCATATTAATCCCATTTTAATGACATTAAACACCATAACGTCATAAAAATCGTACCCATAAAATTAATACAAGAAGTATTCTAATTATATTTTCTGTTTATTAAAATTTTCAAATAGCCTCTATACTGTGCGTGGAGTTATATATGTTTTTAAGCCGAATAATTCAGCTGTATAATATGAAAATGTAAACTGTTCTCAGATTTACTCACGACCGGTGACATTTTTTCGAATAAATTTTCAAAATTACGGACATTTTCCAGAATATTTTAAGCGTTGCTATCACAAGATGAACTAAAATACATGTTTCATATGCCATAAGACTATTTACACTGAATTTGAAATATATCACAATAAAATATCTAAACGTCAAGTTAAAATACTTCACAGAACAAAATACTTGTTGCTATTTTTTATTTCTTGGAATGTAACTTATAAAAGTATTACGTTTTTTACTCAACAAAGTTTCTAGATTATAAACAGAAGACGACAGAGTTGGTCACAGCTCAGACGTACGCATGGACCACGTTGGAAGGATATTTACATATATAAAACGGAGGATTAACATGTCAAAATCATACGTTGGAATATAATGACAGAAAAGTAAAAGGTACATTTTTAGTGGGACCTTGCAAACTCTCTGACGTTGTCATAAATCTAAATATTTATTTTTAGAAATATCAGAAAAATTGGGACTGCCTGTAGTACCGCTCTTTTTGCATCAAACCAACATGTTTTTTGTCGACAGATAATTTATTTTCTAGTGCAGTTACACGTTCTAACTAACTACAAACTAGTGCCTATTTAAATGTTCAAATTTCTAAATTTAACCACATTTTATCAAAATATTAAGAATTTCTATTAAGAAGACACTTTCTAGCTAAGTTATTTGCTATCTTATTATGATCACGTGGAATGAGAATTTCTGGATATAATTTATTACTAATTTCTCTTACCACATCAGAAGTTATATGTTACTTAGATAAAATTAAAGACGTGGAAATCTGAATTTTATGATTGTATATCACAATTATTACAACTGTAAATATTATAGTTTATTAAAATAGCGTCATTACCATCACATATATCATCGGGAAGTTCTGTACTCTGAGAACACAGTCGATGCTGAAGAGACTGCACAAGTCGATACATGACACAATAATTTTTCCAGATGTTGTTCGTGGCTATGAAACACGACCTTATACTTTGAAGGAAAAATAAAAATGTTAAATTTCAATTACCCGTAGCTCCGTTTCTGTTTTGAATCAGGAATATGTCAGTTAACATGACATTTACGAAAAGGTATGACCACAGAAATAAGACCTAGACGCATTGACATAAGTTAGCAGGCATTCTGTGTTGGAGGTTAAGATTCACTACGCGAGTATCTAGACCTGAGTGACATTACACGTAACATTTGTAACAGGACATCTCTTTCATTGAGACATATCTTTAGGAAACCGTTTATAGCATTGAGAAGTGGATTTAACTGGCTCAAAATTATGTCGAATGGCGGATCTTAATATTATTATTTCGTCATAGTTACACTGTGACCTATAAAAACGGTGTGCCGAAGTACTACACTGAGATTAAAATTGTAACAAGTAGATGTTTACGTAAATTTGCGTACAAGCCTATATGAAAAAAGTATGGATGCAGTGTGAAAATACATACAAATCCGTATATCGTCTTTAAATTTAAGCATGCAAATGTAATTGTGCATGTATTTACAAAGTCTAGTATGTTCTGACATCTTTTGTGTAAATCTTCCACTACTGTGTGGCTGATGGATAAAAGTTTAATAATTAGTGGGGTAACAATCGATTGTAATGGTACTGCCACATATAAATCGACCCTGATCTTATCGACGGTATTTTAACAGACGTATCGTTTGTCACAAAACTGCGTACATATCAGAAATATGATTTATTACAAATGTAAATACGAGAAATATATAATCCTTACCCTGTTATTAACAAGTTTTATTAAGAAACTGTCGACGTCTGCTATCAACTACGAAAGTTTGCTGTAAATAAACAGGTTCCAGGGTGTGGACTGAATTCCGCCGAAACTGCATCGTGGAGGGATTTTGTGAACACGGTAACAAATCTTTGGATTTCACAGCTAAGCGACAATCATCTTCCCAAGAACAACTCTACTCCACAAAAAAATAAAGGTATGTACCATCGTTTGAGTTTTATAGGTGTTGAATTGTAACTTCCATTATTCCAGCTGAGTAAGATTAAGTTTTAAGTACACAAAATTGTCGCAAGCAAAACTGAACTGAAATTTACTTAAACAAGAAGTCTGGCTTGAACTGTGACTAGCTATAGTTGGCTGAAGAGAGGTTTGTGCTCGTTTGCATTTAAAATAAATGTCACCGTCCTCTTCCATTCCAATCCTGAGATTTCTCTTTGAAATAGCTTTTCTCCACGGGTGGCTTCAAAGCGGCTGAGTAAGAGAGAACCGAGTAATGTAGTTCTGTTTCATTTGACACGGGCAATTTGTAACAGGGGCAAATTCACCAGGTGTTCTCACAGCGGTTTCATTTCACACACACATCGTCTGCATAACATTTTTAGAGGATACCGCATAGGACGTTTGCAACCAAAATTCTCCCAGAAACCTTTCGTCCGGCATTCGGCGAAATGAAGAACTACAGCGAGTTTTAACATCGTCTATGTGTTCTTAAAACCGTAACATTTCGGAAGCAGGTTTTTACTCCGGCCTTCAGGTGAAAGGATGACAAACATATTTGTTTAATACCCTGGTTGATCAGATCTGAGATTTGCTAGTCGAGGTTTGAGACTAACTGAAACGAGGTGTCGAATAGATTAGGCATTTTTTCTCCTTTCAACTAAAAATGAAAGTATAACCATTTCCGAAACGTCGTAATTTTTATACCACGTAGACGATACATAAATTCCGAGAGACCTTCACCAATTTCTGTGCATAATCTTCAGAAATCTTCACATTTCTGATAACAACAATATTCTCCACGCGAGATTGTTTGTCCATCCGACGGCCAAATAAAAACTACGTGCCCATCCCTAATTCAATTCATTTCAACTAATCTATTTAAGTGTTTCCCAACATAAAGAAGCCAATAACAGGAAAACACTGATGTAAACAATGATAACGGTTCATTACGTCCAAGAAATCTGCTTATCTGTTTTCGGGTCCATCTTTACGTTCAAATGATTTACTTCCAAAATAACTTAACAGATTTTTAAACAATTTGCCATTTTGGTACATATTAGCCCACTGTAACCACAATTTTGTGTAAGACTTAAATATAACTCATGAAATTTATATAAGAAACTCATTTTAAGAAAGGTTGGTTTAGCTATCAAAATTTCAACCACGGTTTTCAACCCACAATCCTTCTGCCCTCTGTATTAATTCGGGGGTTTATCGTCTTGTAATTTTAAATGAGGAATCCAATAGAAAATCATTTATATCACAGTGCTCTTCGTATCTACAACACGTAATTTTTAAAATATTATTTACCTTTTACATACAAATAATTTATTTGAATACGTTTGTAAAATTCTAATCTCTGTACTTAAAATCATGATATTCCTACTGCAGTAAACGTTTGGTATTAAGGGGAACTGAATTTGTTCAATAAATTAAGATTGTATTTTTCACTGGGGCTACAGTAAATTTATCTGACTCATACCATTTTGGTACGTGTCGGGTTTTTATAACCCCCATTTTATATGAAACTCAAATAGAAATAAACGATCCTTTTACAAAAAATGATCGCTGCAGAGAAATATACACGACACGTAAAACAACATCCCGTGAAAGTCTGTAACATGAGCAGGGGCGATTTAATTTTTATCGGGGTTTATGTTGTTTGTGTGAAAGAATGATCCTGAAAACATGTTGACGAACAGCGCAAAATACAAATTAATGAAAATAATTGATACAGCGAACTTTCTGTTAAACCAACAGAAGACCGCCGTGTGGCCTATACGAGGTGCGATCAGAAAGTTTCAAGACTGCGTGTATAAAAACTCGTACACTTATCTCAGATATTAAATTCATCCATCACCCTCGAAGTAGTTCCCCTGGGAGTGAACACAACGATCCCAGCGCCGCTGCCAAGCCTGGAAGCATCCCTGGAAATCTTTCTTTGTCAGCCTGTCAAGCATCATCTGCGATTCTGCCTGAATCTCTTCTATCGTCTCAAATCTCCTTCCCTTTAGCTGAATTTTCATGGTGCTTGACAGGCTGACAAAGAAAGATTTCCAGGGATGCTTCCAGGCTTGGCAGCGGCGCTGGGATCGTTGTGTTCACTCCCAGGGGAACTACTTCGAGGGTGATGGATGAATTTAATACCTGAGATAAGTGTACGGGTTTTTATACGCGCAGTCTTGAAACCTTCCGATCGCACCTCGTATATCAGGTCACTGAAGAGTTGTCGAAACAAAAGAGCATTATTCTAAAACAAATTTAAAGCTTATCTGTAGGTCTATTAAAATAAACTAAGCGTATATTTTCAAAACCAGCTTTTTGATTTATACCCGTATTTAGTAACAATGCATTTACTTTAAAAATATTCCCGTGCGTATTTCCGTTTTTTTTTATTTTGTTATCAGTTCTCATTAATTTTGACTTTATAGTTCCATGACAACGTATAAATTATATTGTTAAAAAGTCACGAGTGGATGACATTAGCTGCTAGAAGATGAAGTGGCACTTTTCTTTCGACTATCTTAAATAAGAAGCCAGATCCAGACTAGAAGGAAGTGTTAAATGACCAAATTATCAATACAAAACGCTGAATCCCTCCATCATGCCTGAGTAGTTTCGTGAAAGATTTTCACATTCATTTGATCATTTGAGTTTAGTTCCTACTGAGCATTACTCTCTCTTGTTTCGTATTGAATAAGTTTTCCGGTTAATCACTGTATGACTAAGGAGTCGCTTACCGGAATTTCCAGTAACTTTGCCTACATTATTTGAAGGACCTATGGACCTTTGTGTTCACGACGCTACGAATTCTATGTATCAGTAGAGACAGTGCTAAGTTAATACATAAATTACATATTATAAATTTATTATAATCTAAAATGCACAATTTAATTTTTGCACACTTATAAGTGATGTTTTTCTTTTGTCTGATAAAATATAAATTTTATCACGAGCTTCGTATACAGAATTCTGTGTTAGACGTGCAAAATTTTGGTAATTAGTTTTACATCCAAAAACAATTTTGTAAGTTCATTTACACGTTGGTCCGCAAATCCTCAGTTTTTGAACAAAGGCAAGAAGTTTCAATAAATTAGTGGAAAATATGAAGTGCGAAATGTAATCAAAATTAATTCTGTTAATCGGATATTGAAATTGCTAACAGCAAAAATTTAAGATCTCTCCCCTTGAAAGCAGAAAGCATGAAAAATCAAGTAAGCATAATTTTATCGAAAGGGATTCGAACCGGTGGTATGATAATACAAGGACCGACAAGTTCAGGATGTTAACCTGAGATTAAAAATTTCCATGTCTTCGTCTTAATCATTTTAAAGTAGCTTCCATCTGTGACATAATCCTGCTATCTGATGATACTTTAAACCAACACTCTGCAGTAAATCTCAACTTAATTTATGTTAAAACAGAAATATTTAATAAAACAACGCTTTTCATTTAAATATTAACATTAATAACGCAAACAAATTATTAATAAATTTAAAAATAATCCTGATAAAACTTCTGCAGTCTCCTCCTTCGTGTCACTCATCACAAGTTCTTTCAATTTTCACAAAAACTACAATTAGAATTGAGCATAAAAATGGAACACGGAACGAGTTTTAATTCTAATATTTCTATTTGCGTTCTGGTATCTACTGAAGATATCTCACACCGAAGTGCCTGTTTCTCCTCTTCAAACTGCGCCTTCCACAGAGAATTCTCTTGAAAGCATGACGGAACTCGGGACTAAATATCGTGTAAATGATGGGATTAAGCGTGGAATTAAAATAACCCAACCACAGAAAGAACGCGATCATGTACTCGTTGAATTCGTACGAGCTGTAGGCAGACAGGAGAATCGCCATTATAAAAAATGGCAACCAGCATATCACAAAAGCTCCGGTGATGATCGCCAAGGTTTTGGCTGCTTTCCGCTCTCTTTTAGAGTCGGCTGAGTCCTTTGATTTTCTCTTGGTAGGATAATGGTGGTGCTGCTGGTAGCTGGGGCTAATATTGCAGTCCGTCACTGTTGGACCGTCCGGCTCCAGTCCGTTTGCGATAGAACCTTTTTCAGGGCTGGTGTTTGTCGAGGACACGTTTGTGAAGGCGGTCGTTGTTTCAGAGATTGTGGGCAGAGGTCGTCCGATCACGGTGACCAACGCCGCTGCTATTCCTCCTGTTGTACCTGAAATAACACATTGCGGTACTTAGAATTCTTTTGTTCTTCGACAGTTACTTTCCCGCCATGCACCAACGCGTTTGTTTCTGGCAAGGTTCTACTCCTACACACCCTTTGACCTTCAGTTGATTATTAATTACATTCTCAGTACATACGAGGTGCGATCGAAAGGTTTCAAGACTGCGCCTATAAAAACCCGTACACTTATATCAGGTATTAAATTCATCCATCACCCTCGAAGTAGTTCCCCTGGGAGTAAACACAACGATCCCAGCGCCGCTGCAAAGCCTGGAAGCATCCCTGGAAATCTTTCTTTGTCAGCCTGTCAAGCACCATCTGCGATTCTGCCTGAATCTCTTCTATCGTCTCAAATCTCCTTCCCTTTAGCTGAATTTTCATCTTTGGGAAGAGGAAGAAGTCACACTGAGCTTAGAAAGGAAGTTGGCGTCGGTTCTTGTAAGATCTTTGAGCTAATGACAAACGAGAAGTCGATTCTGCTTCTGGTCCTCAGGCAGGATGCGTCGCATGTGGAGTTCTTCCTTTAGAATCAGCTGACAGGTCCCATAGCCTATCCCAACAATGTCGCACAAGTCGTTGATGGTACGACGTCGATCGTCGTGAATGGCCTGCCGTATCTTCGTAACATTTTCGGGCGTTGTGCTCGAAGATGGTCGTCCAGAACGCTCGTCATCATCGACAGAGGTTCGGCCATTTTTAAAACGTGAATGCCACACAAAAGTTTGTGCACGACCCATTGCGGACTCCCCAAATGCTTGCTTTAGCATTTCATAGGTTTCCGTAGCCATTTTGGCGAGTCTTTGGCAAAATTTGATGCACACGCCATTCCGAAATTCGAATCGCAGGAGGGTCGGTGTAATGCACTACCAAAACGCCCGTAACTAAGAAACAAATGCTAATTCGATGATGCCGGTTGGCACACTGATTCACTATGAATGTAGGCCACACCCCCTAGTGGCAGAAGCTCGTAATACATCCGGTTTGCCCTCTATTGACACAGTCTTGAAACTTTCCGATCGCACCTCGTATTTAAGCACACTTAATACGTTAACTAATTATTATTCCTCAAGCTAAATCCTTACTCGTGGTAGAATGAAATTAAATGTAAAAATAATTGTAAATACGTGCTTAATGTAATGTTATCGCTTCAAATAAAAGGTTTATTAGTGTACAGAGAATTATTTCTGTTACATTTACAGCAATTAACGAGTGATGCAGTGTGTAATACAGGATAAGTCAAAATAAAACCACATTGATAGCTATAATAATAATTGTAATAATTATTATTAAATAGTCGAAGCTTTGTTGGTTCGTAGATTATAAGCTATCGGGAGATTTTATTCAGCGCAGGATGAAAGGCGATGTAAAACAATATCACATCTGAAAATCCCCTGGGATCAGTCTCTGTCCACAACATATCAATTCCTGATGATGTAGGCCGTGAAAGTTTCCTAAACAACTCATTCTATGTCGATTTAGCTGATTGCCGGAGATGACACTGCATTGCATTGCATTGCACAGTTCAGAAAGTGAGTTTGTAATTGTGTAGGTTAGGTTAGGTTAGGTCTACGTAAGTTTATGTATTGATTAATGTATCGTGGAACTTCTAGTGAAAACTAAATTAGAAGGGACGGACGTGAACAGTTTTATAACACTCTGTGTGGCGCGGGGACTGGAAACTCATAAGTCATTAGGAAAACTAGACGTCATTTCTGATGAATGAAGATAACGTTTAAGAGTAATTTCTTGTACCTAATTGCGCTGAATTGATTCTAAATTGGGAAGCAGAAATTATCATGTGATTCTAACGTTTACACACCTTTTGAAATTTGTCGCCAGAGGTCTTTGTAAGTCTCAGTGGCAAAACAATCTCTCGCATCATGTGGCATACAAGACGAAAGACATTGAGGAATCACATGGCAGTTCAGAAACACGCCAAAATACGTGATATTGTCGTAACACAGCCACTTTGAAGACGAAGAAAGTATTTTTAAGATAACATGAATAAACATCTCACTGGATCAGATTGTGACCAATGATGCGCTTTGATATTGGCAGGACTGATTCTTTCGTTTCTGCTATCACGACGTTAAGGATTTAAACCATGTCCTGCACACGGAAAAAATACAATTTAATTACGGTATTTCAGAACAGTGTGCTCAGGTGAATATTTGGACGTACGAGAGGCGAAGACCTTTTTAATGTGCAATTTTAATAATATATTTAGACAGCTTAAACCTAAGGGGAAAAGACTACGGTGAGAAGTAAGAAATAAGGGGAGTGGACATTCATGTTAATATTTGTATAAAACTCTTACGTAGCTTATTATTATTATTATTTAGTGTTCTGTCTGACGACAGATCCGTATGAACAGGATCCTTCTATCCTTTTCTCGGACTGGGACCTGTTCATATACGTTCTTGGCAGATGATCCAGAAGTGGTTTGCCATTGCCTTCTTCTGTGTGTGAATGGAGTAATTGTTGGGATGCCACGGAGAAACCGGGGAAGCCCCCGGAGGAAAACTCCGTGTTGCCTAGACGACGGCCTTACCCAACACAAGTTATAAATTCGGGCACCGCCGGGAATCGAACCCGAGACCCCAGGATTACAAGGCCAGCGTTCTAACCGTTAGACGACCGTTGCGGTCCTTAAGTAGCTTACGATCTAAAAAAAGATGACTTATTTCACTTTTATAGTTACAGTGATTCATTGCTTACCACCTCATGCGGAAAGCTCTACATGACTTTCTTGCTTTCCTCATTAAGATATTGATTCATATGTCTACTAAATTTCATAATCATAAATTAAGTGGCACATATGTTGCTCCCAACAGAAATATTGCTACCACGATTTATTACTGATGACAGAAAACTGAAAGTTAGCAATATTAGTATGGCCTTTGACAGCAATGATAGAAACGTAACAAATTCAGTAGTTAGGTCGGGAAGGGGGGGGGTGTCTGATACTCGGGCATCGTCATAAATGAGCACACATTTTGTTGCCAAATATTGAAACATCACTAAAATTGTGCTAATTCTGTGGGAGGCGGTACAACTATTGTTACGTTGTTCGAATAATCCAGCAGTTGCTATGTGTAATATCGCGAAGTTCAAGAGTCTAAACAAAGTGTTTACGCACTTATATTACGAACAATCAGAATTTGAATCAGCAAAAAGGGACAAATTCAAACTTCTGAAACAGGTTATAATCTTACGCTTAAAATATTTCCCACGATGGAAAATTTAACATATTAATTTTTGATAAGCCTTATTCAGTAATTCCCTGGTGAATTTAAAATTAATATGTTTCAACATTACAATATACAGTGTAAATCTAAAGGGATTACAAGAAAAGTCAAATCAGAATAGGAGGAAAATGAAGTTTTGTAATGCATAATATGAAGTCTACTCCGTTTTGTCACCTTTGGTATTTCAATTTTCTTTTACAAACGTTTCGCTGGTTCTGGCGTTCCTGTAGAGAATAAAAAGTAAATGTTTTACGTCATAAATTCCTTCTACCTCTTATAAGACTTTTGCTCTGGTAAGAATCAAGCACCACGTAACACTGTACATTTTCTTCAGTACAGAACATTTATTAGACTTTAAAATGCTCACCTTATAATTCCCGCTAAGTGTCCAGAGGATAACAATAAAAATACAAACTTTATTCTAAATTAAAAATTAACATGAATTAACAATACTCAGAAATTGTTAGTCGCTCAGATGTAAAACATTTTTCCACTTTACTGGAAATTCAATGTACTTTACAGTCTTCATAATTTCCCATCACTGGATTCTATCCTGTAGTTGTTGAATCCTGCCCACATCCTCGAAAAAAAATTCCAGTATTATCCATTTTAATATTATCTTCCTCTCTACTCCTTTGTCTGACAAACAGACTTTTCCCGCCAGGGTTTCAGGCGAAAATCATCTTCCGGCTCCGTTATGATTGAAACATTCTCGATTTCATGAATCCAACTGTATTAGGGTGGAGATCAAAAATTACTAGTTTCATCGTTAAATAATTGTTTCTATCCTTGTTTATTCCTGTCGTTTAGGTCGAAATAATTCCCTTCATAGTTTGCTCATAACTACGTTAAATCTACGTACCTTCCTCAGGACGAAAGACAAAGCCTCATACTCAAATAAAATAACGTAGAGTTACAGTTTTGTAAACCGACACGGTCAGAACGCTGGGCTTGTAATCCTGGGGTCCCGGGTTCGATTCCCGGCGGTGCCCGAATTTATAACTTGTGTTGGGCAATGCCGTGGTCTAGGCAACACGGAGTTTTCCTCCGGGGGCTTCCCCGGTTTCTCCGTGGCATCCCAACGATTACTCCATTCACACACAGAAGAAGGCAATGGCAAACCACTTCTGGATCATCTGCCAAGAACGTATATGAACAGCTCCCTATCAGAGGGAACTTGTTCATAATGTCACCAGGGGTCGGCTCCGACCCCGATGGTACAGGAAAAAAAAAACAATTCTGTAAATGGCTTATGAAGGTCGTGTTTTACACGTGACTCCACACAGGATGCATAGATGACGCGAGTTGCCTTACCTGCTGCCCCCGCAATGACGCCCCCGGAGGCAGGGTTCCTCACGCCGCCAGCGCCCCCCACGGCTGATCCCGCCGTCGCCGCGACTCGCCTCCTGATCCTCTTCCTTGCCGTCTGGAAGATGCGCCAATACAAGAACAGGATTACGAGAAGAGGCAGATAAAACGACGAAGCTGTGGCGAAGATCTGGTAGCCGACGTCTTGACTCACAAGACACTTTCGATCTTCCGACACCCTCGTCCCCCACTCCGGGTCTTTCCAGCCCAGCAGAGGCGCTATGCAGACGAAGAATGCAACAGACCATACCACGAGGATCATCAGACCGATTCGGCGGGCAGTCCGCTGGTGAATGTAGTCAATGTTTGTCACCGCCCAATACCTGCAAAGACAATGTGGGAATTTTATTTTGAAGACAAGTAACTATGAGCTCAACGAGTAGTTCTTATTGGCATATGCAAACAGGTGTGAAATGTGGTGTCTTAATTTGAGATAACGAAAGATGTTACAAATACATGTTGTCCAGGTCACGTTACAACTCATCCAACGTTTCGGCCAACAATTCAATTACCATCTTCAGGACGAATATTTGATAACTGGATGGTTCTGGGAATAATATACGACTTACAGTAAATGATGAATCGGATTTCAAGGTTCTCCAAATATAGAGGGTAAATACAAACATTCCGAGCGGTTTCAAAATATTTAACAAAATCTAAATATCACACAGAAATTAAACTTACATTACTGGAGGGACAACATATTTGTTCTTCTTTTTTATATTTGCAGTATACGAAAGAATTTACGTAACTCCAGAGGTAACCACTAGGAGCGCAACTGCTGACGTCTGTAAAATGGCGACTCAGTCCAAGAAAACGTTTTATATGTTGGAGTTCGAATACACGACATCTTTTGGGGCTCTACGAAGGACCAAGTTATTCCGCCACTGAGAGCAACGTTGTTAAATTTAAGGGATGGAATGAGTAAAGTTCCTAGTGTGTTTCTGGAAAGTGTCTGGCAAGAAATGAAGTGTCGCTTTGATGTGTGCAAAGCCACGGACGGAACGAGAATAGAGCAGTGAAACACTTTCTGAAGTTCTGCTTCCAGTGGTGTAAGTTTCATTTCTGCATTCCGGTTAGTTTTTGCTGAATAAATATTTGAAACTTCTCAGATCAGTTGTGTTCACTGTGTAAATCTATACGATGCAATACGAAACCTGAATAAAATATACGTAGAATTTTAATCAAGAAATAATATTATTTTAAAGCCTCGTCACTTATTTCGATTTACTTCCAACAAAAGACAGCAATTATTGCATTCAAAAAACTGGGTGTGAGTTAAATAATGATTATAAAATGTCTGCCATAAAATCAAAGATTACGGATTTTAAAAAAAACGTTCCAAGACAGTGTTACATGATACATTATTAGAATAAACTACATATTTATCTTCGCTGTGTTGTTATATAAAAATACAATAAAAACATAAATAAACAATATTAGAAAGGTTAATTATTTAGTACCCTAAAATTAAAAAAGTGGTCTTAACGCCACAACACATACGATTGTATACATCAGTGGTGAAAACAAGGGACTATCAAAGGTAACTAACCAACCAGATGGCTTATCGAACCCGAAGGTTCATCACAGAATTAACCAAAGCCCTCCACCGGACCCCGTCCTGGGCCAACAAAATCCAGTCTCCTTCAACTCCTATCTCCCATAGGTACCGCCTGAGATTATCCTCCCATCTACGTCTAGGTCTCCCCAGCGGTCTCTTCCCCTCAGGCTTCCCAAATAATGGACCCAACCAACCAGATGGCTTACGGAACCCGAAGGTTCATCACCGAATTAACCAAAGCCCTCCACCGGACCCTGTCCTGGGCCAACAAAATCCAGTCTCCTTCAACTCCTATCTCCAATAGATCCCGCCTGAGATTATCCTCCCATCTACGTCTAGGTCTCCCCAGCGGTCTCTTCCCCTACGGCTTCCCAAATAGTGGACCCAACCAACCAGATGGCTTATGGAACCCGAAGGTTCATCACCGAATTAACCAAAGCCCTCCACCGGACCCTGTCCTGGGCCAACAAAATCCAGTCTCCTTCAACTCCTATCTCCCATAGATACCGCCTGACATTATCCTCCCATCTACGTCTAGGTCTCCCCAGCGGTCTCTTCCCCTAAGGCTTCCCAAATAATGGACCCAACCAACCAGATGGCTTATGGAACCCGAAGGTTCATCACCGAATTAACCAAAGCCCTCCACCGGACCTTGTCCTGGGCCAACAAAATCCAGTCTCCTTCAACTCCTATCTCCCATAGATACCGCCTGACATTATCCTCCCATCTACGTCTAGGTCTCCCCAGCGGTCTCTTTCCCTCAGGCTTCCCAACCAGTACCCGGTGCACACCTCTTGTCCCATCCATGCGCGCTACATGCCCGGCCCATCTCATTCTTCTCGACTTAATCACCCTAACAATATTGGGGGAGGTGTACAGATTTTTAAGCTCATCATTATCAAAAACAACACTGTTATTAAAGGAAATAATTGTATCTAAGAGCACTGATATAACAATTAAATTTAAGATAATTGTATAATGTAATATTAGGACACTGTGACAGTGTCATCAAAGACGCGACAGACAGACAGACAGACATGAAAGGGCCCAGAAGGATTTATTTACTCATGTCGAAGGGTAAAAATACATAAAAATAAAAACAAACTTTAAAACACGTGGCATTTTATCTAGAACATTAAAAAGGAGCAGAACTTAAACGATGCCGAGTTCTGGAAAGTTATGGCGGTGCCAAGGATTGTTATATGACAAAGAGTCATTGACAGCTAAAACAAAACACCAGATAACGGATGCAAGCAGCAGAGATTAAATCTCTGAGACCTTTAAAAGTTTGTAGTGTAACAGATTGGATAAGACATTTACGTATCAGACATATTTACTGAATAAGGGGAAAAATAAGTGAGCGTAATAAAATGGGAAGAGCGTGTTTAAATTTCGGATGGAGATTGCATTTCAGAGCAAGGCTTGAACTACGAAATATGTGGAAGAAGAGACATGGGGCTACTGAGGAAAATATTGGGTCAGCTGTCTAGACCTTGTATTGAAAAGAAAAGAACTTGTGATGCCTTCCTTTGCTACAAAGGTAAGTAGAGATTTATATTGGTTTTAATTCTCCCGATACTTAATTTATTATTACTATTGAACTTATTTTCACAGCTTCTATTTATAAGGTTAGTTCATCCGGTAGTTAGTTATTAATTATTAGTGAATTATTATTATTATTATGAATTATTAATGTTAGTTAGTCGTTAATAACCAGTTTCCTTAATTTCATATCACTCACTCAATCTTTTAAAATTCGATTGTATACTTGGCTTATCAGAGATAGCCCACTTTCTTTATGGAACTCAAAGGTTCATCACAATGTTTACAAAAGCTAGCAACAGAACTCAATCCTGAGCCAGCTCCATCCATTTCGCTCCATCGATTCCTGTCTCCGTAAGGTCTGTCATAATGTTATCCTCCCATCTACGTCTAGGTCTTCCCAGCGGTCTCTTTCCTTCAGGCCTCCGAACCAATAACTTGTACACCCCTCTCCCGCCCACTAATATTCCTCGATTCCACCCGAACAATATCAGGTTATGATTACAGGCCGTAAAGCTCTTCAGTATACAATTTTCTCCATTACCCGTCTTCCTCACTTTTAGGTACAAATATCCTCCTCGACACACTGTTATCAAAGACCCTCAATCTATGTTCCTCGTTCAAAGTGAGAGACCAAGTTTTGCACCAATACAGCACAACTGGCAAAATTACACTTTTGTGCATTTTAATCTTTAGATTTTTTTATATAAGGTGGGAGGACAAAAGATTTTGAACTAAATAATATCAAGTATTCCCTGAATTTAATCTGATCCTCGTTTCGTCATGAATTTGAATTTAGTCACATTTTCTAACTATTCATTACCTGTCCTTATATTCTGGTTCTGTCCTGAATTCTGATGCCGAGAAATGATCATATACTTAGTCTTTTCTGCATTCATTCCTAGACCAACATTGATACTAGCCCTTAAGAGTAACTTTTTTGCTTTTATATTATCTATATTATCGCCCAACAGATTAATATCATCAGAATAGATCAGCAGCTGATGTGTTCCATTAAATTCCAAACTGCCCCAATTGTCTCGGGTTTTCCTGACGGCATATTTTAAGGCAGAATTTAAAAGCAGTGGCAATAGAACATCTCCCTGTTTCAGGCCATTCGGAACAGGAAATGTATCGGACAAATGTTTACCTACACAAATTTTGCTAGAGTTTGAAATCAAACATGTTTTAATTAGCCTATCTTCTTAGGTATACCAGATTCAAGCAAAATATTGTAAAGAGCTTCTCTTTTAGACGTTTCGTAACAAAATTAGTTTTTACGGTGAGGGGGTTCTTAGCCCCACGCTAAATTCCCGAGCTGGAGGACCACCCCTTGTAGGCTATCCGCGACTACTTATTCAACATATTCGCAACTGCTTTCCGTAACTTGAGGCCTTCTACGCCATCCGCGGCGCGCCGTAGTAACAAGCAACCCGCATAACAGTGTCCTTACTTTGTTATTTAAATAGGTACGCACGTGATTGGAAAGTTTCCAAACTGACGCATTTAGCCAGTAGTCGGAACATTCATAACAACTGCTACAAGCATCACTGTAACAGGAAACGACATTAAGGACGTAGATCGATAGATAAAACGTTCTATAAACTCAATATCAGTAGCTTTATGACAGTTCAAAATCCTGTTTCATGCGGGCATTAATCACAGCTTTAGGGTTGGAAATCTACCGATGTCACAATTTCTGCATGAAATCTGTATCATGCTACGAGTAATGCATGCGATTCACGGATTTCCCTCAGTGCAGGACCAGAACGAGTGGTCTACTAAGACGTGTAAAACTACGTTTCATTACGGTGAGAATTGTTCAAGGAAATAATCGGCTGCCATGTTTGTAGAACGACTTTAGCACAAATTTGTATCGGCACGCAGAGAACAAGTTACTACGAAACTGAAGTATACGAGGTGCGATCGGAAAGTTTCAAGACTGCGCGTATAAAAACCCGTACACTTATCTCAGGTATTAAATTCATCCATCACTCTCGAAGTAGTTCCCCTGGGAGTGAACACAACGATCCCAGCGCCGCTGCCAAGCCTGGAAGCATCCCTGGAAATCTTTCTTTATCAGCCTGAAAATTCATCTAAAGGGAAGGAGATTTGAGACGATAGAAGAGATTCAGGCAGAATCGCAGATGGTGCTTGACAGGCTGACAAAGAAAGATTTCCAGGGATGCTTCCAGGCTTGGCAGCGGCGCTGGGATCGTTGTGTTCACTCCCAGGGGAACTACTTCGAGGGTGATGGATGAATTTAATAGCTGAGATAAGTGTACGGGTTTTTATATGAGCAGTCTTGAAACTTTCCGATCGCACCTCGTATTATCTTTTCCAAGGTCAAATTTAATTTTTTCTCACATTCACCCTAAATTTCAAATTGACTGCTTTAGGAAGAATAAGAAGAATGTTCTTACTTTTCGGTCACGGATCGGGGCCAAGATGTTACAAGTTTTCTCAGTATTTGTGAACAAATGCAGGGTAAAGAAATAGCCCTACCTTAAACAATGTCACACCCTCTTCCTTCGACGTTCAATTAAATTAACGTATCATCCTAGCATACGACGGTACAAAATTTATTGGGTTATAAAAGTCATTAAACAGAGAACCAATGAAAAGAAGCGATGACACGTTTGGCTTTCATCTTAAAGCAAACCGATTCGTATTTCGACTATGACACTGAATCTCCTGCCTTCTCGTTGTGTCTTTCTTTAAATACGTAGGCCAATGTTGGATATACATTTTGCTTCACAATTCACATCGTTCTGTTAATCTATTCTAAGCAATTAGGTCGCTAAATAAATAAAATGAGAATCCTACAAGTATCTAAATTAAATGCATTAGACCCTTTAAAGCTAAAAATATTTAAAAAATATTTAATATTTAGTCCGTACCGCAAAGAAAACAACACATTTCACTGTTACAAAGATAACAGCGTGAGGATATTTAAGGAAAAAAATCAGTGACAAACATACAAGACTGATCCATTGGGCTTTAGAGGGTTGTGGACTATACGTTTAGTACTCCTGTCTAACAGCAAATATTGCGAAGGAGGATGTCAACCGGATGAGTGATTTAGTCTTTACGATTCCTTGCATGACGGCAATATACACATATTTAGATGCCAGCTTTAAGTTGCAGCCTGTCTTGTTCTATTAATGTGCTTCGTGCAATCTCAACCCAACCATTAGGTATAAATTTGAACTAGAGACTATTAACTCATCTGCATATTATTTGGTAGAAATTTAATTATAAGATATTTGTTGTGTTCTCCCTGAAGACAGCTCGTGAAGTAACAGCACACAACACAGCGCTCGCTACGTGCTAAGATAAGACACGACGTAAGACTGAACGTAGTGTTAAAACACGACGTAATGCAGTGACTGCAGAGACCCCTTCATAACACGAATTAGAATAAATATGGCTGTCTTCTGGGTTGTAGCGGGGTGTAGTCTGGTAGGAGTTTACCAAAGTTTCAGAGGTACGAGGCGCGTCCCAAAAGTAAGTTTCCCACTCGTCCCACAGCTAGCAAACCTTATATTGCGCGAAGCGACTCTGCGTACGTGATAGAGCAATGACGTAGCATGGCGCATGCACTAACGGTACTTCCCGCGTTCTCACAGTAGCATCGTTGCAGCTGTTGAAGATGGAGGTTCTTATTCCAGCTCCCGCCGACTGTGAAGTGCGGTCAGTGATAACGCTAGGCCGCACATGGCTCGACGGACAGCAAGTCTCCTGCAGGAGTTCAGCTGGGAGGTGTTTAATCATTCACCCTACAGCCCGGACCTCGCTCCCAGTGATTTCCATCTTTTCCTACACCTCAAGAAATTCCTGTCCGGTCAGCGTCAGCGTTTTGAGAATGACAGAGAGGCGGAGATGGTTGTCACACACTGGTTCCAATCCCAGGCGGCAGACTTCTACGACACAGGTATTCAAAAGTTGGTCCCACGGTATGACAAATGTCTCAATTCCGGTGGCGAATATGTTGAAAAATAGCTGGACACTTGCTGTATCTGTTGCAATAAATATTTCCATGAAATTGTGTTTTGTTTCTGTAAACGGCCCCAGGGAAACTTACTTTAAGGACGAGCCTCGTATATGCGCCTTCCAATCGCGCTGATCATGGAGACGGCAGGTACCTATAAAACGTTGGTAAACTCTTACCAGACAGCCCAAAAGACATCCATGTTTGTACTGGAAATAAATGACGCTTTTAAGCGTGTTTCAGTGGAATGTTCGCTCGGCTCTGGGAACTGGGAAAATGTACGGGTCTCTCGTGAACTGGAAGACTTGTGGAAGAATGCAATGGGAGGAGATATACTTAAATCGAGAAAAGAAAAGTTTCGAGTGGGAGGAAATAACCACGCCTTCCCACGACGGGTTCTTTGTCTATTTCAAGTAGAATCTAACAACTCTGTTCTCTCATTCACCATTGTTCACCTCGGAAAGAACCTAAGGTTCATTTTCATGCTCACTCACGTGAACGTCCACTTAGAAGAGCGTTGACAATGTTTTCCACGCAGGGAAGGAAGCTCCTGATTCAATTTTCTATTTTTCCGTAAATTTGGCACAACCTCGAGAGTCTGTTAAGGAGTTTTAATCTTTCTGCTTCGAGGTTAAGAGTCTCCCGGGTCTCGAACTGGTAGCTCGAACAATGTTCGGATCTTGGTCGAGCTCAAATGATATCAATACAGTAGTCCCGTATGTACCATTAAGTGCAATAATAATCACGTAATTATAACGTTCTCAACCAACTGACGAAATCTTAATTCACTCAATTCCTTACAGAAACACAGAAAATGTGAGGGAAATTTCTGTTTCGTTGATTGTCTCTCTGTATGTCCCTGATCTTGTGTAGTCCTTGGGTCATTTTGGAGGTTAATAGGAACCTCTTCAATTAGTGCACTTAAATGTGGTGTAGGCACTCTGGTCGTAGTCTCCCTGCCCTCGGTTGCTTTTTAGCGTTCAAAGATTGACCGATACTCTCAGCTCTCCGAGGTGGCATGCCAGAAATGCTGGCGCCCTACTGAGAGGAATTAACTTTTGATGGAGGTTCTTTGACAGATGGCCGCTTCGTGAGGCTTGCAATACTTTCTCTTTAATTTACATGTTATAGTTAACCCTACGGGGAACGAGTAACAGGTGTCATCATCTCAGCTTCCCGGGTTGGCTGATATTGTCAGAGAAGCGAGGTAGTATGCCAGAAATGGCGGCTTCCTGCTGTGAGAAATCAACTTTGAGAACGAAGGTGTTAGAAATCGCCTTCATTTCTATCCACAATCAAGCCCTGCCTATAGATATCTGGAATCGTAGAGTCCCTGGGTCTGAAAAGGGTTGGACCCTTTAATTAGGGGACTGCACTAAAACTTATTTTTTTTCGGGACTCTAGTTTGGGCCACCCTGGACTTGGGTAGTGTCACGTGTCCCGGTTGCTGAGAGATCCTGGCATTTACAGAAACTTGGCTTTTGTCAGACGAAACCTGACTACCTTAAAAGTTACATATTGCGGGTTGCCTTCGACCAGAGGCTTGGTGAAAACGTCAGCTCCATTTTATGGTATGCCAGAACTACTGGCCCACTGGGAGGTGACCTCTTTAAATACTAAATGTAGGTTTCTCACAGCAGGTAAACCTTTGACCCGGTAAGATTTTCAGCTTCCCCGAATTGGCTGAAACTGTTAACACCCCAGGCGATATATCAGAATATCTGGCTCTCTGCTGAGAGAAATCAGCTTTTAGACAAAGGCTCTGTGTTAGAAAGCTCCTTTGAACGGCTTCTGCTGTTTCTCGTTATTTCCAGTGTTCCATTTTTGTTTATCGAGAGACGGGGAACAAACTTTACCGCCCGCAGAGCCCCATACGGGTGGAAAGCATTAATACGACTGACGTTCTGCCAGCTGCCCCAAAGGTGGATCGTTAACGACCCTGCTAAAATCTCTTCTGTGCCATTTATCTCTAGGTACGGTATCACATATCTTGGCTTCGGTAGAACGAAACCCTGTTCACCGTCCGAAGACGTTAACTCCCTCCGCGAAATAGATTCAGTTCAGTTTTTGGGGGGTAGTGCCTTAATCCTGGGGTCTCGGGTTCGATTCCCTGCGGTGCCCGAATCTATAACTTGTGTAGGGCAAGGCCGTGGTCTAGGCAACACGGAGTTTTCCTCCGGGGGCTTCCCCGGTTTCTCCGTGGCATCCCAACAATTACTCCATTCACACACAGAAGAAGGCAATGGCAAACCACTTCTGGATCATCTTCCAAGAACGTATATGAACAGGTCCCAGTCCGAGAAAAGGATGGAAGGATCCTGTTCATATGGACCTGTCGTCAGACAGAACACTAAATATAAATAAAAGTGCCTTAAAATAGGCCACAAACAATTTCGGCCAAAAACAGACCATTTAAAGCTCACCGAACCTGATCATTCGATCATACTTCACGACCTTAAACACCTTATACAGATGATTCAGCGTCAGGTCCATTCATCTTACTAAATCACCAAAGACTATATAAAAACGTGGTATGGGAAGATAAAACAATGATGGTTAAAAGATATCCGTGAGGAATTGAAAAATGTTCACAGGGAATACATTTAAACAGTGAGAATCACAGAATCTGTTAAACAGAGAAACAAGAAAAGTTGCAGAATGCTACTGTGTTTTCCGCTCAGTCGTGCTTCTCAGCGGCACGAGACCCGCCATCGGAACGTGGAGGTTAACATGGCGGTGTGTTGTACCAGCCACAGTAAAATTAATTTCCGTTGAACTCAGGAACAAAACAAAACCAATGTCTCTAAACTTTGCACCGTTTTAAAGAAGCTGTTATTTGTTCCGACAAGAGTAGCAATATCGTTTCGCTGGGCTGTCTGTGCAAACACAAAGTCGAAAAGGCGTGCTTCAGCTTGCAATATAAAGACCATCCAAACGACCTGTTCGCTAGCTTGAAATGCTTAAACACTGCAATTTCGTTCCTTTATATGTGGATTATTTATTAAAATATACAAAACTATAATTTTGCCCGTAGTTTTGTATGTTTGACACTAAGGAAGGAACGTAGACTGAGGGCGTTTGAAAACACGGTTCCGAGTTGAAAATTTAGACCTAAGACGGATGAAATACTAGAAGGCACTCCTCGCCAAATATAATTAAAGTCAAGGAGGGTGAGATGGGCAAGGTATGCAGCTCGCATGGGAGAGATAATGAATGGATACACGGTTTTTGTGGGCAAACCAAAAGGAAATATACCACTAAGAAGTCGTATAAATAGGTGGGAGGACAATATTAAAGTTAATATCTTTCAGAAATGAGATATGTGGCATGGATTGGATTAATCTGACTCAGGATACGGACCAGTGGCGGACTCTTGTGAGCATTGTAATGAACCTTCGGGTTTCATAAAATGTTAGGAACTTCTTGAACGACTGAGCGACTGTTGGCTTTTCAAGAAGGACTCGACACCATGGAGAAAGGATTTGTTGTTTATTTAACGATGTTGCCGGCAGTTCAGACAGTGTTATGCCTTAGAATGGAAGATTAATACATTGAAAGGATATGGACAGACGTGGTTACGGCCTATTTAAATTACTATACCGACACTTTCCTGGAGGCACTGAGAAGGGTCATTAAAGGTCTCCGTCAGGATGTCCGATCTCCTGATCGAGATGTAATTTCGCTAATTAGAACAAAACACTTTATAATCTGTCAACGAACTTTAAACCAACGAATCTTTGTGGAGAAGGAAAAATTAAGAAGTTTGCAAAAGACATATATAGCTCATAAAATAAATCAATAGTATATATATATATATATATAATTGCAGGAAGTATTAAAATCTATTACTGGTAAACAGAGAATTCGTGAAATATACAATATATCAAAGATTATTCAAACAGACATTTTTACATTAGTTGCATATAAGAACAGAGAAAAGGGAAGTTAATAATGTGATAAAATGCAAGTACCATAAAATTATAATAATAAAGTAATTAGTTTGCTTTTAAGAAAATACATCAAACTTTTCCGTACGATCAATGAAATATTCCTACATTTCTAACGGTGACAATGCCTGCTACTTTTGATAATAATAACCGCATTTATAACAGTTATTTCGATGATTTTCGTCATTCATGGGCTCCAGAGGTCTTAATGACGTTGCTGAGAAGAACAGCGGCCCTGATTCTTAGCTTTTCCACGAATAGTTTCTGTATCTTCGTCGGAGCACGCTTTGAATTAAAATTTACCTATAACATGTATCAATTTTTTGAATGAAGAAACTTTTATAATAAATAAATTTTTAATGAAAGTTTAAAATTCTGCGGTGGATATGAGAGAACCAACATTCTCCTGGCAGCTACGTTTAAGAATTCCCGAAATAAAATCGAAGGCTGATCACGTTTGTTTTTCATTTCTTTCACCAAGCAAATGCCTATTTCTTGCGGGTAAAACCCGGCACATTAGTGAAAAAATCATACTTCAATCTGGTGTTCGACATCCACACAAAAATCTGTCGAATAAATTAAAATTTGCTGTATCGGATATATATAGCCCTAGGTAAAATATAATATTTTAGAATGAGCTTTTATTCTATGGGACTCTGACATGAAAATCAAATCGAACTTTGATTTTTGCAAGACTGATTTATGGTACGAAACATGAAACGACGATTTACCATAAACAGTTTATAGAATTCAATACCTAATGCGAAAGAAATATAAAAATTTATTTTAGCAAGAAATGTTTATCGTGCAAACTATCTGACAGAAGGTCGTACTACCATTTCATTTAACAAGAACGATTTACAAATACGATATAAATATATTTTCTCGTTCATTTATGACATTTACGTAAAGTTCTCTTCTCGGTACTGCCTACAGTTAGTGAATATCATTACATAACATCCAAATATATAATGCAAAGCATGTGTTATGTTGAAGATTTCCGTCTTCTGGGTTGTTGCGCTGCGTAGTCTGGTCGATATTAACCAACCCAGAAGACGGAAATCTTCATACTCACCGCTGTGAGAACCTCAAGTCTTACATGTGTTATGTTTATTAATCTTCTTATTTTTAAAGAAAATACATACTTAAAGCATTACCGCAAGGAAGAATATATTAGTTAATACTAATAAGTGAGTTAATTTTGGCTAAAATATGATTTTGTCACCGACTGCTACAGCCGCAAAGACGCGACAGACTGGGGCTTAAACAGCCGATTGCACAGCAGGGAACAAACACATCCTGTATAATACAAAATTCATTCAAAGTGTAGGGCCTGAATATGACGAACTGATTAAGATGGGAACAAAATGTAAATAAAGACAATCTGTGAAGCAAAGGATTTGAACATATGTCTATTTTAGAGGTATGCACGCCTATCCTGTTCTCGAAGATTCTTAGGCTATTTTAAATGCTTCCACCATGATGTGTTGTTATAACCATGATAATTATTGTGGACACTATCTGTCTATTTTTCTTTTCAAGCACAAAGTTCAGAAAAAAACAGATCCAGTTTCCGAAACGCCGAAAATTTTAAAAATATTATAACCACCATTATCTTCAATACAATTATTAATGTTATTCTCAATTTGTGTTCTCTTTAAGCGAGAGTCATTTAACACGCCACGAAACTAAGATATAAACTTACGGCTTTGCATTCATTTTACATTTTTTTATTTTCAAATATAAAATAGGACGACAAAGAGATTCTGTATCGTATGATAAGAAGCATTTCCTGAATTTAATATGTTTTTAATCTTATCATAAATATCGTTTTTAATTGTTACTCCATCCGTTCTACTAATTATTGATTTATCGGATTCCATAATATCCGATACGTAACAGAGATTTATTATCAGTTACAACACAATTTAATGCCATGTGGAAGTAATATATTTTAATTCTCCCGAAAAATATTTGTGCAAAAACGTAATGTCGACATACAGTGTATACTGCCCGGAATAGTGGGATATTTCCGAAGAAGATAAAAAATATGTACATACGCTGTGCAAAAAAAATCAAGTGTTTAAAAATTAAAAGTTTAAAATCGGAAATGATGTAAACGTACAGCTGGAGACATAATTTCAATAACCTGTAATTTCTTCATATTTGTCCAATGTCGTGTTTCTCCACGTTCTATTAATTAAAAATATTTGTGTCGGGTGTGTGGTAAGAAAATATATCGATACCTCTGCCAAATATATAGAAACTCATGACATTTCCAAGACATTTTATTCAGTTTTATGGCAATACGAAGGCGAAGTTTGGACATCCATATCCGCTAGTGGAACCTGAGTATGACAGAAGGTGAATGTTGATTGGTGAGTCAAATTTGAGTTCCAGCCATGATATCGACACATGTATTTTATGCAAATTTTGTAGTCTCATAAATATTCAACCATACGTTCCAAAATTACCAATAGCAACCGGAAATTTTCAGCAATTCTGTACATATTACTAAAGATGGCAGATTTTGAACAATACCTCAAGGTATGGCATGCTAATTCACGTTTTTTTGGAATTAATTGGAATAGATTTACAGTCATATTCAAACATGGAAACTTTAAACCAAAATGCTAATAAATAACAGCTAATGCAGCACAAAGCACATATCGAAAATGTGTATGAAAATATTTACAATTTGTTTCGCTCGTTAACAGCCACATTCAGACTCACCGTCGTAAAAATCTCAAATCCTAGTCAAAAATTCGATTTTAATTGAGAACCCATGTAAAATAAAACTAAGTTCCTCCAACAAATTTTAATATGCGCTTTGGATATCAATTTTTATTGTAATCTATTGCACAGTTGGATGATACAGGCGGATATTAAAAGTCCTTATTTTGCATTAATCTTATTCATTGCGTGAAAGGATCACTAAGTAACTTCATGAAATTTATTCGCATGACTAAACAAAAAGCGTTGCCGGAAGACGTTTCAGTAGCTCATTTCCATTTCTTGGCATGTGTGTTGCATGCGAACAGGGGTAGCAGGCCCCTTAATAATGCAGTCGAGACAACGCAGAGCTCAAAAGAGGGAGAAATCGATAGTCGACACTTTAGTTCTGAAGCCAGGGAAGCTGCTCTCTGCCCTCGGCAGTTCGCCCTCAAAACAACTATCCTGCTCAGCGTCGCCTTTATGAAAGACGAGTATGGAGGATGATTTACTGGATTGGAAACATGAATTTAATCAACTTATTCCAAAACAAACAACTATTTCTCTCTTAGTGCTGCTTCTCACTTTACCGGGGCAAGACAGAAACAAATCAAAATAAAATGAAATTGAGGGAAGATTAAATTCGAGAAGTGCTTCGCACAATTCAGCATAAAATATATTTTTTTTCCAGATTTATATCCGATAAACCAAAACATTTAAATATAATAAAAACTATATCGTTATCAACTGTTTCGTAATTGAGTAAAATCTGGCCTATCCCACTTGATGTAGTATGGGAATGGGGCACTGGGAGGAATTTTTGGATCCAAGACAGAGGTAAAATAAAGTTGCAGGGCATTTCATAATTTATTTTCATCTAATATTATTATGGCAATAATATGAAGGTGAATGGGTCACTCGTAGAGTGAAGCGTGACGGACATTGTATATTATATTACGAATAGATGGATCCTGACATCGGAGATTGTATTTTTCGATGAAATTACCCACATTGTGCTTGCTATTGTGTTTTTTTTTTATTATTTTTAACACTCAATTTGAGAAAGAAATTCAAAATGAGAGTCATACAACTTCAGCTTCATGTTTCGTCTCTCACAATGCATATCTACTGAACTTGATATAAAAAGTCGTCTTCACTAAAATACGCAGTCTTCAAGAGGCTATGTGTTATATAACTCAATTTACAATTAAGTTCCATTAGAGTTACCACGAAGAACATTTGCCCAAAATATTATTAGATGATTTAATGGGTTACATAAACCCTGTTTAATGTTTGCTTCATATGCTGCACGTTTGGTGTCTTTACAGAGCCTGAACGTGACGACAGATGGCGAAGTTTTCCATTTGCTAAGTATCACTGCCATTAGAAAGCACTGGTTAGTACTAATAAGGTAATAACCAGCATGGAAGCCATAATACTGTTTTCGGTAAAAATTTAACCAAACTATCCATCAGTCTTAGTTATTCCCTGCCTGTATGTATGTAAGAGTGTAAAACCAGATTAAAAAATGAGGAATTAATGCATTGTTCCATGTTTTTATTTATTATTATTTTGTGTTCTGTCTGGCGACAGGTCCATATGAACAGGATCCTTCCATCCTTTTCTCGGACTGGGACCTGTTCATATACGTTCTTGGCAGATGATCCAGAAGTGGTTTGCCATTGCCTTCTTCTGTGTGTGAATGGAGTAATTGTTGGGATGCCACGGAGAAACCGGGGAAGCCCCCGGAGGAAAACCCCGTGTTGCCTAGACCACGGGCCTTGCCCAACACAAGTTATAAATTCGGGCAGCGACGGGAATCGAACCCGAGACCCCAGGATTACCAGGCCAGCGTTCTAACCACTAGACCACCGTAAGTAAAAAAGAACTGTTAAACATGCGTAAGATAAGAATTTAGTAAAATAATACATAATATTTATCTAAAAAATTCCGTCAAAATCATGTTACATGAAACACACACAGAATATATGTAATTCAAATGCTTCTCGTTGAAAAAAAAACCCACTGTCTTCGTGTTGAAACTGAATGTCACATAATCCATAACACGTAAGCAGCAACGAGAAAATCTATTGGTAATAGAAACATTTGAGCAAATGTCTAAAAACTTTAAGCAACTAACATTACGATAAATTTTAGAAAAACGGAAAATATCAAGGCACCATCGAAAGTATTTTTGTTAAACAACGGTAAGTGGTAGATGGCCGACTTCTGGATTGTTGCGTCGTGTAGTCTGTTAGAAGTTTACCGACGTTTCATAGGTCCCTGCTGTCACCATCTTCAGGGCGATGAGTACTACACGGCGCAAAAACTCGGAAGACAGCAATCTTGACGCTCACCGCCATAAAACCTTAAATCATGTTAACGGTAACTGGTATTTGATGGAAGATTGTTTAAGGCGTGTTAGAGAAACGTAACCAGTAATGGACCCCTGAACTGCGAGCGGTTTTGCAGAACAATATTGGCATTGTTTGCGGTAGCCGTCGGCCGAGCGTCTGTGCCTCATTACCCGGGGAAACATTTTAATTACTGACAATCAGCTACGGGACTGCTAACGCCATGCTTGCATACGGGAATGGTTTAAATTGAATTTAGACGTCACATTCAGCGACATATGCAGTAATTAAAACTAATAACAGTTTTAAATAATTTGTAGTCATTATTGATTCAGTGTTCAGCGAACATTAAAAAAATAATAACTGTAGATGATTTTCAGTCCAATGAAAATTAAATTTAAACACAATTTCCCCAATGAATTTCTTTGTTTTATAGTTCACTTATCTGTCTCTGTGAGTTATCCACTGTTTTGACAATTTTATGTAAGTTTTAATGTATTAATAAAACTGCAATTTAAAATTATTGACTTTACAGTCATGTAGTGTGGACGTTCATTAATACTTGACCGGGTGTCAGCCATACGATACCGGCCAACAATTCTTTAAGAAACGATTAATTAAGTAAATAAATATATTTATTTTGTACAGTCTATACACAAACGTTTGAAGTTTATTGGTGTTGTAAAAATTATATAATATTAAAACATTTTATTGTGTAAAATATTATATTAGCGCTCTTAATCGTAAATACGATTTTACATTATATTTTTTTAGCGCTTTTATTAAAACGATATGTTTCGACGGGTAATACCGTCGTCTTCAGGTTTTTATACAATTTAAAATATTTTAAAAACTATTAGATATTTGATGCCATACACCATAATGATCCGTAGTTCTGTCTGTAGCTTTCCATTTTCATGGTAAGTTGTTTATTGTAGTCAGACGTTATATTTATCTGTGGAATTACAACACCAATAAACTTCAAACGTTTGTGTATAGAATGTACAAAATAAATATATTTAATCAAACACAAACATGACGCATATAAGATACAAATTAAGTAAATAATTCTTTTATTTCCAATCTTACGTTATTTGTGCTTAATTTGAATTCTAAAGAAACCTGACTTCTACTTGAACAGAACGCGGATCAAAAAGTCTCCTTGTAGATGACTTCATTTTCTCCAAGCGAATGCCGGGTTTGTGTGTTCAAAAATACCACGAACCTTTCCGTACTAATCCTTTGTTTTATCACCACATATAGTTATATACGATTCTTAACACAATAAGATTACCAAAAGCATATAGAAGCAATGTAAAGTGGCGAATAGGAATTTCTGCTTCCGTCAGCAAAATGAGCTAGCAACCGGGTTTAGGTCCCGGTGTGAGCATTGGGATTTTTAGCTAAGTACAGAACTTCTGTATCGCCAAATCCAATCCTTTCTTTTTATAATTTATACGGTAGGCGAAGAGTGAAATCTACCATTCGCAAAAAAAAAAGTGGATTTATATTTCTACTTGCTGCAAACGCGAAAATGCCAGGATGAAGATATCCTGCAGTTCTTCACAGAACACGTGTCATTTCCTCCACGCATCAGCTCAGGGTCCTGAGAGAGATGAAGGCCCCCCCTCCGCCCTCGCCATCAGAGTCACTTCACAGCTGAACGGGCACGCACTTCCACTAATGATTCATTAACCGGTAACTTCTACATTTTATGTTTCCATTTACTCATGAAATTCGTGAGATTTAGGCGTCTAGAATATTCACGCACAAGCGCATATATGAAACCTAACCTGTTACAGAAGACAAACATCTACAGAATAACACCGAATCACATCAACCAAATATAAACAGAAACTTTGTAATACAATTCCATCAGTGCTATCATATCCAACTGTTAAAGTTATTTTTAATAATTTTATTACACGTTAATTTTAACAATTTTTAACTATTAATTATGTATTTTATAATTCGCACTGTTCTTAACAGTCACTACTATTCTAAAATATACAGCACCCACCTTAAGATGACCTTATTTTGCTAAAAACACGTTGCGCTATAATTAACAAATTAATAAAACCTAAAATAGTTCTTAGTGGACCAATTGCATTATTATTTTCTAAAAACACAAAATTTTGATTATGTTTACGTAAATAATCACCGATTGTACTATACCACTTGGATTTAAATGGTCAAATATGTCGATGAAGACGACATACAAATGGGTTACTCGGTTATATAGGGCAACTTTTATGCCTGTATCAAGTTATCGTCGAACGCTTGGATGACAGCGAATGGTAAACTGCAAATGATGTAAATGTAAGCGGCCGTGGCCTATCTCAGACCATCTTAATTCACAAAGGTCAAGTGAAGATAGTCGATCTTTGGGATGAGAGTCGAATCTGATACGTTAAGGAGTGCGAACCACTCACTTACTATGTTCATCGAAATAAATAAACGTCATTAAATAGTCACGGTACTGGTTTGGTCTGCCGTGCGTAGGTCGTGATCGTGAACAAAGATGGCGATGTGTTTAAAGCGACTCGGGATTCAACGCATAGCAAATCGAGTTAGGAAAAGTGATTAATATGTTTGCCGCGTTAAACAGCAAACGCTAGGACCGGAGAAAGGTATTACTGAAGTATAATCACCATTTTGCCCTATGCAATAGATTAACAAAGGACAAGAGATACACCTGATTCTTTCTGATGGTTAAGAACGTCGGTCCCTACGCGAAGTGATAACCCAGAAGACCTCTGACGACATCTTCACGACCACAAGAAACTCAAATCTCGGATAATTACGCTATCTTGTAATTCAAAGAACATTCTCCTTTACGTCAGTTAGGATACAAAAGTGTTATTGAACCTGCATATGATTTATATTAATTTTACGGGAAATCAGTTTGGGAAATTAAACGTAGATTACAGAATAATATTAAATTGATTCACAAATAAACAATGTAAGAGAAGTAGCACATCGGATTAAACTTGTTAAGCAGGGTTAATGGTGAGATCCTTTGTCACACGGAAAGGAAGCTTGGGGTTCTATTAAATCAGGGATTCTCTTTATATTCTCAGTGGCTACTAACTTCTAAAAAATTATTTCCTTTCACAGGGTTACTTATTTATTAATTGAATTTATATAAATAATTTAATTCTGTATTATTACCAAACAAAACTTTATTCACAGCTGCTAGTTGCTTAAGTTACGTATACAGAAAAATTATTGCGAATGCTAAATCAAGAAGTTAAAGGTCGTGGCCAATTTAAATGCTTTATAATTTAATTAGCGAGAAATTCTGTGTGCATAAATCATATAATTCTAATCAAGCAAATGCAAGTTTTATATCTCACCGTAACTAAATGTGTTTGGCGGTACTGAGAAAAACCACGCAGAAAACAAGGCGCGACAGTCAGCGCTCAAGCTGAGATTGGAACTTCCCACCTTCCGAATATGTCAGAGTATTTACCACCGCACCTCGTCATGTGATGACAAAGGCCATTGAAATGAAACAACACTGAACAGTTAGCATAACCGATCATGAGTAGAGGCCGAGCGAGAAGTGGTGGCACTTGCGCAAAGGACTGATTTTGGTCGTGTGAGATGGACCCATCCGAGCATGCGCTAGAGTGATGTCAGCTTCAGTTGGTTTGTAGCTCAAGCTGTGTTTAGATCGGTGCGTCACCGCAGCTGAGGCTGTGCGACACCCCACTACTACTGAACTCCCCTCTCTCGGCTTACACACCGCGCATGTAGGTGCCACCACTACTCGCGCGACCTATATCACAAGAAACAACAATGAATGGGTTATCACCTCAAGGAATGAACAGACAATGATCAAACAGGTAATATTAGCATTTGGAAGGTACCGGGTTTGAATACCGGCAAATCTAACTTACTACAGTTTCTAAAAATTTTCCCCTGTGACCTCCGGGTTAATAAACTAACCGCGTTCTACCATAGTCCTACAAGTTCACTTGTCAGAACTTCAGTCATGGACCATAAGAAACTGCTGTGGCGTCGTTAAATGACAGGATAGAAAGACAAAAATTACGATATCATCAGCAAGGAAACAGACAATGTGTTTCATTAGATCCGATTCCATGGAGCAGAGTCCTTTACGAGAAGCTGATAGTCCCTCAGCTGGTCAAGAATTCATCTCCAGTTACGGAACCAGATGAATCATTATCGCTTTCAATGACACACCATTGGACTCCAAAATGAGCGAAATGAATTCAGCCCACGCACTCATGAATCATCGCCATAACATCCATTTTAATATTAGACTACCCTACATCTATATCTGGGCTCCGAAGTCGGTTCTTATCTTCAACTTTGCATCTAATATATTCTATGCATGTCGCATGACAAAAAGACGTAATTTTTTTTAAAGCTATCTGTACTAAGTATAACGAGTAAGAATTATTCATGTCTTCGCCATGCAATTATTTTATCCTCTCTCTTAGTTCGAAATATTCTCCTCGTTCGATGTTATTAATAAGTAATTCATGTTTGTAAGCCAAAAATACCAACAAATAAAATTATAGCTTTCCATATTTTAATCTTCAAGTTGTTAGACTGGGAGAGAATACGAGAGGTTCTGAACTGAATGGTACAAACATTACTCAATTCTAATCTGCTCTGAAATATCTCATAGGTTCAAATATTCTTTTCAGAATTTCTTCTGAAAAAACATCAATCTGTGTTCCTCCTCTTGACATGACAGATGGCAGTTTCAGATCATACGAAATATACGTGAAAATGTATTTTTGTGCACTACGTATAATTATGTACATAATTTAATCGATATCTGGTAGACAGATGTGGATATGAGACACGCAATTTTACATAAATTAGTAACGTATTTTGCCACTTTCAAATAACACGTAAATTCCTTGTTCCTTGCAGAACTGCCACTGTCAAGCAACCCTACTTTATCCTCAAAATCTAGAAAAGTGTAATTAAAAGTTGTGAATCTGAAGTGACGTTTGTGAGCTGAATACTCTGGTCATTCGGTGAACGCAAAATTACAAATATATTGGTGTCATCTGTTTATCCGTGCGTGTTATGTGAATCGAGAGAGGAAGGGATCTATTTGTACCCATCACAAAAATATTGTAGTGCACGTTGCATTTCTCGCATCATGTCCAGTTTGGAAAATGATGATTTTCACAACAATACACAGCTTCAGGGAAAATGCAAATTATAGACGGTGATATTCCGGGCTATCCTCCGGCTGCTTACAAAAGTTTCAGAGAATCACACTCCTTCAATCTGTTGCCATGAAGAGGGAGACAGTATATTCCTCCCAAACACCTGGAATTACCTTGCTGTATAGCCCTGACGATGGAGGCAGCAAGTTCTCTGAAAATTTGGTAAGCTTCAACGTAACTAACGGCGGATTTTCCAGTCGCGAGAATATGAAAATCACTCAGTATCCTAAATGTGACAAAATTTCCACAGAATTATAGTAGAACATAAATACGACTTTGTAAAAGTAAAGTAAAGTTTGTCCCACTATACGCCATGTAGGCGTTTTGGGGGAGAGGAGGTATAGCTCCTCTCTTCCTTGACCTCGGCACTAGATGGGGGTGAGTGGTCAGCATCACGCCCCGGCCGGCTTAACCGCCGGGAAAGGACCCCGGTACCCGTTGTAGAGGAGGCTGGGTGGGCCCCAGAGCCGGTCTGGACGCAGAGGCTAGAGGAAAAATCCTCTGCCCCCGTCGGGGATCGAACCCCGGAAATACGACTTTGTAAATGAGTAAATATTATTTACTAAGTGGCAGAGTGCCTGAAATTTAACTAGTTTTAAAAATGTTCGTCAGAATCTTACCCATAAAGTAACAAATACATCATTAAATCTTCGAACGGAAGTTTAATTTATGAAATTAACTATTAGAATCTATAAATACACAAGAATATACTTGAGTAGTGATTAATATTTGCAATAGTTTAATGATGAAGCTTAATATAAGAAACTATTTCTGTAAATAAATTCAGTTCATCTTTTGCACATTCTATTAAAATGATTGATTCTAATATATTAATTAAATGTTTAACCTGAAGGCTTGTCCCATCACATAATTTTTAATGTTAATCTCCTCTCCGAAAGAAAAGTTTGGCAATACACTGTTTCATCATATTAGTTTCTTCTGTCTTCACATTATAATCTACAATTAGTTTTTAATATACAGAAAAAACATCTTCACCAGAACTCAAAACGCGGACACTTTTCTGCGAGAAATAGCGTGTCATGCCAGTGTGTATGTTGCTTCAAATCGTTAGTTTCCAAAGTACAGAAAACATCCTCACTGGGATTCAAACCTAGGACACTTTTAAGAGTTTTGACGTCTATAAAGCACGTTCATGTCTTTTTAACTTATAAGCATATCAAGTATGAGGAAAATTAGTGAACTCTTTTCTAGCTATAAGCGAACATACACATACACAAAAACCCACAACAAATATAATTTGATACGTAAGACTGTTGGTTGATTTAACGAGGCTTCAATTTATCACATTTCATGGCGTTGAATGACTACATGATTGGTGAATAATGAATTAGAACAGACGTGGAAGGAAGGTCACACTGAACCAGTATTTCCTACAGTACCTGCGGAAAACCAAGGAAGCTCCGTTAAAGGACAGGCAGTCCTGTTGAGATTTGAAGCATGGACCTCCAGAATAAGTAGCCAGATTGTTAGAGACTTTATCATGACGTTCGGTTTGATGGATGATATAAAAATAATCTTCGTTAACGTAAAATTATTCACTATCAGGAACTTTCCATCGTCTTTTCTTTAATAACCCACGACGTTTCGGAGGTTATTTCTGTTTCCATCTTCAGGTGAGAGGTATCTACTCTGTTAGGTCTATTAGATAGAGCTAGTCTCTGTCACTAGACGTGCTTATTCGAATAAAATGAATGAAGTTTGATTCCAGTAGTCGGATCTTACAAAAAGAATGAATCTTTTGGTCATATAAAATGCGGAGAAATTTTGTAGACCAGCTGCATGGATATTAGCTTCTCAGCGAGAGTTTGTTCACATGTTAAGACTGCATAGTCTTTAAACCACATTTAATCGAATCTCACTGCTCGATTTTGGAAATAAAACGTGCAGTCAGACTGACTACCTTTTCTAGCATTTCAGGTGTTCGCAACGGTAAGTCCGAAGATGGCCGTCTTCTGGCTGCAGCAAGGGCCTCTGAAACGTTGTTAAACTTCAACTACACGGCACTATAACCCTGCAGACAGCCATCTTCGTACAATAAAATTTCTATTTACCTCATGCAAAGTATGTCTGCTTGTAAAAAAGGTACAGCCTAGATGTCTTCAAATTGTACTTTAGCGGCATGTTGTGGACCAAATTAAGCGGTTAGAACGCTGGCCTTGTAATCCTGGGGTCTCGGGTTCGATTCCCGACGGTGCCCGAATTTATAACTTGTGTTGGGCAAGGACGTGGTCTAGGCAACACGGAGTTTTCCTCCGTGGCATCCCAACAATTACTCCATTCACACACAGAAGAAGGCAATGGCAAACCACTTCTGGATCATCTGCCAAGAACGTATATGAACAGGTCCCAGTCCGAGAAAAGGATGGAAGGATCCTGTTCATATGGACCTGTCGTCAGACAGGCCACTAAATAATAATAATAATATTCTGAGAAAATATACAATTCTGTCTATCTTAATAGGCAATTCAATCGGGCCTACTATTGTACTATCATTTGTGCCTCCGGTAAACGAGTCACGATGCACAACAATCCTGTTCCCCCTCTGACTACTACAGAAATTTGCTCTCTACAGGGAAATCTAATTTTCTCATAATTATATTAGCACTAACTGTCCGGCAGCGTGCTACAGTGGCGCTCTGTAATCACACCGGATGTGAGGTTTATCGGTTGTCCGTCACGGATGATCTAATTTCTGCTACTAACATCAAGTGACTCGCATCATGACGTAGGGCACCGACAGATTTCGATGCAAACATCCCATAACAAAACAACTACTAAATAAATGAAACGCAAAAAAAAAAAATTAATGCGTTCTTTACAGTAAAAACATAAATCATAATGAATAATTGTATCCCTCAATCTGCTTTTCCGATTGGTTGAACTGAACTCATGAAGCATTTTGAAGAAATCTGACGCGGACGGTAAGTGAGATAAATTATATCTTGGTGAGATCTGAGGTTCTCACGGCGGGGAGTATGAATATGGCAGTCTTAAGCGTTGTAGCGCCCTGTAGTCTGGTTGACGTTTACCGACGTGTCAAAGTTCCTACCAGACAGCACGGCTCTACAACCCAGAAGACGGCCATCTTCGTACTGACCGCCGTGAGAACCTCAAATTCTACTGCTCTTAAAGTGTTTTATTATTTTAATTTCTTTCTAACATTACATGTTAGACAGTTCAATTTCAGCTTTCACACAAGGCTGTATCACCAGACGTCGTGGAAATGTTGACTGCAACATGCAGTGAAAAGACAAATAAGATTGAAATTTGCATAAAAATCTGTGTGGGCAAACTGGCATTTATTTTATCTATTTTCATATGTTGCAGTCTTATAAGTTCTATACTGACTTAAGCTGTGTTCTGTGCAATAGATCTACCAATGACAAAAACAACACAAATTTGGGAACGGAAAAAATGAATTTAAATATCAATGTGTATGGAAGCATAATTGCAGACCTCGCTTGTGACCTTGACGTATTGACCTTTCAACAGTCGTTTCTTTCACATGCATACTTTCAAATAAGAACAATTTAAAAGCCAGCATAGAAAGAAACACTACCCAAGAATATTACTGGAAACCAAATTAAGCTGAAATCCTTTCCAATGTGAGTAAAAGTCACGCAATTTTTGCAAAGAACATATAAGACCTCAAGGTCCACTTTTTCATTATCTGGCTTAGATCTGTCTCAGCAAATACTGCATTGCCAAACAAAATTTTAAAAAAAAATCCGACAAATTCCGATTCTCTGTGTGACTTTTCGTAACAGAGAATTCTTATCCCACGCCCAACCGCCGAGCTGGTGGACCATCGCTCTCATCGGCTTCCAAAACTGCTTTTTCAGCGTATTTACGTCTCCCTTCAACGTCTGTAGGTCGTCTCCATATCCTCCGACAGGACAGGCGATGGCTTAGCGACGAGGAACACACTTATCAGGGTAGCAAGTACTTCACAAAGTTGGATGTTTCAGTCGACACTTCGGAAGCAGAAATCAAAGATAAACAAACTAACAAACAGGATGCAACTTACAAAATCCCTACTACGTTCCATGCGTCTTTAAATCCATCATAATATAATGCTCCTGTTGGCTTATAATTACTTTAAAGCACATCGTACATTATCATGATACCTTTCATTGTAAAATAAATTTACCTGTGAGGCAGTGCATTTATTAAATTACATTTCTGCCGTTAATAACGTTGCAGCCTTACGAATATGCGAATGACAGAAGTCTTGAAAGCTTGGCGCAGAAGATGAAAGATGACTTAAAAGTATAGGACTTGAATACATTTATTTTCAATTACGTCCAAAAAGACGTCATTATTATTCTACAAAGATATTAGGCAGAAATGGGGTGGGTTAGAGTATATCGAATTATGCTCCAGAAATTAAAGAAATTGTATTAATTTGAATGAAAACGGATGTTTGGTGGCTAAGACGGATTAGAAGGGGGCTAGAAAAGGCAACATGCTCCCTGTGCTGGAGTAATGAAATGTTTGTTATATACTAATGACCTGACCAAAAACAAAAACAAATTTTAATGTAATTTATAAATTTAAAATTCTGACGTATAAATTTTAAAAATAACGCACATGTAATACAATCAGGAGGATTGGACAAATCTTAACATAAATGACGAAAAATTGTAAGAAAATGCAATAGATAATATTCATACCTATTGAAGGTTAATTAGTAATGTGTATGAGGAAGGTGGTCTAGCAGTCAGAACGCTGGGCTTGTAATCCTGGTGTCCCGGGTTTGATTCCCGGTGGTGCCCGGATTTATAACTTGTGTTGGGCAAGGCCGTGGTCTAGGCAACACGGAGTTTTCCTCCGGGGGCTTTCCCAGTTTCTCCGTGGCATCCCAACAATTACTCCATTCACACACAGAAGAAGGCAATGGCAAACCACTTCTGGATCATCTGCCAAGAACGTATATGAACAGGTCCCAGTCCGAGAAAAGAGAAAAGGATGGAAGGATCCTGTTCATATGGACCTGTCGTCAGACAGAACACTAAATAATAATAAGATGAGGTGGTCTAGCGATTAGAACGCTGCCTTGTAATCCTGGGGTCTCGGGTTCGATTCCCGGTGGTGCCCGAATTTATAACTTGTGTTGGGCAAGGCCGTGGTCTAGGCAACACGGAGTTTTCCTCCGGGGGCTTCCCCAGTTTCTCCGTGGCATCCCAACAATTAATCCATTCACACACAGAAGAAGGCAATGGCAACAGCTAAATTGCTCTATATTTTATACATTCTGGTGGATACTTCGATGACCAAGTCAGATCGGCAAAACAGTGCTGGTACAGCCATCACGTGATAAAGTTTTATTTATGAATCTCCTGTTGTCTAGTCACTTAAATCGTAAGTGTATTTATTGTTCTGCACATTACACAGAACACTCTCTGTCTACTGCTTCATACAGAACAAGTAGGTGACAGGACATCCAGAATAAAATCCCGATACTTTTCCTAATAATTCATATTCCATATAACGAATACGTGTGACGTCAGAACTCGGTGATTTATTGCCAACACGTTTCTTACACGGGAGGAATATAAACATGACTCTTTAAAGAACAGAAGTGGAGAGAGAGAAATCGAAGAAATGAAAAATGTTTGATGATCCGTATAAATACGAATGAATGGCGTTCTGTTTAATATGGCAATAATATTATCAACACGTTGTTGTAATGGAAGGGGAAATAATCCGACGGCAATCGGGTTCCTGACATCGTGCAAGCCGGAATATTATTCCGTTTGAAGACCTGACGACTAATGTAATTTCCTAAGTGACGTATAAAGACTGTTCTATAGTTGATTGTAGTCTCAAAGTTTGCGAGACGTGAAAATTTGAATATCTTCATGTTCATTCGATTATTTAATGACTGTTTTCAACTACTGATGTTTACATTATTTAAAGAGATATCTTCAGTTGACTGCGATTCCTAAAGCGGAAAGCTTCTGCTAAGGCGCCGTCTACGCGCTGCCCCAGAATTTTCCTTAAGTGGGTAACGGAGATTTCAGAAACCTGAGTCACAGCCCCTAGTGACATCTTCATAAACATCAAATCCAAAAGTCTCTGACGATAGTGAGTCATTAGAATAAAAATTTTCTTGGATATTATCCATCGTCTAGTAAAAGAAAAACGCTGGCCTTGTAATCCTGGGGTCCCGGGTTCGATTCCCGGCGGTGCCCGAATTTATAACTTGTGTTGGGCAAGGCCGTGGTCTAGGCAACACGGAGTTTTCCTCCGTGGCATCCCAACAATTACTCCATTCACACACAGAAGAAGGCAATGGCAAACCACTTCTGGATCATCTGCCAAGAACGTATATGAACAGGTCCCAGTCCGAGAAAAGGATGGAAGGATCCTGTTCATAATATGTCGCCATCCTTCTGTAAGGAGGCGGCGTAATAAAGAAGAAGTAAAATAAAATATAAAACGACGTTTCGGAAATGGGGCTTTATATCCGTCTTTAGGTACCTACTCAGTTGGGCCCAATAGATAGAGCTAGTCCCTATCTCCTATCTTCATAATCAGTTTATTTATAGCTTCTTAATTGTGTATTATGAAATGAATTTATTACACAGTGTATGCAGCATCTAGAAGTAGCTGAGTTTGTACATTTAAAGTTACGTTTCGTTCAATGTATTAGATTTATTACAAATGTCATGTAAAAGTTTTGGATTAATACCATATGAAATTTTAATAAACATATTTCTATCTCATGGTAATGAAAATTGAAATAAGCTCGTAAGGGTTCTTACTTTATTCTCAAGCCACGGAGAAGATGTAAGTAAGAGAGAAAAACTTTGAAGCGAGTTACGACTGGATTAATTTTTCGTAGTTTCTGTTTATTTTTACTGTTCTACGTGTAAGTTAGCTCGTTAACCATATGATTTATATTTCTGCAGAGATAATGGCTGTACTTTAATATACAAACACAATGTACTTTGCATCGAAATTTTTATATTATACAGAACATATGGAGGATGTGAATTATTTCTTACAAGAAGAAAGTTTGAATATAAAAAGTAATCTACCAATATTTCAGCGCACGGCTATAATACAACGTGACTATGCCTATTTGAGGGTTAGCTCAAATACAGTCACGAGAACCCTAAACGAATATTAAACTTTAGAATTCACCACGTACGATAAGTTTCTGTTTTAGACAGATATATTTACAGTGTAGTATAGGTAACGTATGTATGTGGGTGGAGTGCGTACGTGCGTCCTTATACTGGGCAATAAAGGCATATATTGAAATTTATATTTTTTGCTATTATTTTGAAAAAGAAGAGTTTGAGACCACATATTCAGAGAAACATTTTTTCCTTATATTTGATACAGAAACACGCACACAAAATTTATAAACATATTTTTGACTCAGCCTGTATAATCTTCATGCCACCAACACATCAAGAAAGAGGTGAGAAAATCTCATTAATAGTAGTTTCGCCTCTAAGCAGATTATTGCTGATTTGTAGGTTAGGGTTGCCCTTCCTTCATTCAGCACCATACCATGAAGATGAGGTTGTACATAAGTAATTGCAAGTCTGTCGCTTCAGAATTACATTTCTGTAAATGTACCTGACAGTGCCATTAATTTGCTGTGTAAATACAAGTACAAGGAATGTTTTATTTCTTTCATGTTATGAAGGAATTCAGGCTAGTAACAGTTAAAAACATGTGCCATATAATATACTTTGACAGGTTTAAAATTAACTAACTGATTGAAAAATATGGGCACCAGGTTTTATGACCACCACTATAACAATACCATTTTAATCCCAATCAATTGGTTCTGTCGCAGAATAAAATTCATTACAATAATAACATTAGTCAAAAGGGGTTTCGAATTGAAGCCTTGAAAAAAAAATATGTGGCAGAAGTTATTGGAGCAGATTTATAATTTTTATTCAATGACTGTCCTATGAAATTCCTTCTCTTATTAGTCTTGCGGAATTTTGTTATAGAATTTATATACATAAGTACAAACAATCAGGCTCACTGTACCGACCGAAAATATTGGACATCCTTTGAATCTCACACAACTGTTACATACTGAAACACCCGAATCATCGCTTCTGAGATTCCTTTGGTAAATTTGCTGAACTCTTTCTTAAATTGTCATGTCCTACGTTCGCTGCTACAGATTAGACATTAAACAGAATTAAAATTATGCTCGTCTGTTTTACATTAACATTTTATTTCGTGGAAATTTTTTTTTCGTACATTAACTGCAAGATTCTCATCCGCGATGCTTTTCCTACGCCATTACACACTCGAGCACCTGCCCTGTTCCTTCCATGTCATTAAAAAGTTTGTTTTCCTCGTTCCTCAGTCTACCTCCGGATTTAATGACTTCAAGAGAATACGCCTAACACAAAATTTGTAGTATCTAGGCATACTTTCTTCCTGAAGTCCGTTGCAAAAGGTTTCCTCCATCGTTCCATAATTACACTTCAGATCTCATTTTAATAAATGGTGTCTAAATTCATGAAATAGTAGCAAATCAAAATTGCACCCTCGAATAATTTGAGAGCTCATTAAGTTCTTGGAATTAATACTGTAGTTCAGATCAGTTCACAACTGAAACTGATATTTGGTAGTTCTTATATGTAACTTTCTTCATTTTTTTACGATATGGAAAAGGGCTTAAATTAAAACAAACATTTATATAAACACCCAATGCAGGACTTAATTAGCTACTTTAAAACATATATTATAACCTTTATCTTTTATTAACGGTGATATAAAGTAATTATTTTCTCAAAGGCGTGCTTTTGGTCATTTTACCAGCACAATGAAGATATTATGAAGAAATCGAATTCTTCCTTCTAAAATATGTAAATTCAGATATAAATGCAAAAATTAATAGCTATGGATTTTAAAAAGTTATAAAAATAAGCATACAAACAAACTGTTTAAACTATAAATTACACTAGTGTCATTTATAGTGTAAACAGTTTGTTTGTATGCTTATTTTTATATTTCATTACACTACACGATATGCAAAGTTTTAAGATATTAAAAACTTGTTACGAATTTACAATTTTAACCTAAAATCAACGACAATACATTTTTTTGTTTAATTTAAAATGAAGTGACAAATCTTTATTATAAAAAGAAGAAATTTGACCTGTAACATTTTTCTCGACAATATGAATACGTTTAGTCTTGTCCGTGACGTCTAATCGCATTAGTGGTTTTTATTTTTGGTTTATCAAAACAAATCGGTTAATTTATTTGGCAAGTTTCGCTATATAACCCGCACACACGGTATGTTTATTTCTACCTGTACAAAAAGGAGATATAACAAAACATTGCGTGAAATCTAATCATAAAATATAAAATTAGATACATATCTCTTTTGATTCAGTCTTAACCAAATGAATATATTTAAAATGTACGAACATAATGGCACGTTCATTACTTGTGTTCTAACAGTTAGAGTCACGATGAATCCTTTGTAGTCCTGGTGATGGCGTCTAACAACAACTGAGTAGGTACCCCTCGCCTGAAGACGGAAAAAGAGCTAGTCTCCGAAACGTCGTGGTTTTTTCTTTTAAAAAGGACAATGGAGAAAGTTCATAGTGAATAATTTTAAGTGCAATCCACCATCGACAGAACTGTTTAGTATTTGCAACATAATTATGTTAATTTCTGTTAAGAGTCTGTGGAAGAGAATTGGTCATATTTCGTGCACTGATCATATTATCTTTATGTACCTCGTTATAATGCACCACCGTCTTAAGCCTTGAAGATTCAATTCGGTAGTTGGCCTGTTAGTTTGTTGGTTGACTGTTCTGTGCACATCCTGAATACATCAGCTGTACAGCGGGAATTTTAAGGTCAAAATATTTTAGGGGAAAATTAAAAGTTTTGTTAGAGTTGCGTAACAATTGCTGGATCATTTGAGAAAAGCCGCGAACTTTGTTTGGTCCCGAAAGTTTCAGTTTGGACAAGTCTCAAGTTAAGGTTACATCAAACATTTTAGAAACATGGTCCATCATAGTATAAGCTTAAAACCTTTGCTGGGTATATACAAGTTTTGATTAAACAGACTGTTTCTGCAAAAGAACCTTCAGATCGCTTTCAAAAATAGTCTTCAATGAAAAGCTGCAGAAGATATACAGGGATATTGTGCCTAAGTCGGCTTCAGCTCATACAAATATTTTATACTTTAGACAACGATTTTTATCGCTTGATATACGGATTTCTCCAAGCGCTACATCTCCACCTGGTCCTAGGATCTTAAAGGTTTTTCTTCCTTTCAGACAATTGTCTCAGTTTCTTCCTTCAAAGCGACCCAGTTCTTTTTCCAAATTGTAATCCTATCTTATTCTTATAATCTCTTCAGTTTGCACATCTCCCTTGTTATATGTTCTTTCTCGCTCTGCTGACGACAATGTTTGACATCCAGCTTTGTTGTTTCGTTTGCTTCTACAGTCGTTATGTCACCGTGCATACATTCTAATCCTAGATTAAATGCTACGCATTCTTGTCCATTACCAACTAAAAGAATTTAGTTAAAATATATGTAGTTTTATTTAAATAAATTATTCGGTTTTGTCCGTCTAATCACAATTATATTTAAAATTTACAAATAAGATAATTAAAATATCATTTTATGTTCCACATCGAATAATCGATTTACATTTGGAACATTTTTACAACATGTTTCGGTTTCATCGAACCATCTTCAGGTGTAAAATTATATCATTTTTGAAAATAACGAGAAATGCATTATTTTGGGAGGCATTAAAATTGTGCAATAATTTTAGGCATTACGATTGTCTTCTTCCTAGGTCAGAGTTTCTCAAAGTGTGGGGCGCGCCCCCTTGGGAGGCCCCAAGTGATTTTCTGGAGGGGGGGTGTGTTGTTTGTATGAAAATCTTTTTCTAACGAAATATGGAGAAACATTTATAACATCCTTTGTTTGGTTGAGGCAGTTTAGTTGTCTTACACTGCTGTAGAATTCAGAGCGTATATTTTATTACAGTTTTTTAAATTAAACGCATTGAATAATATATACTAAATTATAAAAAAAATGTATACTCATAGCTAAATTTTACGTTAAATCTGTTTGCTTGCACTTGTTCTGGTGCATCCAATGCATTGTAAGAGACAGCAGCTAGATGGCAGTGGGATAGCAGGCGATTAGAAAATATTTCCAATGGAACACACTTAATACAGTATTACATGTCAAACAGTTTCGTTTATTATTACAGCATCTATTAATATTAGAAAAAGGGGACGGTAAGAAACTTTTAGGTTAATTAGAGAACAATTTTTCTAATGCAGTGGCTCTTGACTTACGTCATTGGCCGTGAAGTCCTGCGACGTAGTGAACTACTTTTCCGCCGAGTGGCGTTGCCCAGGGTGCGCCCAATGGTGGCGAGTTCACATTGTACCCGCAATGATGATGAAGATAAGAATGGATTAATTGTTGGGATGTCACGGAGAAACCGGGGAAGCCCCGGAGGAAAACTCCGTGATGCCTTGACCACGACCTTGCCCAACACAAGTTATAAATCCGGGAACCACCAGGAATCGAACCGGGACTCCAGCCCAGCGTTCTGACCGCTAGACCACTGTGGCGGAACTTTTGAGAACAATTTAGGGCAGTTAAATAATGCCACCATTGGTGTCTACCCTGAGTTAGGTCAACAGATTTCACACACTCAGATTCTATCTCTTACAGTTTCAGTTCAAGACTTTCCCCCACCTACGTCAATGCCTCAGGACTTACGATTTTCCAATAAAATGTCTGTACATGTTCATAATTTACGCCGTCAATGTTCCACCCATCTCATCCGCTTTGAAGTGGTTGATATAAATAATACAGTGAAAAGTTTGAAGTGTGAAGCTCTTCATCACGTGAAATGAATTGATAGGTATCTAGAAGGGGGCGATCTAAAGGCCAATACGTGGCGACAAAATCTTTACGTCGCGGTTTAACTCAGGACACAACCCCCCCCCCCGCCCCGCATACGAAGAGACTCTTGCTTTCATTTATGTACACAGTAACCGGAGCGTCGTTTTGAATTCTCTTCAGATGTTTTTGTTAGAAATGGTCTACGTCTTCCTCGCTCCAGGGTGGGTTCAAAACCATGATGAACCCAGCAACGTCTTCCACCGTCTACCCCACCTTAGCTGTCCCGCCCCACACTATTGAGATTATGCAAAATATCAAAGAGAAGGAGAAAGTTTGTCTTGTTTGGATCGGTACAGGAGATGGGGGGGACTTTGCAGCACTCTTTTCGAAATGAAACTTTATATTACCATGACTAAAGTGGCTGAGACCACTTTGTCGTACCACAGAGATTTTAATATCCACAGCGAGCAACAAGTCTTTGTCATTCGTTTCTTATTTACGTAAGAAAACGTCTATTAATATACAAAACTCTTTAATTACAAAGCGAGCTCTGTGCCGCGGTGGGGGGCTTCAAATTAACTCTTGCACCAAAAGAAAATTACTTTCCAGCCTTGCTAATTTCTTCCCTTATATTAGTAAGCAATACCAAATTGTCTGCTACGTTTGTCTTACTTTTTGTGTGGTAAACATACATGCAAAACGTTGATTAAATTACCCTGTGTTAGGTCCTGGATAAAAAAATACATGGACAGCAGTGTTACAGTTCCACGTATTCGTAATTTCGTCAAAAGATGTCGTTGATTGCTCAGATTCACTCTCAGACGTCTCTGTTCTCTCTCCCTCTAAGTACCCCATCTTATCCATTTGACATGAGGATAATGGGCCCTAGGGCCGATCTGGATAAAACCATGTCCCTACCGCGCAATCGAAACCTGACTGTTCACCATGTAGCAATTAGCTTTAGATCACTTAGTTATCCTGCTTTGTTGTATCAGACAGCATTTAATAACAAAAATAACTGAACAGAATTTTAATATTTATGATTATAAAAGAGTTTGATTGACAAGAAATATCTCACACATCAGTTAAATATAATTCTGTACTTCATTCCGTCTATATCTAACTTCAGCGTAGTTGTACAAAGGTAACAGATATGGCTTCTAGTTCTGTGGTAGTTTGGTGTATGTTTCAGTAAAAGCAGAGATGCTTTATCATTTCCTTTAACAAAAGTTCTAAATTATTGTGTTAATTAAAACTGATATTATACGAGCTGGTAAATTATCACGAAACTAGGGCACTTCAAGCAAGAAAATAACTCGTCTGTTCCCTACAGATAACAATAAGAAAAGAAAAGAGACGAGAAAATATTCTGGAACTCCTAATTCCCGTAGCAACGGAGACTCAACCTCCCCCAGGTACGCTTCTAACCCCTGGGTGGGCGACCGAGGTTCCATTCTGCTCTCACAGGGCACAGAGATGCCAGATAAGTGCCTCATATCAGGCTACAATCGCTTCGTTTCACAGATTTTCCAATTAATTATTCACTTATCATCCCATGATTCCACACTGCACACGAGCACGGTGTTAGATAATGTGACTATCTTAAAATAAGACACGAATAAATAAACAAGCAAGTTCAGGTAATTATTTATTCCGCATAAGCTTATTCGCGAGTGTAATAAAACGTTTACTTTTATCCTTTAATTTCAGGTTTATACGTTTTCCTGCTCAAACTATGCTCGTATGCATTATAACCACATATGGCCTTATAATCACATCTGTAACAAACAAGACAGGTAGGGAAGCCAAGGCCAAACTTATAAGGCTGTAGCTCTACAGGAATAAGAATAATAATTATAAATGAGTTTCATTGCCTGATGATAACTCTCCAATGATTAATCAGATATGTACAGTTGCGCTTTACAACGAGAGCTGGCTGATCGAGAAAGGTTTCTGCCGGCCGATGAACAATTATATAATTGAAACCAGAGACACTGATGATTATGGAGTGGTGATTTGGTGTAGTCTGTGCAACAGATCTCTCAGTCTGTGATGATTTTGTATAGAATAGTTACACTGCTATTCAATTTACGCTGTGTGTAACAATACATTTCAATCACCACGAACCATCAAATTAATTAACGTATGATAACCATCGGCGCCGGTTTAATTCCAGATTTATATGAAATTTAGATAGCAGACGTTTATGTGCTCAGTTCTATTTCCTCTTTTCACCAAACTGTCAGGGAGCGCAAAATAAAATCCACCGAACGAAAACTTAAGAAAAAAGATTGTCATGGCGTCGATACGCCCGATTTAATAATCGTCCCTCTCTTTGACTACTCGTTGAATGTCCAGTTCTTGCGTATAAGAACTGGGGAGCTGTTACACGTTCATACTTGAATAATAGTGACACCCTGCCACTCTGACCTGTAATATTCTCTGCTTTTATCATCAGTGTTACGAACAGACATACATAAGGCAGACCGCTGGGTTACAGAGCTGCACGTCCTACTTAGAGATAGTTCGTAATTTTCAGAAGTGTATATGATAGCATGCAGACGTAAGACCATTCACAAGTAACCTTTCTAAAATAACTTGAATAAATTAATGAAGTAACCCAGTTCCGTTAGTTAATTAATATTTAATTAATTTAATTAATTAATCTTGTCCGTCTATCACAATTTAAAATTAAGATAATTAAAATACCATGTGATGCTCCTTATCGAAACATTCGATTTACATTTGGAACATCACTTTCTCACTACATGTTTCGGTTCTTAGATGAACCATCTTCAGGTGTGTAAAAATTACAATTATATAAACTTAAAACTTAATCATAATTTCTTATATGCAACTTTCTTTGTAGTTGTTTAACAGTTAGTAGTGGTGTTCACTTCCAGATTCCATTTTAATATATTTGAAGTTGTTCTATATATGTGCGTCGTATTCAAATAAACTTTTAGGTCGGTGAATGTTTTTGTTGATGTTTTTTATATCAGTCTGAGATGAGAGGTGTAGATGAGTTCCGACTGTCTGGAAGTACTATCGTATTTGAACTGAACTGTGTTCACTATTGATCGTGGTTGTTTGTAGGGGGGGGGGGGGGGGGGTAAGTGAAAGGGAGTTGTTGGGGGTGGGGTTAAGCATTAGGTTAAAATAATACGTCAGTTTCTTAGAGTCAAATATATGCTTGTTCGTTTAGATTGCTCTGTTATTTAAAACCAAAAGCATACTGTGCACAAATGTACTTTGATATTTAGTGGTACATTAACCATCCCACACAGAATTTTATCAACATTTTAAAGAACACTGTTATATACAGTTTACGTTGTCCTAGAAAACTGTTTTATGTTTTGGGATCAAATTATTGCATTGTAGCATGCAAGGAAACAGGGCTTAGGGCAAGTACGAACTAAGACACGACGGTCCAGAAGTAACGTTACCTGAGCCACAGAGGATTTATTTCCAAGTTACTTCTGTTCCAGATGTAGGCCTATACAGCCGGAAATGACGACGGCTTGGAAGTTCCGTGGCAGCACTGTAACGCACTGCACTTTAAACAACATCCTCCTCAGAGCATCCCTAGACACTTAATGCAATATTCTGTTCTGTGTACAGAATACTGTATGAACGATGTAGTTGATAAACATTTTAAATAGAAATTAAAATTGACATCGTCTTATTACTAAACAATGGCTACTATAAGGCATACACAATTGTAAATCCCTAAATTATGTTAGAACAAATGAATAAATACACACGTCACATGTGTTTATTTCACACTACGTTGAGAGGAATATAAATTAAAGTATCATAAAATTTTTAAACGTGTCTATACGACGTACTAGAACATAATTTGGCACAGAGAAGCTGAAGATTAAAACAAAATAAAATGTTAGTCACAGTTGAAGCGTTCCTCTGCCGTCCTGTATGAGACGGCTTTCGACGAGTGATGAGAAACCACATTCGCTCTTTCATTTCCGCATTTAGTACAAAAGTTCAGTCTAAGTTAGAAATGAACACCTCATCATCAATACAGTTGAGTTAGTAACCTAACAATTTACAAACTGAATGTTAAAGGGTTCTCATTAGCTGTCCACTGTTACAGAAATTATTTACTGTCATTGCATCCGAAGTACCACAAACATCCTCCATCAAATCCTACATCCTACACGCTTCGCCTCCATGATACTTTTTAATATTGTCATTATACTAACTCCCATCTGTCACTTTACACGAGGAACTCAAAACTAATGTTCTTTATCCAAAGCTTGCTTCATTCCCTGTGTAAATTATTATTCTTAATTTAATCATAACAAAAAATATTAGAGATGGTAAAGTTGCGTCATATTGTGATATAATAAATATATTATTTAAATCTTGTCCGTCTAATCATAATAAATTCTTATTAAGTATTAATATTGAATCTTTATATAATTATATACACCTGAAGATAGTTCTTTTAGGAACTGAAACATGTCGTGAAAAATGATGGTCTAATGTAAATCGAATATTTCGATAAAGAACATCATTTAATATTTTAAATAATTTAAATGTTAATTATTGTAATATTTTAATATTTAATAAGAATTTATTGTGATTAGACGGACAAGATTTAAATAATATAAAAATATTAGATTAATAGTATGAATTCTGATGCTTCTTATCGTGAAATTTTGTCAATTATTTGGGTAGTTAATCTTTCTCAAAACCTTATATTAATATTTTTCTCAGCATTTTGTTGTCATACGCCCACAATCTTAATTATTTCCGGATAGTTAAAAATCAAATTATACGTGCATACGAAACAACAAACAGAATAATAATTGAAGGTAATGGAAAGGAAACAGTATAGCAGTTAGATGGAATTTGAGGTCAACTGACTTGGAGAAAAAGTTAATTCTATGCTGTGGTAAAATTCATAAAATTCCATGGTCTCTTATTAACTCCAGCATAAAATCATAAGACAACTGTAATCACGCAACATTAACAACAAACCGTCTGGTAACAGACCACAAACTTCGGAAGAATGAAAGTGTAGTTATACGTTACGAAGAGCTCCCATATTTGTATAATTCGAATTTCGGTCCAAATTTAAATGTTCCGTCTCACGTACGGCGATGTGCCAGCCGAGACAGCTGTAAGCTTCAACTTTATGCGTGACTCATTGAAGCATTAGCCTCTAGTAATGAGGTGTGTCTTGCAGGGTTGAGGCGTCGCGTCGCATAGCGTCGATCTGACAGACAACAGCGCCACTCCACGAGCTGCAACAGGTGCCGCGTAACTTGAGCATCTGACAGAGGGCGCCCCCCAGGTCGTTATCTAGATACGAGCAAATCCCTAACCATGCAGCTTGCAGGCCTCCTGACTGCCCTTTCGTGTTCTTTCACATCGCGAAGGAAAAGACGGATGGGAATAAAATAAATGAATATAAAATTTTTGTCTGAAAACAACGTAAAGACATCTAAATGTGGAATGCAGAGCTATAGAGAAATGGATCTTAGATAAATATATTGTTAGAAATTTTATTGGATTAAGCTGGACAGACCACGGTGGTCTAGCGGTTAAAACGCTGGCCTTGTAATCCTGGGGTCTCGGGTTCGATTCCGTGCCCGAATTTTTAACTTGTGTTGGGCAAGGCCGTGGTCTAGGCAACACGGACTTTTCCTCCGTGGCATCGCAACAATTACTCCATTCACACACAGAAGAAGGCAATGGCAAACCACTTCTGGATCATCTGCCAAGAACGTATATGAACAGGTCCCAGTCCGAGAAAAGGATGGAAGGATCCTGTTCATATGGACCTGTCGTCAGACAGAACACTAAATAATATAAAAGCTGGACACTGTTTCGAGCTCCTTTAACCGGATATAAATTTTCGGGTTCCACAGACGTTAAGTAAGTTCTTGGCAAGATAAGTGACTATCAGTTTCTCTACAAGACTTCCAAATTTAAAACAAAATTACGAAGCACATTTTATATCTCTTCAATGCAGGCCATGTTTACGTTCGTAAATCGTCACTGATTTTCTGATACGTCGTTTCTCTTAGGCAAAAATAATGTCCTTTATCAAACACAAAATGTAATAATTTCTGCTCTAACGGCACGGGATCACGTCTAACAGTCACAGAAAATAACAAACCCTTTTTTATATATTTCGTCTATCCATCAAAACTTCCCAACGGTTGAGATGTATAACCCAATGTTGGTAAGGCATTTTTCACTCGAAATAAGTCCATGGACACCCACCGGAAGTTTACCAGCTGTTTCGTTACACATTCTGCATATTCACATTTAAACTTACGAAAAACAGAACAAAAACCTCCTTTTTCACGTAAAACACCCCCTCAGCCTTAAAACACTTCCAACACGCCTGTAAATTTCTTATTAACCAAATTGATTCTAAACTTCTTCGAGACACCAGGGTATAACAGTACAACATTTTGCGTGTTGTCTGGTTAACTTAACCGTGCTTTGGATAATGTTTCTAAACTGATGGGTATCCAGTTGTGCCACAAGATATGAACAAAATTCTCTCCTACACGTAGACCGAAAAATATAGTAATAGCGTAATCTTGTACACCCCTGTTTTTTTAATATCATCTTCCTGTGCTGTCGTCTTTATATTACATTGCTACCGCTAAATCCTGAAATATTTTTTTCTTAAATTATGGAAAGATATGCAATCGTTTGTAATGTCTTCGTAGTAATTTCAGTCACTTCTGTTAACCGCTGCCCGTGAAAGAATTGTCGGTTCTTCATCAATCTGTTTTTTGTTGGCTTGTAGTTAAGGGTCCGGCATTCCGACCCATAAGTCAGCGTGGTGCATCCTTATATAATTTAAGAAGAAAGTCTCTACTCTAGTGATACCAAGATGGTCGGTAATGGAGATTCGGACAAAAGAATGGTTCCCCGGTGATTTTAAACGGGATTCATGCAATCCAAAGATGGGGGTACCACAGTAAGAAAGGGCGATGGTCTACGAGCTGGATGATGTTCGAACGTCAACAAGGACAGAAGATTTTGTTATCGTCATTACGTCAACATCGGCTTTGACGTTCCCCCAGAGGGCGCTGGACACTTTCCTCACATTAACAGCAGCTGGAACACCAACTTCGCCGTTCATTTGAATCCGGTGTCGAGTTTAAGAACTTAACGTTGACTCTACCAGATATTCATGCTATTATAACGTTATTTTTAGGTACGGGTATGATGTTTCAACTTTGTAACGACGATGAGGCGTCTCACCTGTCTAAGGCGATCGCCACCAGGTGCAGGATAGAGGCCGTGCAGCACAGCACGTCGCTGGAAGTCCACATGTCGCACAGCTCAGGACCCAGGGTCCACTGCTTGCTGACCTCGTAGACGGCACTGAGAGGCATGACGAGACAGGCCACCAGCAGATCGGCCACGGCCAGAGACAGGATGAGGTAGTTGGCCACGTTCTGCAGGTTGCGTTCAAGTAGGATGGCGGCGATCACGAACACGTTCCCTGCCAAAACAAAGCACTTTCATCTCAACGACTGCTAAACACGAGATATCTCGTTCTCACGTAATATTCTGTCTGCACTCAAACCAAAGAGAACGAGGTAGACAACATAGAGAGCGCGCTGATATCAGTCGGCAAACATGAAAGAAGGAGTCCATTTGGAAAACATATCAGTAGATGGAAGGATAATATTAAAACGGACCTTTAATAACTAGTGTGCGATGGTTTGGACATCATTGAGCTGCTTCAGCATGAGGTTTAATGAAGGGCTGTTAAACACGGTAGTGCTCAGTTAGGTTTCGTAAAAATGTTGGGAATTTACAGACACCTGAAAGACTATCAGCTTTTTGAAAATGTATACTTAATTGAGATACTATATCTTGCACGAAATTTAATATTTATCACTAAGTACTCCGTGGAGTACAGTTTTTCCTGACAAACTAACAGTAGACGCTCACCTAATCAAGAATTTTTTTACCTTTATTGGAATTCGAATATTCAATACCGCGTTCACAAAAGCTCAATCTAGATCCTCCCTTAAAACCAGACGAATTTAGTACACACCCTCAAACCGTATACCCACAAGGCCCATTTTAATATCATCTTCCCACCTACTACTAGGTCTACCGACTATTCTGTTTCCTTCAGGTTATTCCACGAAAATTCTGCACGTATTTCTCAGCTCCTCCATGCGCTGTGCATATCATCGTCATTTCATCCACCTTCATCTGATTATCTTAATAGAATTTTGTGAAAATAACAAATTTTGAATCCCCTCATTACAGATTTTTCTACAGCCTCCTATCATTTCATCTCTCTTAGATCCAAATATTCTCCTCAGATACGTGTTCTTAAACCCAATCAATCTGTTTTCTTCCCTCAACGTGAGAGATCAATTTCCACTCTCATACTTTCGTATACAATTCAGAGAAAGAATTCCAAATCTTATGAGACAATATCACAATATCAATGGTTGTGAGTGTTTACTATTTAATATTTTCTCGTCATTAATGACAGACAATTTACTACTAATAAAATGGTGTGAGACGTGAGGATTTTCTACAACCGTAAATAGTGGAACTACCTTCTTCTGACTTGTGACGCCGCGGTCAGAGTAATTATACAAACGGAGACTACAGGTCCCTACGAAACGTCGAAACTCTCGAATACGACTACACGGTCTCAGGATCCAGAAGACCTCAGACGAAAAAGAAAATATGTAATTGGGGACATAAGGTTTGAACTATAAAAGCGAACATAATTTAACGCTGCAAGGTAAAATAAAGACAATTCCCAGTTCTCTACAAAGGTCAAGGAAACACACGGACAGGCAAGTGTGTTGAAAGAGGATAACCGAGCGCTGAGTCGGGCAAACGTAATAAATCAACTGCCTCTACGTCGTTCGACCTTCCAGGCAAGTCGCTCGGTCCTGTCGCCTGGATCTGACAAACACTTTAGATTCGTACACACAGCATCAGCACGCTGGTCCATGACCATTTCAGAGCCGGGACACAAGAAAATATTACAAGGTTTAATTTGATAAACCTGAAGGGAAGAGAGAGTAGTTGGAAGACCCAGGTGTAGATGGAAGGACTAATGTGGACATTAAATATGTCTAGATTAGGCTGACTCACGTTTGTGTTAGTGGTATAAGAACTTCTTCGACTGACTAAAAACAAATTTAAATGTAAATATTTATCTGTTTCAATGGGGTTTTTGACGGAATTGGTATATCAATTGTGGCGCAGGATTGCATGAATTTTGCATTTATTTTCCGCTACTTGGTGGGGGGATGAAACCTTGGAAGCAATCTTTAGAAGTATATTATGCAGAACAGAAAAAGAATTAAATCTTGGAAATGTTTTCATGCTTTGAGTTGAAAAGTAATTCTAACGTTCCTAGATGGAACTGCACTTTGAAGAAGTACAGGAAAACATAAATATCTGGCTAACACTAGAATCAATACATTACTGAGCTTTAAACATTTATCTCTTCTATTTTTCTTTCTAAAGAATCCAGCGAATCCAGCGTCCCTTCTGCACCGAACGGAAGAAGGCTGCTTAATCCCGTTCTCAAATTGTAAAATATATTTATTATTTTACAAGGAAACATCAGGCTTATGGTATTATCGTGTCGCCTGCCTCTTTCCTGAGCACGTAACGTACAATGAACACCAATCTATTATAAGCATAACAACATTAATTCCATCATCAATGTCAATATGGCGGCTATGCGAATATTTAGGTGGAAGTGTGACCACTTAAAAGGGGATACAAAATTAAATCTTGGTACTCATTAAGGAAGAATGACGTAAGTACAGTGTATTGACTTATGTATTTCTTAGCCGGAATTAAAATTATGATAATATATTAACTAATATTCACTTTCTCTCAAGTTAATGTTTTGTAGAGTGTAAAATTGTACGTGACATTTATATTAACTCCTTGTCTGACGATTGTAACTAATGAACCACTGGAGTTAAACACGTGAAAATTAGAAGGGTCTTAGTTCATAAATGTTCGTATAAGTTTAAAATGCAAAATGATTTTCTATTTTAAAAATTATGAACATAGTATATATATATATATATATAGTAATAATTAAAATACATACGATGACAAATGAAAGTTATGCAGAGATCGAATTTCTAAACTTCATACGTATTTATTAAAAATTCTTGACCTCATCGCATTTACTGATGAATTTAAAAAAAACCTGGCTTCTTTAAGTTCTTTATATAACTAAATTTTCTCTTAAATACATAATTATAAAACAGTTTTTATTATAATTAAATTTTCATACAAAGAAGAGTAGAATAAACATAATTAAGACAAACGTGAGCAGACACACAAACAGTGATAATATAAGCCTAATACTCCCCTTTAAAAAGTTAAAGTACGATATAATGTATTGATGAACCTTGATAGTGAACGCAGAAGGCAACACTAGACTACAGAGTTTCCAGTTACGCCTTCAAAGAGCACATATCTCAAGTAATTATGTACCCTGGGAGACATTTACTGTCATATGAGACAGTTTCTTTACATCTTGGACTGCGAACTCGGCACAAACTTAACGTTAAGCCACTTTCAGTTCTGTCTTTATGACTGAAGCAACATTACTTGAGTCTGCTCCGCCAGTTACAGATCTTCAGCATTGAACCCCGTCCAGGAGAGACGGATGTTCAACTACCACCACCCTTCAATCCTGTCCCACTTATTTTCATCTGCCTTCCGCGGTGTTACAGCTCTTGTGAACACAGTAATGAATCCTCATGTCTCATAAAAGGTAGTTAGTTTCTTTACCAGGTGAGAAACTATAAGCTTCTCAAGAAGGATTCTACTGTATAGTTGTAAAGTGATGTATTGCGTATAAAATCTTGACTCACGGGGGTCTGATGGATGACAAGGGACATTAATAATAACAGGATTATAACTGCTATCCTGGATGAATGTGAGTTCCTCCAATTAAACTCCGCTGGCTTCCGCCTATGAGACAGGTACAAGCTATTGTACTCCACGAACTTGTATTGTTATGGCAAGATTCATTTACGAACTCAATCCATATGGCAGGATACCGTCTTCGATAAAGTCTACCTTACACTGACGTTTTCTATCAAATAAGATTTAGGGTGCCATTTTGAATGAAAATGATATGCGTTGTTTTGTTCCACTAATTACCTGAGCTTAGTACGTTTGCATGTATAATTAATTGAAGTTTAAATTAATCTTCCTCATGAAATCTGCCTACACTGGTTGACGTAGTAAGGCTGTGACAGGAACAACCACTGTAATTTCTGTTACTACACAAAACTCCACGTGGTGTTGAAAGAAAGAGTCTCATTAAAAACCGTGGCTATGTAAGCGATAGTTGCTGAACTAGTCACGAACTCCCTCGTCTTCTGCAGAATCTGAAAGTCTATTATCGTGTTCATAACACCCGGCCACTGGACGCTGTCCTCATCAATATGAAGCCATTCCTCACCTTAACACACTAACAAACTCCGCAGACAAGAATCCTTCTTGAGATAGTACGCTGAGCTAATCGAGAATTTCTCAACTATTATGGAAGGTCCATTACTATTTTCACAAAAGTCCACTGGTCATTCGTCTTTATCCTGAGCCAGATTAATTCAATCCAAACCCTCAACGCTGTTCCCCTAAGTCAATTTAATATTATTCTCCCACAAATGCGAAGATCATTACAATAATTTCATTCATCCAAACACTCCAACGAATATTTTTTTAAACACGCCTCATCTTACGCACGCGCGCAACATGCCCAACCCATCTATCCTTCATTTTATCATACTACTAACAGATCAGAATAAATTATAAAACTCCTCATTATGCAATTTTCTTCCAGTCTCTTCACACTGTATCCTCTTAGGTCCAAATATTCTGAACACCCTGTTTTCAAACACCCCCAGCCTGTATAAAACTTCATTCGGTCCCCTGTTAATTCGGCTCTCTCAAATTAAAACACTTTCTAATCACCCTGAACAAGCAGGAGATATTTTATTCCGAAACGCTGATAATCACCTGCAAAGCTGCACGAAATTTACAATCTAACAGACAAAATCCAAATGTCCACTCCTGTGAGGTCCTAAAATCTCATGAAGAGGAATTTTACGTCTCGTAAAAGGTATGAAACAGGAGTTGATTAATAAACAATACGAAATTAATACAACGTTAAAATACATGGAAACGAAGTAAGGAGTGAAAATTCCATTCAGTTCAGTTCAGAATATCTTATCTTCCTTTGTGAAAAATAAAAATTGCAATTCAAATATTGCTGTTTTATGTCAATGTCTCTCACCCTAATGTAAAAGATTTGCAAAAACAAGGTTCTATGAGCTCTCTAATTCTCAGTATTCCCTAATATTATTAAATAATCAAATCAAGGAAAATTACAAGCATAGTTTATGTAATGATCACGGGAAGACGATAAGTGAATTCAAAACAGAAATTAGCAACACTGAAAGGTAGACTACCAGGGAGACACAGGCGTATATGACAATATAATATTAAAGTACAAAAACAGTGCGTGAGTGTAAGCTGAATTTAACGGATTCAACAAGAAAAATCTTGAGTACCTGAAGAGGAAGGACTGTGTCATTGTCAGAGTTTATTAAACCTAAAAAGCTAGGGCAGTAAGTAATGTATTGGCATACAAAGTGATGTATGTTGTAGAACTTCTATAAGTGTGTAGCAATTGTGTTGTTTTGAATAACGAAAGTGTTCAGAATCAAAAGATATGATTTTAAGGAGAATTAAATGTTAATATTCTTTAGGATGTGGCAACTACGAAGCCTACGAGACGGCATTCTGTCCGTATTCTGTACTGACGACTACAGGGAAAAGTGGTTGGTTACAAAAGACGGAAACCCACAGTAATGGTATGAGGATCTTACAATAGGCTAATAAGCCTACAGAAATGCGAAGGAACAAAGGACAGTCTTAGACCTACACTTTGAAGCAGAACGCTATTTTTCAAATTTATGGCAAATCAAGAATTTGTCGGAAATATAATAACAACTAAAAAAGACTTAATAATAAAAAATGCTTCATAATAAAAACGCTGATAATAAAGACACATTATATTTCCAAGCATTCTGTATAATATATTCGTATACACATATATTTCTTTTACACGACAATAAATTCTGTATTCACAGATATAAATCTCTTTTTATTGATATTAAAAGTAGCAAATTCATCACTGAATAAATCTTTAATCAAGGATATGATAGACATGAAAGCAGTTTGATATAAAAGTTACTTGGTTTATTGTATTTTTCTCAGTTCCTTTAATATTTTATGATAAAGCTGAAGGTAAAATAGGACTGTATTCTCCCGTTCGGATATGCAACGTACCATTTCGTGCTGTCAAACAAAGGACATAACCTGTGTCGTTCCTAACCTAACCTTTCATTTGCATGTACAAAACAGTGATGTAATAATGTTATCAGCAAAGGGACGAGACATGAGACTGCGGTCAATGTGGCGGTTTCTACCTTTCAACTCCTACGTGCGTGTGACAGCCAGTTTTCGGCCCTTATGGGCAGATCCTACAGCACATAAATACAGAGCAGGGCCCAGCGGGGGGAGGGGGGGACTTTAATTAAGCTCATGGTGATCCGTTAGAAGCACATCATCTTTCAAACTTCGATTTTGTACTGGGGTGGTGTGTGTCGTAAAGTGGATCGTCAAATCACAAGACATGTTTACAGACGATAATAAAGTTGCGTCATATTGTGATAAATATATATTTGTTTAAATCTTGTCAGTCAAATCAATCAATAAATTTATCAATATATTACTTTATTTTCTATTTCTAATTTATTAATATTCATTTAGTCTTTATATTATATTATTTACTTTACAGGATGATACAAAAACAACAACAAAACCTTCACCCACACAAAATCATGTTGAGCACGACGTACATACAGAACAACTTCGAATACGATATTAAAAAAATACAATAAAATCTGGAAGAAAACATCATTTGAAATCTGATAAACATCTGATTAAAAGTTGCATTTAATAAATTATATTTAAGTTTATATAATTTTATACACCTGAAGATGATTCTTTTATAACTGAAACATGTGTAAAAAAGTGATGTTCTAATGTAAATCGAACATTTCGATAGAGAACATCATTTAATATATTTTAAATATTTAAATGTTAATTATAGTAATATTTTAATATTTAATAGGAATTTTATTGTGATTAGACTGATAAGATTTAAACAAATATGTTTATAGAAGGAAATTGTATCGCGAATGACTTATTGATTTTTTGGTTTATTTAATGAAATTTATTCAGTTGTATAAATTATTACATTATAATGTATCTGCATGATCGTGGATGGTGGCTTTGAAAGGATGTGTTACGAGGTCCTCGTAACCTGTTCTAAAGCGTTAGGATGTGGCGAAGTCAAAACGAATTGAATTCGCTTACGACACAACTCAATATCAGGTTAATCATAAATATTCGGATCCAATAACAGGCATTTTCTAAGTTACTTAATAATTATCAATTGCACAATAAATTATTAAAATTCTTTGATTTATACTCAGGAGATAATAAGTTCTGTCTTGGCAGATTTTTCGTAGGTCTCTATAGAGACAAATTTTGGAAAAGTATTTACACTTACCATAATTTTATATTTACAAATCATTGCAATTTTACAATTTTATGATAACCTTGTCATCTTATAACTTCTGTAGCCGAAACAGCTTCGGTGTATAACGAAAGCATGAAGCCAATTTTGTCTTCCTCACTTATGCGCGTGGTGAAGTTATAAATAAATAACATATTCCTGATTCAAATTATTATAGATAGGATCTAAAAAGACTTTCCCCAATTCCCCAATGCATATTAATTCTGAAGGTGGTCACTGAAATGTTTTCGGAAACGCTGGATAAATTTCAATATTTAACGCGATCCATATTTCTTCAAAACAACGTGTCAGTGAGATGGATGAGTATTGCCTTACTCGTCCGGCAACTTCTGCGTCGCGCGTGTACGGCGTAAGGTCTAAAACACTGGCACTGCACCAAATTCTACGTCCAATATTTTTTTGAGTTCCGTTTGCATCGGGTTTCGTGGTAACAAATGCATCATATGCCCGAATAATATGGCGATATATTTTGATAAATTTGATCAAAATAGACTTGTGTTCCATTTGATGCAGAAGTCATGATGATATTTCATCCGATACGGATGGAAACAAAGGTCGACCTAAAATTGTTTGCTTTACGTTCCTCGTTTTAAATTTTATCGAAATTCAATACTTGGTTTAGAAGGAGACGACATAAGACCAGACCTGACGTCATTATTATCCGTTGGATGTAACGTAACACAGAAAGCATAATATTTCCCACCTGCTAATCAATGCAGACAACGAGAAATTTCAAAGCACAATGTACTGTTCGGCCGCCATAACTCTGTAATCCCGACAGGCAGTTCTTTACAGATTAGCAGTAGGGGACGACAGATAACAGCGCGCATTTCATGCGGTCGAAACGGTCCGGAAGAGACAATCTGAAAGGCCAGGTCAACCGAACTGGCAGATGCCCCTTTCATGTTGGATATTTAATCACAGGAAACATTCCCTCAAACATCGATCTACCAGTTAAATAATACTGCATACTACATTATACCACAAGTATAAATAATTTCAGTTACATGGAACTGCACACTATAATTAATAATTTAATTAAATTTAATTCTTCATTTTAAATTACCAACTTAACAGATATACGAATCAATTACAGAGGCAACAGAAGAGAATAAAACGTAAAATAAGAAAAGATAATATGTATATTTACGCTTTCAGCTGAAGCTCGCATAAACAAACTTAAAAATACTTGTTAGCATATAGCTCGAGAACTATTATACCGCGTTACATCAGACATTGCACGCGTATTTACTGAGACCAGCAAGAGATATGAGTGTAAAAACTCCGGAAAAAATTTGTTTGAGACGGATTTCTACCTAACAACGCGCACTCTGCCAGAATGCTATTTCTCAGATCTCCAGCTTTTCCTTCCTGCATTTGTTATGCGTTTCCAAGGTTTTTACTTAATTGTTCCTAAATGTTAGAAATATATTACGTATAAACAAGCATTGTGAACGAAGTACATGCCTAGACTTTCCGAATACGACTTCTCGTTTGTCAGGAGCTCAAAGATCTTGCAAGAACCGACCCCAACTTCCTTTCTAAGCTCCGTGTGACTTCTTCCTCTTCCCAAAGATGAAAATTCAGCTAAAGGGAAGGAGATTTGAGACGATAGAAGAGATTCAGGCAGAATCGCAGATAGTGCTTGACAGGCTGACAAAGAAAGATTTCCAGGGATGCTTCCAGGCTTGGCAGCGGCGCTGGGATCGTTGTGTTCACTCCCAGGGGAACTACTTCGAGGGTGATGGATGAATTTAATACCTGAGATAAGTGTACGGGTTTTTATACGCGTAGTCTTGAAACTTTCCGATCGCACCTCGTATATGACGTAATCATGCCACCCTTCTGTATAGCATTGCTACAACCGATTACATTCGTCATCAATTAACATGAACCAACGCAAATAATTGGCTGCAGACCTCTGAGGTCTATCGCCGCTGTCACGAAAGGCCATCACTGCACACGTTCCTGGGGTCGTCGTATTACCCTCCCATCCTCACAACCTGTTCTCTAAGATCCGCATTAATGTTATCATCCCTTTCCTTAAATTCGTTTCCTAACCAAATTTTTGCAAGTAATTCTTGTTTCCCTTTACCTAGTTGCATGCCTACGTTACCGCATCCTCCTAATATCCTAGCAACATCACGAAACTGGTACACGTCATTAAGTTCGTCGTTATGTGATACATTTAACTGTCCACTCACATCGTCCTTAGATCCTAACATTTTACCAAGCACTGCCTTGAGACACCTGCAATTTATATTGTCCCCTCAAAATAGGACTACGTATTAGAGCCATAAACACAAATTGGAAATTATTTCTCTGAAAATCCTGATCATTCGAGTTTTATAAAACCATGGGATAAAGGTTTTTTGGATTTTGTAGTAATAATAATTTCATGATTTGTCTTTCTCCTAAATATATCATTAACATAAACACTTTTTTGTTAACTTTATCGAATAAATTGTTAAATATTATCAAAAGACAGAAATAAAAGTTGAAAAAACATAAATAACTTCATTTTGCAATCTTTACATTTGCAGTATTTCTTTCAGTGTACCCTGAAGATGGATGCAGATACAATATTTCCGCAGATGTTTATCTAAAGCACAGCAGTGACGTTTGAAAGTTGAAATATACATCAACATCGCACTTTAACACAGTTTCAAATTCTGTAATTTGGCCTATTGTACCTCTTTTTTTAAAATATTAAATCACTCTCGAAAACTAACGAGCAAAATAAAATCCAGAACAATTGTCGAAGATACTCAATTCCAATAATAATCAGATTAATTTCTGAAAGCGTCTGCGAGGCATTGTGAATTAGATTACTCTCGTCAGCGAATCTCAAAACTTTGCTTGCTTTCTGCTGCACTGAATGGCTCCAGCGTCATCATAGTGACAGACGTTAGTAAAGCAAGTTATCAATAAAACACTACATAGAAAAATTTTAGAGTATCTTAAACTTCTTTTTAAACCTTCCATGAAATTAATGTAACACAAGGAATGAAATATGTGTCAAGACGTGTTCAAATTTGAACATTTAATGGACTATAATCCTTGATGAGTCACGACTAAAATCATTTAATAAGAAACTCGAATTTCATGTAGAAGGAAACAAGATTGTAAGAAAATAATTTTCGTGCAGTAATCTAAAGAAAGAGCCACCACGGTGGTCTACCAGTTAGAACGCTGGACTTGTAATCCTGGAGTCCCGGGTTTGATTCCCGGCGGTGCCCGAATTTATAACTTGTGTTGGGCACGGCCGTGGTCTAGGCAACACGGAGTTTTCCTCCGTGGCATCCCAACAATTACTCCATTCACACACAGAAGAAGGCAATGGCAAACCACTTCTGGATCATCTGCCAAGAACGTATATGAACAAGTCCCAGTCCGAGAGAAGGATGGAAGGATCCTGTTCATATGGACCTGTCGTCAGACAGAACACTAAATAATAATAAGATGAGGTGGTCTAGCGGTTAGAACGCTGGTCTTGTAATCCTGGGGTCTTGGGTTCGATTCCCGGCGGTGCCCGAATTTATAACTTGTGTTGGGCAAGGCCGTGGTTTAGGCAACACGGAGTTTTCCTCCGGGGGCTTCCCCGGTTTCTCCGTGGCATCCCAACAATTACTCCATTCACACACAGAAGAAGGCAATGGCAAACCACTTCTGGATCATCTGCCAAGAACGTATATGAACAGGTCCCAGTCCGAGAAAAGGATGGAACGATCCTGTACAAAAAGCTTTGTATCTACCGAGGAGAGCATCTTAGAAGTAATCAAAAGTATTCAGGTCTATTTTCAAGCTAGTAGACAAAATTTCGGCGTTATGGAGAACCAATGCCAACCAAACGGATCTAACTTTTTTTCAATGTGTACGCAACACAAGCCACTGGCTCCGGGCGTCTGCTAGCAATGGATTTATCTCCTAGTTTCACTTTATTGTATGTGCTGAATGTGAGGCCTTTCTGAACAAAACGTGAGATGGAAGCAACGTTATCAACCGAGCGGAGGGATTCAATCAGCGCCTTTAGAAATACACTCTGCGTGGATAAATGCGGCTCTGGCACGGTGCGTTCTAAGGTTCCGAATAATCACGTTCTACATATATTAATTTCGCTTATGATGATAATTGACAGATTTATAGCAACGAGTATTTTTATGTCTAATCACTAGAATTCAGAACAGATACATAAAACAGATTATAGTTCACTCCCATGCTTTATGTTTCAAAAAAATGTTATAAAATAACATGAAATTTGTGTAATTAAATATGCAAGTTCTAATAATTCGATAGTATAAAGTGTGCAGCGAATTATTAATACAGAGTGTCCCAAAACTATTATTTACATTAAGACTCGAAAGTCAATCTACCCTCCTCCATTTTGCGTCTGAATCACGGGAAAAATAACTGCGGTACCATCTGTTAACTTCAGACCACACTAGGTTCTCCTCGTAAACACAACACACAGAGAATGATGACAAAGTTAATATTCCATATTTTAATGAAGGCATGTTCTTTCATTGCACTCAGAGAACCGTATGAATACACATAAAGTTTCAAAATGTGTCATCAGATAGATCCATTGCCATAATTGCATCAACTGGTGCATAGTTAGAATAAATCATTTGAAACCGATGACCGTCTAAACAGCACTGAAGAATTTAGTAGGCACCATACAGAAAAGAGAAACTTTCTGAACACAGCTATCAATTTGTTAACGCCGTTCAGAGAAATAATCTCTGATTTCAGTGGGGATAATACGAAACACGTTCATTTTAATTATAAAATAAGGTGGTGTATATAATTACCTTCGGGTTTTAAAAAGTTAATGCTGAAAAACACTCAGACATATTGTGAAGGATACATATCAAAAATAATCGCCGACCTGAATAAAACATAACTCTAGAATTATTTTAACTCATGAACTTTTAATAGTTCTAACATGTATTTTCTACATCGTTCAATAACACTACGTAATTGAATGTGGGTCTTTGGAATGGAATAAGAGAGGGTCGTAATGCTCTGAAATGCCATTCAGTTCCCTCTACATCCGACCATTCAAGTTTACCTTCAAACAGTTTTAATTAAAAGTATCACAGGATTAGTAGTTTTATATGAGGTCATATCTGGTTTAAAACGGAGCCTTAGTTATATAGCGCTCACATCGAATTGTCTGCGATTTGATTATTGATCAATGTTGAAGTATTTTGAAACACAATAAATCAAAATAAATTATATTTTATTGCATCTTTTGTGATCAAATATGAAGACAGTTCATTCAGCATAATAAAAACGGCAAGCGTTGAAGCATATAGTTCAACTAACAGCACTCGTCGTTTTATAAATTGGTTATTTGCAATTCTGCGCTCCCGAACGATAATAATACAAATAAAAATATGCTCTTCATAGCAAGCTGCATAGAATAATGTGCTTGTATTTCATGAAATATACAGGCTACTATGAAATGTTAGGAATCTTAAATATAAAAAGTAAAGTTTGTCCCACTATACGCCATGTAGGTGTTTGGGGTGAGTGGAGGTATAGCTCCTCTCTTCCTTGACCCCGGCACTAGATGGGGGTGAGTGGTCAGCATCACGCCCCGGCCGGCTTTACCCCCGGGAAAGGACCCCCGGTACCCATTGTAGAGTAGGCTGGGTGGGCCCCAGAGCCGGTCTGGACGCAGAGGCTAGAGGAAAAATCCTCTGCCCCCGTCGGGGATCGAACCCCGGCCGTCCAGCCCGTAGCTAGTCACTAAACAAACTAGTTCAGAAATTTTAAAAAAAATTCGAGTCCTCATTTTTTACAAAGCGTTACATAAAACAGACCATTATGGGTCGAAATGAAATTTAGACAATTTTTAGCAGAGATCAGTAATACCAAATGTTATTCAAATTGGTTGATGAGTTTCGTACTTGTGAGCGTTAAAAGCATTTCCATCAGTTTCTGTGTGTTGGAGTTCTATAATTTCTGTGGTATTCAGAAGTCTGAGCCACTTTCAATTAACCTGAATGCTGTTCGGATTTAGCAGTCACAAAGGAGCAACAGTTTCAACACTATCGAAGAAAATTTGATCACTTCAGAACCTTCCAGTTAAAACACGTCTCAGTACACTAACGGATTTGACTTCAAGCTGCGAGTTCAATTCAGGTATAAATAACTAATAAATCTGGAAGTTGAAGAGGATTCCACATTTATCGAGTGTGTTATGGCGTCTATCCCAAAATATACTTCCACATAACTGTCGCCGACCTCGAGTAGTTGAAATGCCGTCTTATATTGTCGGCCTAGAAGCGGATTAAATTAAATGAGATTTTCGTGGATTAGCTCAGTCTTTCTACTGAAATTTTCGGATTGTATTTTAATTGAGATTCCTCCTGTCGAGTCCATATTCCTTTTAATTCATCATCCGCTGTCAACACACCGCTCGAATCAACACAACCTATCTGAGAAATCGCCCTTTAAATAACCCAAGAAACATAATCATTCTACGAAGAAACGCTCTTGAAGAATACTCGAATTCAAAACTAATTTCCTTTTAGATTTGTTCTTAAAGTTTTCCTTTCTCTTGTCAGATTCACTTAAGAAATTCTTAATAGGGTTTCACAAATCGTTTGTGTTCTCCGTAGAATAGGAAGTTACCGCACGCGCAGTTTCGGCTACACAAAGGCATTGGAACAAACAATAAATGTTCCCGGAATCCGATTGAAATATTTAGCATACGTCAAACGGTAGTTCAGCTACAATAGGAGGAACAGTTTATTGAAGCGGGGATCCAGAAAGCTTAACGAAATTTCGAGCACCGCGGAAAGTGCTTCCTAAAAAGCAACTTATTATGAGTTACGTAAAAGACGTCACGTGAGTATTTGTCCCTGCAGCCAATGAAGATGGCGGCATCCATCTCAGAACTCTCTCTCTCCATTAAGTGGTTTTTGTGCAAGTCTTCAACCCCCTTTATCACTCTCATGCAGAGTAATATAAACAAGAAATTACTCGTTCCTTACATTCTAGAGCAGTGGTATTCAAACTTTTGTGTTCGTGTACCCCCAAACATAATTTCTCTTCAACTTTGTACCCCCAAAGTTGTTGGTGTATAATTCAAGTTATACATATTATATAATCTACATCTAAAATAAATTAAACAAGTTACATTACTGATTATTCAGTGTTTATCATAAAATATATTTTTTAAAAAAAAATTCATGTACCCCCTAAGATGTCTTCACGTACCCCCGGGGGTACGCGTACCCCAGGTTGAATACCACTGTTCTAGAGGTTAAGATATTATTCGATTTGAATAATCCTGTCAAAGGCCTGTTTAAAACTGAACAATAAATCACACACAACTATAATTCTCCATGATAATCTATATAATGACAAACGTGGGCCTTGGCGTTCTTTAATAACATTTCTCAATGGCAACTAAGACATGATAAAGGTGATATTTGGACGTCAGAGAGGAGAATTAACAGGACCATCGAAAAAAGTAAATTTCTCCAAAACTCAGTGGTAATTACATGTACCACCTACTGTAACATTTAGTTATTCAGAGGTTTGTTATCAGAATTTATTTATGGATTTCATATGATTATCAGAATAAAACACGAACCCACTGTCCTTAGGATGAGGTAGGAACTGAATTTGTAAGAATTATTAACACGGACGTCAGTTTTGAGAAAGTAAATGAGTTTCACGCGTATTCCACAAATTATGAGAATATCTTCTTTTTCTTAGCATTTGTCCCGTTTAGGCGGGGGTCTCCTTTTTCCCTCTCTTTTTGGAGGTTGCATGATCGGTTTAGACATTTGGTAGGACTCCTAGGACGAGCGAACAGCCCGTCTGACAGCAATCGAATCATGAGGACGAAATAGCGGAAAATGTGGAATACGAGCTCGGGGGTCGGGAGAAGTGAGACGCGCATACAAATTTGTAGTTGGGAATATTTTGAAACAACAGACCATTTTAGGGTCACAGGCACACATCACATTCGTCGTAACATACATACGTACATACACATACGAGGTGCGATCGGAAAGTTTCTAGACTGCGCCTATAAAAACCCGTACACTTATCTCAGGTATTAAATTCATCCATCACCCTCGAAGTAGTTCCCCTGGGAGTGAACACAACGATCCCAGCGCCGCTGCCAAGCCTGAAAGCATCCCTGGAAATCTTTCTTTGTCAGCCTGTCAAGCACCATCTGCGATTCTGCCTGAATCTCTTCTATCGTCTCAAATCTCCTTCCCTTTACCTGAATTTTCTTCTTTGGGAAGAGGAAGAAGTCACACGGAGCTTAGAAAGGAAGTTGGGGTCGGTGTAATGCACTACCAAAACGCCCGTAACTAAGAAACAAATGCTAATTCGATGATGCCGGCTGGCACACTGATTCACTATGAATGTAGGCCAGACCCCCTAAAGGCAGAAGCTCGTACTACATCCGGTTCGCCCGCTATTGACACAGTCTAGAAACTTTCCGATCGCACCTCGTACACACAGGCACGCACGCACAAGTGGCGTCTTCCTTTGGTGTTTCCAACTAGCAGTTTGTGTGGCTTCTCATCTCCCGCTAGCATGTTACAATTCCTCACACAATCGTCCTTGCACGCAGCAGGATACGCTTTCAGAAGCTGACAGTGCTCTCAGCTACTCAGGACCTTCCCCGCCTACTGAGGTACTCGAAAGTTCATAACCTAGCTCGGAAGAGCACTCCACCAGACCTTGTCCTGACCGAAAATATTCCAATCCACACATTTCCACACTACGTCCCTAACATCAATTTCTGCCCACCTTACCATCTACGTCTGCGTCTTCCAAGGTGTCTATTCCCTAAAGGTTTTCAAGCCGAGGACTTGTCTTCCCCATGGACACTTCATATCTCGCCCATATCAGCTTCATTAATTTTAACACCCCAATAAAATTTGGCGAACAGCACAAATCATGGCATTCCTCATTACGCGGTTTTATCCATGTTGTTCTTAATTCCTCCGTCTTGCGTCAAAATATCCTGCTCAGCGCCCATTTCTCGAACACCTTAAAATTACGTTTAGAAACCTGGATTTTTCTCCCGTCTTCAGGTATAAATCAGATGCATACTTCAGGTTCCAAAACGTGATATTTTTGGTATGATTTAAATGATGAACAAGGTGCGATAAACATTTTTTATAAATTATAGCGTTTTACTTAGCCTAGCTAAAATATATAATATAATTCAGATCTATACACAAACTTTATTTACAGATGTTAAAATTTAAAATTTAAAATTTGCGCTATTCATCGTTACTACGATGTTACAATACTGCGCCTTCATTACTACATGTTTCGATGCGTAGCATCATCTTCAGGTTTTCCCTTTAAAACTACTTTATATTTCAATGCAATTTTTTTTTATATATATCTTAACTGCGTCATGTTTGTGTTTTAATCAATATAATAATTTATTCACCGTCCATACACAAACTTCCTATGTCAAAATCCAAAAATCATGATTTGAAAATTAATTTTACAGATATAAACATCCAAGCATTAAAAGGAAGAAAATCAAAACAGTCAAACATATCAATATACGCGGAGCAGGATGTACAACAGTTTTTTAAAACAGTTTTTAAAATAAAATTGATTGACCTGATGATGGTGTAATACACCGAAACATGTCGTCAAATGTGAAATGTATCAAGATCTAATTCTAAAAAAATGTTGTAATTTTATGTAATCTTAAGTAATTTTAACAACATTTTAAGTTTGTGTATGGACGGTGAATAAATTATTATATTTCAATGCAAGTTTTTCATTTATTCATCTGTTTTGTAAATTTACAAAACAGATGAATAAATGAAAAACTTGTAAATTTACAAAACAGATGAATAAATGAAAAACTTGTAAATTTACAAAACAGATGAATAAATGAAAAACTTGCATTGAAATATAAAGTAGTTTTAAAGGAAAAACCTGAAGATGATGCTACGCATCGAAACATGTAGTAATGAAGGCGCAGTATTGTAACATCGTAGTAACGATAAATAGCGCAAATTTTAAATTTTAAATTTTAACATTTGTAAATAAAGTTTGTGTATAGACCTGAATTATATTATATATTTTAATTATAAAACACAAACATGACGCATTTAAACTATTAGCCTAGCTAGTTTCATGGGTATTCCGAAATCAATGAGAAAATTGTACACTGCTTCTCCACAAACTACATCAAAGACTTCCAAGTATTTAAATAGCAGATCTAACTGAATTCGAATTTTTTTTCGTGAGTACCTGATTCCGCAGAATATCTAATCAGTGACTGGTGGATTACGTCGAAATACAGTCTGTCTGTCTTCAATAATTTCTTGCGTGTACGTATGTTTAAGTCCACGTAAAATCGTTAATCCCTTGTGAATTCATTAGCTGATCAAGTGATTTCTACCCATATTAAGAAACTCTGCAAATAGACAACCATTCGCATTTTATGGGTGGGGTTTCTGATTTCGTGTTGTACTTAGGGGAGTGACCTAATATAGACTCTCGTTAGTCATAAAATCTGCAATTTGTATGATCAGTTTCATCCTCCGTTCATCCGTGAACATCGACAGACGATCCTTGTGTATTGCACCACAGCATCCTGCCACGAAGTCTTAACCGCTGATTTCATTCTTTATATACAAAGAGATTACCCCTAAGTGATTCCATAAAACTGTATAATCGCCCGCTTATTTTGTAAAACCTTTGCACCATCTGACTTCTTGCATCCAAACTAAATGAAACTTTGATACTTCTTTTACTAATGCACACCTTAATTTCAGCATTGTAACAATATGGAGTCCGAGATGCGTACTTTTCCACAAAACTACCATTTTTTCGTCTTAGAGCAAGACTGTTTCCTGTTTAATTTATCACAGCCTCAGTCTTCATCTTCTGCTTCGCCAACAGACCGAAATTTCAAATTCATACAAAATAACACACAAATTTAAATTTTGCATACTTCAATTTTTAAGTTTTTGGGCTCCACTGGAAAAGGTAAACGTTTATGAACAGAAAACAGAAATGAAAAATAAAATATGCATTTTAATTCACGAAGTCTTATTTGAGACCTACCCATTCTCGGTAGTGATCGATTTAGTGTTTTTTTAGTGTTTCGCCAAACAATGGAAGTGAATTCAATCAGTTAGTAATAACAGAATGGAATTTTTTTCAAACACGATTGTAACGTTCTTCATGTTTTGACGAGGGTAGGAAGTTTGGGGGTGAAAGCAACGTAGTTTGATTGAACCGAACGAACGATAACGCAGCAGGTAATTCCTAATTCCGCTTTCAATCAACATGCACCCTCAAACGAAACCAGAGGAATGCGAGCGGAATTGTGGTGGATGAAGAAGGGGGATTTGGTCTGTTTGAACACGTCGTCCCGATAGGTCGGGGTTTATGAGAGAAAGAGACGTTTCCCAGAACTGTATTTCTGAGATTTGATCACGGACGTTTTATAAAAACGTAGTTGTGTTGTTTAAATTAACAGATTATAGGCGTGTAATCCGGTAGACTCCTTGCCTGAAATATCAATTTTTATACACGCGTTCTCTTTATTATACAAGGTTTACACAATGTTTGTTCTTCAGAATTTTCAACTACGTAATCTGTACTTTCTTCACACGCCATAAAAGTACAAAATAAATATAACCTAATGAAGGGTTAAGATTAAATATACAAAAAATGAATTAATTACAACGAAACTAAACTCGGATGAGCGGTTACAATCTCGACTGAACCCCGGACTCTGCGAAAAGAAGTCAGTGTCTTGTAGCTTAAGTTATTTTCAACGTGAGATCTTCTTAATGAACACCAAGGGATTGTCATGAACTCACGAGAATTAGTAAATTAATTTAGGGTTGATCTCGTATGTATAAGTAGCATATAAGGGATCTAGAGACAAGTTCTAGAAATTCTATAACAAAAACGCAGTTATCGGCTATGCGTAAAATGAGTGATATCTTTGTAATAAAGCCAGCTTCAGTCAAGATTTTATAAAAGTATGGTAACATTACACAGCAGGTTCTTTGTTCAAAATACGCGAAGGGTTTATTTTGCACTATTAAAATTGACTATTGCACTTTAAAACACATAGTCCTGATTATCTGGATAAAAATATTCTCCTGTTCGTTGTAATACAGCATTTTCGGCCCCAGAACACTTCACAGTCTACAATCATCACTGTCACATGTTAATCGAGTGTTGTCTCAATTCGGGCGGCCCAGAATTAAATAACTTTGTGCCTTTCTCAAAGTTACGAGCCTGTTCTACAAACTTCGGAATAGTTCGACTACCACTAGAAGATTTTCCCTATCATTCACGAAGTTTCTCATACTGAGAACAAAACACATGAAGATTTCTGTCTTCTGAGTTGTTGAGCCTTGTAGTATGGTAGATGTTTACCAACGTTTCAGAGATCATACTGCCTTTGAAACGTTGGTAAACAACAAACAACCCAGAAGACAGAAATCTTCATCCTCACCGCTGTGAAAACCTCGTATCATACAACAAAACACAAACTTTCCGTTTTTAAAGGCAGAAATACGATTATAAGTAGAAAACAGCGCTAATATAAGATAAAATACTGCCAGGTTTGTTTCGAGATGCTCATATGCCTGGCTACCCACAGCTAACACTGGACTTCAGAAATCACATCTTACATCATCTTCACTGAGTCAGTGCTGAACACTCTTCTTATGTCTCCCTTGTGATTTCACGTTCATCTATTTCCGTCTAAGGGAGAGGCAGATCGCATCTCGTTACTGCTTGAACCCTCTCAGTGGAATCTGCACTCCATTACACACAGCGCGGCAAAAACTCCACAGAAGTTCAGGGCTTAATCGACTAACACAGTTTGATCCAAAATTCACCTTCTTTAGTAACTTTTATACTGCATTCTTCAGATTGTGTTCTGCCATTGGCTGTTTCTTTGAAAGACGCCACAAATATGAAATCAATTACACCGTTCCCGATTCCAGCATTCTATCTTAATGATATTCATTCCATCTTCTCTTAAGTTACAAATCCAAGGTACTTACTACGAAGGAAATTCGGAGACTGGAGGCAATTGTATTTTTCTACGAACATAAAGATTGTGACACCAAAAGGAAGACCGAACATAAACAATACGATTCTTGAGATGGCTGTCTTCTGGGTTGTTTCGCCTTGTAGTCTGGTAGAAGTTTACCGACGTTTCAGATGTCCTTGCTGCCTTAGTCATCACGACTCATTGCCCTGATGATGGAGGCAGCAAGGACCTCAGAAACGTCAGTAAACTTCTACCAGACTACACTGCGCAACAACCCAGAAGACAGAAGATGAATCACCCTGATGATGGAGGCAGTATGACCTCTGAAACGTTGGTAAACATCGACCAGACTACACAGCGCAACAACCCAGAAGACAGAAGATGAATCACCCTGATGATGGAGGCAGTATGACCTCAGAAACGTCGGTAAACTTCTACCAGACTACAAGGCGCAACAACCCAGAAGACAGCCATCTTCAGACTTACCGCTGTGAAAACCTCGAACCCTATAATATATATCGAGAGGTTTGTCAAGAATGTTGAAACTAGTAAAACTTACGAAAGAGTTATTATTTAGTGTGGCCTGAGGAACATATACAAATGGCTGAAGAAATCCAAAGGTGGCTTACGATGTGTAATCGGTCGTAACATGGACAGAGGTTCAAGCGAAGACTGCTTCCGGTAGAATCAAAGAATAATTAAATTCACACCAGGCAAGCCATTCTGCTACACTGTTCAAACGGAAGTTTGGTTTCTTCAGAAGTCTTGGGCGTGAGAAACCATAATAGCATGGATCATTCAGTGTCAAATCAGTACAGGTTACAACACGACATCTTCAGTATTAAATTACATTTATATATGATTGCAACCGTATTCCAGCCAAATTTTACTGTTTATGGACACAACTTTTTTGACAGCAGATACCAATGTTTTTAAAAACTTCATTCAAACCACAAATTGTCTTTTAAAAAGTAGCATAACTTGTAAACTAATTGAGATACGTATTTGTGACTTTGTGCTGATCTCACAGAGATATTGAAATGCCCTTTTCAATAATCTGTCAGAGCAATATATTCACCGCAGTTATATTTTGAAGGCCATAAAATTTAACCGTTGCCATTGTAATTCCTAAAGTGTAGCATTATAATTTTTTTGAAGAAAATATATTTTGTGCATGTAAGAATCATCTGAAAATATCAGCTGGGTTCATTTTATATATATATATTATTATCATTTTCAAAAAGAATCATTCGCGCCCACATGTTCATAGGAACATTGTTTCTTGTTTTTGATCCAGGTATACGCCCACTAAGTTTGTAAACACACTTTTGACTCACCCTGTATATTAAATTGTTTTGGATAAAAAGTGAATGCACATGTGTTTTACGTTCTTGGCTATAACAGTCGCTCTGCTGAAATTTATTTGTGGTAAGGCGCACTGATACGATATAAATCCGGCCCAATATCTGGTCCGTCACAACAAATGCGTTATTCTTGTCCGACAAGCTTTTATAATTTTCGGGCACTCTTCATTTTTCGCTTCAGAATTTTTAGTTTCATCTTGTGTCGTACTAAAACTCGTAGGCCTCATAGTCAGTTGTTATTTGTCCAGCAATATCGGTTAAAAATCACTGAAATGCATGAATAATCAAAAGTAGTTTTATTAGGTGATACCAAAAAAAATATGTAAACCACTGACGGCATCACCGGAAACACACAGAAAAGTAATAAACCTGGTTGGATACAAATTTTGTGAGTCATGTAACACGTGTTTCTAACTTCTGTTTTTAACATCGAAAAGTTATTTGCCTGATGTCAGTTAGCATCGGAATTCTACCCGGAAACTAACTGGACTCATTTAATTGTTTTTTTCTGAACCCTCGTCATAAGCTTCGTGTGTCTTTCTACAGATCTGCAGACTCTGATCCAATTATGTCGATCAGTTCTCGATATGCGTCATTCATTGTGGATCGATGCGTCGTGTCACTACGATTTCTGGGGTGCTTCTATGAAGTGGGGAGACAGGAGGAGGATTTTGTTCCGCCCTTTTTTGTTATCTTATCTGCCTGTACTGCTCTTCCTTTGTTACACTGATACCGTTTCTCGTGTTCCTATATAACTGTTTTGTACTGAGTTTCGACGCCATTATAGTCCGAGCGTCGGTAAATGAACCACAAATAAATAAAACACACTGCATCTGTTAGCTTTGATATTCGGTTACTTCGCATTTCCCTCACAGAATGAATCTATATCATTCTCATAATAAACAGCGAATATTTCCAAAAGAAACAATTTTGCCAACTGATCACTGCATGAAGTCCCGTTTTTTATGTACGAACTTAACCTAAAGGGCTCTTTATATGAAAATATTCCTGAAAACAATTTTAAACTATCGACCAAGGAGAGACAAGATCGATATGAAAAGACGAGCCGAAAATTAAGACGCATTAAGCCACAAGACCTAAAATTTGGCAGGAAGAAATAAAGTATTTTAATAAACTTCGTGTTTCAAAGGGATAAATACAACTACTTTTAACTTCAATAATTTATTTTCCTCTCACTATTATCGTCTATTATTCAACAATAAAATATAAATTTGTTACGTGTTTCCATAAAATATAATGTACATATATTAAACTATGGGTCTATATCAAAACAAAACGTGGAATTATGGACAACACGAATACACATTATATTATATAAACATAGGGCTTAGTTTCGGTTGTATTTGTATTATCGTTGGACACTGAATTACGAGTTAAGTCCTATATTCAAATATGGAGACACACAAATATATATGACAACAATAAAACAAATGACTGATAATCACGAATATCATGTTACCGGAGCCCAATAATATTTGTTCCTTCTCACGCTTTGTATTTAAGAAAACCATCATGGCAGCAATGCGATACGTGTACTGTGCATAACGTCAGGTCCGAAATATAATTCCCTGAAAATGTTTCAAGTTTAATCACTGTATATTATTGCAGAATTAGACAGTAAAAATGCTTTAAAGCGAAAAATATTTTTTTTTATAACTGGTTAGTTTTCCCATTTGATCAACTAGTAATTAACAACTGCATAGCATCTCATAGATGTCATTTACGAGGTGCGATCGAAAGGTTTCCAGACTGCGCGTATAAAAACCCGTACACTTATCTCAGGTATTAAATTCATCCATCACCCTCGAAGTAGTTCCCCTGGGAGTGAACACAACGATCCCAGCGCCGCTGCCAAGCCTGGAAGCATCCCTGGAAATCTTTCTTTGTCAGCCTGTCAAGCACCATCTGCGATTCTGCCTGAATCTCTTGCCAAAGACTCGCCAAAACGGCTACGGAAACCTATGAAATGCTAAAGCAAGCATTTGGGGAGTCCGCAATGGGTCGTGCACAAACTTTTGTGTGGCATTCACGTTTTAAAAATGGCCGAACCTCTGTCGATGATGACGAGCGTTCTGGACGACCATCTTCGAGCACAACGCCCGAAAATGTTACGAAGATTCGGCAGGCCATTCACGAAGATCGACGTCGTACCATCAACGACTTGTGCGACATTATTGGGATAGGCTATGGGACCTGTCAGCTGATTCTAAAGGAAGAACTCCACATGCGACGCGTCATGACAACGCGCCAGCGCACACCGCCCTCAAAGTTCGGCAGTTTTTGGCCTCAAACACCATGGCCGTCATCCCGCACCCTCCTTATTCTCCGTGTGACTTCTTCCTCTTCCCAAAGATGAAAATTCAGCTAAAGGTAAGGAGATTTGAGACGATAGAAGAGATTCAGGCAGAATCGCAGATGGTGCTTGACAGGCTGACAAAGAAAGATTTCCAGGGATGCTTCCAGGCTTGGCAGCGGCGCTGGGATCGTTGTGTTCACTCCCAGGGGAACTACTTCGAGGGTGATGGATGAATTTAATACCTGAGATAAGTGTACGGGTTTTTATACGCGCAGTCTTGAAACTTTCCGATCGCACCTCGTATGACAGGTAAGAAGCCATGTGAATCCATGTTAAGTATAGTCTGTGCACCTCTAACACACTAAAAGCAAAACATATTTATAATGGAAAAAATAGAGTAGTAATGATTTTACCGAAAACTGACAGTCACATATAAAACCCCAAGAAGCGAAACAACCACATTTGGAAACAATGCATAATGCGCGTATTTTGTGTTAAGCACGAAACAACGAAGCTTAATTTCCCGTTCGGAGTGGACGTACCAAGTAACTCAACCATCACCAAAGTTCCCCGGGGCCAGTGGGCTTCTGCATTGGAAATCGATTTTAGGGACATCGGGTTAGAATCAGGCAACTACAACAAAATGTTTATAAGTGCTCAGATTCACGTCAACGTGTCTCAACTATTGTACCTTTGTGACTGCTAAATCTGAACAGTAATTAGGCTAATTACAGGGGGCTCAGTCTCAGAACTACGCGGAAATTCTAGGATTTGAACTCATATAACAGATTTAAAAAAAAAAACTGATACCGGGTGAGCAGTTTATTGCTTAATCGGCCTTCAGCGCTACCGAGGTTATGGCTTCATCGGGGGGAAGCCAATCGACTCTGCGGTGCTCAAGTCCCAATATAAAGTGAACATTCTGCACATAAAATATCTTCCGTAAACTTGTCTCCGGTTCAATAGGTATGTATTTTGAATCTTTGAACTTCTGCATTATTTTTGACGAATTCTGAATACAAATAAAATATTATCTATTTGTTTCGCCATGTCCGTCCGTTAATAATACCATCCATGCTACTTTGCCGATTTCCTTGCATCTCCGTGTCTGGATCCTTTCTGATTCTGATTTAGTTCGGCTCGGTTCAAAGTTCACTATACCTGCGACCTTAATTTAAAACTGACTTATATGTTCTTAGTCTCTTAACAGAGTTTCCGTTTTTTGCGCAAATGAGAAAAATATAGTTCTAATTTTAGCAATTAACTATTGTTCAGACATTTTTAAGTGTTCAAACAAAATACAAATAATATTTTATTCCATAAAGTCCCAGGTAAGCAACTGATTTAATGTTTACGGAATGGTGGAAACCCGTAAGAGCTAGAAGATTAACATAGCATAACACATTAACATGTCTTTGTTTCATTGATTTATTCCTACTCTATTTCCCCATCTTCTTTTCCCTTTTCCTTCCCCTCCCCTTCTCACACTTTCCTGTCCTCCTTAACATTGTCTCCTCCTTCATCCCCCTCATTATCTTCCTTCTGTCTTCTCCTTTCTCTTTATTCGCCTTATGTTCCTCCTTGTCTTCTGTCTCATATTCTTCCTTCTCCTGCCTTTCATCCTTGTTCTAATTGTCTATTTCACCACATGTTAAAAATCAACGTTGAATTCAAACATGCGACAAGAAATCCTCAGTTCGCGTTCTGCTTTGTCGGTGGGACGCGACACCACGATAAACAAGTCTGTAAGTTACGTACTTAAATCTTCAATATTCATTGTGGGAAGGATCCCAACTGTGGACTGACGGGCAGATTTGTTTGCTAAACAGATCTCCTCGCTGAATGAAGCTCTTCGGGAAACACGTCACGTCCCTTTCGTGCGCCACCGAACGGCTATGCGTTCCCAAGTTAATCACAGCATACACGACCTCCGATCTCGTTAGAGCCTTCCATCCACAGGAGACCCCGCCTACTTTTACTTACAAACACGCATGAACATCCAGTTCAATTAAAAGATGAAGACGTCAGAGAATCTAATTAATGGAGGATGCAAGGTAAACAATTCATTTGCATAAAAACCAAGTTAGGTCTAGAGAAAGGTATTAAGATTCCAGCATATAACCTACTTAGCTTAAAACTCCGTGGCACTTAAATGAGACTGATTTCAGCCAGAAGTTTACTTCGTGCTTCGAATGTGTAATTCCAATAGATATCATTATGCAGGACAAAGTGACACCACATGATAATATTTTCATATTTTCCGTCAAATCACAATTTTTAATAAGATATTTAAAATATCATTTCACGTTCCGCATCGAATGATCGATTTACAACGGAACGTGAAATGATATTTTAAATATTTTACATTTTATTATCTTATTAAAAATTGTGATTTGACGGAAAATATTAAAATATTAACCTAATTCACAATATGACGCAAATATACTACCTTACCACATGATAAATATATATAGTTAATAAATACTTTTAAAAACAGCTGATGCTTAAGGACTCATGCTTTGGAACACATAGTGGTCATTGGACCGGATATATTTCTGTTAGGACTTAAACATTCATTGACATGGAGTATCCAACTTATATTTGCGAGGCACAAGATTGCACAAGATTCTAGTTATATCAGTCACTCCTTGTAACCTGCTGGTCTTTTTAATCGATTCTTCGACACTTACAAAGTGATTTTCATCTGAAATAAACCGCAACTCTTTCATTTTAATACAATTTATAGTAAATAATCTTCCCGTTTCATCTCATCGATTCATCATAAAATCCGTTGTCTCATTTCTGTACTATAAGCAGAACAGAAATTAATTTCATAATTAAATCCACAATTGTGTGGACTTAGTAGTACTATAAACAACCAACGTAAATTAAAACCGAGACATTTTCTGTGGAGCCACGTTGAATTACGTAATAATGCCTCGGAACGGTAAAGTTTAAACCCAGTTTTCCTTGTCTTCGGTAATTAGCTTCATCGATCAGAAGGGAGTGGACTAATGGCGAGGCTAGCTCAGCGGGGTTCCAACGTCGTCACACATCGGAACAGTGGCTTGTGTTCAAACAACGGCCTTCGAGCCGCGTTGCATGCAATATATTGTTTTCTCGCATTCATCGGCGAGCTGTGACTTCAACACGGCTGGCATGTAATCTATCACTGCAGCAAACAAGGGGTCCACGATGTAATTAAATAACGCATTCCTATAAATCATGCAAATAATTAGAAGTGGTATTGATTTAAATGGCATTCCTACCTAAATTAAGAGTAGATTAATTTCGGGGAATGTTTAGTAACATTCAGCCAGGAACCTCTTTCTGCCCCATCGACCACCGAGTGCAGTGACCAGCACAGTTTCGTATTCAACAGATCCCCGGTTCGAAAATGAACTCAGACCCCAGGTGCTTTGACTGTGGCCTTTCGTGGTTTCACTCAGCCCTACAAGTAAAATCTGCGATAGCATTTCAAAATAAGTCATTACCGACTCCTTCCACATTCCTTCCAGTAAAACACAAGCCTGCAACTTTAAATTATGCAACAAAATAAACCTTTAAATGTACCAAAACCGATCGTCCAGTTTCTTTCCACATTCCGCTGAAAAATAAAATATAGGCATACGAGGTGCGATCGGAAGGTTTCAAGACTGCGGGTATAAAAACCCGTACACTTATCTCAGGTATTAAATTCATCCATCACCCTCGAAGTAGTTCCCCTGGACGTAGGTGAAAGGATAATATTAAAACTTATATTTTAAAAACAATGAGAGAAATTATGGACTGGTTTCAACTGGTTTAAGATAGGTACCAGTGGCGTGTTATCGTAAAGATTATGATGAATTTATGGTTGTTTTGTTGTCTAAAAGCAGGTAGTTTCTCGACCATAGAGAATCTATTAAATTTTCAAGCAAGTTCCTTCATCGTGGAGTTCAACAGTTAATCAGAAACCTCTTCATCAGCAGCAGTTTATGTTACATTTTAATACCAAAGCAAATGCGTACTTGTTTCTGATATTCTTTTGGAAGGCTTAGAATTGAAGACTTCTGTAGGAAATGGAGACAATTTGTATCACTGTAATGATTCAAAAGGTTTTGTGGAAGTTAAATTTGAAAGAAATGCACGCGAATGTAAATACTTTTATTGTCACAGCTCTGTGTCAAAGTTTAATGTAAAAAGGCAATTGACCTGGACAAAAATTTTGCTCAGAACTTGGAAGACGAGTTATGTTTATCAGTTACAGAAACTGTTTATTACAGCTTATCAAGTATTTTTAATTACAGTAGCAACCTTAGACATTATCTAATAGGAGGTAGGCTAGGAATGCTGATGACAAATATTCCACCCGTTCCAGTAATAACACTCTAGCAAGTTTTCCTTCTAATCGCATTCTGTACAAATGTCTTTACTCCCATATTCGTGAAATATGCTTGGCTCTAACATTTTATCATTCCAGAAAATATTACATTCGTTAGCTCGTTAGTATAAATCACTAGCTTCCGTGTTATGAAATGTCATGAATTTCTCGCTTTAGCTTTCTTTGGTCAAATACTTTCCCGCGAGCTCTGTTTTTCCAGACACAATTTATATTTTTCCTTTAAAGTACAAGAAAAAACCAAGTCTCGTAATCATACAAAAAAACACTCAAAATTCTATTAATCCACATCAAAAGTAAATAATAAAATAAATCTCCAGATGTTATTATTTTCAAAAAACAAATCACGAACCTCGTCCTCAGACGTCAGTATTTTTACTAACAATTAAAGTTTTCCATAAATGTTTGTTATATATGAAACTGAACTCGGACACGCACATCACACACAACCCGGTATGTTATAATACTTTAAATATTTTGTGATTACTTTTCTTTTGCTTGTATTACGATATATTGCGTAATAATTCTTTAAAATTATTCCATTTCCTATGTCATTATCCAGAATCACGATATGAAAATTAAAATTAAAATTGATTTTGCAGATTTAAGGCATCTAGACGCAGCCTCCAAATTTAATGGAAGAAGCCTGAAGGCTAAACAAATAAAATCTAATGGGTAGAACAAATCAGTATACGCAGGGCAGCAAGTGCAACAGATTTTAAATTTTAATTGATAGACCTGACGATGATGGGATGAACATCGAAACATGTCGTCATTTAAAATGTAACAATATCAAATGAAGAAATGTTATAATTTTATGTGATTTTAACAATCTATAAGCTTGTGTAAAGACGGTGAATAAAATTATTATATTTATATATGTCGTAATTATCGCCCTCCATGTTGTCTTAAAAATATTTAATGAAGTTAGCTTAGTGTCTGGAAGAGGATAACGTAAATGTCAGCAAACGGCTGTGTCTACAGACATTCTACTCCGTTTCGTGTAACATAATTTTAACGGCCGTAACAAATCGATTATAATCCTCTTAAGGAATGCTAAAATGGTTAATTCATTTTTACAAAATTGTGATATACATTGCTCATTGTCTGAGAAATACTATACACGCACAACAGTACGATATAAAATAAAAAAAAAATTCACGAATACTTCTCTTCAATTCAGAATCGCTTAATTTCCGATTCATACAAAAATACGACAATACACAAAACTATTATTTTTTTTCTCGCGTATTTTACAATACATATGTTACCGTAAAATCCCGAATGTTTGTGAAACCTAATAAACAGAATTGTACCCTTCCCTATTCCCTGTTACAAAAAACTTATTTTGTAATTTCATTCACATATACTTTACAAACTCCTAAGCACCTTCATCCTTTATAACAAAACAAATTTCATCTCAAGAAATGCTTCCCCCCCTTCTTGTTTCAACTCAACATAATCTCATCTGCAGGCCATATTCAAATCCTTTCCTCTGCCCTCAGCATCCTAGTACCAGCTTTATCCGTCTTCTTTCATATTAAATAAATGCTCCTGTACACAAAATGACCACTGATCACTAATATCTATAAAAGCATTACGATATTCTGTTTCACCGTAAGTTCTCTTAAATTTTCCAGAATCATTACCATATCATTGTTCTTCTTCGTATCATGACAAACATCTCAATTCTTCTTTATTTAATATAATTCATCACTCAGTTCCTATCTTACCATATTTTATATCTTAATCAAATCCTATATGTTAAGCAAAAATCACAAATGTAACACAACGACCAACCGAAAACCACTTAAAAATTAAGCAATAAATAAGTAGACAAAGAAATGCACTACAGCTTTGTGTCAAAGAACTTATTTAGACCGCAAGGCTCACACAGTTCAGGAAATGAAACCATATTTCCCAATTCGCTCCCCAGTCGCTCTGTATTACAACCCTGTCCTCCATTAGCTCACCACGCGTTTTCCTGTGGGATCAACTCTTCCGCGGTCGTTGGTAAGCCAGCCTCTCAGAAGGTGGTAATTACGTCACACTCCTTTCCATATGATCGACGTGGCTGTTTACCGGAATCCGCGGTGCTGTGACCCTAATTTTCTTTCGCGTCGGCTCTGACAAGATATCTTGCTACTCTTCTGAAGCTGCGTCATAGAAACTCCTGCCTCCTATCGTCCTCTCTTCCAGACGCCGTTGTCTTTCTGTGTCACATTGAGACTTCCGAAACCGGATCCACCACTTCCTGTTCTTTACTGAACAACTGTCTACGCTGTTCCTGAGAAGTCGTCTACTCTCAATCGAATGTTCGCCCTTCCACTACCAGCGCGCCCTATTTCAAAAATATCTGCAGCCAATTTGTCTTTCCGTCCTTTAGAAACAGAACAACCTTATTATATAGAAAATGCTTCCGTTCGAACTTTCAGGTTCAATGACTATTAGAAACTGACCCCATCTTCTCTTCATTCCAACAAAAAATTGATATTCTGTTCTTCCTAAAGGTGACTTGTTTCACCGTTTATCATCCGCTGCAATTCTCCCATTCTCTCACCGCTTTCAATTTTCTAGCAGTCAGTAATCACTTAATTCATCACCTCGATTCACTTATCAAATTCTGGGCCTAAATGCCCAGTAATAATCTTAATTTCCTATTTCCGCAATTGCTTTAAAATATAATAAATCGTCTCCTGGTCCCAGAACAAGATCCACTCCTTCATCCACCAACAATACCGTTAGCACCAGTCTCGTAAACCAAATTCAATTTCCCACCAACATCTCCCCCCCCCCAAACTCCCGTTGTACGTTCCTTACATTTTTATTACGAAGCAGTCAATTCTACAGCGGTAGGTTTTTAATATTAACACCCATACCAGATACGCAACAGTAAGACCGTACCTCAACTCAAACACTCGCGTAAATATTATCTTATAAGATCACAACGTGCCGCCACAGTGGTCTAGCGGTCAGAACACTAGACTTGTAATGCTGGGGTCTCGGGTTCAATTCCCGGTGGTGCTCAGATTTATAACTTGTGTTGGGCAAGGCCGTGGTCTAGGCAACACGGAGTTTTCCTCCGTGGCATCCCAACAATTACTCCATTCACACACAGAAGAAGGCAATGGCAAACCACTTCTGAATCATCTGCCAAGAACGTATATGAACAGGTCCCAGTCCGAGAAAAGGATGGAAGGATCCTGTTCATATGGACCTGTCATAAGACAGAACACTAATAACAATAATAATAAAGATCACAACACCCTTAGCAGAGTTATGATGACAAAGATTACGATATAAAATGTCCTTTAAGCTTCACAGTGGACAAATTAAGGGCAAGTCTATATCTGCCTGTCTTTCGAGTCCTTATGACACATCCGAGGGCGTCCCCAAGAAACTATTAAACCCCTAGGTCTTCCCCAAAGAACAAAGCGATTCCAGGAGCCAAAACCTTCCCCCTTTTAAGTTTTTGTCCACCAGGCTTAATTCTCATACCTTGGTTCGCACCGGAACTCGCAAACCCCGCGGTGTTATACAACTTTCCCCTGGCTTGGACCCCCCCCCCCCCACATTGAGGCCTTTGGAGCTTTGCCCTCAGTCTTCATCACCCGTGACTCCCCTTCCCGAGAGTTTAAAAATCCATGGTTTTGCAATCACTCGTTTGAACAGCTCTGTCTACATTCACGCTCACTCACTACGGTTTGACCCCCGGGCATTTCTCTCCTCCGAGTTCTGTCCCTCGAGTTTTCCTCTGTGCCCCATCCAAATCCGGACGTATTAAAATCGGTGGCTTTGTCTTCGCTGGGTTTGGACATCCCTGGCCTAAAATCGTCCGGTCACAGCACCCCAGCGTTGCCACCCACGGACTGCCCCCCTCCAGAGGCTGCACCATCACCAAGACTTGCACTCCCTGGGAACACCCCCACAAGGCTTGTTCCCAACGGAGCTGGCCACACCGAGGCTTTACAATTCGAGTCTTTAACTAAAACCCTTTTACTCTGGGCTTTGCCCTCTGAGCTTGCTACTCCAGTGGCTTTGCTGACCAGACTTATACCATGGTCCAACCCGGCCTTGTTCCCGATATTAGATTTGCTGGCATCTTTCTGCATGTCACGTCCTTTAGCCGAAATAGTGCTGCTATCTATCTTTCATCCTACAAACCACACGTTCTGCCATACAATAATTCGAGAACGGCTGATTTGATCACGCTGTGCCAAATTCGTAACTCTTAATATCCTACGAGGTGCGATCGGAAAGTTTCAAGACTGCGCCTATAAAAACCCGTACACTTATCTCAGGTATTAAATTCATCCATCACCCTCGAAGTAGTTCCCCTGGGAGTGAACACAACGATCCCAGCGCCGCTGCCAAGCCTGGAAATCTTTCTTTGTCAGCCTGTCAAGCACCATCTGCGATTCTGCCTGAATCTCTCCTATCGTCTCAAATCTCCTTCCCTTTATCTGAATTTTCATCTTTGGGAAGAGGAGAAGTCACACGGCGAATAAGGAGGGTGCAGGATGACGGCCATGGTGTTTGAGGCCAACAACTGCCGAACTTTGAGGGCGGTGTGCGCTGGCGCGTTGTCATGATGCGTCGCATGTGGAGTTCTTCCTTTAGAATCAGCTGACAGGTCCCATAGCCTATCCCAACAATGTCGCACAAGTCGTTGATGGTACGACGTCGATCTTCGTGAATGGCCTGCCGAATCTTCGTAACATTTTCGGGCCTTGTGCTCGAAGATGGTCGTCCAGAACGCTCGTCATCATCGACAGAGGTTCGGCCATTTTTAAAACGTGAATGCCACACAAAAGTTTGTGCACGACCCATTGCGGACTCCCCAAATGCTTGCTTTAGCATTTCATAGGTTTCCGTAGCCGTTTTGGCGAGTCTTTGGCAAGAGATTCAGGCAGAATCGCAGATGGTGCTTGACAGGCTGACAAAGAAAGATTTCCAGGGATGCTTCCAGGCTTGGCAGCGGCGCTGGGATCGTTGTGTTCACTCCCAGGGGAACTACTTCGAGGGTGATGGATGAATTTAATACCTGAGATAAGTGTACGGGTTTTTATACGCGCAGTCTGGAAACCTTCCGATCGCACCTCGTACAATCGCTATTATTAACGTGGCGTATGCTGGAATTCGTCAGGTGGGAGGGTCATCTTCCGCCTAAACGCCATTAACTGTGACGCCATCTGTTATCAGTGGTCACATTAACAATTCTATATCGCATCTACATTAAAACGTTTCGACGTCATCGCCAGTGCTGCCATCTGTCTGTGAACATACGACTTATTCGTGCTGCTATCCATCAGAGACTTTGCTACAATGTATTACGTTATGTTGACATCGTAACGTTACGGGAACGCCTTCTCTGTTGAAGGAATAGAAAAAGTATTGAGCTGTGTAAATTTTTGGAAATATCTGTTTGCATGCAAAAGGGAAATTTATATAATATTTCGTTTGAAGTCCCGGCGGAAATGAGCTACTTGGAAGAGCTAGGAATAGATGCGAGGATAATATAATGAGTGTAATGAAATAAGGTGTAAGCAAATGGATTGGATTCATCTAGCTCAGAAAAAAGTCCAGTGACTGACACTTGTAACCAGAACAACCGATCTTAGAGTTGAATAAAGACGGCGAACGTTTTGTCTAACTTAACACGACTTCCACATAAATGCATGATGGGAAAATTCCATCAAATAATTGGGGCATCATGTTTAAAAGTGAAATTGTTACAGCAGAAAATTACTTCAGATTTATAAGCGGTCCCGCGTATAGGTGTCAGAATTTATGCCTGTAATTAATAAATCAACAGTATTAAATTCATACCTGAGGTTAACAAGCTAAAAAAATTAATATTATTGGCAATTAAATTTTGCCGTGCATTGGGAAGTAGTTAATTAAAACACGTTAAAAACAGAAACAAGAAACTTCACTGAAATGGAAAACCGATAAAGCCAATTAACGCAACGTAAGGCCCGACTCCTGGCACCTGAAACACGTACAGGCTAAATAAATCGCCAGTTCGGAAATATTTAAGGTTTGAAACTTGCTTTGTAAATGTTATTTAACGTCGCGATAAGAAAGAGATAGATTTTCGGTGTAAACGAGGAAATACATGCAACTCTCGGTTTACGAACGTTCGATTTACGAACATTCCCTATAACGAACGTCAGAATTCATTCAAAATTTCTTAAAGTCGCCAATAGAGTTCCAGATGCCAAACGTATAGTGAACATAACTGTAAGATTTAAATAAATAAACTTTTAAAAAATGTATTTATTACAATAATTATCAGAAAATTATTATATGATAATTATACTGAACTTTTCTTGGTTAATAAAACTAATCTTTTATTTTCTTTTACGTTACGTATCGTATAAGATAAACCATAACGCATACATACATTATAATAAAACTTACTGTATAGACCATTCGATGTTTAGTACATGGTTTTAATACTTTAAAATGGCTGCTAACTTATACGATACGTATCGTAAAAGCTCAGGAATTCAAGATACACATAACGAACAACGTCTTGGAACGGAACACTAAAGTCGAGTACATAAGGAAATTGAATTCTATAATTTCTATACATCTATGGGCCTGTGTGTTGTATATCAACTGGGTTGTCCGGGGTGTTTAAGGCTCTATCACTGGGACTGTGAATTCGAATCCCACTCCACAGACATGTACGTGTGTGTGTAAATACTTTTTGTGTTGTAGAGGTCTTGCGGGTTGCGGTTCCACCTCCGTTTGTGAAAATATACCAAATGCAGAAAAAGATTTGAAAAGTGTCTGAAAAAATTCTATATGAATTAGAGCAGTGGTTTTCAACCTGGGGTATGCGTACACCCGGGGGTACGTGAAGACATCTTAGGGGGTACTTGAAATTTAATATATATATATTATTTTATTATAAATACTGAATAATCAGTAATGTAATTTATTTAATTTATTCTAGATGTAGATTATATACTACGTATAACTTGAATTAAACACCAACTTTGGGGGTACAAAGTTGAAGAAAAATTATATCTGGGGGTACGCGAAGACATCTTAGGGTGTACGTGAAATTTTTAAAAAATATATATATATATATTATTTTATGATAAACACTGAATAATCAGTAATGTAAATTATTTAATTTATTTTAGATGTAGATTATATACTATGTATAACTTGAATTATACACCAACAACTTTGGGGGTACAAAGTTGAAGAAAAATTATATCTGGGGGTACGCGAAGACATCTTAGGGTGTACGTGAAATTTTTAAAAAATATATATATATTATTTTATGATAAACACTGAATAATCAGTAATGTAATTTATTTAATTTATTTTAGATGTAGATTATATACTATGTATAACTTGAATTATACACCAACAACTTTGGGGGTACAAAGTTGAAGAAAAATTATATCTGGGGGTACGCGAAGACATCCTAGGGTGTACGTGAAATTTTTAAAATATATATATATATATATATATATATTATTTTATGATAAACACTGAATAATCAGTAATGTAATTTATTTAATTTATTTTAGATGTAGATTATATACTATGTATAACTTGAATTATACACCAACAACTTTGGGGGTACAAAGTTGAAGAAAAATTATATCTGGGGGTACGCGAAGACATCTTAGGGTGTACGTGAAATTTTTAAAAAATATATATATATATTATTTTATGATAAACACTGAATAATCAGTAATGTAAATTATTTAATTTATTTTAGATGTAGATTATATACTATGTATAACTTGAATTATACACCAACAACTTTGGGGGTACAAAGTTGAAGAAAAATTATATCTGGGGGTACGCGAAGACATCTTAGGGTGTACGTGAAATTTTTAAAAAATATATATATATATTATTTTATGATAAACACTGAATAATCAGTAATGTAATTTATTTAATTTATTTTAGATGTAGATTATATACTATGTATAACTTGAATTATACACCAACAACTTTGGGGGTACAAAGTTGAAGAAAAATTATATCTGGGGGTACGCGAAGACATCTTAGGGTGTACGTGAAATTTTTAAAAAATATATATATATATATTATTTTATGATAAACACTGAATAATCAGTAATGTAATTTATTTAATTTATTTTAGATGTAGATTATATACTATGTATAACTTGAATTATACACCAACAACTTTGGGGGTACAAAGTTGAAGTGAAATTATATCTGGGGGTACGCGAACAAAAAAGGTTGAATACCACTGAATTAGAGAACACAAGTCATTGTTCTTCTTCTTGTTATTATTATACTACCATACCATGATATAAAGTGTACTTGTACAAGTCAGCGTCAAACGTTGGCCTTGGAGATAATTATTGTTTCTGTTTATAATATTTATATTGTAATATTAATACTATTATCGTTGTGTCATTTGGTAATTTACGTACTAACACGACATTTATTAGGAATACCTCTGGAAACCGTATAGTCAGTACTTTTGCTACTGAGCAAACTTGCTCGCCTGGAACAAAGTCTTTCTTGAGAAGCTGATAGTAGCCCACGCTCACGTAGTCGCAGCTTCACGGAAACCAAAGGTTCATATCGCGCTAACGAGGCCCCCAGACTTGTTCCTATTCCCAGCAAAGATGCAATCCATTCCCTCCCAAAAACTATTTATCTAATTTCCACTTTAATATTATCCTCCCATGTATTACTACATCTTCCGAGAGGTCTCTTACCTTTACCATTTCCAAAGACAATTCTGTATATATTTCTCACGTCTTCCAAGTGCCAATGCCCAATTCATCATATCTTAATTGATTTTATTATCCTGTATTTTGATTTAATTAAATGATCATGTACTCTACTACATATGTTGTGTTGACAGTATTGCTCAGCTGATAAAAAAATCCGTGCTTCATACAACCCGAAAATTCATTACCATGTTCACAAAAGCCAGAAACAGAATGTAATGTCGAGTCAGATGAATCCAATCCAGATCAACATACATTAATTTTTAATATTATTTTTAATATTATCCAACCATCTACGCATAGGTTTTTAGGTTGTGTCTGCTTTCCACGCTACCCAAATAAAATATGCGTATGTCCATCTCTCCCATACTCTTAACGTTAATATTTTCCTATATAACATAACAGCACCATATTATTATTAATTATTTTATTATTTCATTGTTTTTGTTGGAAACATTAGCTCTTTTTGTTGGGGGATTAAGTAATATTTGCACGACCCATCTTGTAGACCCTGATATTAAAATCAGCTGCTCTGATAAAGCCTATTGAATTTTCATAGCATGATGCTATACTTACATTAATAATCAGTAAACATTAAACAATTTCATGTGTATTATCTCGTTCGGACCAGAAGCGATCGACAATGAAATAATTAATCGATTTCCTCTCGTTTGGCTCACTGTATTGTTACGTACAGAATGCAGTAACTGTCATTTTACGTGCTTTGTTGTTGTACGATGTATGTAATGACTTATTAGCATTAATTAAAATCAGTGAGCTTTCAGATTCAACAACCTGGTTAGTGAGCAATCAGGTCGATTTTCAAACATTAAATTAAACAACTACTGACTATCACTGAAAATATGCAACAGTACATGTCACATGTGCAGCCTATAAATAAACTGAAAGCATTATAATTTGCAATTCGCTTGATAAGATGTATCATATCATAAATCATTTAATCGATATCGATTAAATTTAGTTATGGTCACTACACGTTTTGGGAAAATGTTTATATTTTGTCATACCTTAATTTTCCTGGCCTCGAATCATATTCCATTGTCCCGAAATAAGCACTTGACATAAAATACAGACGTCAGTACGGTATAGAAAATATTTTGTTAAAACCATTTTCAGCTGAAATGAACAGGTCACCCGAACTAATCTGACTATCCGATTCGCTGATACCACAGCCGGAAATTTCGATACTGCTAATACTAAATTCCGTAATTATGCTCAGTCCTGAGCCAGTTTCATCCATACACAATACTTACGTTTGTGTGCCACCTCAATTTTACCCTCCTCGTTCTTAAGTTGATACAATTGCGTCATATTGTGAATTAAAATTTAATTATTCGTGTTTTTTTCCGTCTAATCACAATTGTATATAAATAAAATTTGTACATAAGATATTAAAATATCATTCACATATTTGGTACACCTTTTTACTACATGTTTCGGTTACATTGAACCATCTTCAGGTGTAAAGTTAAAAGTTGAAAATTATATTCGTCGTTCTGTGAAATTTTTAATCCAACTTCCTTGTTTCCATAACAATTAGTTATTGTTAGTGTTGAAGGGTTTAAATTTCTATTACAAATAACTAAAATCACATTAACCACAACTCTGAACGGACAGCTGCACTTAGCTACAGTTGGAGACTGTTTCATCAAAGTTAAAGACTCGCTAGAGTACTCTACGTACTGTTTACACTGCCATCTAGCGGAAAGCAGGGCAGAGCTGTTTACCTCTACATAAAACGCTCTCAGTACTGTATGCGTTCCTAGTTTAATTCTGACAAATTTAAAATTACTCTAACTAAAGCAACTGTAGCTTAAAAATAAAAGTTTCAGTAGAGATACGTCATTACTGCACGCAATCTGCTGACTACTTCAGAATGCAACGTGAATGTATACGTTACCATTTATGTCCGTATTCTTATGTACGAGCACATGTGTTCGAAAACTCGTCAGATATTCTGAGGTGCATTCCGTGTTTCCAGTAAATTCTTCAACATAACATTTGGGCGTCCGTTAAATCCATGCATATTCACCAATTATGATCGTCTTTCCAACTCAATTGATTCTATATAACCATGCCTGTAGCTCGAAGAACTTCGTTAAATAACCTCACCATCATCAGTCAAGCGTTAGGCCAAGATAACACTTCCTTCACATTTAAAGTCTCCTTCGGCCGTTCATATTTCATCGGCAAAGTCCCAAAATTCCTTGTATCTGCAGTAACAAACGAACATCAAAACAACTGATGTGAAATTGTAAAAGTATGAATTTAGAGGCTCTGACTCCAGTATAAAATCTATGATTTCTTATAGAAGAAACAATGCATTATTTCGTGCTACAGTGATGATGATAAAGGTATTTATTTATTTGTAGTGTTCTGTCTGCCGACAGGTCCATATGAACAGGATCCTTCCATCCTTTTCTCGGACTGGGACCTGTTCATATACGTTCTTGGCAGATGATCCAGAAGTGGTTTGCCATTGCCTTCTTCTGTGTGTGAATGGAGTAATTGTTGGGATGCCACGGAGGAAAACTCCGTGTTGCCTAGACCACGGCCTTGCCCAACACAAGTTATAAATTCGGGCACCGCCGGGAATCGAACCCGAGACACCAGGATTACAAGGCCAACGTTCTAACCGCTAGACCACCTCATCTTATTATTATTTAGTGTTCTGTCTGACGACAGGTCCATATGAACAGGATCCTTCCATCCTTTTCTCGGACTAGGACCTGTTCATATACGTTCTTGGCAGATGATCCAGAAGTGGTTTGCCATTGCCTTCTTCTGTGTGTGAATGGAGTAATTGTTGGGATGCCACGGAGGAAAACTCCGTGTTGCCTAGACCACGGCCTTGCCCAACACAAGTTATAAATTCGGGCACCGCCGGGAATCGAACCCGAGACCCCAGGATTACAAGGCCAGCGTTCTAACTAGCGCTAGACCACCGTGGCTCATGATAAAGGTACACCACATTAATTATCCCTTCCGTTAAATTCAGCAGAAAAAATAAATTATTAAAAAGATGAAAATTATATATTTACAGCTTCTTGATGGAGCAATTTCAACCATTAAGAGAAAAATCTTTAATATTGATCAATATTAAAGTAATTAATTCATAATATGTTAAATCTTAGGGAAATAGTGTGAGGATATAGATGAGATTAAGCTGGCTGAGGACAGGGGCCTGTGGTGATCTTCTGTGGTCACAGTAATTTTCATTTTGGTTCCACAAAAGCACAAAGTTTTTTTGACAAGCTCAGTAACAAGTTTTCGAGAGGCAGAGAGAAACTGCATTATAAAGTTAGGTAATGTCTTATAACCTGGTGTAAAGTTTCGGTCAGAATGAATTAGGTCCAGGGAGACCGCAAGGCAAAAAGGGGCATGAATCTAATTCAAGGAGTGGCCGGGTCGGAAGAGCAGAGGACCACTGACAATCACAAGTTTCGCTGCCATTTTGCGTCTCTCATTCATCTCGACGTGCACTTTTTATAGACACGAACCTAGGATTTCCTGAGTTAATTAATAGAGTACTACAGTGCCTAAAATACTTCCCTATTACTATCGAAGGTACAAACATTATTATGTTCCCATATTAATTAAAATAAAATTTATTAATCACAATAACGCAGCCCTATACTTAGCGTATTTCAAGAGAGAAATTTTAATAAATCTGACAAAAGTCTCTGAAACTTTCTATGTCTAATGAATTTATTTCATAAATGTAAATCCAAATTTCAAGAAAATCCATCAAAATGTTCGTAAGACATAATGGTGTACAGGGGAGTATGGATAGACACTTTCTATTTTGAGTTCATTTTATTCACTTTGAATAAAAAGCACAGAAATATTTGTCATATTTATTTATTATACAGTTTCGTAAAAAATACCTGTATACAAAGGAGAGAAATATCCGTAGTAGCTTTTAACGTAGTTTGTTCTGTTTTCCTTTCTCCGTTTATTCGTACGTGATCAATCTCCTGACCTGACAGCATCGCATTCTGGTATTATACAGAGTTTGCATGATGAATAACTCATATAGAATCCCATAGCAGAATTTTAAAGTTTGAAGTACTTCCATGAACTAGGCATACTCTATTTAGCTTTGAAATGTGATTCAAAACTGATCTATAAAACAAACAATGTGTTCCGTACTACATAATTATTAAATGGAGTTAAACAAATCATGTGACTGCCTTCATTATTCTTAAAGCCACAAATAACCAGCCGCCAGACAAATACGAAAATCTTATGTATTTTCGAAGGAACCTGAATTATGTAGTAAAGAGAGAGACAATTAGCGTGTTACATTATGGTGAGTTGTTTATTTCTTTTCTAAGCCTACATTCCAGGAGATAGAAAATGTTTCAAAGAGGATTCAGACGATAACCTGAAATTTGACTTTGCTAGGTACTGAGAACTCTTGCCTTAAAGGACAGAATACATCCACTTTCATCGTAAATGCCATACACAAAGCAGAACATTGAAGAAATAAAATGTTTAAGCGTTTGTCACGTTCGTGGCAAGAAAGTGTTAATTTTTCTAAAAAATGAATTGAAATCTTTGCTTCAGGTTTTTGAGATCAAAATTTTGTGTGCGCTAGTTGGAATTCTGAAAACTTATCTTTTCTTTTTTGATTTCTCTGTCAATTTGCGGTACTATTCTGGTGTTTATAACAACCAATACTGTCCTCTGACAGGGAAATTTTGGAAAATTTAATTAAAATTTCCCATTAACAGCTAATATTTGAAGGAATCTGACAAGAATATACTTCATGAAAATATACTAAGTTATTCGACAGTTTCAGATACGCGATTTGTGATATAATTCAGTAAAAATAAACACTTTTAGTTGAGACCTCTGTTAGTTTTCCCTTTATGATGACAATGAGACTTATTATTCTTAGGACAATAATTCCAGTCTCATGTGAACTCAGCTGGCGAAGATAAAATATCTCATGCATTGGTACGTGAGAGAACGGTAGATTTTGCGTAAAATCCATAAAAATACGAAACTCTACGTTTGTCTACAATTCAAATTAGATAAGAAATTTACTAGGCTTTTTCTATTTAACATCTGTAGTTCAAGATCCCACTACCAGGTCACAGTTTCTGTTATGAAAAAGTTACCATCCCATAAAATTTGTAAAACACCAAGAAACCCTAACAAAATAGATCTGAATGCGATATATGTCGTTTAATTATATAAGTTTATATGTCTATACTTAAAGAATGATATTCTATAAAACACGCTATTTTCCAATAATAGTTACATGTGCCCTTTTCAATACCACGCATTCAATTATGTATTTAGTCTTATCAGAGTAAGTGTAAAGCTTGGGTCTGACACTGAAACTACATTTGCCCATCCCTGTATTTATACCATTTATCATTTCAGGTGCTGAACACTGCAGCATGACAGGTTAACAATAGTAAATTTATAGTTCATCTGACCGCGCCAAACGATGGTGGCCGATCTGTTAGTCGCAAATTCATGGCTGCTGATTTATGGTCCTTTGTGTAAGACTGGGTTCACAAAGCGACGGTGTGTTAGCACTTGTGGCATTGGTGTTTGAATAGTCAAGTGTGTAACAGCGTCACTATAGACGAAGGAGCTACTTCCAAACGATCAAGGCACATCATCTGCAATAGTCCAATAAGTTCTGTGAAGAATTTATGACGCATATACACACAGAAGAAGGCAATGGCAAACCACTTCTGGATCATGTGCCAAGAACGTATATGAACAGGTCCCAGTCCGAGAAAAGGATGGAAGGATCCTGTTCATATGGACCTCCTCAGACAGAACACTAAATAAATAAATGATGGCCACGGTGGTCTAGCGGTTAGAACGCTGACCTTGTAATCCTGGGGGTCTCGGGTTCGATTCCCGGCGGTGCCCGAATTTATAACTTGTGTTGGGCAAGGCCGTGGTCTAGGCAACACGGAGTTTTCCTCCGTGGCATCCCAACAATTACTCCATTCACACACAGAAGAAGGCAATGGCAAACCACTTCTGGATCATCTGCCAAGAACGTATATGAACAGGTCCCAGTCCGAGAAAAGGATGGAAGGATCCTGTTCATATGGACCTGTCATCAGACAGAACACTAAATAAAATAAATAATAAATATAACTTCACTCTACGTGACGAGCCTAAGAAGTAATTTAGACAATCATAACATCCAACTAATACAGATACCGACTACATTAAACTTTCTCAAATATAACCTCAATGTTTCGCGTTATCGCCATAATTGTGGTTAATAGCGTACAAAGCACATTTCAAGAACATTGTCTGGGTTCGTTCTTAATCAATGTTCAAACGTCTAGCCTCAACAGGTCGTTAGGTAATAATGTCATACCGAAAGTTAAGTACAGTTTCTCGTGGCTGCCACGATATTTTACATTACAAAATTACCTTTAAGAAAAACACGGTTAATACAGCCATACAATTTTTTTAAATCTCTACACTCAGCCAGCAAAAATGTCACTACCAACTCAAACGATCTCGCGGAAATTTATGTTTATAAGTTAATGAAGACGAATTACAGTAAAATGATTGGTTTCTGTGTTGTGACTCCATGTGGTTTTGTACGTAGTAACAAGAGACTATGGTTGCTTTTCAAAATTGCAATAAAACCTATTAGATCCTTAGGTGATAGTTGGGGTGACGCAATCAGGGACAAATAAGCCAGTAATCATGAGTCCAGGGATTAAGAGAAAACTCTTCATTCTAAAGCGGATGTATAATTTTGTATATTTATATATTCAGTTTTTTATATATTTTTTGTTTTTGTATTGTAATGTTTGTATTGTTGTTAGTGCTTGGCTGTTATTGGCGTTTAGGCTGTTGTTAAGCACTTTAATAAATGAATTGAATTGAATTGAATTATTATTATTATTTAAATAATTTTATATATTTAGTTTCTTGTTTGTTTGTTTTTTATTGTAATGTTTGTATTGTTAGTGCTTGGCTGTTATTGGCGTTTAGGTTGTTATCAAGCACTTTAATAAATGAATTGAATTGAATTGAATTATTATTATTATTTAAATAATTTTATATATTTAGTTTATTGTTTGTTTGTTTTTGTATTGTAATGTTTGTATTGTTAGTGCTTGGCTGTTATTGGCCTTTTTGGCTGTTGTTAAGCACTTTAATAAATGAATTGAATTGAATTATAAAAAAGTTATGTGCTACTACATAAAATTATACAACGTCTAATGAAATGGTGATTAGTGAATTATGAAATATAAACACAGCAGGGGAGAAGTGAACGTGGAAAACTTTCAGATATTATCTCACTATTAGTTTGGATGAAAAATGTCAGGATAATCAGTACTCGGAAGGAAATTTTAGGTCAGTAGCTACAGAATATGAAGCAGGAGAAATATCCACTGGACCACAAAGCCCCCCCCTCAAACCCGATGTCGCTCAACTCGGCAGGCCTGAATTTCAATAAAAGACGGCAGGCAACTGTAGAATGAATTTAGTTTTTTTGTCACTGAAATCAATATTCGTCAAATTTATTTAAAAGATAAGCAAGGAAAATTGTATATATCATAACCCATAATAAAACCCATCTGTACGCATTACATCCTTTATCCTTGGTACCTACACTACTTTAAAAGTATAATAAGAGCCTTTTATCCCGAGAGTTCCTTCGGGTGAAAGAAAACTCAGTAACGGCTGAAACGTCCGAATGACACGTCAGCTTTAAAACTGCAGCACGCCACTCCGAGAGTAAATTACAAGTAGACGCTCGGCCATGATCCCCACACAATCAAAAGTAAAGTTGATTCTGCATCAATTATTAAACAGCCGTGTTTGGCCAAACCAACATTAATTTATTCTGTTCATCAACTTGTGTAAGAGGCCTATGTTTGTTACCACCTGGTAACCATCATTTACATGCTCTTACATTGTATACATAATTTTTAAGACTTTTATCTTAATCTTTTTACTATCTTCCTCCCACATTCCTTTCTCAAGGCTTTTCACTCACAATAATTCAATTTAATAATAATAATAATAATAATAAATTCTTAAAATGTCAGCTTTGTGTTCTGTTAATTCATTTCGTATATAAAATAAAATTTACATATTTTACTGACTACGTCAACTTCTGTTTAAAGTAAGATATCATACTAGTACGTCTACGTAATAAGATTATTTTATAAGGTACCAGATATCTTTAATCAAAATTCATTACCTCGTCTTTGTTACTAATGTTTTCTTATTACACTGTTAAAAAGGATTTTAAAGTTCCACAACGTGTTTTTTAAATGTTATGTGACTTACATACAATAACATGATTGGCTCATTCTTGGTGTTTTAACAAGGTTTTACAGCCACATAGGTCATCTAGGTTCAAATGACTAAAAATATGTGAAGAGGGTGAGGTCGTAGTATTTTTACAAGACTGTCTAGTGACTGGGCAGAATCACAAAATTCTCAGTAGGGATATCACCTGAGAACTCCCGAATGTAAAGCACAAGTGATAACCATTCGACCATTATTAATCGTCCTAAATAATTAGACACTGGACTAAAGTCAATTAAATATCTAATATCGAATTTATAACTAGTGTTGGGCAAGGCCGTGATCTAGGAAACACGGAGTTTTCCTCCGGGGGCTTCCCCGGTTTCTCCGTGGCATCCCAACAATTACTCCATTCACACACAGAAGAAGGCAATGGCAAACCACTTCTGGATCATCTGCCAAGAACGTATATGAACAGGTCCCAGTCCGAGAAAAGGATGGAAGGATCCTGTTCATATGGACCTGTCCTCAAGACAGAACACTACAAATAAAAAAAAGCCTGTATCTTATCAGCTGGTGATTTTATAACCATTTATAGGCAATTAAGTTTCCGGAATGCCCACAAATGTCAAATGGAATGACGAGTGAGCAGTAATTAATCAGCTATGTGTTAAGTCATATCTGTGGTTGAGTCAAGTTTGTTGATGAAGCAAATAAGGCAGTAGTGGTTAAGCAGTGGCAGGGTTACAGAAACGTGTGTATTCGTCCCGGCTGAATAATGAATTATAGTTCTGGGAAAAGTTAAGAAAATTGCGAGTGAAAATCTGCAGATGATAATAGATGTTTCTGGTGCTATGAAAAATCCGAGTGTCTCTGAGCGGCAAAAAGTGTAAAAGAAGGGATTTTTTTACTTTGAGGTTTTTGAACAAGGTCGAACAATGAACTAGAATTCTTATTTGGAAATATTGGCAAGGTTGCGTGAAGATTTTCGTCGGAGAAGACCTGACGTTCGGCTTGATGCTTGTGTCATGAATCTTGAAAATGTCCCTGCTCACGACGCACTCGGTCTCCGGGAGATTTTGGTCAACAAATCGATATTTAAATTGGACCATTCGCCAGATTTAGCCCCGTACGAATTTTAGATATTCCCAAAACTGAAGACCGCTTTGAAGGGCCACAGATTTTCAGACACTGCCGACATTCAGTGACATGAGACGATCATCCTGAAGAGCATTCCAGAAGAGGAGTTGCAGAAATGTTTTGAGCAGACGAAACACCGACTCATGAAGTGTATTGGTGGGCAAGGAGCTTACTTCGAAGGAGACAGCAATCATTAATGTATGAGTAATTAAATACAGCTTTTACGGGGTCATTCCGGGAACTTAATTGTCACACCTTTTACATACAGTTCACGACATGTCGCTCTAAATGTGTCCTTCAACATCTTTTCTGCTAATTACGTATCATTTTTGTGAAGATAAAACACATTCAAAGTTGAAAGGCCGGCTTTAATGTTTTAATTCAGTCCTGAAGGTGGAGGTAGCATGTTTCTAAGATAATTTTGCATTTGCCTATAAGTTTATACGGTTTTACAGCCCGTAAAATCAACCGTATTTACAGAACCGTGAAAATCTCAAATACTTAACCACTTATGCTGTCTATTATCTTAATAAACAGTGGTATATAACCGTAGTAGTTAATAGTACAGAATGCTAATGTACATGTTGTATCGCCCAACGTCACGAATGTTTGCCTTACCGCGGAAATCGTTTCAAATACAATTAAATCTATTTCATTGGTTTTAGTGCGTCGTCACAGGAGGCGCAGCGTCTAGTGACAGAGGCGACCACACTTCGGATGTCGCGTCTACTAGGTACAAGAAGGAAAGTGTATAGAAACAAGTGGATTATCTTTGGTCGACGAATTGTGGGTCGCTGGAACGCAGTGGTGATGGCTGCCAGGCCCTCTAAAGACAACCCTATTGCTGGAACATGGCCCACACTTCAAGCGGTTTGACGCATTTGTATTCCTGCATCGGCCTTGGCGACTTTTTGTGGTGCGCCCATGTTCCAGCAATAGGGTGGTCTATAGAGGGCCTGGCAGTCATCACCATTGCGTTCCAGCGACCCACAATTCGTCGACCAAACATGATTTACTTGTGAGAGTATCATACAAAGGATTTGACAACAGTTGTGAAGGCAACAAATCTGGGAAGAGATTCAGTTATAGAACTCATTCAGAAGACATACTATAAATTCAAACTTGAGTCTCGAAGGTTTGGGGATTTGCAGGATTTAAAAACAGATTTACTGATAAACATCGTGGACTACGTCAAAGAGACAAACGACGTTGAACATATTTTTAAATTTGTGTCGCGCTGTATGGAGCAGAGACTTGGACACTCAGGAAGAAGGAACAGAAATACCTGGAGAGTTTTGAAATGTGGTGTTGGAGAAGAATAGAGAAGATCAGGTGGACGGATCGAGTGACCAACGAAGAAGTATTGAGGAGAGTCAACGAGCAAAGAAACATTCTGCAGGCGATTACACGAAGGAAAGCTAACTGGCTGGGACATATTATGAGAAGGAATGGATTAATGAGTGATATCATCGAAGGCCAGGTTGAAGGAAAGCGAGGACTAGGAAGAAGACGGATGCACCTAACCGACGATCTTAAACAAGGAAAGAAGATGACGTTCCAGGAATTAAAGCGAGAAGCCGAGAATAGGGACAACTGGAGAGCTCTTTTTGGACAGAGCAATGGACCTGTCGTAAGACAGAACACTTAATAATAATAATAACCTTCAATGTCAGAAGCCCCTGTATTCTAATGAGTATTAACTAACACGGGAACTCAAAAGCAGATAAATGAACATTAGCATAGAAACATAAAATAATTTAAAGTAAATAGGCATGTGATGATTCAGAGCGGAGTTGGAAAAGACAAGGATTATTACGCTGGCGTAGGTGTGCTAACACATAATAAATGGCAGCAAGAGATTCAAAGTTATAATTATATAAACAGGGGGAACAGTGGTTATCAAAATTAATGAAGAGGGATTGTTTAGGACGGTCTCCCTCAAGACCAAAGGAGCGAAGAACGTTAACAGTTTTACGAGCTGAGAAAACGTGCGAATAAGATAAATTGGAATGGTTAACTGACAACAAGCGGGAACTATAATGCTAAAGGGGGAGAAGACAATTAATGACGTGGTATGTCCAATTTGTTCGGAGAAAAATAATGACAATGACAAAAAATGAGCCAATTTGATACTTATTACAATATAATGTACGTAGAATCTATCTGGCCCCACGCCGTAGCCGCTCGGTCTGAGGCTTCGGACCGGCGATACGGAATGCGCGCTGGTTCGAGTCTCGGGGGAGAAGAATTTTCTCATGAGAATTTCGACCGGTGTATGGGACCGGTGCCAACCCAGCTGGGGGGTTAGTCGTGCTGACCACATGTCACCCTATATCTCGTTGGATGATCGTTCACCTCTGCTTAGGCATGTGAACGTGAGGTCAGCAGCCAAGCTAGTCGGCTTTGGCTCTCAGAGGGCTGTTACGCCACGGATTATTATTATTAGCATCTGTTTGAGAGAGAAGAATATTAACACGTTTATACAGAGTGTGGGGTTTATGAGATCTGCCGGAGACTGTATCAAAAGTGAATCGTATGTAAAATATGTCTGGCCTATAAAAAGCACCAGAGGTTTGCAGACAGTCAAGCCATTTTCCTTTCTTTTTCGATCTTACAATGCTTTTGTAATTATTAGGAATAATAATTAGGGAAATATCTTAGTCCAAAGGTAATGAACCGAGGTAAGTCGGGACAACAGAGTTAGGTAATACTCAATTAGCTATGTGAGATGAATAGATAATAGACTAAGATAATAACCGGCCGCCAGAGGATTACTGCACAGGGTGACTGTGGTTGAATTAACTCAGTTGTGTCAGTGAGCTGTAACTGATCTGCGGGGTGTCGGCGGCCATGTTTGTAGTAACTACAGGAGTTAGAGTGACCGAAGTGACTAAGACAACCAATAAAATATGTTAACTCAGTGACTGAAGACGTTCACTTTAAATATATCAAAAATATTGAACTTATATTTTCCAGACAAAATGGTCTATCGGTCTTCTTGAATTACAGACCACTCGCATTTAATTATGCGTAATTAATTAAAGTTCGTTTTATTCAGTTATGCGTTAAGATTCTAAAATACAAACTTGGATTTTGGATTTCCTTTACGTTTTTCAGCATAAATTGTAAATGTTGACAGTGACGTATGAGTTAACAGTAGAAATGGACAAACCGATGTTTGCATCTCGTGAACTTTCTAGGTCACAGAAATTGTGAGCTCTCTGCTTTGGATTGGTAATTCTGAACGAGCAATATTTGTAGTGACTTGAATAACTAATTTTCTCATTGGTCAGTCTCTGGGTCCCAGGACAAAATCGTATTCTGTAAAGTGAGACATATGAGAACTATCGAAGTTTGTGGACGGATCGGACAGACTGCCATTTGCTTAAAAATAATGACGTTCTCGAGGAGACGGAACAGCAATAATTCATTCAGGTTGCAAGATGCAGTTGCAGTTTTCTTTAACAATACTGTACAAAGGCTTGTGTCAATCTCAAGTATTAGCGATAGACAGCGCGTGGCAGGAATACATATTAGAAATGATTAAGTCATATTAAAATGAAACCAAGTGACAACCGCAATGTATTTAAACAACTTGGAATGCTCTCCTACAAAATAGTCATTTCACATGGAAGTACTTTTAATTACAACAACTGCCACGGTATGCAGACACAGTCGTTGTTTCGACCCTCGTTCAGAAATCCTAATTCAATGTTTTAAGTTTAGTAACACGTATCTTCAAAAACTTATCCAAATCAATGCCACATTTTTCGTCAAAAATAAATTTTATACAATTTTTCATTTAAGCATTTAGTTAATCTTATTGCAACACGTGTGGCCAGTGAACATCAATTATACAACAGGGCAGGTAACACTGTATATTAGTATATAAAATTTCTGATAGTGTACTTGACAATACGACAATGTGACATTAATGCCCATAAGGTTGTAAACAGATATTTTAACAACTTACGAAACACTGACTGAAACACTGTTGATGGTTTCATGAGGGCTAAATAACTTAGTGTCTTTATAACATGACAACTAATGTAATAAAAATGGTTGGTTCGTGTAGTAAATTGTACTCTACAACACTGAATGAAATAGCGCAAAATATTTCGAAGAACAAAAGGGATACAGAAAGGATCATACCTGGATAGACAATTAAGAAAAAAGAAGAAAATATAACATGTAAACGCACATGGCTTACATAGGTTTTGAAAAGACCTTTAACAATATTATTAATTAATTAGTGTTCTGTCTGACGACAGGTCCATATGAACAGGATCCTTCCATCCTTTTCTCGGACTGGGACCTGTTCATATACGTTCTTGGCAGATGATCCAGAAGTGGTTTGCCATTGCCTTCTTCTGTGTGTGAATGGAGTAATTGTTGGGATGCCACGGAGAAACCGGGGAAGCCCCCGGAGGAAAACTCCGTGTTGCCTAGACCACGGCCTTGCCCAACACAAGTTATAAATTCGGGCACCGCCGGGAATCGAACCCGAGACCCCAGGATTACAAGGCCAGCGTTCTAACCGCTAGACCACCGTGGCCATCTTAACAATGTTATGGAACTGTTTTTTTTTTGTAATATACATACAAAGAGTACTCGCGAAACATTTAGTTTCATGAATTCAGTGTTATAAAATAAAAACTGTAATGTATTCTAAAGAAACAGTATCAACTGTCAGGTGATACAAGGACGCAGTCTGTCACCAAGACGATGTACTGAGGTAACGGAAGATGAAAATTTATTATCGAGTAAGAAAAATTGAAGAGGTGCTTTTGAACACTTCTTTATACAAACCTTAAAGTGGTCATAAAATATTGAAAACTATGTTCAGAGATTCATTATAATTTTAAGGCAGATTCTGCTCAAATAAAATTGAATAATTCAGTCCTCACCGCACTGCACAGAAAAAAACATTTCACCATTACAAAGATAAACTGGTTAAAGCTGCAAGAAGATAATCACTGTGTACAGTTAGAATTATACTGAGATACTGGGACGACCCCTTCTTCAAGTGCCTGAGCACTGAGGGTCCCAACTATTCGTTGGCTTTGATCTATAGACATTCGGTAGGACTCCTTAGACGAGGGATCGGCCCGTCGCAAGGCCTCTACCTGTACACAGGACAGCACAGCACAGAATAACATTCATGGCTTGAGTGGGATTCGAACCTACGGTCCCAGCGACCACGCGGCACAAGGCCCAGGCCTCAGACCGCGCGGGCACTGTGGACCCCTACTATCGAACACAGGACATAAATATGACTGTTTGCATAGCAGATTCATTGATACTGAGGGATTCATGACCTCGTTGCTGAAGTGTGTAGAATGTAATTTCCTCCGAAATGTTTCAGGGGTTATTAATCACTAATATCTCTTCAGGACTCGACACTAGAGAATACATCGAAGTTGTGGAAAGGAATTCAGCCTCCCAAAGCGGATTTTATTACAATAAATTCTTCACATCTGCCATTATCATCATAAAATCATCACTATCATCATTATCGACTAGCGAAGTAGCCATTCTCTATTCTGTCTGAACAATAAAAACATCTTATTTCTTACCTGAGACAATTTTAATTAATTCGTACACACACTGCATATACTTATGTTTATGTTAGTTTTGTGAGGTCAAATGTGCCGACATGGCGCTGGTGGGGTACAGTCATCCCAATAGGTATGCCCCTCTAAATACCAGCACGCCTTCCTGATAAATATGGCTCTGTCGGCGAATCCGAAATCCATTTCTACGTGGTGACCCTGGGCAATGCACTCTGTCATGGCGGCTCGGAGTGCAGCTAACGGCGTGGGGTGAGGGGCTAGCTTCCGGCGCCTTAAAACGGGAGCACTTGGCTAAGGGAGTGAACCCTCACAGAAATTCCCCGAGGTTTGCCCTCCGGAATGGCCGGGGGTTGGGCGTGGGGTTAACAACCCCACTCCGTAAAAATCATCTTGTTATGATACCTAAAAGAAGCCTCGGACACGGTTATTGGAGACGACGAACCGGCAACATTTGAACACGAGTAAAGGAAATAAAATTATACTCTTGGAATATTCGAACACTGTATTCGGTCACCGACTTAAACCCGATTCCACCTAGATCAGTGGTTTCAACCTGGGGTACGCGTACCCCCGGGGGTACACGAAAACTTCTAAGGGGGGTAGGTGAAATTTTTTTAAAAAAAATATTTTATGATAAATACTGAATAATCAGTAATGTAATTTATTTAATTTATTTTAGATGTAGATTATATACTATGTATAATTTGAATTATACACCTTTGAGGGTAAAAGGTTTAAAAGAAATTATATCTGGGGGTACGCGAACAAAAAAAGGTTGAATACCACTGACGTAGATTATGCATCATCAGGATTGCTGGATTTTTATTCAACTTCAATTTAATAAATATATACGATAATACGGAAGATAGACTGGCCGATGCCCGAGACACGACATAAAGGTGGTAATTGGTGATTTTAATGCGAAAATAGGCACAGACAGCGTTTGTGAGCCCAACGTAGGAAGGAAGGTCTCCATGAAGAGAATTGTGATAATGGACAGCGACTAGTGGACTTCGCAAGCTCACGAGGCACACATTTTCCGCATACAAAAATCCACATGGGAACATGGAAAACGCCCTAACATCTGACAGTTCATAAAATTTATCATGTGGATGTAAGACACAGATCTAATCTCACAGATGTCAGAGTGTATAGAGGAACCAATGTGGACTCAGACCACCAGCTTCTGGTAGCTATAATTTACTCGAGAATATTAAATAGTAGGAAAGATAATGGAAAACGAATAAGTAGGTACGATGTAGGAAGCATAAGCGATTAGTCAACGGCGAAGAACTGTAAGGAAAGAATATCTGAGGTTACAAAGGAATTACCAACACAGCCCAAAGTGTTTAAAGGAACCTGGAGACTCCTCGAGGAGGTTGAAGTACGAGCAGCAGAAAGAACACTGGGGAAGAAGACAAGTCACCACGTGGAAAAACTAAAAGAACCGGAAGTTACGTGGGAAAACAACAGAACGACGTGAGAAATAATTTCAAGCCAAGAAATACTACGCGTAGGAACAAAAATGGAAATTTGATAACAGATAAAAACGTAATCTTAGGAAGATAGAGAGAATACATTGACAAGTTACTGAATGGGGAAATACATGGAGATGTAGATTCTGAGGAAGAAGGAGAAGATCTTCCCACAAGAACATCGAATGTAGGGAGAGAGGAGGTAGAGGAAAATTCCTCCAGGAGCCTGAGGCTGCAATCAAGAAGATGAAAAACAATAAATCACCGGCAATTGACAACATTCAGGTGGAGCCCACAAAATTTGGTGGAGAGGGTCTGCGTAAATACGTCCTCCAGGTGATTACACGAGTGTGGATTGAAGAGAGTCTACCGGAAAATGGAGGATGGGCAACTTATAGCCAATACATAAAAATAAGTCATAAGTTATCTCTTCTGACCTCCGCATAAAAATAATTTCAAATATCCTATATGCCCGCCTTTTACCCTCACTCGAAAAAGAATTAGGAAGTTATCAGGCTGGCTTTCGGAGAGGAAAGTCCACAACAGACCGAATCATCTCTCTGTGACAAATTAAAAAAAAACATGAATAATAACATCGAAACTGATTAAATGTTTGTGGATTTTAGAGTTACATATTACATTGTCAAGATAGGACGACTGTATAAAGCCGATAGATAGATTTGGGAATGCCTGTGAATCTTATTAAAATAACCAAGATCTTCATGATGAATAACGTAACAGAGGTTCGGATTTCATCTTCTCTTTCGAGAACTGTTGAATGTTAATAACGTGCTAAGACCCACTGGCCTGTTTGCTATTTAATATAGCATTGGAGGAAGCTGTTTGTGAAGCAAACATACAGATCACTGGGCATATATTTAATAAGTCGACCGAAATAATGGCCTATGCAAATTATGTAGACACAGTAGTCAGATCAAAAACTGCTTTAATAGAAGCATTTTCAGTACTTGAAAAATCAGCCAAGAAAATTGGTCTCAAAATTAATCGAGAGAATATGAAATTTATGCTAGCAGCCCCCAAAATACTAGGAAGGAAATCACCAGATCTCACGCCTCGTAATTTCTGTAGAATATCTGTTTGAACAAGTAGTCATTCACATACCTTGGAACAACAGTAAACACCCAGGACACCTTTTGGGGAGGAGATAGAAACGATAATAATGGCTACAAATAGGAGTTATTCTGACTTTCCAAAGCACACTTAAATCTCAATTATTATCAACAACAACTAAGATTCAATTATATGAAACCCTTATTACTCCAGTGATGGACATACTCACAATCGGATGGGTTTGAGAGGAAGGCGCTACGAAGAATTTATGGCCCATTGCAGAACAAAAGCATCTGGAGAAATAGGTATAATGGCGAATTATACGTGTTATTAAAAGAATCAAAGTTGACAACAGTCATACGACTTACAAGACTCCTCTGGGCTGGTCACGTAGAACGCATGGGGGTTAACCAAACGTCCAAGCGACTCCTACATACGTACAAAGCCAGGCGGACGAAGGGACATACTGGAAGACAGAAAGCAAGGTGGCTGGATGAAGCCAACAGCGAAAACAGGAAGATATGGATTAGAAGGCGGTGAGCAGGAGAGCTGGATAAAGAAGATAATGATGATATTATTACGTTCATCTTCAACACACATTTTAATATAATTCATCACAAACAGAGCGGTCTATATAACCGATCTTGACCTCTTGAATGAAATGCAGATAATCTTGCACTGAAATAAACACTGATCAAACTGTGGTTTCAGAAAGAAGTTTGTACGACCAGTACGTCCTCCCTCCTACCCTGAAGTTCTTGACTATCCATTCTACGCCTCGGTAAATAGTGTTTACCACACGTGACACAGTCACACACAATTAAACTCTGTGTCCGTGGCCATGAAATTTTAAAATCGAGGTAAAATTCAACGTTGCTATTTATGAGACCAAGGTAGCGATGTCAAAGCTCCGATCCCCAACAAATGATGTTATTCTTCCCATCCCTTTAATTTTCCCATTAACAACTGTAACACCGAGACGTTGATAAATTTATGTTATTAAGATTATTCACAGTTTTGTGTAGTGTAGTTTTATTAAGTTCTGTGTATTAATATTTATCTCTGCCTTAGTCATAGAATGTACCTTTTTGCATGCAGATCTGGTATTAATAGGAATTTAGAGAAAATTTTATTTGCTGAGGTTGTTGCATTTTTGTTGAACTCTGTATTACAAATCTAAAACTGTCCACGTGTAAACGTTTCAGGAAACAACTATGTGTGAATATATTTATTTTGTACAGTCTATACACAAACGTTTGAAGTTTATTTGTGTTGTAAAAATTATATAATATTAAAACATTTTATTGTGTAAAATATTATATTAGCGCTCTTAATCGTAAATACGATTTTACATTATATTTTTTTAGCGCTTTTATTAAAACGACATGTTTCGACGGGTAATACCGTCGTCTTCAGGTTTTTATCAATTTAAAATATTTTAAAAGCTATTAGATATTTGATGCAATATATTATAATGATCCGTAGTTCTGTTTGTAGCTTTCCATTTTCATGGTAAGTTGTTTATTGTAGTCAGACGTTATATTTATCTGTGGAATTAATGTTTAATTATTTTCTTGGAATGAGTATGAATTGACATAGGAAATAAATAAATAATCGTATAAATATCTATTAAAAATAGTAAACGAGGAACATACCAAGAGATGTTGTGTAGAGTAACGTGCGTCTGATAGCTGGTGAAGCGAATCTGTGTCTGGTGTTTTAATATTATATAATTTTTACAACACCAATAAACTTCAAACGTTTGTGTATAGACTGTACAAAATAAATATATTTAATCAAATACAAACATGACGCAAATAAGATACAAACTATGTGTGACTTTGGCGTCACAATTATAGAGCACTGACTGTGTTCTACTGTTCATTCAAACAGCATTTGACTTCAAGAAATAAACCGTTTGAACAAATATATATGTATATATGAATATTACAGTGTTTAAATAAATCAGAACCTCAGATCGCAAACAGAATAATCGTGTAACACGCTCCCGACTGGGCTATTACCCAGACCCGAAACCTGAAATAAGTTCTTTCAGCAAAGCGTGGCCATGATTTCCACCACTAAACTCCCATTACAGTCGCCCATGCCCCAAGCAGTTTGCCTGTATCTACGATATAATAACGCCGCTCGAAAAATGAGAACAATCATGTGAAGTATCAGCTGTCACTTTGTATTATGTAATTCCATTTCACCAGAAGTCCACGCCCATTTAATGATCTCACCAGCCAACGCAAAACAAAACACACCCCACATGCACCAAAATGGCTTTTATGGTGTTTGGTACAGATTTACGTAGACTGCCTTGCAACGAAGCTTAAATGCAAGAACATTTATCGACTCCTGTACGAAGCTGTCCTAATTCTAATTATCGGAATCTGAAATGAGATATATATTCTAGGAATTTAATAGAAGATTCTGGCTCTATCGGAGGGGATGTATATTCAATAACAGACTTTAAGGTAGAGAGAAACTTCAAAGCAAGGGAGTGCACAAAGAGAACACAGATAAGCTGATGGACAGAGAAAGAAGACAGAGAGACGTTAAATCGGACACAAGGAAGATAAACTGCTATTCGACGAAGACACTCACTGTGGGGTGTCCCTTGCATGGATTTCAAAGCAACTTCTGCAGAATGAAGCCAAGCGTAAGAAGGCTACAGCTGTTGGAGGAACAGAACAGATATTGAAATTTAGTGAAATACTTTCTAGTGGGACGTGTGTTCTATGATCGTCGTCGTGTACGAGGAGTGACGTCAACAAAACCGAATTTACATCCGTCTAGAGCAACACTAGGTTATTTGAACCGTACTTATCACATTTAAGCATGCGGCTTTGAATATAAATATAATAATCATGGCATGGACTGAACAGCCAAGCTTCGATATTCGGTTGTGTGGTAGACAATTCCTGAGCCGACTATATTTTTGTTACTGGGAGTAAATGCAGCTGGATCTGGAAGCTACCCACCCAACCTCACCTCGTGCTTGGATCTTCATCTCAACACCCATCATTGACGAGTTAATTTTAATTTAAATTAATTTAAAACAGGCTTTAGGAAAAACAGAATAGAATTATAGGTTATAAAGCAATGCTATTTTCCACAAAGAAGTGAAACTTTCATCGAGACTGTAAGTAATATCAAATGAGAACTTACAAGAAATGAAGATTTCTGTCTTCTGGGTTGTAGCGCTGTGTAGTCTGGTCGATGTTAACCAACGTTTCAGAGGTCATACTACCTCCGTCATCAGGGCGATGAGTATGAAGATTTCTGTCTTCTGGGTTGTTGTGCTGTGTAGTCTGGTCGATGTTAACCAACGTTTCAGAGGTCATACTGCCTCCGTCATCAGAGTATGAAGATGTCTGTCTTCTGGGTTGTAACGCCGTGTAGTCTGGCAGGTTTTCCAACGTTTCATCATCAGGGCGCTCTAATTATTGAGGCTTAGGCTGACAGAGGACCTACACTGCTTCGTCGTCCTTGCAGACGTGGACACCCTCACGCATTGCTAAAGCCACACAGTCAATACCGATGCACAGAATGCCAAGGAGGACGCTTTCAGCAGTTACTGTGAATTGGGTTTGTGTACCTGACGGTTTGGTTGTTAATAAATGTGTCACAACTAACTTTATTTAATTACCTCTCTTAGATATATATTGCCGTAACCTTCAGACCCTGAACTGGTGACTGTTTACGTTCACTCAAATTTACCCACGGAGTTAACGAGAAGTTTGTCAAGAACTTCTCAGCCAACTGCGTACACTATATATTGCAGGCCGTTGAAATTAGACTGTCTAAATATGTTTGGCATGGCGTGTCCTCGTACTAAATGCATGTCCACTTAGTTATCTGATCCGAGTATAAACATCGAATATTACTTAATGGGACGATGGTTCCATATCTACGTGCCTCCACGCAACTCACCCAACAGTACAACACTTAAACGGATCAGAGTATGTGGACAATCCTTATCCTTACGTTTCTCTGAGGCAAACAAAATCAAAAAACTTGAGTCTGTAAACAATAAATAGTTCTATTAAAATGCTCGAAGAATCTGCTGTCCATTTTATGGTTCCTAAACACTGGATCATTTACGTTCTTAAATCGCTTTATTCTTATTAAGAATGGAATTCTGGACATTAGAGTCGAATAATTAACGACGCTGTATCTACTACAGAGGACTTAAGTGAAAAATTATATGAGATCAATATCGGTGAATTTCAAACAATCTGCAGAAATGTGCCATGGTCTATTTCACGCGTGACAGGAAAAATTTACGTACATTTAAGACTGTCCAGTGCCAACCGGTAGTCGAACAGAGTACCGACAGAGGCGTCGGAATTATTCCAATCCTCGCCATCGTGCGACGTGAGTAACATGTCACCCGTACAAATTACACGTGCAGAATTTCAGTGATTCTTACGCTACAGACATACAACCAAAAATTATTTCCGCGGTCGCAATGTTGTAATTTTCCGTTTCATTAAAGTATATCCCGAATACAAAATAATTTTCTTTTCGAGTTTCGTCCCACCAAATTCGAACAACCTGTACGTTTGACGATGATAAATGCACACAAAACAAAGCGTGGAAGCCTCTTGGGAGATCTGGCACAGACAGAAATATAATATTAAAAAGGATCGTAAAGTTATAGGACTTGGTACATGTGGCTCTGTATAGGGACTAGAAGTAAGCTTTTGTAAAGAGGGAAACTACATTTCGGGTTTTACAAAAACGAGGAGAGTTTATCAATCAACTCCAACTGAGATAATCAGTTTCAGAAGTTCTATGGAACATTACGCATTTCAGGTACGGGAAAGAAGTAAACTTTCTGAAAATGTGGATCAGACAAACTACGTACAAGGCGCACGTCCACGTAAACAGCAAATTCATGTTGATTTGCTGTATATCTCAAACACATTCTTTGTCTCCTATTTCGAAAACTTTCTATTATTGTAAGTTAAATTCCTGTAAGAAAGTGAATCCATTACAGAACAGAGTTTTAACAAAACTGTAGTGTGGGTTCTGACAGGACTCTGAACATACCGAGAACAAAACACTGTCTAAATACACAAAGTCGTTCTTACTGCAGTCTTCTGGAAGTACGCTGTCGACTGCTCATAAACAATCGTTGATCCTACTGGAACTAAGTCACATTCTCCATTTTAGAACACGGGTCACACACTTTCTTGGCAGCTGTGGACAATCCATTAACTATCAAGAAAGTTGTTTAATTGTTTAATTTTAACCGTCTAATCACAATAAAATATTTTATTAAATATTAAAATATTAAAATATTATTACTACAATTAACATTTAATATTTAAAATATTTAAAATATATTAAAATGATGCTCTTTCCATCGAAATGTTCGAGTTACAATTAGAGCATCATCTTTTTCACGACATGTTTCGGTTTTCAATGAACCATCTTCGGGTTTATTTATATCGATTATACACCTGAAGATGGTTAATTGAAAACCGAAACATGTCGTGAAAAAGATGATGCTCTAATTGTAAATCGAACATTTCGATATAAATAGCATCATTTTAATATATTTTAAATATTTTAAATATTAATTGTAGTAATAATATTTTAATATTTAATAAAATATTTTATTGTGATTATACGGTTAAAATTAAACAATTATAATCATCACAATATGACGCAACATTATCATCTTATCAAGAAAGTGTTTAAATTTTCAAGACCAATGTCATTTAGTGGTGATAAGTGACTAACGTGTAAATGATCCTCCCGCCAAAAAATGTAAACATTTAATCTTTCCTATATCCACCACTGATTTAATTATCGTAACAGTGGTAGGTAAACAGCATAATTCACGACTTAAAAAGATTTTCATTTTTCATTTCAGCTCTCTTCGATGAACAAAGCAGCGTTACCCGTGTTTAACGACCACAAAAAATAGAGGTAAGGCTCCACGCATTCTTAGGTCGGAACTAGATGAAGGTGAGTGGCCAATCGTCTTACTCTCAATATCAATTGATCGGGGAATAATCCATTCCCCGATAGTTAGGACTATCAGTAATTATACTGAACAAGCTTGGCTCATTAGCTCTGGTTACAAACACAAGTAAGGAGATGGCTGTCTTCTAGGACAGCGTTTCTCAACCTATGGTACGCGAGCCAATGTTGAGTGATAAATGAACTAAGGAAGAAAATAATAAGATAATATTAACATAAAATAGTTTTCTCTTAACGCATTTAATTAGTGGTACATTTAATGTGTTAAATTAGAAAAAATTGTACGCCGGAGAAATTGGCCGAGAACCCCTGTTCTAGGATGTTGCGCCGTGTAGTCTGATAGACGTTTACCGACGTTTTAGAGGTGCATGCTGCCACCATTATCAGGGCGATGATGGAGACAGCAAGCACCTCTGAAACGTCGATAAAACACTGCCACAACACGAATAAATAAACTTTTATTAAATTTTTTGTTCTTGTGTGAGAGTTCCACTCAAACATGTGTTATCTTTCCAGAAGAAATTGGCAAAGAGCTGCCAAGCCATTACTTCCAGGAACCACAATGTCGACACAGCTCACACGAATAGAAGACAAGAATTTCATAGACATTAAACTAAAGCATCTTGTTTGTACGAATAGACTTGCATCGTCTGCCACTTAATTTTCATTTCATTACCATTTCTTATAAGAGAAAATATGTACCGTTTCCTGTCTCCTCGCGAGAGAAGTTAAATGAAGTGTCCCTGCTTTGAGTCAGACTCCGCACATGAAATACAGATGGCTCTGCGAATACGTCATTTATCACTGAACAACAATTAAATATATCAGATCTAAAACTTCTTGACGATGGTGAAGAGTCAATTGAATAAAAATTTCCTTGGATATTATCCATCATCTAGTAAATATAAAACGTAAAACGACGTTTCGGAGATGGAACTCTATCTCCGTCTTCAGGTTCCTACAGAGTTGGGCCCACTAGATAGAGCTAATCCCTATCTCCGGACAAAGAGTCCCATCTCCGAAACGTTGTTTTACGTTTTATATTTACTAGACTATGGATAATATCCAAGGAAATTTTTATTCAATTGACAATTAAATAAATCTGAATGATTAAGTTTATACTTGGTTTATTCGATGACGCTTTCAATAGCAGAAATTATATAGCGTTAATGACAGGACAGTGGCTGAATAATAATTTATGGTATCTTTCAGGCATTTATAAAAACTACTGAGAAAAATCACAAAAATTCTCCCAGTCACCGGGCTGATATTTTTACCTGGAACTACCCGGAAAAGAAGGAGTGCTAACCACTGTACCGCTGCGTTTAACACAAAAGCACTTAGAAAGTTAATAGTATTCCAAATATTATATTCCCATCACATATAATAAGAGCATTAATTATTAAATATTTCGTTGTTACTGAATAAAGTTCGTGATTACTGTGTATGTAAATTCAATGGAATGACTCAACTTGAATTCTACATAAATCATGAATATCTGGACGTATTTAGAGCGAGTTTAAACACGCGAAATTTTCTCTGGCTCGCCAAAGCGAAAAGCTGCTTCTCCACACATTACAGCACAACACACAGGAATCTGAAGAGGACTGTCAAGGTGTTAGATGAAATCCCTGACAGACTGAGAAACATTCAAAATGTGCCGTGCTTCTGTTTGAAGCCGGCATGTTAGACGTTAAGCCATAAAAGTCTAAGGCTGACGATAAATGCGGGAGTAACTGAAAGATGAAATGATCTCGAGAAAATACGACGAGAGTTAAACAGCAGCGTAAACTGATTCATAAGGAATAAACAAGGGATAAGAAGCAAGAATTAGTGTCACATCATAAAGCCAGAAACTACAAACAGCACGAAAAACAGAACGTGTTATCTTAAGGGTTTTACTTTCAATCAACGAGGTTAAATTTTCAATTTATATTTTATCATCCAGGTCTCTAAGGTGGTTGCTTTTTTAACATAGTAATAAAAACAACGCATAGTTTACGTTTTTGGTCAACCGAACGTCTGCCAACTTTTGAAAGAAAACTTTACCTCATGGGGAAGTTTTATTCTTTTCGACCCCTCTCCGCTCTACAGTTCCTCTGGTCGGACAAGATGATGAAATCTTCCAAAATGGGAGATAAATTTCATAACAGACGCTGTGGATAAAACACGTTGAACGAAGTAAGAACACGTGTTGCGTGTCTGTAAGGACGACAGCTGTGGTGCACGATATTACAGTGACTGGTTACGGGATGGGTGACTGGAGTTCGATTCTTGGTAAGAGCAGTGAGTTCCCTGCCTCGCCACAGCTGTGTCCAGTGTCCACGCCAGTCCGGCGTTCAACCAATGGGGTCTAAGGAGATAAAGTGGCCAAAAGCGTCTTCGTTCCGTGTTTTTTGAAGTAGTGACAGCTTATGTTCTGGTTTTCACTGAGGTGCATAAGGTTCTTATGACGGCGGCTGGCAGCGAGGTTAAATAAACTCAAAACAGGAGAAGAGTCTTATAAACTAGGGGTATCTGGTCTCCTTGTTCTCAGAAGATGCGAAATCTAACACTAGCAAAAAGGTCTGTTCTAAGCTACAGAATAGTTCATTCAATACAATTATTATATTTTAAAGTAATTAAAGAGAAAGTTATATAAACAATCGACAGTGAGAAACCACAGGCTGCTCTCGACTGATTTAAGTAAAAGCACGTCAGGCAGTTTCTGTAAAACAAATTTTCGCCTTTAGTAATAAGAAATTAATTTTCATTATCAGATTTTACGAGGTTGAGAACCGTGGAAGTAGAAATGTTAATTATATCCGCCATTCCAATATTATAATAATACATTTTAGAGTCAAATGAATGAGGCTCCAACATATGATTAGTTCTGTTGTTCAATAAAAGGCATTTGATGTGTTTCCGTCCCGTTTTACCTATTCTCAGTCAAAATGAGATTTCTTATTTTTCTTTTAACAACAAAGTCTCACGTATTCGATGCGTGGAGCTTCTCGTTATCTCAAATGAAACGAATACTCTGGGCTGCACGAATTTTCTAGCAGTCTACGATGTGATCGAAAGCAAGAATTCAAAGTTTTAACTAGCCCTTTACAGGGTAACACTACGTCGAATCAGGAGTAATCAAACGATTTTAATAATCTTGTTACTTCTGTTGTATCGATTAAATCGAAACCGAAATGATTCCCAGGTGTCAGTTGAGTAGGTACACAGTCGAATTTAGAACAATATTAACAACCAAAAAAGATATACAGAAATTAATTAATCAAATGATGTAGAATACTTATAATTTATTTTATGTGTCAGTTTCGAAATATAGGATGCACAGATTAGCAGACAAGCAAACAAAACTTAAGTCAAAACTACTTAAGCGAACGAGCTACAAGGAAGATTAAGGGCATAGAAGGAAGACGATATTAAGAGAGGGCTTCAAGCAAAATAATGTAAGCTGTGGAATTAACTCGACTGGCTTACAACATAGTTTGGTGGCTAGTTCTGTAATAGAATAGTATAAATATCCGTGTTTCATAAAAGACGGGGAATTTATAGTCCAGCATTAGCCACTCCGTAGATCAGATTAGCTACGAGGTGCGATCGGAAAGTTTCTAGACTGCGCCTATAAAAACCCGTACACTTATCTCAGGTATTAAATTCATCCATCACCCTCGAAGTAGTTCCCCTGGGAGTGAACACAACGATCCGAGCGCCGCTGCCAAGCCTGAAAGCATCCCTGGAAATCTTTCTTTGTCAGCCTGTCAAGCACCATCTGCGATTCTGCCTGAATCTCTTCTATCGTCTCAAATCTCCTTCCCTTTAGCTGAATTTTCATCTTTGGGAAGAGGAAGAAGTCACACGGCGAATAAGGAGGGTGCGGGATGACGGCCATGGTGTTTGAGGCCAAAAACTACCGAACTTTGAAGGCGGTGTGCGCTGGCGCGTTGTCATGATGCGTCGCGTGTGGAGTTCTTCCTTTAGAATCAGCTGACAGGTCCCATAGCCTATCCCAACAATGTCGCACAAGTCGTTGATGGTACGACGTCAATCTTCGTGAATGGCCTGCCGAATCTTCGTAACATTTTCGGGCGTTGTGCTCGAAGATGGTCGTCCAGAACGCTCGTCATCATCGACAGAGGTTCGGCCATTTTTAAAACGTGACTGCCACACAAAAGTTTGTGCACGACCCATTGCGGACTCCCCAAATGCTTGCTTTAGCATTTCATAGGTTTCCGTAGCCGTTTTGGCGAGTCTTTGGCAAAATTTGATGCACACGCCATTCCGAAATTCGAATCGCAGGAGGGTCGGTGTAATGCACTACCAAAACGCCCGTAACTAAGAAACAAATGCTAATTCGATGATGCCGGCTGGCACACTGATTCACTATGAATGTAGGCCGCACCCCCTAAAGGCAGAAGCTCGTACTACATCCGGTTCGCCCTCTATTCACACAGTCTGGAAGCTTTCCGATCGCACCTCGTATGTACGACTCAGCAAAAGTTACTCCATTTCCAAACAAGAGACCTTCTCGTCATCACGTTGATGAATTCCACGACAGCCATTACTAAATACTTATCTGTTCTCCACTTTTTAATGCTATGAACCCCCGCAGTTGACACAGCGTCGTTAAATAACTGAAGAGAGAACAATTTTTGCCAATTTGTACGGAAGGAAACAAGTATTTTACACCGAAGAGCTTTGCCATCGACACAAACCTTGCTCCAGGTGCGTAGGTTTGCGGTACCTGGTCTTCGACACGTAGAGGCAAAGCCTCCAATTACATTCGTGAGGCGCCTGCAGTTTCTGTAAGCCAAACTAAACTGAGAGTAGCAGTAGGCGCACCTGTGACCCAACAGACCCAATGAGACGTCCCCGCTTGATCAATATTTGTGTCCATGTCCTGTCTCCAGGGACGCCGTAATGAGTAATATTCTGATGTAATTGCAGCAGCTACACTCAGAGGAATAACACACGAGAAGCAACGTTCAGGCCGTATATAACTCAACATGCGTCAAAACAAGTATAAGGTCACATGGCCTGCTTTTATGGCCCCATCTCAGAGTGTTTATGTTCCAATTTCCTCGGTCCGTGTGGCTGTAAAATTGTAGAAGCGGAAATGGATATGAACAGGAAGATCCTTAGGGAATACGACGCCTAGCAGTAGCCGTAAAACTGTGAGCCATAGACAACAAGACACAAACAGGTCTCTTTGTATGGTACACGTTTCATTTATTTAATAACTAGCCCCACGGAGAAGAGTCCTCGCTCAGAAGCTAATAATCGCTTTCCTAGTAAATAAATTTCAAACCTTATATTTAACCCCAAGGTCCATTAATGTTTTCGTACGTTTCCTCCACTGGCAATTGGTCTTGGAGAAGATTAGTCTAGACCAGTGGTTTTCAACCTGGGGTACACGTAACCCCGGGGGTACGCGAAGACATCTTAGGGGATACGTGAAATTTAAAAAAAAAAAATATTTTATGATAAACACTGGATAATCAGTAATGTAATTTATTTAATTTATTTTAGATGTAGATTATATACTATGTATAACTTTAATTATACACCAAAAACTTTGGGGGTACAAAGTTGAAGAGAAATTATATCTGGGGGTAAGCGAAGACATCTTAGGGGGTACGTGAAATTTAAAAATATATATATATATATTATTTTATGATAAACATTGAATAATCAGTAATGTAATTTATTTTATTTATTTTAGATGTAGATTATATACTATGTATAACTTTAATTATACACCAACAACTTTGGGGGTACAAAGTTGAAGAGAAATTATATCTCGGGGTACGCGAAGACATCTTAAGGGGTACGTGAAATTTAAAAAATATATATGTTATTTTATGATAAACACTGAATAATCAGTAATGTAATTTATTTTATTTATTTTAGATGCAGATTATATACTATGTATAACTTGAATTATACACCAACAACTTTGGGGGTACAAAGTTGAAGAGAAATTATATCTGGGGGTACGCGAACAAAAAAGGTTGAATACCACTGGTCTAGTCTACGTCGTCATAACCTATAGCACAAAGTACTGGCGAATTTCTAAAGTAGATTCACAGAATATTTTACGTGTAGCAAATTAAAGATGTCTCTGTGCTGAAGCACCAGGCAATTAAGGCGGTCTGACGTAATAAGGTGCGACTTCTTACTAGACACCAGGAAAGCTCCTGGTCAGAGATGAGTTCGAGGGTATGATTACGGGTAGTGCAAGTAAAGACTAAGAAAAGCTTTTAATGCTGATCTGTCGAGTAAAGACTGGGATTATCTGAACATTTTCATGGACGTAAGCCGAGACGTTAGAGGAGCTTTTGTTGTAAATAAATGCAGGTCTTGTTAAGCGTTGTACATGATCTGGGATTACAGACCTGAGACACAGAATACACAGAAAAACTGTGATTGTATGCAAAGCAATACCACTTGCTGAAATCATGGAAAAATCTAATAAATGGATCACATTCCACGTGTAAAGCGAACATTATAATGGGGCGAGCACTTACGTGTGTCTAAAGCACTGAAGCCAAATATCGCACTTATGTTCCAGTGATCAAAGAATTTAACTCGCAAAAAGATTTTCAGGATTAACGTACGGGTTACGTCGAGTTCCAAACAAATATCTGCAAAAGTTGGCCACGACAAAATCAACAAAGAGAAATACGACACTTGTGAAATTAACAGCATTGTTTGCAACAATCTTTGTTATAAAAAGGCGCCACTGTTCAGAAAAACTTCGGTCAGCAGCACAAATGTTTTGATCACTTTAAAAACATCTTTAATCTCTTGTACTTGATTTCAAAAAGGTAAAAGTAAGACTTTACATAAATTAAACTAAGATATGACGATCTTTGTTTGAACGCCGAGTGGATTTGTAAATGGTTACCAAGATTTTTTTAAAAGGAATATAAAGCATTTATCTTCAGAATAACCACCTATAAGACTGGACGGGGCCATAATAAGGATCATTACAATCGATTGTTTCAAAGAGTATCGTAAATATCTGTTAAAACTAATATCTTGTTAGGTCTTGCATTTCGAAGTTAGTTTCTGCTATGGTTTTCAATTATAATGGAAAACCATAACAGGTTATGGTATTACCATAAGTTTACGTATTTCCTTTTGAGTAAAACCTATAAGGTATGAAAAGTTGAGTAGCAAATGCTAGTGATATGACTTAACAATAAGAAATGCGTTTTCATCCAAATGAGCCATTATCGTATCGCATAACAACAATCTTTAATTCGATATTCTCCGTCATATGATGCAAAAATGGGAAAATGTATTGAACAATGACTGTATAACATTAAGTTAACTGTATGAGTCACAGGATACGTCAGTGGTAGAATAATTCAAAGCAGGGCGGACGAGTGTTTTTGATTATGCGAGTAAATCGATCAGAGAATCCAGGACAACTGGAAAATCGATATTAGATCAGTCATTGATTATAGCGGAGCAAGAATGTCTTAAGACCAAACCAAAATATTTTATTTATATACGATTAGAGAATTTGTGGACTCCTGGACAACAGCATACATGTCTAACACTTGTGTAAATATTTTCTTATATTTTAAAACGAAATTGCCTTCAATGATTTACCTAATCATTCGTAGAGTAAGCGATGACTCTGAGGAACTTTGTCATATTTCAACAAAAAATTTTGATTTTAAATGTGTGTATGTTATTATTTTAATAATTACCATTCGTAATCAACATTGGTGTTGTAAATTTAAAGAACCTGAAATTAGTCACAACTCAAGACTACATGTAGACCGACTTATCATGATTATAACAGAGCTCGAAGCCTTCTATTCACAAAGAATAGTAAATCCTCCGCTTGTAGATGCACAGTGGCCACTAGAGACGATTGAAGGCTGTTAGGCGCTCACAATGTCAGTGAGAGCTAATGAAAATTCTGTGGCATTTCACCTGAACACGGTGAGCATTTAGTCCAAATTCAGCTTTTCTTTAAAATTATAGTAATCTGCATAGAAGACGGTCCGGACATAAAACTCAAAGAGTTTCTTTCATGGTGCAGCTTCTGGTAGAAAGAAATTAGAAGAAACAGCTTTGTCCTAGCTAAGTAACAGGAACAAATTAAAACGCATAAAGTTATAGGTGACAGTAAACCCGGGCTAACACCGCACACTTAAGTTTCTTATTTAAAGATGCCATATCAACTGACGGTATATCCTAACGTCGGGTGAACTGCTGTGATGATTATGTTAACCGAAATAACAACAGGGCCTTTCGGCTAGCAGCCATGTCTAGAATTCTGAATTCGGATGCGCGGAACATTTTGGTGACTGCGAAGGATTTGGTGAACACAGCACTGAAATTGTTTCTTGCACAAACAGTATGGAGTTAAACTCAGGTTACTATACACAAAATACAGGCTGATCCAAATGTCACGCAACCCTTTCTGACACGTGTTGTTTGTCGAAACATACGAGGTGCGATCGGAAAGTTTCTACACTGCGCGTATAAAAACCCGTACACTTATCTCAGGTATTAAATTCATCCATCACCCTCGAAGTAGTTCCCCTGGGAGTGAACACAACGATCCCAGCGCCGCTGCCAAGCCTGGAAGCATCCCTGGAAATCTTTCTTTGTCAGCCTGTCAAGCACCATCTGCGATTCTGCCAAAGACTCGCCAAAACGGCTACGGAAACCTATGAAATGCTAAAGCAAGCATTTGGGGAGTCCGCAATGGGTCGTGCACAAACTTTTGTGTGGCATTCACGTTTTAAAAATGGCCGAACCTCTGTCGATGATGACGAGCGTTCTGGACGACCATCTTCGAGCACAACGCCCGAAAATGTTACGAAGATAAACGTCGTACCATCAACGACTTGTGCGACTTTGTTGGGATAGGCTATGGGACCTGTCAGCTGATTCTAAAGGAAGAACTCCACATGCGACGCATCATGACAACGCGCCAGAGCACACCGCCTTCAAAGTTCGGCAGTTTTTGGCCTCAAACACCATTGTCGTCATCCCGCACCCTCCTTATTCGCCGGATTTAGCTCCGTGTGACTTCTTCCTCTTGCCAAAGATGAAAATTCAGCTAAAGGGAAGGAGATTTGAGACGATAGAAGAGATTCAGGCAGAATCGCAGATGGTGCTTGACAGGCTGACAAAGAAAGATTTCCAGGGATGCTTCCAGGCTTGGCAGCGGCACTGGGATCGTTGTGTTCACTCCCAGGGGAACTACTTCGAGGGTGATGGATGAATTTAATACCTGAGATAAATGTACGGGTTTTTATACGCGCAGACTTGAAACTTTCCGATCGCACCTCGTAAATTACATTTAAACCAGAAAATAAAGACAGTGTTTTATTTTGTGTCGGAAATGTCCAAGGCTTTCAGCAATGCATGAGTTTCCTCTTTTCCTCGTGTCTGATGTAACCCAGTGAAGAGTTTCTGTAATGACGTTCGAAGCTCAGTATTTTGTTTAAATTCTTCTCATGTGAGAATCTTAAATCTAAACAACAATAAAAACTTTATCTAAAATGTGCGTACCCCACCGAATTAAATGCGTTAATTATCTGCAGCGCTGAAGTCATTTTGCCTTATCAGTTTCCTTGAGTTTGCGCATTAGATGTTCACGAAATGGACGAAGTTATAAATTTCTGTAGCCGTAATTACACTTACGTAGGATAATTTACTCCAAAGAAAAAGTTTTCTCAGCGACGTTCGTGGAGAGCGTAACAAATTTTGATGATTATCATCCAAAATATCGCCAGTTAACGCCGGAATTCGACTGGAATGGTTTCTGCCCTGAACGTTTCCTGTGTCGGGTAAAGGGTTCGCCAGACGAGATATTATTGATTTGTTTGGCACAGGAGGATCCGAAAATGTATCCCTAAACCCATTCTGGCAACTGAAGTAACAACGAGATGCCAGGTACTGTTCCACAATGAACATCATTTGCACTTGTCCAAAAGACATCCTTGCACTTCGACTGTTGCGAGACAAAGGACGGAATTTCGCGAGCAGGTTACAACATGACGAGACCTGCTTTGGATCTCGTATGGTCTCAGCGATATTTTGTGTCTATTGATTCAGCCGAATTGTATTGAATTGCAATCATCAATAAATATTTAATATGGGTTGCGTAATTTTCCGATCACCTTGTATAACAGAGGTGGATGTGGTATTATTCAGCCTTCTCAGCGGACGGATTCACTAAATCGATACAGAGGATACTGAAAATTTAACCAGTTCTCAACATTTCAAATGAGTCGTTTCAAATATTAAATAAGGAATTAATATCGATGTCTGATAGCATCTTATGTCACTGTTAACTGCTAATATTACGTAGCGTAGGATCAGATATATTAAAATTACTGTAAAATATAAATCAGGAAATAGGTAATGACAAACTAGAGTAGAAAGTTTTTTCAAGGTCATTAATTACTAGTAAAATGTCAGCTTCTCCTTGCATGTAAATTCTGTGAACAGCTCATTAATGTGGCTTGATTTCAGTTAACAGGCATCTGCAGAAATCGAAGAGGCATTTGAACCCCTCGTAATCTGACAGTGAAAACCGAGGCTAGAATCCAATGCAAATTTGAAATGAGGTAGTGAAAGCCGGCGATATTCAGTATATCTGATGTCGATTGGCGATGGAACAGGAGGTCTTGACGGGAAGATGGGGGTGAGGCGTGGGGTTAGAAGGGTGGCGTAAGTGGTGACTGGAAACTGCTGGCAGGCATGATAGGAAAATGAAATGACGATCGAGAGAGCGCTACTACTGAACCGTTCCTGATTCTGTAAATCGAACCTGTGACGCACTGAAGATATTTCAGGATGCTCCAGACAGCCAGTCAAAATAAAAATAAATAAATCAGTGTAAAGAACTTATGATGATTGCTTTCTTCCGACGTAAGCCTACGAAAATGTACTAACTATGTGCATAAATTTTCACAGGAACCTACGCTTACCACATTAATTTTGTCGCATACATCATAAAACGTTCGTGCGGTAACCATATTTATATTTAAAATACAGAAAAATCTGTTCCATCATATATTTGCAGGTAATTTATAACCTATATACATTAATAAGTTTCATACGTATGTCTGGTTCGAATGGTTGAGCAGTTACCAGCGTCAAAACGAGAGATAAATACATAAATCGCCATGACTCCATGTTAATGTTTTATGTTCAATTGAAAATTATTATAGCAAAAGTTTCTTTTCAAAGTGACCTTACTATTGTTGCTATTAACATCAGTGTTATTATTGTTAGTTCCTAAAATTATTGTATTTATAATAAAATATGTTGCAACAAATAGTCCCGTCTATTCGTAGGTCACAGAGGCTACACTTTCTTATTATTACATCTTACTTTGGTTAAATTAATTTCCTCAACACTTACTTCTAAAACACCCTATACCCTCGATCTTTCTTTAGGGTGTGAGAAGGATGCGGTTAAAGTAAACTAGTATCTCTTTCAAGGAATAAAGGAACAAAATGTAGCTCTAACTTCTTTATTTCATTCCTTGAATTGTAGAGAAATATTGTGGTGGATTCCAACCTACACCAAAAAAGAATTCATTTATAAGTAGGATCAGTCTAGATACGGATTTTCTGCATTATTGGAATATGGCTTAGAGTTTATGGGGAAATATATTTTCTTTCACGTCTTACACAGATATATAAGGCCACAAATCGATATCAGACTCCATGAATCTTTCTTATGATAAACCTAGGTACAAATTCCGCCTCTGGAAGTCACAGAAGACTCTCTCATGAGAAACAACTGAGATTCATCCCATTATTTTCTTTATAAACAAACACACACAGAACTTCATGCATAGTTTTACATATAGGACGCCTGTCCATATGTCATTTCCGTGTATAGAACTTTTTTATTCTGAAGCAGAAAAGGGATACTGCTTTATCTAATGTAAGTATATTATTAAATAAATATAATTACTACTTTAAGCTCGGTCATTCCTATAAAGTTAATGACAGTCGCTCAGCTGGTCAACAAAATTCTTTAGTGTTGTATAACCTAAAGGCTCATGAACATGTCTAACAAATCCTGCCACTAGACCGTATCTGAAGTATAAAAATCCACACCACATTCAAATTTACACAAAGATTCATTTTAATAACTTATTACCCTCCAATGTACGACCTAGTCCGCAAAGTGGACTTCGCTTTTCAAGTAATGTCACACCTGAATTTAAGTTTTAATCTAAAACAGTTTCTCCAGAAGCAGTTTTATGCAGCAGGGAGTCTCGAAATTATTTTGAGCGTCAGGGAAAACTTCTTAGAGACAAATTAAAGAAAAGACAGTCTTATATTGACTTGGAATCCGGAGAAGAAATACTATACTTTACCACCGGATTGAAAAGAGATCCACAAGGAAATTAAACGTTGCAAGGAGTTTTCCAATCATTTTGAACGGAGCCGATATTGTCAAATCTCTGATATTGAAATCAGAAACTGAAAACTGTAAACAACGAAGACCCGAATTAGACAAAATTCCTTCAACCAATCTCTCAACCTAAGAACCTTTCTTACTAACACGGATATTAATGTATTTTTTTTGAAATCCTTTACACTCTTCAGAGCGGCCAGTTTCTAAGAGCTTTCCCCACCAAAATTTTATATGCATTTCCTTTCTGCACCAACCCTTGCTACGCACCCGGCCCATATTATCCTCGCAGGCTTCGCAAGTGTAATAATGTGCCCTACAAAAATCACGTAATTCCTCCTTAATAACATGCGGACCATCTCAAGTGCAAATACGTCTAATTTCCTGAACACATTTTTTTAAAATTTATTTGCCATTTACGTTTGTATCTCAAAACAAAACATACATCAAAATAATTATTTGATAACTTATACATATTTAGGACCTACAGAGGAATAATATTAATACAAAGCTCTCCGCTGATAATGCAATAAAGTCGAAATAATTAAAATTAGGATAAATCCTTAAATTACGACACAATTATACAAATTTTTAACTTCACTTCGCCCTGAAAATGTAACCAATACTCTCCTCGGAAAAGCTGGTGTCCACTCACAAGTTCGCACGGCGTCACAGTCCCATCGCCGTGAGATCCTAAAAGCTCAACACAATTAAAAAATTAACGTCTGCAAAAACATAATTTTGAATTCGCGATTCCGGCTAGAAAGTCAGTCCTGCGTGCTCTATTACCTAAAAGACACGCACATACGCAGTACTTCTACCAAGATTGTTTCGTTTCAGTAATTTGTCAACTTTATATTATGACGCCATCTCAACTTGTAGGGTTATCTTCGGAGAATGTCATGTAGTAGGATGATGATAAACAGTGAATTATGACAGATTCAGAAGGAAGCTTTAGGGTTGTGGTTTCCAATTTGACGTATTGAGTTGGTATTTTTTTAGGACTGAGAACATCTGAGAAAAACTTTTATCAATAAAGGTGATACCTTAGAGTGTTCTGAAACGAAAGGAAATCTCCGAGAATTTGCCTCACAGCTCAGTTGTGTCAGGGCATATAAGGTAACAAAAGAATCAGGTACCTTCATCACCTTACATAAACAGGGAACTTACTAAAACGTCTAAAAATGTAGAACCACGCACTCTGGTAAAAGAGTGGATAAAAATGTACACGAAAATAAATGACACGTAAAAAGAAATGAAATGAGAATAGTGAAAGAATAAGGAGAAATAGTAAAATAAATGACTGAGATTTAGTACAAAGTTACGACGCGAGAAGGCAATAAAAAGGGGGGGGAAACAGAACAATCATGCATTATGGAATAAGTTGGGAGTACAGAAGAGAAAGGAGAGAGAAAGGAATTTGTGGAATAAACTCGGAAAATGGCTGCAGTTTATCTAAATTGTTTGCAGACAAAGCCCACAGCCACATCACTGTGTTTTGTCACACGACATTTAAAAAAAAAAGTTGGATCATTCTGGCTTACTGTAAATTATGTACATTTTAATCAACTATATTGATAGTTACTGTTATTTTATTCAAGACATATGAAGACGTGGATTTGTCAAAGTTTCCGAAAGCCATTTAAAAGTAAAGCAATATCCATGCAACTTTAAATTCTCCAGCAGGAAAGTACCTCTGATATTTCAAGCGTCTTCAAGACGAGCTAAAGGCAAAGTCATCTCTCTTACCACCCCTCTGCCTCCATTTCTTTAGCATGTTAGGCCTATTGTCTGCAAAGTTTTGGACTTTTATACTTCCGGATCAAGACAGAGAAGAAAACTTCGGTATGCAGGAATATAATTTTACTACACACCTATCTAGAAACCATCTACCTTCATGCAGAATACATTACGTTCTTTGCCGAAGACATTCTCTTCACATTAAAATAATTGAACAACTTACATTATTTGAAAATGGTAGTCTTTTGGGTTGTTGTACCATTTAGCCTGGTAGACGTTTACCGACGTTTCAGAGGTCCTTGCTGCCTCCATAATCAGGGCGATGCAGAAAAACCCAGAAGACAGGCATTATCAGAATCACCGCCGTTAAAACCTCAAACCCTACTTATATTATTATCACAATCACATGATAAATTTTTCCGTTAACTCAGTTTATATTATTTAATGCGTTTAATTTATTTTTATTTTCGTTCATTTAACGAAACTTGTGTTTTCAGAATTCGTCACGTCTGTATCACAAATTTTTGGAAATGGAGAAGGAATACTGTTGTCCAAGCTCAAAAGGCTTAGCATATATACCAGATTTCATAAGAAGTTCCTTCACCCATTTCCTAGATATTATATGGGCTAAACTGTCTGTCTGTTGTTCGTTCAGTGGTTGTGGAACGAATGTTTTTAAGATGGGTCGTAACTCACCGCGAAATCTTGCGCATGCGCGTATAACGAATTCCTAGCAGGGATTTTCTCCTAATGTGTGGACTGTACTACGTTCTCTTAATGTATTCGACAAAAAATACGTTTAATGGTAGTGGTACATAAGATTTTGTCACGAAACGTCATTACTGAAAACTTTTATGCTTCTATAATCGCCATCATACATGCATCGTTCGTTCTCCTTATTTGATAATATAATTACGTTTTTAATCTATTGTCTTGTTTTAATGTTACACTCTATGACTTTTACGTAGCGTTCCCATCACAACTTCCTGCGAAATGTTGACTTCGTATCCTTACGTCTAAGTTCTCCATTTTTCCTTTTTTTAATAAGACTTGTTAACGGAAATATTGTTTTATAATGCAAACACCATCTGTGCCCTCTACCGACAGTTAGCAGAACCTTGGACATTGAAAGACGAAGTGTCAATATAAATAAGCAATCTGACTGTCTGGACAGTTATCGAACAGCGAGACCGAGAACCGGGCACGTCCAATAACTTTACCTTTTGGTTTACAAGCGAAAAAAAAGATTTTCGAAAAATTCTCTCAAATCAACTTCGTCGATTTTTAAAAAAAATCTGCACAGATATAACTGTACAATTTACACATTAACTTAAGATTAAAGTTAAAACACTGTTTAACTATAATGCAACATAAATACAGACTATTTATTTATTTAGTGTTCTGTCTGACGACAAGTCCACATGAACAGGATCCTTCCATCCTTTTCTCGGACTGGGACCTGTTCATATACGTTCTTGGCAGATGATCCAGAAGTGGTTTGCCATTGCCTTTTTCTGTGTGTGAATGGAGTAATTTTTGGGATGCCACGGAGAAACCGGGGAAGCCTCCTGAGGAAAACTCCGTGTTGCCTAGACCACGGCCTTGCCCAACACAAGTTATAAATTCGGGCACCGCCGGGAATCGAACCCGAGACCCCAGGATTACAAGGCCAGCGTTCTAACCGCTAGACCATCATGGCGGTAAATACAGACTACATAATATAAATTACACTTTGTTTGGACATGCATCTGTATACTCTTAAACAAAGAATATATTCTTAAGACATAATACAGGGCGCACAATTACAAAAAAAAAATAATTGCATTACTTATTACTTTTAGATAAGTGTCTGAAATGTGTGCAATGGCTGCTCCTTAAATTTATCTATCGTGGAATTTATTTCCGTTGCTATGGAAACATCCGCAACGGGGGACCAACTCTTAAAAAGATCAGACAGGCGTGTGAACTCGGGTTTGGGAACGAAGATATTGGTGGGGGGGTGAACTCAGTTGCCGTAGAAACCAATAATTTCAGCTCCACGGCACTACGACTCTAACAGATTGGTTAAAACTGCTGGAAATGATTAAGCAAGAAAGGGTATTACATCCTGAAGACACTCACGACGTCTCACAGTGTCAGATGCCCATAGAAGAAACACACTCATGTACACACGTGGGACTGCGCTCACGGTGTATGACGTCACCCCACTGAGAACATCGTACCTTCCACGCGTCGGGTCTAACCTTCAGGATGTGTTGTTTAAAACTTAAAGCCCAGTGGGAATTACGCGTACCAGGTGTTTTAAGAAAGAGTAACTGAGCGTTTTGCGTTTATTTGCATTGTCTGTTTCTCGATGCAAACAGGAATTATTTATTTAAACAGCATTAACAGATTTATCTTTGTAATATAGTGTTGTGTTTTCTTTTAGGTCCGGACCGAATTCTCAAATATTAGTTAGAAGTATTTAGGTTTCAAAGGGTCTTGTACTCATATTATTTTTATTTTATTGTACTCATAAAACTGATTTAAAGAATAAATTTTAAGTTCCCTATTAACAAATTTATTTTGGTTGTCGTATTACGTGTATGTATTGGGATAAAATACGTCAGCTAAATAAAACTGACCGATAAAAAGCTGACGAAAACAGTCCACGTTTCTGATGTCATGAAAATCTAAACACTTGAAACGAATTCTATCCTCTCTCTTTCCACTTCTTACACAACTCAGTAAACCCCAGTTCTGCAATCACTTCAAAAGCCGTGCGACGAGAGAACGAACATCCATCATGGACTCACTGTCATTCTAAGCGCGTTCCGGTAAAACTTAATCTTTCTAGTGACAGCCTCTAAACTCCCAACATATACTAAGGTTGTTACTCAATATAACTGGTTTTATTAGAATATAATTTCTAGAACTTTCAATTGTTCAATTACCTGATCTTTATATTTTTCAGATATTGTTACACTCAACTTTCGTCTATGCCACCAATGGCCACTTCGATGTAAGAATACAAATCTATCGACATATCGGACATGAAGAATCGATATAATCGACGCTGCCATTTACTAATGCACTTTCTTTCATCGATGTAACGTATCTTGGAACTGCATTTAAGGGTTTACTTACCGACTGTAAAACCTACGAGAAAAATGTTCTCCTGATTATGGAAAATCTCTTACACCTAATGTTCTTTTTCTTATTTTTTTTGTGTAATTTAGAATAAGAGGACCACTGTCTATAAAAATATAACGTGCTGAACTCTATAAACCCATATATTAGCAAACAAACTAAATGCATTTCACTGCCGCCATCATAAGGCCAATACAGAAAGCACCTCCGAAACGTCGGTCGATTTCTATGTGACCACACGGCGCAACATTCCACAAGAGTAATTTTCATATTCGCAGATGTGAGAACCTAAAATTTAAATTATAATATAATTAAATTTCTATAGCACGAATAACATAGACGTCATTAACACATTATAAATTTTTAAATATAAAAATAATGTATGATTGGCAAAGAAGTGACCGGTGTCATACATTTCGGGATAATTCGTCGGTCAAGAACAGAAACGCCGAAAGTTGTCGATTAATGGATCACATTCGGAAAGCTGCAGGTTCGATTCTCATTCCAGATGTTTGTTTCCTGTCCTTACCGTGGTTTTATTCAGTCCCACTAGCAAATAACTAGGTCATTATCTTAAAGCAGGCTTTAACCATATTCTTCCTTGTACTTCCAAAAATGAGAGACAGGCACAGACTAGATTACTTCGCACAGCCATCTTTACTAGGAAGAATAAGGAAATATTGAATAAAATATACAAAAACACAAGTAAAACGCTTCTGAGGTTTGAAGGACGTTTGTATCTAACCCTTTTCTACCAGTGTTATTTATTTCGTGTTTATCCCTTTCTCTCTGCCTGTCATTATCATCAGATTTATTAGATATAATATATATATATATTAATATATTTTAAATATTTAAATGTTAATTGTAATAATATTTTAATATTTAATAATATTTTATTGTGATTAGACTGATAAAATTGAACAAATTTATTAGATAGGTTAAATATCCTGTTCCGGCTAACGTCTGAGACCATCTTTTTCTGGTTCTCTCTGGTTCCCTTTTTTCTCTCGGTTTGTACACTCTGTATTTCTTACATTCATCTGTTTCGTACCTTCGTCTATTTCCCTCCAAAACATGAGATCGCGGAAAAAGAAAAATGGTGTTACATTATTTCGACATTCCCGGGAGAGATCCGCGCCCATTTAAATAAGGCATAAGACCATGAAAATTTTGTATACGGCCCAGAGCTGTTTCTGATGATCTCCCGAGGCCGCCGAAACACAATGTCGTCACCAAACAAAGGAGGTCAGACATTGGTCCAGCGAATCCATCGGACGTGCTACGAGTGTTGCAGCTGTGGTCGTATAAATGTCGGTTGACTGCTCCTGAAACAATTTCAACACCTCTGGCTCAGATCGTAACTAAATTAAAATCGATTCAATCCGGGCGGTTTCAAACCCCGAGAAACATCGCTACTCCAATGACAGAGAAAAGGAGAGCTACCCAAGGCTGATTCTTGGCGAATATCTGACATTTTATCAGTTTTGTGGTTCCATACTAAATAAGTAGGTTAATCCCTGCCAGAATCTCGTCTCCTCGACGTAAAGACCGTAGGACAGGAGTTGAGCAACGTCACTGCTTACCGTGTTATTTTACATTCCGTGGCAGCTATCGAGTGGATGGTTTCGTAGCCGTGAAAGTCCCGGGTTAAATTTTCGGCCCTGACGTTGGCTACAATAATTGAAAATTTTCGTCAAATATACCATAAACAAAACACAGATAAACAAAGAACTTCACAATCTGTACTCTGCGTCTAAAATTATTAAGAAAATCTGTGAGCATAAATTTGATCGGACAAGAAGAAGGGACCAGGAATTTGAAAAACTCACACAAAGTCGTGTATCGGAAACCTGTGGATGAGAATTATAATGAGAGCCTTTGACGTAGAAGGGAGGATATTATTCAGATGGATCTTGTGGAAACAGCGTAAGAGGCTGTGGACTCTTGTTAGCTTGTTAATGAACCTACGGGTTCCATTTGTGAAGTTTGGTGTTTTCCCGGTGTTAACATCAAAATTCCGTTTTGTAGTAGCCCCCCCCCCATATTAACGTAAATCTTTTCCCAAACGCCGCCCTTCCAAGGCCAATATCAAAATTCAAAATTAACGCAAAGACCCTGAACAACCCCCTCTCCATTTCTTACTCAATCCTGTCTCCTTCTAAATCTTTTGCCCTTACTAAACCTATTCATACCAGAAGGACGAGCGGGCATTGCCTGGGGACCTTCTGACTATAAGATTCTCTTTCTTCTGCCCTTAAATCGAAGTGTCTCTCACTTCTCCACCCACAAATTTCCTCTTTGCAACTTCTACTCTTCTGCTATCCTTCTTATCTCTCTCTCTCTCTCTCTCTCTCTCTCTCTTCTCAAAGAGTTAAAGACGAAGTAGTTCTGTACTGGGTGTGCGACTGTTAACTTCTCAAAAAGAGCTCTGGTTCACGGAGTAGTAAGAGTGTACACATCACTTTTCACAGTAAATTATGAGGATAAAGTGGGCAGTTTTAAACATCGGTTGCTGAGTCAGTCGTATATCAAGAAAGCTAATAAATCATCCACCCGCTGAACATAAACGCTACACCTCACTTTTCCGGGGCATTTTTTAAGTAAAGTCTACCCAAAGAGCATTATTTTCTATCACCTCGGGCCCTAGACAGTGGGATAGATGTAAGAACGTTAACTTTTGCTGTTAGATCAAATAATTTAAACCCTTACAGAGAGAAGCAATCGAACGTTCGTTTCATATCTGGACACAACAGAAATAAAGTGTTCTTAAAATATAATCAGTACCATAAATAACAATCTAACTACTGGTATATGGCTTTAGAAAATCTTACCTTTAAAGTTTAAAAATCTCGATACTTATTAAACGCATTGGCAACTTGGCAATCATTACCAACGGCATTGCAACATAAATCTTGCTGAGAAAATATGACGTACACAATTCAGACCACTTTAAGCGTAATATTTAATAACAAAATAACGGGATGCATTAGTTGTGGAATCATGAAATTTTCTGTTTCATCACAATTTTGCTCACTGCTGTGTGTGGCGTCTCAGTGTTGTTTAAAAAAACAAACATTTACACAAAAATAAATTTACTTATAACACACATACAAATGTTTACACCTCATAAAATAGTTTTACTCCGAACGTGTGAAATTCTGTCATCCCGTTTACAAAGGCAGACAATTTCCGTACTTTTCAGTGCAAACAGTAAGCAGATTTCATCTGAACCATTAAATGCACGATTAAATAGTCAGGGAATATTTGTTACTATTTTTTCGACTAAAATTTGATTTATGTTCGAATATGTTTCAAAGCGTGTGTGATATATGACAGGTAATCACTTAAACTGGAACATAAAATAATAAATACATATTAAGATAAAATTTATGACCAGCGTAAGTGAAGGAGTACGTCGTTATATCATATCCCAATGTCCTCTCACATTTCATATTTCGTAATTTCCTGAATATTATAATTTAAGACACACATAAATATTTTATTTTCTGCGAAATATCTAAAACAAGAAATGCTTATGAGAACTGGATCGTCTCTTCACATATTTTCAAACCGAATACGTATCATTAATGCAAATGTAGAATCTGGTAACTTACTGATGTTATTCTGCGTTTTAATCTGAGGATAATGAAGAAATTAAAAATCGCGAATGAATATGTTAATTAGGAAAATAATTTGAGTGAAATAATAGAGATAGTTACACGAATAGGCCAGAAAACTTCGCTCTCAAAACGAACTGAAAAGGCTGAGAGGCACAGGACTGAAAGGTAAATTACAGAACGAGGCACCATGGAGCATCATCTGCAATGTTACAGATGAAAAGAGAGAACACAAATACCGCTTCTCCGTTTGGTCCAGCAGAGTCCAATCTCTTTCAGCTCGTTCAATTGTTTGGGCAAACACACACACACGTCCGTTGCTCCACGTAAAGCTCTCTCTATCTCTCTCTCTCCCCCCACTCCAATATCAAATAAGGTGAATTGAAACGAAACTAAAATACAACGTTGCTTCGAAAAGAAACATCATAACTTTTAATTTAATAACGTATTTTTACCTTTTTATTTGAAGAACGTGATATTAAAGCGTGAAACTAAATGCTTCAAAGGTCGAAGGTACAAACTTTTTTTTTTCAAAAGCGTGCAGCTCCAATGCAATTGCAATAAAGTAATGGAACTTGCAACAAAAAAATTGCAAATTCACAAAAAAAAAGGGAACATGAAACACTTGTCACATTTCACATTAATTGAGCTTGGTAATGACAGTCGACTGTACGGGCTTTCAGAAAAAGTTAGACAAATTATTCGTTTATTTTCGGATTATTTTATTTTATTTGTATAAACATACACAAATGTTGGAATTTTAGGCTCTGTATTGTTTAAAAATAGCAAAACATAAGTTTATCTTATTTTTCTTTTAGATATGCAGAAAATCGTACACGTAATACTGTGAACAATTCGGAAACGATATTCAAAAATGCCATCCGATGTTTTCAATATAATGCATGTATCAAATTGCATCTATAATGGACCCCACTCAAGGTTAGGAATATAAGATTAAAATACGTGACCTACTGATAACAAAACTTTAATTTACAGCAGAATTTCTGTTTCTATTAATCTTTTTTTCGGAGATGAGACATTCTTAAAATAATATATTCTTAACATATTAAGAACAAAAATGTAGTAACTATAAAGTCTGTAGTATCAAATATGTAAACATGACGCGGGCCGGATTCTGCCCTTCAGCGTGTCGCATTTTTTTCAGACTCTTAAGATAAATCTTAGGAAGATGATCTGAAAGTCTGACGGTCAGGCACAGTCCACGCGACAGCTAGCCAGCCGATGGTTTGAATCGGAACATCCCCTCGGCTTGATCCGGTCTCTGCGTCTTGTGTGTGGTAACTCATAACCTGGAGTTCTTATCACACAAATCCAAATTAATTTTACGCCTAACAAATCTTGAGAAGGAACAGTACGACGGTTGGCACCACAGTTTTTTATTTGGGAGATATCGGGTTCGACTCTCAACGCAGCAGCCGGCAACTCAAATATCTCGTAGTTCTCCTCAGACGTAATTTACTCACAGATACACACAACTTAAATTTGTAAATACTTCCTAAAAATTATATACAAAATTTAATACAGTACATGTGTACCAACTATTTTTTTTAAAAAAAGGATACCAATGGATTCTAATAACGTTCCATTGTCGTTAGATTCAGGTTTTAAAAAAAAATGATTTCAAAGATGGCTGGGTTGTATTGTCGTGCGTAGTCTGGTGGAAGTTAATAACGTTTCATAGGTAACTGCTGACTTCATCATCAGGGGGACGACCCCCGGTTAAACGGCAACCCACTTATTCCGGCCAGTGATAATCGGGAGGTTACTGTTATTTCCGACGTTAATCGTCCTACGTAAAGATTATCAATCTCACAGGTGTAATTATCGAAGAACCAGTAACTCTTTAAAACTATGTATATTATATAATTCAATTCAATTAATAATAATAACAATAATAATTATAATATCGACTGACAGGAATGTGATTAAGACGAAAGCAGAGAGGATCTTGAAATACAAGGACCTTCTCATAAAAATACAGAGAATGTGGAAGGTTCAAGCAAAAATAATCCCAATAATCACAGGAGCAACTGGAACTGTCTCCAGGTCACTCAGGAAATATTTGACCAACATCACGGGCGAACACGACATCAGGGAACTACAGAAGACCGCCATTTTGGGAACTTCATACATCATAAGAAAGACGCTGTCGTAAAATAAAATAATATAATACATGTAATACATATTAACAACGAAATGTATCCTGGAAATAGCTGCTGCCCTATGTACCTTAGGGACAAGGTTTGTCTCGGGTACATAGAAGTACATAACCCATAAAGTGGTGAATAGATGGAATAATAATAAGCACTCTATTCCCTAAATTTTCCAGTAAATGTAAGAGACTATTGCAATTAAGTAGAGTAATAATAATAGCAGCAAAAAGTAACTGTATTTCCTGCAACCATGTCACAAAATCTGTGTTCTTTATCAAAAAATATGGCGATCAAATATGGAATGAACAAGACGTACGCAACTTGCAAAACGTGAGTTGAAGAGTAGAAACGGATACAAAGTTTAGTCTTAAACCTCGAGCAAAGAGGAAATTTATTATATATAGGTGTTGATAGGAGTACAAAGCTTAAACAGATCTAAACAGAATAAGGCGTCAAAGGCTGGTCGTAATTACAGTAACCTCTCGTCCTTTTGGTTTGTCACTATTCATTCTGTTCAAATGGTCTAATCGTTTGTTTGCTGTAATCATAAATTCTCCCGCGGTTAGAATAACAATTCAATTCCAGATACCTCCCGCTGTTATTTAATCTGCCACGTCCTTGGAAGCTTCTTATAACTTTCATTTCATCTGCGCGTCTATTCGCCACAAACACAGCGTTAATTTAATAAAGGCTGAAAAACAGTTCTGTTAAATTTCTAAAAATCCGAACAAGCCTATTTAACGCGGAATATATCAATATCTCTCAAATTCATTGCGCGTAATATTTCTGCAATGTGTTTATTTAACCAAACATAAGAAAGAAATATGTTTCTCTGTTATGAAATACGTGATTAATTAAGTTAGGAACTGAAACACTACACTGGTTTCCGCAACAGAGGACCAACAAAGGAGTCATTTTGAAGCTATGGGTACTCGTAACTGGGGTAGCTACCCGCTTCTAAAAGTATTTTGGCTGCATTATTATTTATTTAGTGTTCTGTCTGACGACAGGTCCATATGAACAGGATCCTTCCATCCTTTTCTCGGACTGGGACCTGTTCATATACGTTCTTGGCAGATGATCCAGAAGTGGTTTGCCATTGCCTTCTTCTGTGTGTGAATGGAGTAATTGTTGGGATGCCACGGAGAAACCGGGGAAGCCCCCGGAGGAAAACTCCGTGTTGCCTAGACCACGGCCTTGCCCAACACAAGTTATAAATCTGAGCGCCACCGGGAATTGAACCCGGGACCCCAGGCTTAAAAGGCCAGCGTATTGTAGTATTATAAAGCGTATTTGGAAGGGCACATAGAACAAGGAGTTACGAAGCAGCTTGTTCAGGAACTGACATTCTAAATGTTCATAAATGTTCCAGGATTTGTTACCACGGAATTTACTGTAACGATGTTTAAGTTGTTAAAATTTATGTTTGTGGAATGCGATGATTATGCAGTGCGTAATCGGTTTGATGTTCACGTTCCAGACTTCAAGGACTAAATGATTCGTAATAATTCGAAAATAAGTAGTTAATCACACGCTATATACGAGCGTTATCCAAAATCAGCAGAGTTCCTGATATTACGACACCAAAAGTTTAATTTACGTGTTCACAGGATGCCGCCAATGAATCCAATCGGGAAAGAGTTCAATCTTGTCAAAATTTAATGTCATGTTATTCTGAAATCCATTTTAATGTTGTCATCCCAGAGATTGTAGTTCTTGCAAGAGGCCCATTACCTTCAAGTGTTTGCAAAAATCACGCGTCATCGCCATCTCTGTCGTAAGCGCTAAATGATCTGCCCACTTTATCAACCTGTTTTTTTTTAAAATAAACTAAAACTGGGTCGATTTCGTAATTGATGTTTGTTTCACGCTGATTGGATTCGAACATTACGCTTGCGATATCTGCAGACGAATGCACAATGTACAATGCAGAAGAATTATTAATATGAACTGAGATTGTAGATAGCTGATATTTTGCGTGTAAGAAATACTTTATTCATGAATATACGAAGGCAATATGGGGTCACGGATTCCAGAAATGTGAATGAAACACGCAGATCGTGAAACCGCAACGAAACAAAAAGCTCCCTATTATTTATCTCAATAGCCTACAGCGAACCCTCACGGAATTAAGTAACTAATTATTTGATAATACCATCAGACATAACCACGCTAATAGCAAGGCCCTTCACTTCAGTCGTTTAATGCTTTGTAGAATTTCCAAGATGTCGCATTCTCCACCAAATTCTGGACGAAGTTCTTATTGCAAAATTCGAGGTACGACAGAATTTAAGGTAAATTAATTTGGTACATAAATAATACCAAACGAGACGTAGAGCTATAACTCACACACACTTTTCTGTGGCCTTCTTTAGTCCTTATCATGTATTTTCTCTTACAAACAAACGCGTTTTTTTATCAATTTACTACAAATTTGAAATTTGTTCTTTACCTCGGTTCAAAAGGTATTTCCTGCTTTGTGTGTACGAATTTTGTAAGGTAGATTCACATGAGACAACAGCGGAACATCCTATCTGGAAATAACATAGACCTTAGCAAAATTTTTATATTAATTTTATTTAAATAAATTTCCTTTAGAGGACCCATTTCATTCGGACTGGATCACCAATGCGACTCGATGTAGACTAGTTCTCTATGACGTAGGAATTGAAAAAGAAAGAAATAAAAGTTGGAGAGACCTGTCCATGCCTTCCTTTGAGCATCGAATCATTTCTCAGTTCCAACAACGTCTACGTCGTTCAGCAGAAAATCCCTCTCTTAGGACCCAAAGAACTCATTTCTCTGTCAAATAAAACTATCATCTCTTCTCTAGGGTTACGTTTCTCCACAGCTGCCTTTTCCCAAGTAAAACACCGTTAAACACGAATGTAAAGAATAAGATTAGTTAAGACAGCGAAAAGAAGAAAAACCCTGGAGTTATAAAAACGGAGAATAAAATACTATATTAAATTTGTTAGACTATGCTGGTTTCACATTAAAAATAAAGGTATTTCTTTGCCGTAGTATATTGTATTAAATATACATTGATACTGAACAAAAACAAAATTATATTAAGTTTCAACAAGCAGATAAACTAAATTGTAATTTACAAATAAGTGATAATAATATTGCTCTAATAATTCAGTAAAAATACCTATAAGTAATACTACATTAAAGTAAAACATTTAGGCCTACTTTAAAGCAGCGGTTATTCGATAATCTTTAATGTAATTCAGTACAATTTTTCACAAATTTAACGACGTTACTCGACACCGTTTCTCAGTCAAAAGTTGTCCTGCCTTCGAAAAGTGTTGTTCACAAGAGTCGGATATTGCATGGATTCACAAATATTTCCTTTTTGCCTTTCGTTCAATTTTTCAATCCACACCACATCAGTGGATCAGAGAGACTGATTTCACATTATTTACTGCACCAGAAATCGAATAGACACAATCTTAAACTCATGGTAGGGCCTAGTGATTAGCTGTTGTGTACACAGTAATGGATTATTATATTTTACAAGTGGAGACGTATCTTCTGATCAGATTAGCGACTATCAGGTGCCCAAGAAGGCAGTTATCTGTTCTTAAATGTTATTCTTAAATAATATTATATCAATACAAGCCTGAAACACAAGTTGGACATCACACACATAAAATAAAAGGTTTAGCAATCAGATTAAGAAAATCCATCAAAATTAAACGTAAATTCGTAATGGATTCTCACTGAAGCAGAAATATTTTAGTGCCGATAAAAATGACGCAGGGCAGTAACTCACAGGGATTGAAAGCAGAATGTGTTGCGATAAACTGCAGTGAGTAATTAAACATCTCTAAACGGGGCGTTAGAGAAAGGACGCGGATGCGATGTGTGAATGAGTCTCTCATCGAGCGGTGCTAGCCGTGGATCGGACCAAGAGTGCGTGCTTTTGCGATCTGTCTTCGTCGTCATGGAACATTCATGAGAAGCTTCGCAACAAGGACAAGGACTTTAAAAGCGAGCTTCATCACGTAAAGAAACTGGATTTTCCTTACTCCGAAATTCTCTATTTCTTTCTATTTCTACAATAAAATGACCTTTGCTCCCCTTATTTTCTGTTTTTTTATTTCCGTGTTCCTTAGGGCTCCATTGGAATGTAACTCAATTCTATTGGCCCGTCTTTAGAAGTAAGTGTTTATTCAGCTGATCGAGAAATTCCCTTTCACAAAATTCGGAGGTCATCACAACACCCGGGCATCCTATTCTTATCTTAATCCTACAAGTTCGTACAGGGTGTTCAATTTAAAGCACAACTCTTACAATAGTATTTGTAAGATGGTGACGGAGGAAACAAGCACATCCGAAACGTCGGCAACCTTCTAGACTACATGGCGCAACAACACAGCAAACAGCCATCTTGATACTAGCCGCCGTGATGATATTTTTGCCATCTTCAGTAATTCCTTTTCAGTAAACAATTTTCGACAATGAACAGACATCCCGCTTGTGACCACATGTTCGCAATTGCCTATCACTTGCTCAATTGGCATGGTCAGAGGCCTAGCAACGAGAGTAATCTTGATTCGAATGACAACGGATACTTTTGAAGAGTCTATTACAAGGGGGCGAACCTGTTTATAGGAATATTTTTGAACTTCTGTACGTGACTTTATCGAGTTATTTCTTCAGTCGTAAACCCGGTACATGCAGAGATCATTTTGCATATTATCCAATAATATTCCCCCGAATCAAGAAACAGCGAATCAAGAATTTCGCGTCAGGTTTAATTTTTTAATCTTTTTTTTTTTTTTTTTTGTGAGACCTGAGATCCTCACTGTGGAGCGTCTGCATTGCCGACCGAGTTTGAAAACTGGAATAACAATACGGCGTGAGGATAGCATTTATATCGAGACAACCAGGTCTGCGATGTGTGATGCGATAGACATTAATGCTGGATATAATAGAATGCATTTGTGCCAAATAAATTCCTCTTGTTTTTAGAGTAAAGAACCCATTGTGTAATCACCGGTTACGTCACAATACGAAACCGAGGCCTGTTCAATGAAGACAGAGGAGCGAAGAAAGATTTGATGAAGCACATATGTGATTTATACGGTCTTTACGAACATGAAATAAGCATTAGTCTACATGTTTAAAATATTATCACACGAAACGAAAAGACGTCTTGAAAAGATTCGACTATGAAGGAACAGAAATATCACCTTGGAAACAGAAGTTTATGAAAATAACTTGCTACAAAACGTGGATAAATATTTTGTAATTATCTAGAAGAATAACATTTTGAATTAAACTTATACGGACTAATTTATTTATTAAATATTTTAAAAAAATTATCAGTTTATTAAAATTATTACTAGTATATTATACAAAAGTTCTATCTGTAAAGTATTCCTGTTTGTACAGCTGTACCACAACTCAATTTGCATACCTGCAGAGCAGACATACGCCATGTGCAAACAAAACCTATCTTTTTTAATTCCACCCCAGAACTTCATCTGCACGTTCTTCATGTTTAATATGACTTGATACACCAAACAGATGCGTATGTTACCGCATACAGATTTAACGTGATTTATATTATCTATAGCAGGGGTTCTCATCCTTTTTCGCTGGCGTGCCACTAATTCTGATTTAACACATTAAATTTACCACTAACCAGATGCGTTCAGGGGAAACTAATTTATATTTTATATTTTATAACTTTTGATTTTCTTACCTAGTTCGCGTACCGCTCAACATTGGCTCGCGTACCACCAGTGGTACGCCTACCATAGATTGTAAAACGCTGATATATATATATATATATATATATATATATATATATATATATATATATATATAGCCTTGCAAACACATTTTTTACCCATATTTATTCCGTACACATTTATATACGTCACAATAGCTCAGTCAGTAAAGGGAGTAATTACAAGTTGGATTACCTAAATTTAACTCTCAAAATTAGCGACTGTTCTGTGCTCCTTTGGGTTACCCAGCCACCTGCCTGGGTGTCTTTCACTTGGAATAAACTGGCTGACCACTCATCACCAGCTGATTGACAAGTCTAAACTGTATCACAAAGGGAACTTAACATCTTCCTTCAGCAAGTTTTATAATCATAAAGCTATGCCCTTTTTGCACCAAACCTTTCAATAACTGAATACATCAAAGAATGGATTACCGCATTACTAATTCCACGTCTGCTAATCTGTATCACAGATGACGACAGCCGTCTAGCGTCTGGCGTCTGTTAAAGCCATTATGATAACTGTAAAATCATCGGTTCATGCTCAATCCGTCTCACCGATCGAATCATTTATCTGGAACAGACCATGTATCTGAAGTTGCAAATAATTCTAACTATAAAATATTCTTCAGCCATGTAATAAATAATTGAATCGACTCTATCCTGCTCTGATCTGTGACTGAATACAGAAACTCTGATATCACCGATGTCCTCCACCATGGACATAATGTTTTAAAATATAATTAACTTGTGCATTAACTCTGCCATCTGCAAATCATCAAAAATTCTAACATGGCGTCTTTGCAAAGTTGTAATCTAGAACCGACACTAGTGTTACTGAATTTAACATTTTGAACTATCGGTATATTCCTAAATCTATTCAGCATATTTGAATAAATTACAAATCAACCATCTATCAACACCGTCAACATTCGGTTATCAACAAAATCTAGATACTTAAAAACAATGAAAATCACAATGTTCATTTTGCTTCTATTTTGTTTCGATAATATTCCATCATTATATCAGATAACGGTGATTCCTACCCACAGAAATAAACATTTGTCTTTGAACACACAGAAAATTTCAAATCTGCGAACCAAAATATGCATTGCCCTCTGTAGGCCAAAATCATCCATACTGGTACACAGGACTGCACACAGCAACTACTGAGATCATGACCCGTAGTTATCAACGGGACATAAATATCAATATTAGTGTCAAATAAAAGTTACGAGTGTCACTTAACTTGATAATTTGTCATATATTTCTTCTCGTCATTGTCTTTCTCATTTTTTTGTCAGAGATTTTACTATGAACTTTCCAATTATTTCCAAAATTATCTAAACATTTTAGATGTTTCTAAAATGGCACGAAAAGTAGCGCTGTTTCTCACTCTTTCTTATTTTTATGACGTCTGCGCCCCTAAATTTCTGCTAAGAACTAATTCTGGTATAACATTATAATCTATTTTCATAACCCTTCAGTGTTCTAAGATAAGATATTATAAGTAATTTAATTCTGATATTATATAATAATTAATTCTATTGCTTAACTGAAGTTTTGCTCTTATATTGTTATAGCATGACGTCTCACAAAATTAGATTTGTTATAAAATATTTTAATGTTAATATTTATTTCCAATGGCAGATTTGGTTCATTTCAAATATAATTTTAGCTTTCGCGTGGTATGGCTAAAGGAGCGCATGAGATATCTTCTATAAATTTCGCCGGTCTCCAGGTCGATATTTTAAACCAGGACTCCCACAATGTGGTAACTACTCGATGGCACGTTTCTTGAGAGTGGGCGACCTGAGTGTTCAAGAGATGAGACGAGGCGTTGCTAGCTCCAATCACATTAACCTTAAACAAGCGATTCGCTTACAGAAACGGAGATTGCAAGAATTTTTTACCAGACCGAGAAGTTTTACAAATACAGAAGCAGAAGTTGTTACAACGGAGGGACAGAAGACACTTACTGCCTGCTCCTCGAACCAGACGAACAAAAAAAAAACCACCAAAATTTAACAACGACGCTTACAACAACCGGTACAATTTGCCAACTACGTCTTCCCCGAGATCTATCCATAACAAGAGATAATTTCGGAATAGTGTTGTAACAATAACCTCCGACTATTACAACTCATTTCTTTTATAACTACGTACGTACACTTTTTTTTTTATTTAGTGTTCTGTCTGACGACAGGTTTATATGAACAGGATCCTTCCATCCTTTTCTCGGACTGGGACCTGTTCATATACGTTCTTGGCAGATGATCCAGAAGTGGTTTGCCATTGCCTTCTTCTGTGTGTGAATGGAGTAATTGTTGGGATGCCACGGAGAAACCGGGGAAGCCCCCGGAGGAAAACTCCGTGTTGCCTAGACCACGGCCTTGCCCAACACAAGTTATAAATTCGGGCACCGCCGGGACTCGAACCCGAGACCCCAGGATTACAAGGCCAGCGTTCTAACCGCTAGACCACCGTGGCTTGTTGTACGTACACTAACACTGACAATTGATCACTTTAAGCATCGAGTTTATTACTGAGGACTTCGTATCGAATTTATAAGCCGATCACTTTTTTGGCACAGAGCCACTGTGGCGACCAAACAGCGCCAATATCAGAATATACAAGAAAGTGAAAACAGAAAAATTGAGGTATGTATGCGTCATCACCTCTGAAAGCGACAGGATACAATCTGTGGCTCAACGGCGACAAATACAGAGACCAGACCGAAGATGAAACGAGTCATCCAATGACCTTGACGCAGAGAGTGTGTCGTACGTAGCGGCAAGAGGATTATTACCACGCCATTATTCGTCTTCAGACTCCCCAATACCCACTGGACCGTGAAGTTCCTTGAAAATTGTTTATTGTTAAACGAAAATCGGGTATATTAAAATATAATATTAAAATGTATCTCTAATAAACATGTGTTGCAATTTGTTTGAATATAACTGAGTCAGCTTATGAATCAATTAAAGAATTCTGCGACGGCTTCGTAACAAATCAGCTGTATATAGGTGTTTTAAATATTTGTATGGAATGTTCTGAAGAGAATATCTAAATTGGAGGAAGGAATTAAAAGGAAGATGGAAAGAGACTGCACATTGAGGAACTTGATAATGATTTCTCTTCCTCTCACACTGTCTTGAATAATTATAATAAAGGTGATGAGACCGGCTGACGCAAAGATGAACTGAGAATTTCACACATAAAATAAAGTTTTAGCCGAAAACATTAAGAAGAGTCCATTTCTGAGACACCGAAGTAGAGAGAAATATGATATTAAAATGTCTTACACGTCTCATAGAATATGAAGGGGTATTATGGTTTCAACTAGTTCAAAACTGGGTGCAATGGCAGGTTTTATGAATACGATAATGACATTTCACCTTCTATAAAAGACTTTGAACGCGTACTCCTTCGAATACACTGATATTGCAAAAGTATTATTGATGTTGTAACGGGCGATGACGTCATTATGATCTTTGGAATTAACGAATAAGAAAATTAGAAAGGACAAAAATAAAAGACCAAGGACTGGAGGCTTAACATCCATACCAAATTATGTTGAAATCCATCGTTATTCTCGCGTTTCTGCAAACGTCAAACGGACATCAATGAGATCCAAGGTTAATGCGATAAGAGGTCACTACGCATGCGCAGATTATAATAACCTCGTCATCGAGCTATCTCACAACTTTGAGCATCCGCCACTGCGTTGATGTTGTCAAATTTTTGGAAGTCAAAGACTGTCCCCTAACGGCATAACCACAATACCAAATTTCATGATAAAATGACAGTCGTTCTCGGGTCATGATATGGCAGCATGATCTGGACTGAGAGACGAGAATCGGAGACAAGGGCGGGCCCATAGATGTTCCTCGTTTATGGTAAAGCAGGTAAATCAAACTCGACATCCAGTGCGAAAAAGGGACGACTGTTAGATGTCTATTACAAGGGTAAGGAAAATCATAACTGCGTAGTTTTAGCAATTCCAAACTTGAGTATTTTGTGTATATTTAGTTCCCATATTCTCCTCATAATCACATGAAAATGTTGATTTCATTTAGATGGATTTCAGTTGGAATAAAACCAGTATAAACTACGAGGTGCGATCGGAAAGTTTCTAGACTGTGTCAATAGAGGGCGAACCGGATGTAGTACGAGCTTCTGCCGCTAGGGGTGCGGCCTACATTCATAGTGAATCAGTGTGCCAGCCGGCATCATCGAATTAGCATTTGTTTCTTAGTTACGGGCGTTTTGGTAGTGCATTACACCGACCCTCCTGCGATTTCGGAATGGCGTGTGCATCAAATTTTGCCAAAGACTCGCCAAAACGGCTACGGAAACCTATGAAATGCTAAAGCAAGCATTTGGGGAGTCCGCAATGGGTCGTGCACAAACTTTTGTGTGGCATTCACGTTTTAAAAATGGCCGAACCTCTGTCGATGATGACGAGCGTTCTGGACGACAATCTTCGAGCACAACGCCCGAAAATGTTACGAAGATTCGGCAGGCCATTCACGAAGATCGACGTCGTACCATCAACGACTTGTGCGACATTGTTGGGATAGGCTATGGAACCTGTCAGCTGATTCTAAAGCAAGAACTCCACATGCGACGCATCATGACAACGCGCCAGCGCACACCGCCCTCAAAGTTCGGCAGTTTTTGGCCTCAAACACCATGGCCGTCATCCCGCACCCTCCTTATTCGCCGTGTGACTTCTTCCTCTTCCCAAAGATGAAAATTCAGCTAAAGGGAAGGAGATTTGATACGATAGAAGAGATTCAGGCAGAATCGCAGATGGTGCTTCACAGGCTGACAAAGAAAGATTTCCAGGGATGCTTCCAGGCTTGGCAGCGGCGCTGGGATCGTTGTGTTCACTCCCAGGGGAACTACTTCGAGGGTGATGGAAGAATTTAATACCTGAGATAAGTGTACGGGTTTTTATAGGCGCAGTCTAGAAACTTTCCGATCGCACCTCGCAATATACAAACTTAGAATTTACTAGAAATGGATTATTTTTGGCAACATGTCGTGTATTTCCACAACTGAGTTGGGCTGAGAGTTTTCGTGCCCTCACATTAACGTAAAGAACACCTAAAAGACGGTAAATTTCTACAAAAAAAAATGGGTGATTTTTTCAAAATAAAAAGCAGCACTTTGCGGTGAGCTGCATGTTGGATTTCATACACGTTCATGTAGAAGCATCCACTTCCATGTAAATCTGTATTTATAATGGACCGATATGAGCAAAGCAAATACAATTTTCCTTACACATTTACATGCTGACACGCTATGCAAAACTTTCACGGAATTTTTTAGCGGTTTTGAATACGAAACACAGACAAATAAATTAATAAATCACAACAAATTTAAATGACCTACATTTCGGCATTATCTCTACTTTTGGAAATACCACCGGAAGCGATGAACGTGATTAGATAACCTAGCAGACAAGCTCATCAGACATTCGTGACAACTTAAATGTCCTTGTCAGAGCTTGGAACTAAAAATCGCTGTTGATTTATTCACCCGGACTGCTATAAAGGATTCATAAGGACCCTATTGATCGTCTACTGTGACCCCTGACCTACATATCCGTTCCAAAGTGGTTTACTCGTGAGAAGGCCACACAGCCGCTCAGTGATCTCCCGGTACCTGAACGATATCAAGGACTCGGGAACTCGTCCTCCGACAAAGAATATAACGGCCTGTCAAATATATCTTCTTGCAGGCTAATCAGAAATGTTCGTCGACGTGTTAGGAATCTCCTCCGGTAAGTTCTGTCATGACGGAAATGGATCATAATTCTGAAAATGGAAGCAACAATCCGCTTTGAAGCGTAGGTAAACTTCTGTAAGATTAGGGAAACAACCCAGGCAGACATTTTAGTATTCGACGCCGTGAGAACCTAAAATCTCACTTCTGCCGAGATGTCTTTTAATCACAGTGTAAGCATAAGAGATAGTAAACCAACTATATGGGGCACAATCCGTTTTAAAATACCATGAAAAATGGTTGCTCATCTAGTCAATATTTCTTTGTGAATCCAGTTCATTACCGTCTTTAAACAAGCTCGCTACTGAACCCTGTCCTTATCCAGATGAATCCACTCCACACCTTCAAATCCTATTATTACCCTTTAATCTATCCTTAGGTCTCCCGAACAGTTTTCAACATGCAATGCCTGACGTATAAGGACTCTTGATATAACCAGTTCTACTTCTCCTTGATACACGTTACCTCCTTCAGGCCATACGAAGAATTTGTAAAAGTCTAAGGCCCAGTTCTTAAAACATTTCATAAACTGTTACGGTTTTATTCGGAAGGAATTCTTAACACCCCAGCACAACACTGATTGATAGACCACCCTTTATCGGCAGTCCACAACCGCTTACCAAGTATTCCTTGAGCGATTATCATCAAATAAACGCCTGTCCGTCCGCATGTTTAAATTCCGGAACCACTGAATAAAAACATTTAGTCTAAAATGTGTGGAAGTTATTTCATTATAATGTACCGCAAATTTCGTAAATTTAATTTCGTACAATCGATAATACCATCGCAGCTGGTGAACGAACTTTTAAGCTATAAGCCATACATGCGATCCTTAATACACGAACGGTCACGAAATGTTGTGCTGTATTACATCGTCGAAAAATACACAACTTCTTAAGAAATTCCTTGTCAATGTAAAACAATAGATATGGACGCCTGCTATTAATAACAATAAAATCCTACTGTCATTAATCGATCGCACTGCCATCTGACCACAAGTCCACTAAGGTACCTCAGAGCTAAATTCATTGTGATATAGAAGTATAGATTTATATTACTTAAAGAATACTTTTAGAACGCGTGATTTGTAAAGTCACAAATAAAAGTTAGGTGAATGAGGTGGCACGAATGTTTAGTTTTATTAATATGTCTTCTTTAAATCTTCAGGTTTTAAAAGAAATATCGATATATATCGAGAATTTTCGTATGTTTCATGTAGTTGATTGGTATGTGACAGAGAAATGTCGAGGCTCTATATTTAAAACCATGGTGTTCTCCAACATCATTTTCAGTTAAAAAAATTATTCATTAGAGAAGACACAAAACATTTCAAAAGCGTAGACGTTTTCCAGTATTTCTTGTATGTTAGTGGCAAGACTGAAGATTACGCAGGTTGGATTGCAATTCGCTACAATTTCTTTTGTGAATAAGATAACAAGTGAGCAAGAGTTGACAAACAAATCTTTTCTCAGGTTTGAAGTACACGGCAATGTTTCCTCGTAGTCTCTGATCTATTGCTACCCTTACGAGGACGCTTAGTTGTAGAGACCCGAGGTGCAATTTACTGGAAGTCAGAAGTTAGCTGTCTCCTGGGTTGTAGCACCGTGTAGTCTGGTAGACGTTTACCAGCGTTTCGGACCAATCCCACGAGCGCGACTTCCATATCGCCCTGACGATGGAGGCAGCAAGGACATCTGAAAAGTTCTACCAGACTACACTGTGCTGTAACCCAGAAGAAAACCATCTTCCTATTCACCTCCGTGAAAACTTCAAATCCTACTTAGTTTAAGTCAGTTTTCTCAGTTTAAGTTCAAAGACGCAAATAACGCATGTTGACACTGTGTATCTCGATACGGACTGCACCTAAGACATCCACATTTTGAGACTGTAACCTCCATTCGAACACCCACCAAAAAACCTTGACGTGGTAACAAGAGCTCCGTTCAAAATGGGCACAAAGCGCGGAAGGAAAACGCGACGTTGGTATTGAACACGACAATTTACAGAGAAGATGAAAAAATATGTAAAAGGGACAGAAACTGGGGGCAAAACCAAACAGAAAAAGAGCAACAAGCAAGATTAATAAGTAAATAAAATAATATATAAAAATTGTATTTAAGAAATTGTATTTAAGTTATTATTGATTTATATAATTATATACACCTGAAGATAGTTCTTTTAGGAACTGAAACATGTCGTGAAAAATGATGGTCTAATATAAATCGAATATTTCGATAAAGAACATCATTTAATATTTTAAATATTTTAAATGTTAATTAATATAATATTTTAATATTTAATAAGAATTTATTGTGATTAGACGGACAAGATTTAAACAATAAACAATATAAATAAGAGAAAGTAAATACACAAAAATTAATTAGATATTAATAATTTTATGTAACTTTTGGAAATAACTGTAACGAAGGACCTCAATGGAAAGCTTACACACATTAAGAAGGCCAGATTTCTTTAATATACGGACGAAAAGTAACCAAATAAGTAACGAAGACCCGTTTGATATGGGAAACGGAAAACATGCTTTATAAATAGTCGTGTACGAATAATTACAAAGGATGAAAAAGTTATGGGAAAGACAAAATAACTAACGCATTGCTCTCAATAGCATTCGAAGAATTTTATCGGTTTTTCACTTGTCAGAAACTTAAAATTCATCTGACATGAGAGACGGCCTTCCTCTGGAACACGACGTGTAATTTCAAACGTGATGTCTCTCTTCGTCGTGTCTGACGTAAAGTTCATTAAGCGGTCTCTATTCCGTTTTAAAGTGGAAATCCGGATAATCGAATTACATCTCACCTTGTCCCTCAAGTAGAGGGCTCTAGTTGAAAGAAGTGTGACAACTGAACTAAAAAATTGCAATCTTTTCGCAGACAGAGCACAGAATTAAGTGCATAGTGGAAGAAACCTCACGTCATAGATAATACAATTACCCATCTCGTAAATGAATGCATATATGAAATTCAAAATTCCCTCGATTAACATTAAAAATCTTACAAGTTGAGGAAAAGGACATGGAAGACAGAACGACTAATTTAATGCGGTTTACTTTTGAATAAAATTAATATTTCGTTTTTAACTGTATGTTGATATTAAATCGATATATTACTTATATTGAAGAACATACATTATGTCAGTTGAAAATAAGTTATTAGGAATATATTTGGTGCCAATAAGATTACAGTTAGCGAAAAAATTATAAAACAAGAAATTTCCTAATTTAAAAAACTCCCTACAATTGTCATGATATTGACAGCTATGAAGCTACAGGGGGTTTCGTGTTTGGTTACGTGAGGGGGGAGGCAGAAAGACAGAAGTAGGGCGAGGCTTTTAGGAAACGTGCACTTGGACGACAAAGAAAGTGATGGGAGAATACGATACGAACTATCGAAAAAAATTGCGATGGTGGAAGTTGAACAGGAATATGTCCAATGGCTTTTTCTTTCTTTTCAACGACGGTCTTTGATTTCGGGTTTTTTTACCACAGATTTTATAATAATTTCTATAAATTAATGTCTCCTTAAAAAATCTTACAGGTTCTTTAATCTTTACGTGAATTACTTGTGCTGCAAGTCTGCTCTGCTCGCCCTAAGCATAACAGGCCGAGGAGACTGGATGCATGGAAAAAGGTTCCATCCTCTCATGTATCTATAGTCCGCGAGGCACAAGAGTAGACGTGGCCTTGTCAGCCGTTGCTTGTGTGGCAGGGGGAAAGTGGGTTCTGCGCATGCGCTGGTGATGTATTCCTTACCTAAGAGCATTGTCCTATCAGTCAGTCAGTACATTAGCTCACGACGTACGACCTGTATAAGGTGCGGGTGTTTTTCGGTCCGCTAGTAGCACAGAAGTCTACCCCCACCTCCCTCAAAGATGCCAGGTCTACTCTCGTGCCTCGCGGACAATAGTACAAGCCATATGGACCAGAAACTAGGTTCGGATGACACTCTAAACCCACTCAGGCCCTGATCAAGTCAGAAACACTGTTGCTGGGAAGGAATTTATAAAGTGCACTGAAGAGGGCTTTATGTTTGCAATCAAAAGCTCCATAAAATTACTGAAAACCTATGAGGGTTATTTTACACAGGAAAATGATGTAATAACAGCTTGTTACAAAATAAATTATCGATCTACGCTGGTGGCAATTATAAATATGCTTACTGAACCATGAAGCGAAGTTTGGAAAGTGCATGGCGGGATTGCATTATACCCAGCCTTCGCACCCAAACAAATCCTGCCTCTTGTGTACTGAGTGCGTAAGACGAACTCAGAAAAATCTAGGACAAATTTCTGTCTATCACTTCACTGCTTCGTATACCACACAAGTTAAGTTTTTAAAGCGTGGTGATACTGTTATGTCCCACCTGCTTTAATAATCAATAAGTCTGCATTTTTATTTGTTTTTGTTTTTTTAAGATTATCAGTGCAAAGGATTATTTAATTAAGTAGCATGATTTAATCTTTAAAATGTTAAAATATGGTGTTTTATTTGCCGTACGGAAACAGAAATTAAATATTAGACATATTTAGATAAGATTCAACTTCACAAAATTAAAATAACATTTGATTATGTGATGTAGTCTATTTGTGGTAGACATGGTAAAATTAGTTTAACGCTTAACGTTCTAATAGATTTCCTAATAATATTACTAATTAATTATAGTATGAAAATTAAATTATCTTATTAAGCTCCATTTTTAATCACAATGTGTTAGATGCAAATGAAATGTTATAATTAATTAATTAAATATGAGATATTATTTACAGGCGTAGTAATTAAGCTGAAATTTATACAGTAGATTTCGCGTTGTAGTTATGGTGATGTCAACAGAGAAAACCCCAAAGAAACTTCTTCACTTCCCCTCCCTCCTTCCAGATCTACTGTCTCGCATCTTCAAGATCATGCGTTTGTACCTCATCAATGGCTCTGATGTCGCCTGGAAATTTAAAGTTCGCACGGTCGCCATGAATCTTATTACTAAATATGAAATTTAAAGGTACAAAGCAGGGGTAGCTTATAACGTAATGATTTTTATACTTTTAATAAAATTCCATAATTCCTGCGTATGTTATTAGGCGGGCAGACAAAGTTACCGTGTGTCAATATAAGCCAATCTTTCCGTATATAATAAACGAAGCAGAACAAAAGGACCAAAGTTATTGCTCCGAAGCAGTGTTAAAATTGGCAATCATTTTAAAGGCCTGAGAATTTGTGCGCCTTACGGTACACAGATAGGCAAAATACACTGATTCTTAGGTTCATAAACATAACGTGGACGCATTAAGCTACTTAAATTATAAATGACGTGTTTAATCTAAAATACAGCGTTCCGAGGACTGGCAATTGCATTAACAGGCTAGGAACTATGGAACGCTGAATTGTCTAGCACCTCAAATCTGTTTCAGGCCATATAAACTCCTTTCATTTTCTGTAAACTTCTACCAGACCACACGCTCCTACAACCCAGAACACAGGAATCTTAAAAAAAAATTGCTGTATTTGGTATATATGAGTTCAGTATTCTTGGCAAACATAAAATCACATAAAAACATTTTTAATATGACCACCACCGGCGTCCAAGACCATCTCCAGCCTATGTGGGAAATTTCGCATAACTGCAACTCAAGTTTCTACACTGGCGCTGTAAACTTGTGCCGAAATGTCTTGTTGCAATTCTTAAATTGTGTGCGGACTGTCTTTGTAAACTGCAACATATTCTCCCAGCAATACTGAACTAAAAGACACCAAATACAGCGACGTTTGTTACGTAGTTAGGTAATTATATGTAATTACAACTGGAACGTGTCTTTAGAAACACCCTGTGCATTAATTTGAATTCGTCTAAATCAACATCAGTCCACTGTAATCTCAAACTCATAGGAAATCTAAATCTACAGACCTAAACTTACTTAAAAGTATTAATCAGAAAAATAATTTATATATGTAGTGCAGAAATTGGTAACATTAATATCTGCATCTCTTATATTACATATATTTTTGTTATATAAAAAATATTGTATTCGAGGGAAATAAACAGAATGTAAGTAAACGAAGAATAAGTTTAGTAGTAGATTGGATTAATCTGGCTTTCGACACAGCCCACTGGAACCACCATGTGAGCAGAGTAATGATCCTTTGGGACGCAGGACATTGTTTAATCAGCTGAACAGCTATCAACTCATTAATGTCGTGTTGTTAGAATTAATGTATCTTAGCGAAATATATTTTTAATGTTTTTCAAGCGTTGTTGATAGATTTGTATCTGCAATAAATGAACATCGAAATAAATGATAAATGAAATGCAGAATTTCAAATAACGTACGTGTGTTCCTCAGATAATGATAACACCTTCATGCTGTTAATTTCCTATTATCATGCGTGGACATGCATTATTCACGCACATGATAAATTCTAGGCGATATGCAACGCAGGTACTGAAATTGTTTACTTGAAACATGCGCTTTGTTTAGGGTTACTTTTTCAAAAGCGCGTAAAAGTGACAGATTTGTAACTGCCGAATAAAATCCATACCAAATCTATTTTCTAAAATGCATGTTGCTAGGTCTCACATGCAGAATAAATGTGATTCTGCAACACTTCTTAGAATATACAGTGAACAAAATTATCAACTAAGAGGTCAACTGAAACTCTTAAAGACTTCAACACAGACCGTACCAAGAAACGGATTATTTTCAAACTAAGTTTCGCCGAAAAGAATCCACCTCATTAGCTGGTTTCGCGAAGTGTGACGTTTCATCTCTGTTTTTCGTGTAGTTACGAATCCATTCAAGCTGTTTTTTCTCCACGCAATGAAAAGCTAGCTAGTGGCTATTTAAACTCACTTCTTAATTTAACTTCTCGCTTGAACGTTTTTATGACGGGGCGGACAAATATTTCTGAGACTGCAAAGTTACAGACGAAGGCTTCAAGTGACAACGCTTGCAGAAACATGCATGGCATGCTTAAAGTGGACGCCTGAGAGACAGATGGCGTCATCTCTTGAACAAATTAATGGCATTCAATGAAGATTGGTATTTATTATTTTATTATTTATTTAGTGTTCTGTCTGACGACAGGTCCATATGAACAGGATCCTTCCATCCTTTTCTCGGACTGGGACCTGTTCATAAACGTTCTTGGCAGATGATCCAGAAGTGGTTTGCCATTGCCTTCTTCTGTGTGTGAATGGAGTAATTGTTGGGATGCCACGGAGGAAAACTCCGTGTTGCCTAGACCACGGCCTTGCCCAACACAAGTTATAAATTCGGGCACCGCCGGGAATCGAACCCGAGACCCCAGGATTACAAGGCAAGCGTTCTAACCGCTAGACCACCGTGGCTGTGAAGATTGGTATAGGAAGCTAAAATTAAACGTTGAAGAATTTAAAGTTGTCGTTAGCTTATAACTGTGCTCTATGGTGTATCTCTACTGATTATTTTTCGTTTCAAAAGTATATTTTTACAAGCAATAAACAAATAATTTGTAACACAAAATTAAAGAACGGATTTTATAACTTAATGATTGAATATCAAATCTAAAACTTCTTAACGATGGTGAAGAGTAAATTGAATAAAAATTTACTTGGATATTATCCCTCGTCTAGTAAATATAAAACGTAAAACGACGTTTCGGAGATGGGACTCTATCTCCGTCTTCAGGTTCCTACACAGTTTGGCCCACTAGATAGAGCTAATCCCTATCTCCGGACCCTGAAGACGGAGATAGAGTCCCATCTCCGAAACGTCGTTTTACGTTTTATAGTTACTAGACGATGGATAATATCCAAGTAAATTTTTATTCAATTAATGTTTGAAACTGTATTTTGTTTTGTAATTACCTAATATATTAACATTTTTAAGCAATGTATACCGTGCAGTGTTGAATATTTATCTGAAATTTACAAAATCATGCATACAAACAAAACCTTGCGACAGGCCGATCCCTCGTCCAAGGAGTCCTACCGAATGTCTATAGATCGAGCCAACGAAAAGTTGGGACCCGCAGTGCTCAGGCACTTGAAGAACGGGACGTTCCCAGTATCCCAGTATACAAACAAAAATGTTTCCACTTTGAAAAACACTAAGTGCAAAACGCGTTTCGACCTCATGAGGTTTGGGACTTAGTGTTTTTCAAAGTGTAAACAGTTTTGTTTGTATGCATGATTTTGTATATTTCAGATAAATACCTAATGTATTTGTTTCTTTATTTATTTATTTATCTGTGGTTTATTTAAGAATGTAGTGACTACCTCAAATTGCATGGCCTCGAATGAGAGGATAATTAGTGAAACGAAAATAATACCTGGTCTCCGTGCCGAGATTTGAATCAGCGACCATCATAGTACGAAGCACGGGTCACGACCTCCCCTCCACGACATTCGGTTAGTCGCCTGATATCAAATGACACGACCAGAAAAGCACTGACATAAGAGAAAAGAACGGGAGTTTTAGTTTACCTCTACAGTCATGTTGGCAGCACTGACAAATGTGGCGGAAATAAATGATATGAACTTTCTCTCATTTCCACTTAGTTGGGTTTCATTGTCTTATGAGCAGTGATAACACTATGACGCGTTCAACATGGCTGTTCCTAAATTGATAAAATCCATGAAAGAACAAAATCTCTAATCCGACCTTTATGGTCAAAGTGTGTGAAAAAGAGAGGTTGAAATTTACGGAACGATGACCTGTACAGTATGGCAGTAGGTGTATGAACCAGAAGAAAGTTTACAGATGGGTGGAAAAATTTCTAGAAGGAGCGTACGGGTGTAGATCACTTTACGAGGTGCGATCAGAAAGTTTCAAGACTCCGCCTATAAAAACCCGTACACTTATCTCAGGTATTAAATTCATCCGTCACCCTCGAAGTAGTTCCCCTGGGAGTGAACACAACGATCCCAGCGCCGCTGCCAAGCCTGGAAGCATCCCTGGAAATCTTTCTTTGTCAGCCTGTCAAGCACCATCTGCGATTCTGCCTGAATCTCTTCTATCGTCTCAAATCTCCTTCCCTTTAGCTGAATTTTCATCTTTCGGAAGAGGAAGAAGTCACACGGAGCTTAGAAAGGAAGTTGGGGTCGGTTCTTGCAAGATCTTTGAGCTCCTGACAAACGAGAAGTCGATTCTGCTTCTGGTCCTCAGACAGGATGCGTCGCATGTGGAGTTCTTCCTTTAGAATCAGCTGACAGGTCCCATAGCCTATCCCAACAATGTCGCACAAGTCGTTGATGGTACGACGTCGATCTTCGTGAATGGCCTGCCGAATCTTCGTAACATTTTCGGGCGTTGTGCTCGAAGATGGTCGTCCAGAACGCTCGTCATCATCGACAGAGGTTCGGCCATTTTTAAAACGTGAATGCCACACAAAAGTTTGTGCACGACCCATTGCGGACTCCCCAAATGCTTGCTTTAGCATTTCATAGGTTTCCGTAGCCGTTTTGGCGAGTCTTTGGCAAGAGATTCAGGCAGAATCGCAGATGGTGCTTGACAGGTTGACAAAGAAAGATTTCCAGGGATGCTTCCAGGCTTGGCAGCGGCGCTGGGATCGTTGTGTACACTCCCAGGGGAACTACTTCGAGGGTGATGAATGAATTTAATACCTGAGATAAGTGTACGGGTTTTTATACGCGCAGTCTCGAAACTTTCCGATCGCACCTCGTATATGGGACGATCAGTAACAGGTAACATCCTGGCGTTAAGATGAAGTTCAATCAGAGTGTCCGAGACAACCGAAGATTTTGTACCGACCAAGTTCCTTCTGGTGATTTTTAATTAACTTACACAGTAGATGATACCCCGACATTATTTTATTAATATAATTAAGCATAAAATCTTTAGCGCGTGTTGTGTATTTCAAGCACAGGAAATACTGTGGATTTTTAAAAACGTATTGTTGTTCACAATTATGGTAAATTTAATTTGTTAACAGCCACTCAATGCCAAATCCATAAAATGTTTTTTTCTGCATTCGCAAATATCAATTAATGCACATAATACTGTCGATGTACAGTGCTCCAAATGCGGTGATACACAACACGAGCAATATGGGTAATGTTTATTGAATATTACGCGTATCTGATGGTACTTCAGTTTGTTTGTACTCTTAAATAGGCGAACAATTAAATCACAAAGGTCGTTGTCTAACGCCTGTTTTAAAGCACTAACCAATCACGAATTCAGGGAATAGTGAAACGTATTTTGCAACCACCGTACAGTTCAGGGACAATTAATTTTCACCCCAGCTCACTACTATCTACTCCAACGTCCGTTTACACATCACACTCATGACATCACGCATCAACATCGTTTGTAGTAATTTTATTTCTACAGAGGGAACACCATCGGTTAAAAAATTAAACTTTTATAGGCACATATGGATATAGACTTGAAATAAGCAAATTTTATTATCATATTTCTTGCTTAATATTCCACCATTAAGTGTGTCTATCCATTCTGATGAATTTTTTTATCAAAAATGAATAAAATGTTACCGTAAGTTACGCATATAAAAATTTAAAAATTCTTTAGGATTTGAGGTTCTCACGGCGGTAAGTCCGAAGATGGCCGTCTTCTGGGTTCTTGCCTCGTGTAGTCTGGTAGAAGTTTACCGACGTTTCAGAGGTCCTTGATGCCTCCATCATCATGGCGATGAGCCGGTAAACTTCTACCATACTATACGAGGCAATAAGCCAGAAGACGGCCATCTTTAAAAACTCTGATTTTACTTCAACGCATATGCGATTTTAAATGTTTATACTGGTATGAACATTGATTTTCACCTTAAGGGGAAAACAAATTGATGAGTTTGAAGAACAAAGAGCTGGACCGAAAAGAGGATTAGTAACAGAAGGATCTTCACAAATTGATTTTTTAGTCAAATATTTGTAAAGCTGTCATATTACACGCCAAGGAGCTTTTTATGGGTGACTATCCTATGCATTCATGACTTTGGCATTAGATGAGTGGGAGTCAGCCTCACGCCCAGGCCGCGGTTTACAACTGGGGAAACAACCCCTGACACCTAATGACTACGAGTGTGGGTGGGCCCCAAAGACGGTCGAAATGCAGAAGCTGGAGTAAACTCATTTTCCCCGGCCAAGGATCGAATCCTGGTCTAAAGTCAGACATTTCTGACTGAGCTACAAAGGCTCTTTCAACATGCATTACGGGAATTAAAACAAAGAGCATGAGATATGAGGGGTATGTTCCATGCATGTGAAAATGAGAATCGAACATGAACTTTTGGTTCTTAAACGTGATGGAAAAGGACCAATTGGAAGACATAGGAGTAGAAGAACAAATGATATTAAAATGGTATTTCAATACATTAGGTGTCAGGTGTTGACTACCTGGCTGAGATAAGGGTTCAATAACAGGTAATTGGCAACACGGTAAAGAAAGTTCTGATTCATTAAGCTACGAAATTCTTAGTCATAAAAGAAATTATCAGCGTTTCAATAAATATCCATAAGCACATACTTATAAAATATATGTATAAATTGTATTAAAAACTATGAAGTAAAATCTTTCAGAACCACAACAGTAAGGTTTTATACCAGTGTTCGCAGAGGTGACTGAGTAAAATCACCATAACTTTCAGTAACTATCGTCTCTCACTGGATAATTCCAAATACGAACAAATCGTAGTCTTCTCGTTACAAAACAGTGTTTCGGAGAAACATGAAGTTTCCATCTTCAGTACAGTAGTCAGAGGGTTCAAAAGCCGGTAGTGTCTAGGGTCAGAGAACATAAAACACTGGGTTGGTGCCACGGAAACAGCAGCGGAGCTGGGCAATCAGGAGTGAAAATATCTCAACTCAAACCCGAAGACTTAGGTAATAAAAATAATACGTTCCTCCGAAATTCTGATATACAACCAGAAGATTGCACAGGGCAGGGATCCAGAAAACCACAATTTAACTCATATCGCCGTGAAAACGAAGAATCCTTCTACACTCAATAACTGTTCCCATAGGCTCGAAGGAGTCAAGGTCCGAAATTTAAAGGAGATTATTCAAAACGTTTCCCAAATTCCGCAGAGAATGTCTCCGGCCTACACGGCACTTGTGCTTAGGAACTGCCAAGCACGTGATGGACGAAACTCAGAAGTACATGCAGACAAGTTGCAAGAAATTAAAAAAATACACAAAGATCAGTTTGTAGGAGTGCAACTAATAATAACGTTCACTGTTAATTTCACTAAGACTAAACTAAGACAAGCAACAATTTCTATAAAAGTCGCTTGACCTAATGCATTTCTAACAGCAAAAGTTCTGTATTCGTCGTCTCTTGTGTAATTCGATACCTAAGTACTTAAGTAACTGAGTAATTAAACTTCACTGTGCAAGGTCGCCCTATAGAAGTTAAGAGTCACTAAGCTGTTTAAAAACTTCCTGATTCAAGAAACCCAGTATTTAATACTGTGTTCACAATGTCTCAAAATCTTCGTTAGTCGAAAGTAAACACTTAATCACTTCTTTCAATTTAATGTTGAGTTTTAGAACCTCGAGCATAAAACTTGAATCAGATTATGTTTTATTAAGCCTATCAAATTTTCTAAATATAAATTCGTTTCTTAAAAATATACGAATATCCTATGGGCTTCCGTACATTTTTTTTTTGTATTTATCTTTTCTTTCTTTGTTTCAGATACGATTTCGAAAACGAATTTCACATGAAGCACCTAATGGAAAATGTTATAAGTTATATAAATCGAATAATTACATTGTATAAACTTTTCTGTACCTGATACCGGTAACTTAACAACCTACTTTGCCCGCAAGTCACTTGCTTAAGTAAACTTGTTTGTTCCTTTCAATTTTCCTTTCAATTTTACAGTTGATAAGATGAATAATAAAAAACAATGTCCAGCATTTTCCAAAGATTCGTACGCGATGTCCTAAATCTTTTTATTTTTCTTTACATTACTTAATGTTCCTTGCTATCCGCAAAGGCCTCAAAAATTATAATTGGGTGGTCTAGCGGTTAGAACGCTGGCCTTGTAATCCTGGGGTCTCGGGTTCGATTCCCGGCGGTGCCAGAATTTATAACTTGTGTTGGGCGAGGCCGTGGTCTAGGCAACACGGAGTTTTCCTCCGGGGGCTTCCCCGGTTTCTCCGTGGCATCCCAACAATTACTCCATTCACACACAGAAGAAGGCAATGGCAAACCACTTCTGGATCATCTGCCAAGAACGTATATGAACAGGTCCCAGTCCGAGAAAAGGATGGAAGGATCCTGTTCATATGGACCTGTCGTCAGACAGAACACTAAATAATAATAATAAGATGAGGTGGTCTAGCGGTTAGAACGCTAGCCTTGTAATCCTGGGGTCTCGGGTTCGATTCCCAGCGGTGCCCGAATTTATAACTTGTGTTGGGCAAGGCCGTGGTCTAGGCAACACGGAGTTTTCCTCCGGGGGCTTCCCCGGTTTCTCCGTGGCATCCCAACAATTACTCCATTCACACACAGAAGAAGGCAATGGCAAACCACTTCTGGATCATCTGCCAAGAACGTATATGAACAGGTCCCAGTCCGAGAAAAGGATGGAAGGATCCTGTTCATATGGACCTGTCGCCAGACAGAACACTAAATAAAATATAAATAAAATAAATAATTAGAAGTCCATTAGTTAATAACGAAAGCTAAACGCGTTGTTCAAGAAAGCACAAAATATATTTTTTCATTTATTTACTGACCGCCGACATTTTTGCAAATGTTTTATCGCTATTTGTCTTCCCTTCCTGCAATATTTATTTTAACTCTTGTACGAGTGCTCGCAAAAACGTCTGACACTTCAACTCGTAAATGCTTCTGTATTATTCATGGTACATTAATAATTTCGACAGCGAGGTTTCTATTAGGAAGAATCCGAAAATCAGACATTTTGACCGACTTTTACGTGGTTTCCCGCAGTCTCTCCAAACAAATGACGAGATAGTAAGTTAAATCAGTCTTCCACCGCCTATTTCCATAGCCTTTCCAAGTCATTGTTCAATAGTCATGCTATCACTTGGCGCCATGAGTTAGTGACACCATCGTTAAATAAAAATAGGTCAACACCAAAAAGGTTTATCACTAAGGCAACAAAGTTGATTGTTCTGCGTTCTTTTAAAGCTGTTCCGAATGGTATCACGCGTCTTTCGGTAGCCTAGTCAGATAGCAGTAAAGTTTTGTGTGATTAATCTATATATTTTAAATGTGAAAAGCTTTTCAATGTAACGCAGACAAAACTGAAATAAAGTAGTATACTGCATAATGAGATTTTCGTAAATTACACAACAAACTTAATGCATAACATGTAACATTTATAAAATATAATGTAAAGAGTCTCAGTAGAAGACTACCGGGAAATCAGTCGGCTTCAGAGAGCCCAAAATGTTTGATTTAAAACGCAGCCCTAACTACTACGAGGTGCGATCGGAAAGTTTCGAGACTGCGCGTATAAAAACCCGTACACTTATCTCAGATATTAAATTCATCCATCACCCTCGAAGTAGTTCCCCTGGGAGTGAACACAACGATCCCAGCGCCGCTGCCAAGCCTGGAAGCATCCCTGGAAATCTTTCTTTAATACCTGAGATAAGTGTACGGGTTTTTATACGCGCAGTCTTGAAACTTTCCGATCGCACCTCGTACTCACAAACCCCTTGGCACCAGCAATATTGAATTAATGCAACAGTGTCAAAATTTGTTTGCAGCTGATTGAAATCCGTAGGGACGTAATTTCGGCCATTTTGTCGCTCTGTGAAGCACTCGTCACAGACGAAAGCCTCCTGTGACCGTAATGTTGTTAACAGTCGCTGTATTGTTGTCTTATTGGGTATTTTATCGTCAGGGCACGCATCGTTAAACACTTCACGAACGGTACCAAATAACTGTTCGAGAATGAACGCACGTTCTGCTTGCGATTAAAACACGTTCGCGCCTGTACACCTCTTGCGCAACTGACGTCAGCAGCGGCCTATCAACTAAAATGACCTTAATTCGTGTGTACGTGTTCTGGGAGGGGGGGTTACTGGGGGATGGATTTGCTTTCGGGTTTATTTGTGTACAGTCGTAGGTGGTAGTGGTTGTTACTCGGTTGTTACTGATGGTGGGGTGAGGTTACATACGTCACGATGAGACTCCAGTCCGTTGTCATGTGTCCAGCATCAATGGTTGGAGTCGCTTGGGACACCAATTAAGCTATCAGCAAAACTTCAATGTTTTAATCAATTCGTTACGTGACTTAAATAAAAAGGTTATAAGCCCTTAAAAATGTAATGTGTGGTCACAGAAAGTTATACATTTACCAGTCTCTTTCTGTTGTCATTAGTAACTAACAGGACATATCTACGCTCCTCCTCGGTATGTTCATTCATTTTTTTACATTTTTACTTTCCATTATTTATTTTTATCTTATTACATTTTGTCTTCTATAATCGTTCTTTCAAGTTCAGTAATAATTAAAAAAATATTTTAAATTATTTGCGTTACAGGCCAATGTTGAACCACTATCACTTCAAAATATACCCTCACTCCAATGAATTTGGAAGTAAACATCATCAGAAGTTACACAACAACAGTAATTAAGTTTTAGTTTATAAGATTATAATTTTTAACTTTTAACTTTACACCTGAAGATGGTTCTATGTAACCGAAACATGTAGTAAAAAGATGTACCAATTATGTAAATGATATTTTAATATCTTATGTATAAATTTTATATATTTATATACAATTGTGATTAGACGGGAAAAAAACACGAATAATTAAACTAACAGGAAGCTCGTAACACATCTATCTTCACCGAAAGTAATTTGATTAATATTTTAGGCTATTAAGAAGAAATTTTTCTCATTCGCAGTGCAACTTTCCAAGTATCTAGATAACTGACAGATTCTATCACTCCTAGTTTTGGATATGGAAATGGTAATTATTCAGCTGTTAAAGGTAACGCCTACTATTACGAAACACAAATCTCAAATTCTGTCTTTGTAAAAGACCGCTGTTCTACCACATTCGGGTACATTTGCAGTATAAAATTTCAGAACTTATCTAAGCTACAGTTTCTTCAGGTGGCCTTTTAACCTTCAATTTTTTTATTGCAGTTTTCATTTTCCCTCACTTCTTTATCGATTAAATCGTCACTCTCAGGTAATATTCAATTTCTGATCATTCTATACAAAAAACATTTTTCGAAGACTACAAATTATTGTTACCCTTCGTGTTGTTTTTATCTTCCTTGTTACGTATTTCTAAAAAAAAGATCAAAGTAATTTAATCTTGAATCTATTAAATGCAATTCTGACCCCAAAACCAACAATTTACGTTATTCAACTTGAACCATCGCCCCTGCAAAGTGCACTCTGGGTACTGAAACCTGTTTGTTAGTTTCAAGTTCACTGAAAGGCTGGCATGTTACCCCTCCTTGAACAATGTTTTCGTATTGCGTTCTACACAACGTAGACTGGTAAGAAGCCTGTTTTGTGTATCGTTATTTAAGTTTGTTTATGTTTGTGCGAAAAATGTTTTACGCTGATCACGAGGCCTGCTAAGAGGGAGAAACTGGGGCATATTATTATGTTGGAGTAAACATGACAAACTCATCAGTCAAAGTGATTAAACATAGAAGCTCTTCTCATATTTCTTTATATAAATTACCCTCCCTCGATCCTGTGTCGACGTGTTCAGAGACCTTACGATGTTATGAAATTCCTTTACCCTTCTTGGTACTACAGTTCACATTCCAATAGCAGACATGTACCAAATTACAGGCCTGTTCAGTGAAGAGATAGGATGCTTCATGTGGGGCGTGAATTCTTCGTAAGATTTGCTATATATCCAGGTAGCACAACACGTAAAACGGGGACTATGACACTGGGACTTCGAACCAGAGCTTGGAACACACGGCCTTTATTAAAGTTTGTTTTAAGACAAAGGAGAGTCTCTCAGTTTGAAGATCAAAACAAGACTAAGAATGTCTGAGAACAGGGAGACAGCCTACGGGGACAAAGTAAGCGGAAAATGGGAAAAAATACGTAATGAGGAGCTTCATAGTATGCACTCTTCGCCAATTACCGCCACATTAATTTGATGAAATGAAGATTATCGGATAATGTACTGGGCGTGCGAAAGATAATATATAAAATTCTAACCGAGAAACCTGAAGGGAAGAAAGACAACACTCCGGAGACCTAGATATAGATGGTACATAAGCTTAAATCGGGTGTTAAGATAAATAGAGTGTCAGACAGTGAACTGAATTCAACAGACTCGAGAGAGGTCCAACAGCGGGCTCTTATAATCATCGCAGTGAACTTTGGCGTTCCACAAACGAGGAAACTTCTTTAACAGTTAGGCGACTGGCAGATAGTCTATAGAACAGGCCTGCCCAATCTTTTTTGTTGTGCGGGCAACTTCGGCAAAACTTGGTCTGTATGCGGGCAGCATTAAGTTCAATATATAAAATGTAGAATATATACGTATAATTACATATATATACTTTTATCTGCGTATTTTTCTCTACATTATATACAATACAAATATATTGGTAATGACGTGAAAAATCTTTAAAAGAAATGAAATGTGCTTATTTTTAGCACATTTTTACAAAATGAATTAGTACTGTTTTTTGTCTTCATAAATATAAAGCTCGTAATCTTTTTTTAAACTATTATTGCATAGATTTTAACTTAGTTGTGATCTTTTGCACAATAAGACCGACTGTAAGTCCGGCAATGAAAATATCAGAAAGAATCCGCGTTGGTTCACGCACATCTGCAACTCGTCGACTAGAAAACATCCCCGTAAGAATACATGCCGACAATAGTCGACAGTTATTTTAATCCCGGCAAATAACATCCTAACCTAACAAATAAGGATTTATGATAGGTTCACCTGATAATATTGAAGTAGTGGTAAGTTTTCTTTCCTAGTTTGCCAGGAAACGGGTGGAATTACCTCAGCGTTAAAAGACGTTTTCTAATTTCAAATGTCTCCGCTGTATCGCGGGCAACATGTTGCCAGCGAGCTACAGGTTGGGCAGGCATGTTCTAGAAAGACTGTTCCCGTGAGTTAATTAAAGTAAAGTAAAGTTTGTCCAACTATACGCCATGTAGGCGTTTGGGGTGAGTGGAGGTATAGCTCCTCTCTTCTTTGACCTCGGCACTAGATGGGGGTGAGTGGTCAGCATCACGCCCCGGCCGGCATTACCCCCGGGAAAGGACCCCGGTACCCATTGTAGAGGAGGCTGGGTGGGCCCCAGAACCGGTCTGGACGCAGAGGCTAGAGGAAAAATCCTCTGCCCCCGTCAGGGATCGAACCCCGGTCGTCCAGCCCGTAGCTAGTCACTATACTGACTGAGCAATCCCGGCCCATGAGTTAATTAATTACTAGTTACTTATTTTGGACAGAAGTGGACACACTGTCTTGAAATTGATTCTTATTCCGTAAAGTAGGATGACATTTAAAACGACATAATATAATTAAATACAAATCGGTTTAACACATTAGCGTTGGTCGTTAGACGTACGACTGTTTGCTCTCCGTAATTTTTGGAGTGTGAAGAAATGTTTTAAAAATGAAACTGGTCTTCATGCGGATAGTTAAAGAAAAGGTTATCAAAATATCTACAGTTGGTCGTTTTAGTCCAAGGCCCTGGGTAAAATGACACATTTCTTTTCATGAGTTACGACTGTGTACCAATATAGATTACAGAACATGTGAATTTAACATGATTAACAGGATTTTGTGAACAGAAAAGCTAAACAGAAAAAGGGTAACAAAACATTAACAGCAGTACCTTCCTTTTAATAACAAAGCTAAAACATGTTCAAATAGTCAAGTTAAAACAAGTAAACGTCAACTTGTTCATAGCAGAATTTGAAAGCACTGAATTGAGAAACAGGACTGACAAAGGATAGTATTTTTAAGCCTAAATGTGGTCTACAGCTCTACTAAATATGTTCTGATGTCGAGATATTCCACGAAACTGAGTGACATTTTACTCAGTACATAGGTCAGGGTGGACAACATCTCAGAATTTACGTAACGCCAAAAAGAAAAGTACAAAATACAATTACTGGACTGGGTTAAAACATTTATTAAAAATCTTCTGTCCTTCATCAATACAAATAACGTTGTTTAATCGTTCTCGCATGACGGGACTATTCTAAAGTGGCAGCAGACCAAAGCTGTCTTTGCTTCAAATATTATCATCAAATTAGACAAATTTATTTACGCGTTTCAAAATTATCTTCCTGCGGACGCACATGCAGGTATAGCAAATAGTTATTTTTTTTCAGGTTTCATTTATATTCATCTCCCACATGTATTATACATTTTGCCCTCATATCATCCTCCTCGATTTGATGATTAGTGTCATATTATCCATAAAAACTACAAATTATTACGATCCTCACAATTCAATTTTCTCCAGCTTCATCTTTATTCCACTGTCTGTGATTAAAATATCCCTCTCAGCACTTTGATTCCAAAAACCTTCAATCCACCCCCCCCCCTCTTAAAGATCAAGTTTAACACTCATATAAGATAGCACTTATTTTAATTTTATTTGAATCACAGATGATTGGAAGTTAAATCTCCAGAGACAATACAGAGTACGAAGATGTCTGTGTTCTGGGTTGTAGCGCCGTGTAATCTGGTAGTAGTTTACCAAAGTTTTATACATCACTGCTGTCTCCATCATCAGGGCGATTAGGTCTCTCAAACTTCACGGCGATGTAGCCCAGAAGACAGCCATCTTCGGACACACAGCCGTGAGAATCTAAAATCCTACCTCTTGCAGAGGTACGTTTGAGATTACATCCTAAAATGAAGCGAAACATAATCGTAGGTCGCTGTTGCTCAAAGCAATTTGCTGGAAGAGTTAACTTGGAGTAGTTACTGGCTGTTCATGTTTGTGGCAAATCCGCCGTCCACTTCTTATCCCCCCAAAAAAGTAAAGACAGAAACCGACAGGCTGGCACTGTACATTAGCTCTGGAAACTACCAACTTGTGACGTAATTTCTTCAACGATTTATCCTTGAAAAAAAATGATGTTTCAGATGGCACTGACCGCCCTGATGATCGACGCAGCAATCATCTCTGAAACGTCTATAAACACCTATCATATTACACAGAGCAATAAACCATAAGCTCTATTAGGGTACGATTTGAGGTTTCTACGGCGCTGAGTCCGAAGATGGCTGTCTTCTGGGCTACATCGCCGTGTACTCTGGTAGAAAAATACAAACGTTTCAGATATCTTTGTTGCCTCCATCATCAGGGCGATCAAGGAGACTTTGGTGGCGGTACATCGGAGAGATGAGAGATAAAGCTGTCGAAAAACCGAAACACGACTTTAAATACCAAAGTGCAGCTGCGATGATAATATTAAAATTGATTTTAAATAAAGAAGGGATTGGACTGACATGGCAGAGGAATACCGTTTATAAAAGGATCATTCGGGTCTTCACCAGCTGAGAAAATATCCGCATGTAAAAAATAACTATACTCTATAGAGGTTATATCTATGGTAAATAAATACCATTCCTCTGAATGCATTAAAAATGGTTCTACTGTCAGATGTTAAGCATAGGGGATTAGAATGGAAGTGACGTTTGGTTGTGTGAGGCATTTCATCGCCACAGTTAGAGGTACTGCACCTCACGATCTGTCTGGCGGTAAGCAAGCGTTCGCTGGCTGTCTGACTAGTATTCCAGCTAAACCTCCTGTCATGCTACTGGATATAAATTCTTGCGACCTTTGGTCGCATGAATTCGTACTACTAGTGTATTCACTAAATACGACTGCATACAATTTGTTTTACGCAAACGGCGGACTGTAGCAAAGAGTCACGGATGAGTTGGACTTCTACCCTCTGGAATAGAGATCTTTTAAATTATTAAATATCCAATGAAATCAAAAATTCCGGGTTCATGAATTCTTCATGGATACAGGAAGAAAGAGTAAAAAATGACATTTCCGAATTAGTTGTAACAACTTAATTTTTAAAAAAAATGTATTTCCGAATTTGTTGTAACAACTTAATTTTAAAAAAAAATATTTACGAATTTGTTGTAACAACTTAATTTTTTAAAAAATATATTTCCGAATTTGTTGTAACAACTTAATTTTTTAAAAAATGTATTTCCGAATTTGTTGTAACAACTTAATTTTTTAAAAAATGTATTTCCGAATTTGTTGTAACAACTTAATTTTTTAAAAAATATATATTTCCGAATTTGTTGTAACAAATTAATTTTTTTTAAAAATATATTTCCGAATAAACTGTGGAATTTAGTTTATATTTTGAATAAATATTCTACGTTTACAAAAACAAATAATTTACTTTTAAATAGCGGCATTTTAATAATATTTACTGACATCACGGTTCTGATAGTATATGTCCTTCAGCCAGAAAAGCTCTTACTTTATACCTCCATCATCAGGTTGATTATCCATTATCGCTCTGGTGATGGAGGCAGCAAGGACATATAAAACGTTGGCAAACTTCTACCAGACTACACGGCGCTACAACCTTCGGACTCACAATCGTGAAAATCCTAAATGCTACAACAGGCCTGTAACATATTTTCCGCTCGTAATATTGTTCCCAATTCTCGGGCTTCCTCGAAGGTATCACGACTTTCAGATGTTCTGCGAACTGAAAATGTTTGAGAATCACCGTTTTGGAAGACCAATTAACACGATCCAGAGAAACGCAATTAATAACCCTAAAACTGTTTCCTGAAATTAATTTCAACATTGATTTGCATCTATTTCTGGTCCATGCAATTATCCACTTTACATTACCCCCTCCACAAACCCCACCATGCCAAAAAAATTGGGTATGAATTTCTTGTTTCGGTGGTGAGATTTACTACAGATCCCTTTATACCTTTTCTGCTTTGACACCTGGGATAACTGTAACAAATTGAGTTTTGAAACGTGATATTCAACTCCAGATAAAACAACACAAATAAAGAAAGAGTTCTGTAATATAAAGCCTTAAACGCAAATGTATTATAGAGCGGTATCAGCAAAGCTGACAGACAATAAGCTTAATTATTTATCGGGAAACATTTGTTATCGTAACAACTATTGGAGAACAAAAGCTTTGTAATTTATTTCATTTTAAAAAAGAGTAGTGCATTGCCATTAATTCCGCTAGTTTAACAAATAAATACATTACTTTTTAATATAGTCTATTTCAGTAACGTCAGAGTTTTATTTAATTTGAATGAGAGCAATGAATGCTGACAGCTGACAACTACAGCTTCAATTATGCATAAAACTGCATGATTGGGCTTAAAACTTTGTAAGGTACTTATTTAAACGGAATATGGCTATGATAAAATTATGTTCCTTCATTATTAAAACGCGATATATGTAGACATTATAAAACTGATTCAGCTACATTAAAAATACTCTTAGTTTTGTGATTTATAAAAAATTATTTACTGAAAGAAACGGCCAAGCAAAATGTTCCTTCCAGAAACATTTAAATTCAAATACCAAAGCTAAAAATTAATATATAAGAATTGTATTAAAACAGTCCTCACTGTATTTTCACGTGAATCTGTCGAAATATCCCCCCATCCCCCGGCTCGTGTACATAAATATTATTTCTTTTGGCCCAGTACTTTGGTCTCTTTGTTAAGGTGCAACCTGCATTTTTCGTGAACTCTGCAAATCCGTTCAGGCTTGCAATCTAATCGCAAAAATAAATCTTTAAGTTTATCAAAAAAGTGTTAACTATTAACAGGTTTTAATTTCTGACAAAAAGCTGACCACATCACATGCACATGGCATATTTAGCTTAACTCTCCCGAAAGAATATTTAGCAATGAATGGAATAAAATTAAGTTATACCACAAAGAATAAGAGACATTTCCCTTCCGTTTAATCTGTAAGCAAATTAATATATTTAATAAGTTTTAAGGGATGTATCCTTTTGTGTGTTGATCGTTAGGTTGACAGTTCGTCCACACAACAATTTTCTATAAGAGTTTTAATGTTTATTTAGAATTCATTACATCTTTCGACCTTAATTCGACCTTATCTTCAGATGGTTCTCTTTAAGTGTTAGATTCTATTAGATATAACTGCTAATTTGTTTACATATTTTCTATTTCTGTCTTCATCACGTAATGGACTATGTCTTAAGCAGCTTATCTATTTTAGCAAAATATGTTGTTATCGGTGAAAAACTGCAGAGGAAGTCTAGTGGATTCTTAATAAATACTGAAACTACAGTAAAATTATCCAGTTCAAAACGGTCTTCGAACCCACAGACTCGGTGTCTGAGCGCTCTGAACTGTTCGCGCCTGATACCACGCAACCACCAAGACAGGTCGATCAGCCATTCTGAATTCTGATGAGAATGGTGTTCAATGTTTGCAGCCTCTGACTGGATATCGTCTTTTTTTCTAACTGAGCAACGGATCACGCCCGCAAACCACAGAACCGTGAATTTAGAGGAACCGATTTAAGAAAGGAAACGCAGAACCTGAAAATGTGGCCCCAGGGACCGTTTTGTCTGCACCGCAGAGAATGAGCGATGGTCGTCCTGATTGCTGGGTCTTTATTGAAGTCTACTAGAATGCTGACCTGAGGAGATTCGGCGGTTCAATCAACTGATTAACTCCCAGACCAGCTTTATTGAGCATATGATATTTGTTCGGCTCCCGGGTAAATTTCCTCTACGTCTTTAAATAAGCAAATAATCTGCAAATTTGTATGGGTTAATTTCAAATCTGGTATTTTGGGGTTTGCATACGTAAATGTTTATGCCGGTTGTTTATCGTTTTATTTACAGTTTATTCTACGACAGTGAATAACGAATTGGAAAGAATGTGGAATAAAGTGGCCGTGGTCTAATTTAAGGCACTATCCCGGAATTTCAGTGGTGGGGCTGAGGAAAAGCACTAAAACCCCAGCCAGGATACCCGCTCTCCGGGATGAGATTTGAATCCGGGACTTCCCGAATACTTGTTTATCAATACAAACTATTGGTATAATTGTCCTTGAGCTTCATGTCTTAACAAATTATTCAATTTACTACTTGTTGAGGATTCAAAATAACCTTTCCAGCGCCCGGAAAACCAATATTGTTAATATTTGTAGACGGATTTTATTTATTTAACGGATTACTTAATTTCGTGAGTTATTTTTCAAAAACTTTTAAGTTTCTCAGCCTGCCAAGAAACTTCCTTCAAAATATTTTGTCTTCACGTCTGATTTCTAAGGACCTGAAGATTAAAGTATACAAAACAATAATTTTGCCTGTTGCTTTGTGTGGGTGCGAGAAATGGTCTCTCACTCAAAGGAAGGAACACAGATTGCAGGTGTTTGAGAATAAGGACTTGAGGAAGATATTTGGGCTTACGAGAGAAGACGATGGGGTATGGAGGATAGAAGAGGCATGTAGCGCGCATGGATGGGACAAGAGGTGTGCACCAGGTTTTGGTCGGGAAACCTGAGGGGAAGAGACCGCTGGAGAGACCTAGACGTAGATGGGAGGATAATCTCAGGCGGGATCTATGGGAGATAGGAGTTGAAGGAAACTGGATTTTGTTGGCCCAGGACAGGGTCCGGTGGAGGGCTTTGGTTAACTCGGTGATGAACCTTCGGGTTCCGTAAGCCATCTGGTTGGTTGGGTCCACTATTTGGGAAGCCTGAGGGGAAGAGACCGCTGGAGAGACCTAGACGTAGATGGGAGGATAATGTCAGGCGGGATCTATGGGAGATAGGGGTTGAAGGAGACTGGATTTTGTTGGCCCAGGACAGAGTCCGGTGGAGGGCTTTGGTTAATTCGGTGATGAACCTTCGGGTTCCGTAAGCCATCTGGTTGGTTGGGTCCACTATTTGGGAAGCCTGAGGGGAAGAGACCGCTGGAGAGACCTAGACGTAGATGGGAGGATAATGTCAGGCGGGATCTATGGGAGATAGGGGTTGAAGGAGACTGGATTTTGTTGGCCCAGGACAGGGTCCGGTGAAGAGCTTTTGTTAATTCGGTGATGGACCTTCGCGTTCCGTAAGCCATCTAGTTAGTTAAGTGAAAAACTTCCAACCGTTTACCGAACCAGAAGTGTCATTCTCAAGTTTACTAGGGCCCTCAACTAGGTCTTACCCCGCGTTACTTGAGCCCCGTTTCTGAAGATCCTGTTCAATATTAGCCCCGTGTTTCCATCTATGACTGTATCTTGCAAGTGGAATCTTCCTTTCAGAGTTATCGGTTGACATTCTTATTTGTCTTGAGAAGAATTTTTAAAATGTTTTTACAATATAGAAGTCCCAGATGCAAATTAGCAGTGGGAATCCTGGCCTATAAGTCACGTCCTGCCTATAAATGTAGCATTAAATCCCCACGATAGACGCACCACAGTGCTAAAGTATTTTGCTGTTGTTGTCATTATTGAGTAGTGAGTAATTATGGGTAATCATCCTAATTACAGAAATTCCCTGATTTATTACCAAGTTTATTTGTTTTTGTTTTGTATGTTTCATTCTCCTTTTAAACTACAGACTTAATTTAACTGAAAATACTATTAAAATAATACTGATATGTTCAGAAGTTGGCTTTGTGTAATAATTTTCTCTACGCTCACGTAATTTATTGATTATCTGTTTTTATTTTGCTATAATTATTATTGTTGCATCTGTAATCTATCTCATGGCTACTGATGCAGCAACCTAATAACAAAGAATTTAATTAAATTACTGACCCTTAAGAGCACGGTCTGCAAAAGACTCAGAATCACATTTAGTTCACACATGTAATGCATATTTATAATGAAAATTATTAGGGTTTCTTGCGTCCTTGCGGATGATTCATATATTAAGTTATTTAAATGTGCTTCGGGTTTCAAAGGGTTAAAACCTTAAAGTTGTGGTGAATAACCCATGGAAGTTTACTGGTGTTCAAGTGTTTAATCTGCTTGCTTGCTTGCTTGATATCATCCACGTCATAACCGACAGTTACACTGGCGTAAATGTGTTATCTCGGTCTAGATATTGAAATTCGGACGCGAAGTGTGAGGATGACAAGTGATTTAAAGCAGGAATGGCTCTGTCAGGTGACCACTAACGGGGCAGCGGTGATGCTGGACAGCCTACCTTGAATCTCGGCTGGGGATGAATTATTCCAAATCACGCTTTACGTGTTTCTCCTGATAAGTACCTTGAAACAAGCCACAAGAAGTCTTATGTTTATCTCGGTTCATTACTCATCATCCGTCCACAAGCCACTCTGCATTAATACTAGCTTCCCGATTGATACAGCGTCTTTAGATGTGCACAGAAAGTTATGCCTTAAAATATGTTAAAACAATTGATATAGCTTTGTTAAATCATTAAGTAAATATGATACTTTAAAATTAGGAACAAATATTATCTCTCAAATTTCTCTCGATTAATTACAGTATTAGACTCGTTAAGTAACCCAGAGAATAATCAGGAAAGAATGGCACAAAAATGGACCAACTAATGACAAAATACATGCGCTCTGCATGAAAAATATATTAACAGAGCTGACGTATAACTCCGCGTCTAGTTAATAATCCACGTAAATTGCTCAAGTATTTCCAACGTTTCGGTAACCATTTCAACTGTCGTCCTTATATTTAAGCAGAACACACTGTCCTGTTGACATGGATGTTAATCCCGCGTTCAAAACACCTCTCATGTCCCACTAAATTTAGTCAGAATCAGAATTTAGAAAATTCCTTTGTGGTGTCTAGACGGGAGACATGGTTCATGACTGCCGACACCCCGCTGTATATATTTCGTCTTAAGTATGAATGACACAAGCTTACACACCGCACGGAGGGGGATCCTCTTGTAAAGAAGTCGTTTATTTTATTTGGAATCCTGTCTACGAGAAAAACTAAAGACACGTATATAACAAAGTACCCGTTCCTGGAATATAATCCATCTACATTCTTTTTCGTGACTTTTTACATGCATTGGCGACAGACATAACACAGCAACAGTACTGGCATGTCCTCCTTTAGTGTGTAATAGAATGGCAAGTTTCATTTGCATTACGTACTTATCTACTGTTATTAATTAATTAGTGTTCTGTCTGACGACAGGTCCATATGAACAGGATCCTTCCATCCTTTTCTCGGACTGGGACCTGTTCATATACGTTCTTGGCAGATGATCCAGAAGTGGTTTGCCATTGCCTTCTTCTGTGTGTGAATGGAGTAATTGTTGGGATGCCACGGAGGAAAACTCCGTGTTGCCTAGACCACGGCCTTGCCCAACACAAGTTATAAATTCGGGCACCGCCGGGAATCGAACCCGAGACCCCAGGATTACAAGGCCAGCGTTCTAACCGCTGCTGTATTATATAATAATGTGCGTGTATGCGTGTGTTCGATTATAGCTCAAGAACAGATATACCGAAATGAACCAAATTTGGCATGATCATTCCTTTAAATCAGGAATAAATCTCTGAGGGGATACACTAAAAAATATGATAGGTTTGAAACCTGATGATGGTGGTTTCTGCATCTTGGAAACTAGCAACGATAGAAAAACGTCGCCAAGACTAATGTTATTTCTTTCGACGACGTTGGAGAAACTGTGGCTAGAGACCAGAAAAACTACACTGAATTCGATTCCCGGCGAAGACGATTTCTGTAGATTGGAAATTAAGCACGATAGAACATCGCAATGGTTTGTTTCGGCGAGCAGATTACAGAAACTGAAGTCACAAACCAAAAACAAAGTGACCTGGATTTGAATCTCACTAAAGCTTTCGGTCAATAAAGATTGATAACAAATGTAAGCATTGATGATAAATGAATGCGTTTTTATTCAAAAAAACATGAAAGAAACATCTGAGACCTAAGCGCTGATGGGAGAACGATATTAGCTCAAGATGGTTAAGGGAATTTGGTGTAACATTCGTACTGGATTCAGCTGTCTCAGTTTAGAGTACATTTTGAGCTATTTTGAACAGGATATGGACCTTCAAAGCGATTAATTTCTTGACTATGAGAACTTTCATGGAATATTTGCGTCTAAAGGAAGACTTCTGCTTGAAGTTAATCGGTATTGCTGTTACATTTAGTGATTTTATCGAAAGTTTTTTTCTTTTTAAATTGTTTTTATTCTGTATTTGTATTCTGTGTTCAATACTTGTTTCACTAAGGCGAATAATCCGTGAGGTACCCAAAAATATTCCTGGAACTTCAACAAATTCATATAATTATAACATAAAGCCCGTCATACATATAAAAAGTCAGCATACATAAAGCATATTTAGGCCTTCATTATTAATAAAATTACCAAATAAAATTTAGACAAAATTTAGTATAAATTTAATCCTCTAATCAGGTCCCTGCCTTTTGCGGACACAAGGACGGACATGACTAAACAGCCAGGTACTTCGATAAATTTGTTTTTCCACAACGCATCCAAAGAGAGCCTGCCAATGCTGTTTCAAAGAGTTTATACTGAATAAACTTCGCAATTTTAGATAGATGTGTAGTGTATCCGTTTTTGATAGACTTTGCGCACATAGAAACAGGATCAAACACTATCTGATACTTCTTCAGCTATCGATGCTGACTATCCATCAATAATGATGATAAAACTGACACAGAAGCCTAAACAAACTGAATTCTGCTATTCAGTAACAGACACGTGTCCATTCATTGCAGTCATTCGCCAAAGCGTGACATCCAATTTAACGACGTATGGGAACCAAGAGGGGATCGGTGTCAGGGGGATAAATCCAAGGGACGAGGGTAATGAATTCTCGTCTGGCTACCAGGAGACAACAACTTCAGTACCCTGAAGACGAGGACAAAGATGGTTCTCGAAACGTTGGTGTTTTACCATGAAACCACCTTAACAAGGCTGGTAGACCAAGAAAAATATATTATACTCAGTCGCCGTGAAAGCTTCGGGTGATACAAGGGAAGCACGGTGGTCTAGCGGTTAGAAGGCTGGCCTTCTAATCCTGGGGTCTCGGGTTCGATTCCCGGCGGTGCCCGAATTTATAACTTGTGTTGGGCAAGGCCGTGGTCTAGGCAACACGGAGTTTTCCTCCGTGGCATCCCAACAATTACTCCATTCACACACAGAAGAAGGCAATGGCAAACCACTTCTGGATCATCTGCCAAGAACGTATATGAACAGGTCCCAGTCCGAGAAAAGGATGGAAGGATCCTGTTCATATGGACCTGTCGTCAGAGAAAACACTACAAATAAATAAAAAATAATGCATACTTAAAGGCAGACAAAAAATACATAATTATAAGTTTCATAATTTGCAATCTTCACATAATGTTATTAAACTAAGTGACGGAGTATTCTTGGAGTACTCAACGACGATGTACCATCTGCGTATATTACACAGAACACGATCTATTGACAGAGAGATAGCGTTGTTTGCTCTGGTATAAAAGCAGCTTCCTCGGAAACTGTTTGACTACCGTCCTACTGGGAATAAAAAGATGTAGACCATAGAAGAGATGGAAGGATCAAGTGGTCAAAGCTGGCGATCGAAACAGGTTACTGTTGGTGATGATAAAATAGAAAATATAAGTGTGTGTAATACAAAAAAGGTCTCTCTCCATTTACACAAAAATTCTGTAAAGTTTAATAGGCTTCCTCGTTATAATTGACGGGCGCCTGATTACGTTCACAGCGAGCTAACGTTATCGATATCTGCGAATAACCGCTGATACAAAGACTGAACATCGTACTTGAAACATAAAATTTATTGAAATCAAAGAACCGAATTCACGGCGGATAAAAGAGTGTTTACTTTTTATATGCTGATTACCTTTTACGATTATTCACTTCAGTGCCTTCTAACATTTCGGAAACCGCGGGTGTCCAAAGTGAGGCCAGTCATTGAAACTCACTTGCTACAGGCCTATATAGCCCGTAACAATGCGAATGAAGTAGAGGCCACGCGAGAAGTGGTGACACTTGCGCAAAGGACTGATTTTGGTCGTCCGATCATGCGCTAGAGGGGTGTCAGCTTCAGTTGGTTTGTAACTCTAGCTGCGTTTAGATCGGTGCGTCGCCGCAGCTGAGACTGTCCGACACCCCACTACTACTGAACTCCCCTGTCTCGGCTTACACACCGCGCATGTAGGTGCCACCAATACTCGCGCGACCTATACTGTGGGTTGTCAGTGAGTAGGAAACAACGCAGGTGAACCTGTGGGTATTTTACATAATATTTCGCTTCAGGTACATAACAAAAATCACTGTGAAGTGAAATTGTCTAGCCACGTTAGTATTCAGCCTGTAAGTACGAATACGTTCAAACGTAAATCAACAAACTGCCCTTCCTGAACACGGGACTGGGTATAAAATCCTGTTCCAAAGCTTTCGAAAAAACCCTTTTGCTTTGTCTCGGTAAATATTCAGGATTTTCCATTTGTTGCTGTATTATTTAATTCCTTTTTACTATAATCTTTCATTTTTAATCGTTTCCTCATTTCTTCGCTTCTGACTTTGTCTCTTATTAGAATCCTAACATTAAAATTTAAAATTTGTCTTAGCTGTATATACTATTCTTTGTTGAACTTAACACCCACCTTTAACTACCATACTACTTTATATTTTGTATAAGTAATATATGTATTTCAAGAAACAAAAATGTTTCTTGCAATTTTTTTTTTTTTTTTTTTTTTTTTTTTGGTTTATAGTCAGGTTGGGGTCTCGGGTTCGATTCCCGGCGGTGCCCGAATTTTTAACTTGTGTTGGGCAAGGCCGTGGTCTAGGCAACACGGAGTTTTCCTCCGTGGCATCCCAACAATTACTCCATTCACACACAGAAGAAGGCAATGGCAAACCACTTCTGGATCATCTGCCAAGAACGTATATGAACAGGTCCCAGTCCGAGAAAAGGATGGAAGGATCATATGGACCTGTCGTCAGACAGAACACTAAATAAATTAAATAAATAATAGTCAGGTTGAACACGGAACCTTTGAACTAGAATGACGATTAAATAATAATAAGGAATAAAAGGTGTGAGGACCTCTCTCGCACATGAAGCCTCACCAATAGAGCACATATAATAGAGTAATAATGAGGATAATAATACTGACGGCTGGTTTATGCTCGTTACGTTACTGCGTATACTTTACATACAAACAATAATTACACATTCTCTTTCAAATGTCACAATCTACATTTCGGTATCCATTCAAAATTGCTCTTTTTATGAGCTTCGCATGGGAATTTTGAAACATATTTACAAATAATGCATAACTAATCAATTTCAGTATTTGAGCGAATGTAATGCATGCATTAAAAACATATCTCATCTCCTATGAATCGAACTCACATATCTGACTTTCGCATTAAAGCTACAGTATATGCCACCAACCGCCCCTCCACCCGTCTAGCCGTAAGTAAACAGTACAGCGTTATTGGCTTTGCTACAGTGCGAGTTGTGAGCTGTCTTCATTGGCATTGGGCTCCGCTGTTCGTGTTGAAACGGGTTACTATTTTCCAGTGACTTTGAAGCATGCAATTATGGGACAGCCACGCAAGTCTGTTGCACTGTTCTCTCGTACCAAGTGAGAATACATGTCGAAGAGAAGTACAGTCTTCAGTTTCGCTTTGCTGTGGGACCTAGTCTCACGTCTTGGAAATATAATTAGCATTAATTAAATTTATTGTTTTTTTAATTGGGTACACATATTGGTGTCTCTAGTGCAAAAAATTTTAATTAATAAATACAGGAAAGCAGCATGCAAACACCAGGAGATAACGAATGAGTGCAATTATGATGCCTATATCATTTCCGATTTTGGACTCAAATTTTTAAGTGTGATTCTTGTTCCACTAAGTCTATATTCTTAGTTGTACTTTTAGTCTAATATCTGCCAGAAGCTTTGATTCATTTAAATTATTGCATTTTTAATATATTTTCCCAAACCTACACTCATCTCACATGTAATATTTTATCCCAGATACATTATTTTTGATTACTCAATACGATGTTACAAAAATGGTTCACAGATATTATTTAATATTTTCTATAAACAAAAATTTATTATCTGACTACCGATTTTGTTACGAAGTGCTAATGACATGCACAGAATCCAGGATTAAAGATTATAGAAAATGTTATGACTGATAGAAATGGCATAACCGATAATATTTTCATATTAGGCGAAATTTATATCTCGACGCCGTAATGAATAAATATATATTATATATGTTCATTCAGTCTGTCATACACGAATTTCAGATTTTGGGGAATAACTCCCGTCTCTTCCTACAAATTCTATGTAATTTCCTCTTGTAGACGTTCCTTAATTTTATATACATAACTTATAAGGACATTAAACTTATATTTATGTAGTATTTTTTTGCATGTTTTTACACACATGTGTATATGGGCATTAGAGCGAATAAATTCATCTCCACACACACACACACACACACATATATATATATATATATATATATATAAAAATTGTTATTAAATCGAAATTTTATTAAACGAATTTAGTACGCATATTTTTTGTACAATACAAAAAACCCCTGAAGTTATAAAACTCGGCAACAGGTGCTTTATAGATTTCCTATTAGTATGGACATCCAGTATCTGACTCATTTTACGCCAAGAACGGTCTCAAACAAGGAGATGCTTTGTCTCCATTGCTCTTTAACTTTGCGATAGAATATGCCATCAGCAAAGTCCAAGATAGGCAGGAAGGTTTGCAATTGAACGGGACACATCAGCTGTTGGCATATGCTGATGATGTTAATTTATTGGGGGACGATATGAATACCATAAAGAGGAACGCAGAAGGTTTACTAGAGGCTGGTAGACAAGTGGGGCTAGAAGTAAATTCAGAAAAAACTAAGTACAAGTTAGTATCTCATCATCAGAAGACAGGCGGGCAAAATTATCTTAGGGTAGCTAATAAGTCCTTTGAAAGGGTTAAAAAGTTCAAATATCTGGGAACAACAATAACAAATCAAAATGATACTCGTGAGGAAGTTAGGAGGAGACTAAATTCCGGAAATGCTTGCTACTTCTCAGGTAGAGAAGAATGAGATGGGCTGGGCATGTAGCGCGCATGGATGGGACAAGAGGTGTGCACCAGGTATTGGTTGCGAAGCCTGAAGGGAAGAGACAGCTGGGGAGACCTAGACGTAGATGGGAGGATAATGTCAGGCGAGATCTATGGAAGATAGGAGTTGAAGGAGACTGAATTTTGTTGGCCCAGGACAGGGTCCGGTGGAGGGCTTTGGTTAATTCGGTGATGAACCTTCGTGTTCGGTAAGCCATCTAGTTAGTTAGTTATGTACATCCAATATCTAATAGTTGCCGAACATAACCTAAGATATTAACGCCATGCTATTTTCAAAGGGGTTATTGCTAATACGTTTTTTGATTTGCAATAACATAATTATCGACGAAGAATCTGTCTACCAGATTCTTTGAAAGGAGTGAGCTGTATGGAATTAAGTAGCTAATTTGGAGCTACTCACTCCATCAAAAAGTAATAAAATTCCTTCTGTACAGCTTTAACATTTTTGTTTTAAATCATGCAATCATGCAATTACGTTTCTGTTCCTAAAATATCTGAAGTAGTTAGCAACACTAGTCATCCATGTGTGCGAGTAATAAGATTCTGATGCCGCCTGAAAATAGTAACGTATTCCGCAATTTGACAAAATGTGCCCTACTGTACGTGGCACGTAAGCGACTATGTGGTGGTCATTCTTTGCAAATGCGACAGTCTGCTGTCTGACAATTCAAATGAACTGAAATTCACAGATAACACAGAGGACGTAACACAGTAACCATTTTATCGGATCTGACATTATTTCGACTAATGAAATTCTTTTCATTTAAAAACAATTAATCCTTTCATTCAATTGAATACAACGGAAAAAGAGTGTACACTCCGTAAAACAAAACTTGAACATTTTCTAAACCGGAAGTGATGTAAGAGTACAGTTGGAGTTAAAATTCATCACTGCATTTGTCAGTGTGTGACTTTCCTGTACCTTCAATTGACTACACTCATTTATTCCAGACGTCTGTTGATCAAAGACGCCTACACGATTGACGAATTTCAAAAAAAATTAATATTAACGACTTTTCCAAATCCCCCTCAAAGCAAAACAATTGAAAGCTACACTTCGGTTACACGCCCATGTTCCCTCGTCAGATGGCAATGGACCAGAGCTGGTGCAAAGACCATGTTTGCAATATCGAATACCAACGTTGAAATATATTTTTAAAACATGCGTCGCGTTCTCACAAATTAAAATTGTGTGATTTTATATATAGTATTTGACAATATATGTTTCAAAGCGTCCGTGTGAAATTCATACCAAGAGCAACTCGAAATATTCACACTGTGATATTCGATAAAGAATGTCCAATTGTAGATTGTCCGTATAGCGAGTGCATGCCATCAACTATTTATTTACGAGCAAAATGTATTCCGTCAGCATTTTCAATGTATTAATTGAGGTAAATTGGTGAAGCTAGAATTTCGAAGCAATCAGATATTTTCTTTATTTTTCCTTGACTATCTGTTCACTGTCATTCTAATTTAAAAGTTCAGCGTTCGAATCCAACCGCAGACAAACTATTTCATTTATATTTTAAAAATGTTTTTGCTTCGCAAAGGATACTTGTGACTTTTAAGAATATGATTTACTATGTTGGCTCTTTATAGGGTTACACTTCAGACCTGGACACTTTTATTTAAGATTCTATATCTTAACAACATCCATTTAATAGCTAAAATATTAACCTGCGATTTTTTAAAGCCATTAGTATACGTTACAAACCAAAACAATTACAAAGTAAGCATTTTGAAAATAAAAATTGCTTATCTGCAGTCAGATTCGAACACGGAACCTATAAGTCATAATGACTATAAATAAAGAGTTGAGGAAAAATAATATAAATGCCTATTTGATCAGTTTTTGTGATGACAAAATTCGATTAATCTTCAGAAAGTATACGCAATAAAATTGTCGCGACCTATTTTAAAGTACAATGCCAGTATTTACCAGAGGGACTGACTAAGTACCTCGGAGACACCGTCATGAAATCTCATCTGATCTGAAAATCGAGAATCGAAACCAGAAACTCTCGAAGAGGAAGCCACATTTGATAACAATATTTTCTTATAAATTAATCATAAACAACAATAATAAATCACATAATAAAAAACACTGTACATAAAATCGGTCTGTTTATTTTTCGATTAAGTCGCCTTAAGAGATTTCCTATTTTCACTGCGATGACAATGACAGACTGTCTCTCTTCGAAACATCGCTATCTGCTTACGAGTGTACACGGCGTCACAGTCCACAGGAACATCGACAAGCGATCTCAATTTCGAACAGAAACAAGACAATGATTTTAGACTTCGTTGTTCTCAGGGAAGAAGGGGGGGCAGTGTAACAAGCAGTGGACGAGCTCGTTTCTGGCTTTAACATCAAACCACTAAAGAAACTTAAACGAGCTGCATCCATGATTCAACAAGTCAGTAGCGGTCAGACACATTGATCTCACACATGGAATTACCGTCATGTACCGAAATCTAAATGTCATGACTAATTTCACGATGTGCGTAGAAGATAATTTAAGTAAGATTTAAGCCCTGATGATGGTGACAGCAGTTGTCGGTGTTAAACCTGCGAATTCTGCTTCCAGGGGATAAGTTAGTTAGTTAGTTAAACGCATTAACCAGTTATCTTTGTAATGGTGTATTGTGGTGTTTTATTTACGGTACAAAATTAACTATTAAATATTATTTACAACTCATGCGTTTTAATGTCAGATAAAGAGACCTTAACGCCACGGTGGTCTAGCGGTCAGAACGCTGGCCTTGTAATCCTGGGGTCTCGGGTTCGATTCCCAACGGTACCCGAATTTATAACTTGTGTTGGGCAAGGCCGTGGTCTAGGCAACACGGAGTTTTCCTCCGGGGGCTTCCCCGGTTTCTCCGTGGCATCCCAACAATTACTCCATTCACACACAGAAGAAGGCAATGGCAAACCACTTCTGGATCATCTGCCAAGAACGTATATGAACATGTCCCAGTCCGAGAAAAGGATGGAAGGATCCTGTTCATATGGACCTGTCGTCAGACAGAACACTAAATAATAATAAGATGAGGTGGCCTAGCGGTTAGAACGCTGGCCTTGTAATCCTGGGGTCTCGGGTTCGATTCCCGGCGGTGCCCGAATTTATAACTTGTGTTGGGCAAGGCCGTGGTCTAGGCAACACGGAGTTTTCCTCCGGAGGACTTCCCCGGTTTCTCCGTGGCATCCCAACAATTACTCCATTCACACACAGAAGAAGGCAATGGCAAACCACTTCTGTATCATCTGCCAAGAACGTATATGAACAGGTCCCAGTCCGAGAAAAGGATGGAAGGATCCTGTTCATATGGACCTGTCGTTAGACAGAACACTAATAATAATAAAAAAGAGCCCTTAGAGAGATAATAACGATTTGTAATGAACTGTGTTAAGAATTTTCAGGTTCTAAAGAGATGAAAATGTTTATCTTGGTCTTCTGGGTTGTAAAGACTATTCTATTTCACTCTGAAGATGGAGGCGTTTGTAACTAGTACATCTACAAAATTTCACGTCATCAAAGTCCACAAAACCTCGATCTGCTATGCTAATATTTGGATAACCGAGGGATGAATAAAAACTTGTTTCGGGTCTAATACATGGTTTAGATATTAGTAATTCAGTACTTGAACCTTTCGAAACTCAATGAATGCTCAGAGTGGTACGTGAGATCCGACATATATAAAACAACGACCTACTTTTATTCATACTACAGTCTTCCATTAATTTTGAACAGCGGACAATATAAAGTATTGAACTATGCAAAACTTCCGCTGTTGTGTGAAATTAATAGCATTCAATGTTCTCAAACTACCCCACTTACAGTACAATTTAATCACTTAAATTACTTCATACTTTTAGAGCATGTTTATTTTAATAGTACTCTCTCATATACGCTTCAGTCAACTAAGAGGCATTTACACATTAGTTTTTTTTTCAACCGAAACGTCGTTTCCATATATGTGTTATGTATGTCCCAAAATTATAGTTGAATTACACTACGTTAAATGTATTATGTGAGAAACACAAGTTTTAAACATCGTATTTTCCACGCGTTGTACAATTTGTCTTTGAATCTAAATATCTTCCTCGGAATTTATTAATTTATTTATAGTTTTTTCAGTACCTCAGACTATATAGCTTAGAAATTATTCTGTTTGAACAATCATTACAGGTAACTCTACACATTGTATTCATAATTCTCAGTGTAAACTTGGGATTATTTTTTTGAACAGCATTAACCAGTTGATCTTCGTAATGGTGAAGTGATGTGTTTTCTTAGCGGTCGGGACTGAATTCATTAATATCATAGTCAATAAACATTCGTAAATAGTATTTAGATGTTTCAGTAACTCTAACTGATCGATATATCGAACATTCCTGTCTGGGACATAGCTCCTTGTGGCCGTTTTGATTAGGTGTGGCGTGAGCCGAGAATTCTCCTCCGGTAATGAATCCATCTACAATACGCAACCCAGGAATTCAACGACAATATTCAGCATGAACCTCTCGTGTTTAGTTAACTGAAATCAGAAATTGATAAAGGGAGGATCAGAACTATTATACCCGCAACGTTAACCCAATTACTAACCATCCGATTCCGACTGCTTGATGTTCAACAATTTAAGGCAGTTGAATTTAGACAATTACCAATCGACCAGCTGAGACTTGCATCTGTATTTCAATACAGAGGTCTAGAAAAGGTTTTATGGCAGAGGGAAGATTCTTGAGTGAACTTAATAATTTTTTACATACTATACAAGCAATTTTACATTTTCTTGCAGTATTAATTAACTATATTCATATTTATAGTTTTTATTTTGTCAACGTCTGGCAGTGAGCAATAGATCTCTATTGGGTATCGATTAATAAAATAAAATTGTTGTGTATAATCTACAGTTTAAATTTAGCCTATAATATTAATCGATATAAACGAAATATATCGACTGTGATACAGTAATATTTGTTACTCAAATACTAAATTTTAGTGAGAAATTATTCATACTAATATATCATTAAAGCTACTGATTATCTTTTCAAACGTTTGTATCGGAACTATGAAAATTACTACAACATAGTCAAGATAATAGTTGGTCTTCTGTAAATTAACAATGTATAATACACTGTTAATGATATGGTAAGAGTATTGTGTGTTCACCGATGGATAAAATAATACAGATTATTTATTATTATACCACAGGAGGATGCTCTCACACAGAACGATTAAAATGTCACGTTATCCATATTCAAATACTTATTGACGGTTGCAATTCAATATTACTAGACTGGATTAATAAACATACATTACCGCTGTGGTTACACAAAAACCCACTCAAGTGACGTCATCTAATTTTCCCGAATCAGTCCGTCAGTTGCCATTTAACAATCAAATAAGTTTTTCTATTATCCAATGAAAAACAAATTTACGGTATTGAACTGTGCATTTCAAAGGTCACCACAGAAATAAAGGTTTCCAAAAACTCTTCCGCGTCGCCTCTTTGCCCTCAAGGAGTCTTCAAGGGACCGGATGTAAGAGGGTCCGTAAAAAATGATCCAGATCCTTTATGCACTCCTTTTGACGAGCGCTGGCAACTAAGAGTGGCAAAAAGGAAAAGTGGTTCTTCGGTTCGCCTTGTCTGTCTCTCTACACTTCAGATATCTGGAACGGCTGAACGGATCTTGAAGAAATTCAATCTCGGGACCTGTAGTAAAATTCGTCGGTACATTAAAATGTCGGCTGAAATGTTACAAAAATCACGAGCTTAATGGGTCTCTGCGCGCAGAAGTGACATACATGATGGGGAATTATCAGCCACTCAACCGTAATATCACCAGGGCACTAGACACCCCTCTGAGAATTTTTGATCTATCAGCACATGTCCTATGTCATTAATTCAGGATAAAAACTCGAAATAAATTTGAAATATATCGCGTCTTATTCGTGTTTTTAATAAACAGTCTTCATTTGCAAAGAAATTGTTCCGGTCTGGCTAGCAGTAAACCACCAGACCACTAAAATTTGAAGAATATAAATGAAATGTTTTACTATATATCAAAAAACGGCATATTAATAATAATTCAGATCTTTACTTTAACGTGCTGGCTCAACTGGTTCAAAAGACAATTAAACAGTCAGCAGAACACTATAAAATAATTACTAAGGACAGAAAATAACAATAATGTGAAAAGGATATTAAACTAAATAGATAGGGATTAGCTCTATCTAGTGGGCCCAACTGAGTAGGAACCTGAAGACGGAGATAGAGCCTCATCTCCGAAACGTCGTTTTACGTTTTTTACGTTTTATTACTAGACGATAGATAATATCCAAGTAAATTTTTATTCAATTAAATACATAAATTATTTATTTTAATCCGTCTGATCACAATATAATTTTATTTAAAATTTCTTATAATTAAGATAATAAAATATCATTCATGTTCCTTATCGATTGATCGATTTACATTTCGGAACATTTACACTATCAATCGATAAGGAACATGAATGATATTTTATTATCTTAATTATAAGAAATTTTAAATAAAAATTATATTGTGATCAGACGGATTAAAATAAATAATTGATATAATATTCACAATATGACGCAATTACACTATCTTATAAATACATAAAACCAGTCTGAACATTTTCTCGTGACGAAATGGCATTAAAAAAATACATCGCTTTTACCAAAAATTCATGTCACTTGCATCAATAACGCATTTATCTGAAGGACTACGTCTTAGTGCACAGCTCATTTTGAAAGTATAAAATTCTTTTATGTGCCTTGTATACACAGGAATATTAACAGTGTCCATAATAAAATGTCAATTTATTTGATCCTTGAATACAATAAAAAACAAAATATCGAGACGTTTCCTAAAATAAAGTATCTGAAAAAATAAATGACCCAATATTGCAACATAAAAGATAATATAGACTGGGAGATTTTCGTCGTATGTATTTTCTATTTCATTGGAGTCCATCGATGTCAGATTATTCCATATGACAGAGGCACACAACAACTTCGACCTAATTTCGTCAGTGCGTTGAGAAAAATCATAATCAGGATGACAGTGAAAATACAATTTACTGTTTAACATAATACCAATGTCTTTCCTACAAACATATGATCTTAATATTCTAAATGCTCCACACGGTTTTCAACACACCATTAGTGTACCAAATCAGTGCCTCCTTGTGGAGTTTCGCAGTATTCAGCATACTACGTCTTGATACACTTTCAGATCATCGGCAAACAAGATAAATTTGGTGTTATTCATTCTAGCAGAAATAACGTTAATGAAATTGTTAAATAAAAGAGGACCAAGGGCTTGTGGTACTGTCGACAATTCAGAAAAGAGAGAAGAAACCTTTCATAAGATACAAACGGGTGGAAGACGTACTTCATAAGTAGCTTTAAAACCGTTCAATATACAGTGAAGATAGTCTAAAATTATTAAGGTGATAACTCGCTTAAAGTTTGTATCATAAATAAAGCGTCCGGCATATTAGATAGGTCAGAACAAGTGAAGGGAAATTTGTTTGGAGTCTCAGCAGATGACGAAGAGTTAAGGACGAAGGATACGTGTCCTGCAAAGGGCAGCTCCGAAGTAGAGTTGTCTTAAAAGTACAATTTCCGAGTCTTCATATTATCAAATACAATTATTAACCAATCCAGTCTGCCTAAAAAGCAATTTGGACCAGTTTACGATAATATAAGATAAATAAAATAAAAATAATGTAACTTCTTTTTCTTTAAGATCTGATTTTTATTTTTGCTGCAAAACCACTGAGAATAGGTAGAGCCTGTCCTTGTGAGAAGCTAACAGTCACTCAGCTGGTCAAGAACTTTCCACCTTTCTAGAGACGCTAAGTCTTTATTCCTTGTTCCCAAGGATCCACCATTCAACCGGGTTACGATCATGAACCACATGAATCCAGTTTACACTCTCACAATTCAATTCCTGAACAACTAACACATTATTCCATCAATTTCTAGGCCTATCCAAATAGTGTTTTCACTTCAGATCATAAATTAATATGCTTTTCATATCCTTAAATACTCATCATACATAAAAATGTTTAAGCAATAAACATGTATATTAATGTAGTACATTTATGTTATGTAGTGATTTTTAAAAGTCGGTACATTTCTATGCGACATACATATACAATAGTGTTCATATTAACCGAATGCATAACAAATTGAACACGCTGAAAAAAATTTAGAGTAGACTCCCATCCATATTTAATCGGTTCTGCGTTACAGACGCTTGTAATATTTTTTATTTATTTATAGTGTTCTGTCTGACGACAGGTTCATATGAACAGGATCCTTCCATCCTTTTCTCGGACTGGGACCTGTTCATATACGTTCTTGGCAGATGATCCAGAAGTGGTTTGCCATTGCCTTCTTCTGTGTGTGAATGGAGTAATTGTTGGGATGCCCCCGGAGGAAAACTCCGTGTTGCCTAGACCACGGCCTTGCCCAACACAAGTTATAAACCCGGGCACCGCCGGGAATCGAACCCGAGACCCCAGGATTACAAGGCCAGCGTTCTGACCGCTATACCATCTCATCTTATTATTATTTAGTGTTCTGTCTGACGACAGGTCCATATGAACAGGATCCTTCCATCCTTTTCTCGGACTGGGACCTGTTCATATACGTTCTTGGCAGATGATCCAGAAGTGGTTTGCCATTGCCTTCTTCTGTGTGTGAATGGAGTAATTGTTGGGATGCCCCCGGAGGAAAACTCCGTGTTGCCTAGACCACGGCCTTGCCCAACACAAGTTATAAATTCGGGCACCGCCGGGAATCGAACCCGAGACCCCCAGGATTACAAGGCCAGCGTTCTAACCGCTAGACCACCGTGGCATATATGCTTGCAACATATTCATAGCAAATTTATTTTAATATTATCCTCCTATTTACACCTAGGTTTTCCAAAAGTTTTCTTCCCCTAAAGATCCGTACCAAAGTCCGAACACTGAATACGTATCAGATATAACTGGAGTTTGTCCTGTTACAAATGCATTATTACTTGTTGCCAAGTTAGAGTAACATGGCGTGTCTCCCTTTAGAACAAATTAGTTGCAAACACGTCTAGTCTCTGCTCAGCAAATAATGTCACGGTGGAATCATGTCCCCTTATATAGGAAGGAGACGACAGCTATGGAATAATCCAAACGGACGGGATTTGTGTTCAGAATGCAGATCCTTGCTCCGGTAACTCTGCTAAGCGGACACTTACGACAAACAATCTTGTGACGTCATCGTCACAAGTTGTAGTCTCAAGTCAAATTACCTTGTCTGTTAAGACGAGTGAGTCTACTCAAGCAATTTCCGTCTTTAAGTTTCACACACGTAATTTCACGATTCCAGGAAGTCCACCATAAAGGACGTCGTTAAACAAATACGCAATTAAATCGTGACATATATAAGGTGCGGATTTTAAAATATCGGACGTATTTTATATGTACTTTGATTAAACAAAGTAAAGTAGTTAATTTCGACATCTAACTGCACTAAGCTGCATTAAGACTCCTTTTCTTATCTGACCTCTTTACTTTAGAAATTAACATAAAATGACATTTCGTTAAACATTAAATAAACATTTAGTAAATGTTATTCCCGATCAAAATTACGTATTCAACTTACGTATTCAAAGATTACCGTCTTCCGGGATGTCGCGATGTTTAGTCTCGTCGGAACTTACTGCCTCCACCGTCAGTGCCCTCATGGTGGAGGCAGTAATTACCTCCGAAACGTCGATAAACTCCTTTCGCACTACACGGCACAAAACCCGAAAGACAACCAACTTCATATTCGGCACGGGATAACCTCAAAACCATCTTTCCGCTAATCAGTAATTAATTTGATTAAATTCAGATGTAAATTTTACACTTTAATAAATATCCATGTGTCAATTTAAATTTTCGTTCTTACATCCCCTTGCGTATTATATTGAACACTTTTAAGATGTTCTTTTGTCTTTGTTTCTAAGAAACGTTAACGTCTACCTTCGATTCTACGTGTCGTCAAAATCCATATGATCATATTCATCGCCGCGAGACTAAAATATCAATCAATATTTCTATATATATTTTGTTAGGGTCTCTAACGAACGTGCCAATAACCAAACCGATCACGAAATGGTTAATTTACGATATCTTCAGTCGAATCCCAAGCGTTGCTTTATAAATTATCCCCCCTGGCGGGTAAAATAAGCACTGAGCTACGAGTAGTGGATGCTACTTCTGACTTTATATGGTTTACGTATCGTTTCCAGGATTTATGACTCGACTGAAATAAAAGTCGTGCGACTTACCAATAACAGTAGCCAGTATCACAAGTCCAAGGACGAAGGCTGTTGCTACCATGGTGATGAGCTCGATCGTGGCTTCCTCGTCAGACAGTCCGGCCCCATCCTCGGTCCCGTTCGTCGCAGCGTCTAGTTCAACTCGTCCCGCATGTGAGGCGATGTTGGTTCCATTCATAATGAAAATAGACCCGTTGTTTTCAAGTACCTCTACTGTCGATACTGACGAATTATCGATATCTGAATAATCGGCACTTGTCCAATAACTGACGACGTGACGAGTCCCATTGTTAGCCGTCATAACTTCTATTGATCTTCGTAATGAGTTAAAGTCTAGATTGCAAACAAATTTGTTTATCGGCGCCATTTGAATCCATGTTACTTTTATGAAAAAATATTACGTCTGCGAGAACATTCAGATATTCCAGGCATCTTACACATACGTTTGAAGATTTTCTGGTCTTAATATCGATGTAACTTCTGCCCTTCGCAACATGTTATAAACAACTGTCTTAATTTTTTTAAAAAAACATCAATTTTAACTCGTGTTCTTATCAAAACAAATGCAAGATTACGACGCGCACTTCGGATTAAAGTTACGTTTCATAAGTACTACGTTCGATAAGTCGCAAATCAGAGTTCGATAATGCGTTTATACGTTGCATCTTTAGATAAAACAACTCCAGTTTCATTGCATCATTCAATTAAGTTATTTTACGACGCTGTATCAATCACTATATTATATAGGTGGCATTATTATAGCACTAAACAAACACACAGATAAATTTAGTAACGTGATGCCTTCATTTTGGTTTCACTTAGCTACGTGCTGTGTCCAGGATCGTATAGTCGCTGGCTTTCGACCTCTCTGTTTAACAGTCGTTCTTAGCAACAAAAGTATTTCTGCCACTTCTACTGGAAACTTCCTTTACGTATCATATTCTGTTACGAAGAGTCGGTTGTTTTTTTCCCACGAAAACTTAGCTACTTTCTGTCTTCCCCTCTCTGTCTGTCCTCATTCCTGCACTATTATTCTGCGTTATTCACTTTTCACTTCCGGTTTCTTTCTTCGTTTTCAGTCTGTAGTCTACATAAAGTCTGCTTTTCCTCGGGTATAATATGACTGACAGAAAGTTAAAGTTGCTTTATGCTGTTCAGAACACACGTCCTCGTAGCAAACAACTTCAACAATGATGTCAGATTGGAAAAATCTTTTCGCGTCTTGTTTAATAATAAACACGGCTAACGAATTTGCGTAATGTACAGTTTGTAAATATGTAAAATATTCACAGTGCTACACAGTTAGGAGAAACTTTACTTCAACTGCACCACTCCTGATAAATAACCATCACATCACTTTCATTAGTTGTGTTAATTATAGCACAGTGTAACATACGTGAAATAAAACTAATATTTACATAATTAAGAGAACGCATGCTTACTCAATAGTTAATGGATCACGATCTGTAAACTAGATGCTAGTTACAAAACCACTATGTCCGTTTGCCTTTAGTTCTCCCACATTGTTAACGACATTTATCTTAGTGCACATGTAAAAAATCGAAATATTAAACAAAGAGTTCATTAATAAATATGTCTATTGAGTTTCAAAAGCTGTCAAATTATTTCACTCTAGAAAACTTGTCCCCCATATCAGGCAGTCTTCATCAGAATTAAGAAGGCTGTTTATATCTGAACTTCATACAATAAAATTCGCATTAAAGCCAAACAAATATTTTCATTACTGCACATTATGATTCTAAAGGTTTTAAATGTATTCATAACTGTACCTGATTAAAAAATAAAGAAACTACAAATGTTCAGCGCAACACTTTACACACACAAGCTGGTAAGCATTTGACGAAAACAACTCTCGTCCACTATTACACACGCTGCAACGTGCGGGCGAGATGTGCATTTGTCAAACTGGTCCACCGACTACGTGTTACGCCCGCCACGACATACGTGACTCCTCCTCCTCGTGCTACGTCACAGCACATCCCTCGTGAGCATGCGCTGACCGGTCCGAGCCGTTGCGCTTCAAACCGGCACTCTACCTCCGCTGACACGAAAATCAGTAGAGCACGGCAAAAACATTCCCAAAATTCGCACGCTCACAAAACAGTGCATAACACAAAGCTTCAAAATTGTATCAATAGGCACGTTTTGGTTTTAGTGTCTTCAAACATTCGCGTTTTGCTATCATTGCTAGTAAGCTGTTATGGTTAGAACTTAACCATGCCAGGAACTAATCTGATTCGTGAACTGTCCACCGGCGCTTTCAAACTCTTTAGGTTATGTAATGATAAATGGTGGAACGTATGATGGTCTGAGAACGTTGAACTGGCGTGGAATAAAGCGTGCGTGTCCTATTTTATTGAAATATCGCAACTTTTGTCTAAAGGGACTAAGTAAAACCACGGAAAACCCTTTCAGAATAGTGTATCAACATGCCAAATTCTAATCCGACCACTCGTATGAAGCCATCAGGCTGCATAAGTTGCAGGGGCGACAAATACGTTCTTAATCGCAGTACTCGGTGGAATTGCATGGCCAGCGTCATGCTCCCGCTGTCTTTACCCTCTAGGAAAGAGAGCAAAATGCCAATAAGATATGGAACTGTTTAAGCACTACGCTATGAAGGAGAATATATGTCGTTTAGGTAAACACGCACATTTCTTAAACTTGATGGACGTGTAAAATCGGTTTCATACTTCAGTCTAATTTAATTATTTTTATACTTGTAGGAAAACACCCAAAAAATACAATGTATGGGATAAGATTATGGGAATATTCATGAAAGTAGATGTTGATGATGGAAGATATTAATTATTTTAAAATGTGTAATAGGTTTAAATTAATAAAATTAACGAAAACGTGAAAGGAATAATCCTCTAGAAGGAATCATGAAATTGGGCAAGAGTTTCAGCGACCATAAATGGGAAAGATATTAATGGTGGAGCTTAAAGACAGAGGCAGGCACACGGAGAGTTTAGTAACTATAGAGAAACTGCAGATGGCACTCATAAACAAGTGAGTTAATACGAAAGAATGCACAGTGCACAAATGTAAGAATAAACAACAGTTAAGAAGCGAGCATCTCTTCAAAACTTAGTACGTACTTAAGAGTAGTTGCAGTAAACGTTTATTAATTCATTAGGGCTTAAATATAGAATAATTTAAAATTAGCGGTAACGTAAAACGTTGAGATTGAAAAATTAATATAAAGTAAATTAATGTTCTATTTAAAAATGATAATTCAGTAACCTCGTTTAAACTTAATCTTAAAATAAATACGTGGTTTAATGCAACGGAGAACAGAAAACCATTAGACGTAAGTGAAGTCGGAAAACAAACAAATCGATGTTGATCTTCTGGGTTGTGAATTCGTGTGGACTGTACGTACCAACGTTTCGGAAAAATACTACTCCTATATTCTCCTAAACGTTGTCGTGTACCTAAGAATCCACAACGCATGAAAACCGAGAACAACATCGCCATCTTTACCGTCGTCAGACGTGGCAGTGGCGTAACATTCAGCAAAGAGATCCCTCCAACTGCGTCTAAGTAATCCTGGGGCCTCGGAACAGAAGGCACTTGGCAGTACAGGTTTCCCGTTTGTTTTATTACATTGAAATCCGTAAGATTTACGGAGAAAATGTACTGGGCATAAAATTAGTTTGAGAATCGCGTGCGTGTCCATATGAATCCATAAATGCAGAAAGGGTATAACTCCAAAATTCAAAACTTTTTAGAAAACATAAAAAACTCTCTATGATCAGTAAAACTCAAGATAGAGAGTTGAACTTTGTATTAGAGTTAGTTTCAATCAATTTGCATCTTTATGCCAAATTTCAGATTTTTCGATCCTATAGTTTAGCTTCACGTGGGTTAATATTTGTTGGAGTTATGCCCTTTCTGCAATTAAAGGTGTTTTAACAGGATAAATAGATTAAAAACAAAGGAAAACTCACTGATACATCATGGTAATTATTTTTTTTAAAATATAAATACAAACACAGAATACTTCAAAACATAGAAATAAAATTTTTAGAAGAAATTAAGTTTTTGTATTAATTTTTCTTTAATTAAATTAAATAAATTTTGTTAGCAATAATAATTTCAATATTAATCATCATCTTTGGTTTACTCAAAGATGGTCCAAGACACATTTTTATTGTTCCTGCGATTAACAATAAGTTTCAAAGAGTTGTTTGGCTGGTTCCTATCAGTGCATATACACCATTCATGCACCAGCGGGTGTATTTAGTCTTCAAGATACGAAAAGAGCAAAAATATTAAATTCGAAAAAAAAATGGAGTTATACCCTTTCTACATTTAGAGATTCATAAAATTTCCGTTATTTCTGTCTGATTGTAACTAAAATTGATATGTGTCAGAAAATTTATTGTAACTCCTCAATGTAAAATTAAAGAGAAAATCCCTTTGGCTATTCTCGGACACACATAACGAAGGTAATAAGCGAATTTTTGGTAACACCGCGTTGCAAAGAGTATAAAAAATAACTACGGTATCAAATTAATGCAACCTTCATTAAACATGTAATGGTTGTAAGGATAGAAATCCATGTTTTGGAATGAGGTTGTAGTACCTTGGTAAATACATAAGTAAAGACTAGAAAGGACTCGGTGGCAGATATCATCGTTTGTGAAACCGCTTTGTAGCATGTGAACGTGATGTCAGCACAAGATGGGCTTCAAGATTAAAATTAACCGCGAGAAAGGATGTCACGTGTAACATAAGCGGTTTTACAGCAGAAGTTTTTGGCTAACTTGAGATTAAACCGTGGTGAAATCCGATTTTCCACCCGATGCTGTTAAAACCACGTCATTCCCCAAGGGTTTGCAATCCAAACGTTAGCTGTACAAGTAGTAAACTATTAATCATAGGAAATACTTCAGCATCCAACAGCTGATCTCATCCCTACTGCCGGGACTTCATAAATATATTTGCTTATAATCATATAACAGTTATATAAAAGTGATTTAAAATTATAAATATTCCACTTAAGAATTTTTGATACATCAATCTTTTGCCGCCAGAGGTAAATATAACGAGGCTTAGTTACGTCTTACTTCATCCTTAAGGAGAATAAGATGGGTAAGACACGTAGCATATTTAGTATCAAAAGAGTTCGGAGAATACCGACAAGGATATTCGGCCCTGGTGGGAGGAGGGACACTTGTAGTTCGCACAGGGGGACAGATGACGTTCTCCAGCGGACGTAAAATCTCTGTGTGAGAAGAATGCGTGGACAGACGAACAGTGGTGAGTAAAACAAGACAGGAAAACAGCAGAGAACACGTGAGACGACTGCGAACATAAATTTTGTAAAGAGTAGTTACGCAGGAGCCGAAGAAAAACGTCACAGCGAAACAGTGACCAGACTCCCAAGAAATCCCGTGATCTCATGAAACCGATAGTTCATTACAGTGTCCACAAAAGTATACTGTGTGATCATTTATTTAGCCAAATACTCACTCCATGTTTCTTATGTTTCTAAACAATGTTTTATTACTGCTAAGAAATCTATGCCTTGCTCTACCAAGTGGTCTTTTATTTAGTTTTCACATTAAGATGGTTAGAACGCTGGCCTTGTAATCCTGGGGTCTCGGGTTCGATTCCCGGTGGTTCCCGAATTTATAACTTGTGTTGGGCAAGGCCGTGGTCTAGGCAACACGGAGTTTTCCTCCGGGGGCATCCCAACAATTACTCCATTCACACACAGAAGAAGGCAATGGCAAACCACTTCTGGATCATCTGCCAAGAACGTATATGAACAGGTCCCAGTCCGAGAAAAGGATGGAAGGATCCTGTTCATATGGACCTGTCGTCAGACAGAACACTACAAATTAAAAATACTCTTCCATTCTCCTACATTTATGTTCAGTGTTTGTCCATTGAATCCTACTTGACATTTATTTATTTATTCATAGTTTATTTGACAAATCGTTTTCAGTAACTCTAACCGTTAGTTAGTTGACATGAGCATCTTAATAAAGATGTAGATTAAAAGTTAAATAAGATTTCCTGTTCTCGGCTGTTGCGCCATTTAGGTCCGTAGAAGTTTACCGACGTTTCAGAGGTGCCTGCTGCCTTTATTACCAGGGCGATGACTCATCGGTCTCTATAGCATCTGTTAACTTTTGCTGGAATACGTCATAACAGCACACAAAACAGCCATTTGTATGACAGATAGTTTGCTCCATTCTGTTGTTAATTCCTTTGTCTTACGTCCAAATATTTCCAGCATTTGTTGACAATGACGAAAATTACAAGGGATTAAACTGAGTTAATTACGCACGTAGGAACGTGTAGTGACTGTGAAGTACAAATTATGTCACTCAGATCCTTAAGATTATTTATGCGTTGTTTGAGTCAATAGAATTTTAGTTCTGCCACATATACACTGATGAGGAAATTAAAAAGCAAGTATATTTTACTGTATATATTATTAGACATCAGTAGGTTATATGAGGGTGGTTTAGGTTAGATTAGGTTAAGCTGGGTAAGGTTACGTTAGGTTGGATATGATTGCGTGGTTCAAAATAGGAAAGGTTGTAGAAAATTATGTTAAGGGACGGTTAAGTTATGTTAGGCTACATCACTGAGGTTAGTAAGGCTGGATCAGGTAGGGTGTTTTTTTATGTAAAGTTACGTTGCCTTTGGTAAGGTCAGGATAGATTAAGCTGTGTTCGGTTATGTTAGGTAAATTGATGTATTGGTGAGGTTAGGTTGGGCTGGGCTGCTGATTTAGGTCAAGTGAAGTTGAATGCGGTTATGTTAGGTCAGACTGTGTGGTGCTAAGGTGTGACGGTTTCCGTAGGCTAGCGATGTGAAACACGTCACTCCCTTGTGGCAGAACCCGCAGGTTCAACACCGACAAAACCATAGACCGCCACCGGCCACGATCCTGAGCCAACTCCATCCATTTACCATCCTCACAGCCCACCTCTCTAAGACGTATCTCGATATTGTCCTCCCAACTCCTTCTTCGTCTGTCCAGCGGTCGTTTTCCAGAAGGATTTCCTGCACAAATCTGTAAACAAATCTTGCCTCCTTTGTGCATGCTACACGTCAAGCCCATCGGAGCCTCCTAGATTTCACTGTGCTAGGTGATCTGTACAATTCACGCAGTTTCTCGTTATGCAATGTTATTCTAAATCCCCTACTTATTTTATCCTTCCTAAGTCCAGATATTTTTCTCAAAATCTTGTTTTCAAACATTTGTGATCTACGTTTTTCCTTCAAGGTAAGAGATCATGTTTCACAGCCATGTAAGACAATAGGCAGAATTACTGTCTTATATATCCTGATTTTAAATGTTTTGGATAGCAAACGGAATAATAACAGTTTTTTAAGAATAAAAATAATCATTCCCGGAATTTATTTTATTCTTAATTTCATCATGGACCTCACTTCTATTTATTATTGTTGTTCCAAAATACTTAAATTTTTAAACATTTTTTAAGTGAAGCTCCATAAATATTCTCTGTGTGCTAATTTATTTCGCATTTTGGGATTGCCTTGTTATCTTACTGTCATGTCAACTGTTGCGTTCCTAGTGACCATTGCGTCAATTCTATATTTTAATACAAAAACCGTTTTATGTCTTCTTTCCAGTGGTGCAAGGTTATATTCTGTATGCGTTTAGTTTTTGTTAAAATAAATAGTTTAATCGTTCAGATAATTTGAGCTCGTCCTGTATCATCAAATGACTGTTTGACGAAGTGTTGTGTTCATCCGCTGCTGCTTTTAAATTTATTTAGCAGTCTTCGTTCCTTCCCTCCAGTTCTCACAAGGGCATGGAGGTTATTTTAGTAAATCGGCCATGCGTACCTGTAGGCTCAGAAACCCAGGTCGTGCATTTCAGCAGCAGTGATGTCTTTACAATAGAACAGATAAACGACCAACGTTAACAGATAAGAGCCATGTCCAAACTGTATGTATAGGACAACGTCTGGCTTCATAAATAGACTGAATACAGCGATGTTTTCATCCAGTTGTGCTCCCATTAAGTGTAATTTATTGTTATTGGTGCAATTATTTTACGTCTATAATTTATTCACGGTGTTTAAACATTAAGTCCCGTATCTGTGAACAATAAAAATGTCATACGATTTCTTCTACACACCAGTAGATTTAGTAAATTTAAAAATAAACATGAATAAGACATGACATGTCATAAAGTTATCGTTAATTCGACTCAGCTATGTGAAACATCATATTAATACATGGGGTTGGATCTCCACTTCTCAATACACGTTAAGGGAGTTGTGCTTAATTAATTGCTGGGATAACTTTGCCTTCATTGTCTAAACAGTTGAAAAGAAAAGAATAATTTGGCGACACAACAGGAAGACAATAGTTGTTTTGAATATAGATAAGTCTGTGTTCTCTGCATAAGGTGCAGAGAACGTGTGATATACAGCAGCAGAGTGTAGCTGAACGTCCGGGGGTGGTGTGAAGGGAGGGGCAGCAGGCTAAAGGCTAGTGACGTCAGCGAGCTTGGAAACCCTACCCAACCCCACACCCCTAAACCCATCCCGCTCGCAAACTACACCGGTTATACTCCACTGCTACCATCAAAAGTTTTGATGGGTTGTAGGGTTGCACTGCGATCCATTGCACATGCGCAGATGTAAGCAAAGATCCTGTGTGCAACAGTCGAAATATCCTTACGGAAACGGAACACACGCTTATAGAAATCAATTCTCCAGATATTATCGGCAGCCAAGCTTTCTGAATGTTGCTGTCTCTTTCGAATTGCGATCGAAAATGTTCGAACCTGACAAATTTTTTTCGTCATATACAATTTTCACACGTCTGAATTTTAACTAAACTAAACAGTTACAGTTTCTGTCGTGTTTTTCTTAACATGGAGACGGAAGTAGAATTTGAAACTTCGTGATTTTAATGAGATGATTAAAGTCTAGGAAAATAACTTTACAGATTATAATACACCATCGTCAGAAATTTTAAAAAAAATTTCATATTTTACACTGCATATAGATACAAATCTTAGGTCTGCTATTATAAAATAAGCTTTGTGGCCTTCTAAGACTCACATTAGTCATGAAGTTATGAATTTTTAGGTTACACGAGATCATAACACAACAGAGCAAATATATTTATGCCTAGTGCAGAATTCGACCAAGCAATCCCAGTTACTGAACTGCTCATAACCACAGTTGCTGGTAGAACGGTCTATTTGGACAAACACAGTATTAAAAGACGTTTAAGACAAAATGTATTCCTCCATCAAGTGTTGTTCTTATCAGCTCTGTGGAAAATAACGTCCATCGGAAGATGTTGGCGGGTATTACATGAAGCTAGCAAGTCTCCTTCTTCGTCCAGAGTCGAAAGTTAGTTGGTGGTACATGAGTAGGAATTTCTTTCCAGTGTGATATCGACCAAATATCAAAAGGGGTGTTTGGATATTGTTTTATGTTCTTCTGCTTTCATGCATTTAGTCAAGTTTATATGTCATGACACCAGTACCTCATCTCTCAAATGGAAACAAGTACAAAATTAATTGTCTTCTTTAGCCGTCTTTGGTAGAGACGGACGTTATGAATTTGCTGTAAACTCAACACACAACACATGACAAAATCAGTCTGTCTCCAATTCACACAACGACAAAAGTACAGTCCCTACCAACTGTCTGAAGTTCACTTTATTCAAGTAAGAAAAAACGCAACATAATACAGCAGACCTCAGAAATGCGTCATTAACGCCTATTATGCACCCTTCTCACGTTACGTAGTTTCTACCCTCGACATTTACCAAATAAAGCTTGTGTTTTAAATGTACGTATGAAAAATGTCATTAGTTTTCTTTATATATGTGACGCAATGAGAAATCTGTGCATTCATATTTGAAATCAACTTACCAGAATAAATAAAAAACCAGTTTTCTTTGCGTTCCCATAACCTTGCTGGCCTTGTAATCCTGGGGTCTCGGGTTCGATTCCCGGCGGTGCCCGAATTTATAACTTGTGTTGGGCAAGGCCGTGGTCTAGGCAACACGGAGTTTTCCTCCGGGGGCTTCCCCGGTTTCTCCGTGGCATCCCAACAATTACTCCATTCACACACAGAAGAAGGCAATGGCAAACCACTTCTGGATCATCTGCCAAGAACGTATATGAACAGGTCCCAGTCCGAGAAAAGGATGGAAGGATCCTGTTCATATGGACCTGTCGTCAGACAGAACACTAATAATAACAGTAATAATAACCTCGGTGACCCGTGTCATTATAGTCTGCTACATTGCAGTTTATACTAATTCGTGGTTTCTTTAACGACGCTGTCAGTAACTCAAAATTTACAATGTCGAATGGATGATTAATCGATACAGAATTGAATGGGAGAGGCAGTCATAACATGTATAGTACTAACCCATGAATTTGCCTGGAAAGACTGAGGAAAATCTCATTAAACGTCGTCCAGGGTGGCCAGTATGCTAACAGTTCGGCTCCGACACTTGGTACGCTTATTTCTGAATGTTTTTGTTTGCAATAATGCTTCATCAAACAGGATAATATCCTTTAACGTTTTGACTAATCCAGAATTATGTAGTGAAGCAGTCCCACTATACGCCATGTAGGCGCTTGGGGGGAGTGGAGGTGTAGCTCCTCTCTTTCTTGACCTCGACACTAGATGGGAGTGGATGGTCATCGTCACGCCCAGGCCGGCTTTACCCCGGGAAAAGACCCCGGTACCCATTGAATAGGAGGCTGGGAGGGCCCCAGAACCGGTCTGGACGCAGAGGCTAGAGGAAAAATTTCATGCTCCTGCCAGGGATGGAACCCTGTTTGTCCGGTTAATAATTATTAATCACGTATTAAACCGGGTGAACTACTACTACGCAATATAACATTACAATCTGATATTTTTTATAAAGAATGTACAGCTCTTTAAGTAATATTTTTGTTCTGATACAGAATGACAACATACAAGTGGATGTGGTATTTTAACTGGTCAATATATTATATTAACTTATTCTAACATCTGCATATCCATTGTAAACGTAGCTCATGCTTTTAAATCTAATTTTAACTTTAGATACCCAACTAAATACGATTTGCATCTTGTACAGTACAGCAAAGTTAATGAATGCTTCGTATTCTTAAAAGGCTTTAGCTCCATGTTCTGTTCTTATGTTTCTGGTGCAAGATAAAATATTTACTTGAAGATGGACTATATCGATCCGAAACATATCATTTAATATAATAAATATTAATTAATTATTCGGTTTTGGTCCGTCTAATCACAATTCAAATTTAAAATTTACAATTAAGATAATTAAAATATCATTTGATGTTCCTCATCGAACAATCGATTTACATTTGGAACATCGATTGTTCGATGAGGAACATCAAATGATATTTTAATTATCTTAATTGTAAATTTTAAATTTGAATTGTGATTAGACGTACCAAAACCGAATAATTAATTAATATATGGTTTCACAATATGACGCAAATATATCATCTTATAATAAATATCTAAATATGAAAGTAACATCCAAACGAGGTGTAAACCCACCACGTGAAGATGAAAGTGACGGTGAGTTTGGCATCAGGAGATCTTTTACAAAGGATACGTCATAGAATCATTTAACATTCCGACATGACCCGTTTACAAATATCCGATGTGTCAAATGAGTACGACATATTCGGAGACTAAGAGGAAATTCTGAACAGAAGTTTAATGGCACAAATGCAAATGTTCAGTGAACCACACACTTGTTCCTCGTAGGAGTGTGTGACAAACGTCTTTTGTCATTAAAAAGAGGAGTAAACCGAGAAGTACATGTGAAAATTTAATATGTAGAATTAATCTCTTAACCGCGCACACATGTGTATAAAATATCAAACCGACATGCAAATATTTGCACAGCAGCTAACTGTAGTGACTCACCCTTCTTGAAATAGTGAGTAAACATAGACGTTATTTTATTCCGTACAGAAGTGAGGGTTTGCATTTTTAATATTACATTCCCTCTTCATACGTCCTCCAACGTGACCTGTAACCTTTCCTTTCAGCTTAGTAATGTTTTCACACCGTTCCACACTAACTCCAGTAACCTCATATAAAAGTTTTAAAATTCGAACACAATAAAGGATACCTTTTCCATTTCTCTGATACCATAACAATTCCTTTAGTAACGATACTAAGCCCAATCGCCTCTCACATATTCAAATTCATTTTGACAACGAACGTTAAACTGTTTCATAAAAAACATATTTTACGTTTTCTCGTGTCAACATAACCTCACATCTAAGTACTATAACCTTAAATATATACTCAAATGACGTTACGTGTTACACACTTTTTATTGTGTATATAAGTTTGTTGTGTTGTGGCATGTGTCTCCAGAAATGATAAATGTATTAACGACTCTGGAATAACATTTCCTCGAAGAAGATATTTATTCGATCGTGACTCGGTTGTCAGAATCTCGTTTGCGAGTACAGCGCGCACAGTCTGGTGGTGAGGATAAAATTGGAGGATAAATAACCCTGTATTATTTTAACCTCTGTTTTGCCTTCGGTGGACTAGGTAGACTAGTGGTTTGCGTGCTCGTCACTGCACCCAAGTTTCGCGGGTTCAATCCCGGTCGAGGTCGATGGATTTTTAAGGGTGATAAAAATCCGTATCACAACTTCCTTCGGAGTAAAATAAAGCCGGAGGTCTCATATCGTAGATTTACGGCATGTAAAAGAACCTTTCGAGCATGATACGAGATGTTTCGTAAACAAAATTCAGCGGACATTTCTCACCCAAGTCTCTCCTGATTCACTACTAGATGGCTCTGGCAGTCAAATCAGGAGTGAGTAGAAATTGTGCAGAGTCAGTGGGCTGGTCACTCACTACTCTTAAATGCACGCTTTAAAGACTATGAAACCTCCGAAAGGAGGCACTATGTTCCACTTAGAGTTACAGGAATTATTCATTCATTCATTCATTTTAACCGCTGTACAGTACGACTTAGCAAAGATTCTCTATTTTTTATAACTCTTTTATTTGAAGACTTCTCTTTTATTTCAATAATTAAAAAATGTAATTACAGGAACGATTTTAAAAATAACAGTTTCTTTGATAAAACATAATTTTAGTGCCCCCTTTGCCCGCCATTTCCAAAACACTTAAGCAAGGAACCAGGAACTGAACAAAAGAGCCTTGGAGCTAAATCTTCAGACGTTTATTGAGTAGACGATAGGTTCGAATCCCGATAGGTGTGATGTGTATCCTGCGAGGTTTCTTATTTATCTTCAGTCACTCCGGACGAATGTCAACATAATTTGAAGCAGATCACTCCGTACTAGGCGTTTAGTTACTTAAGTCTGTTGTATTAAGTCACCAGCAGTTTTTATCAGAAGATACCATGAAATCTCATTGACTATACTGTAACGTATTTAAATAAATATTTCATCATGTCAGAGAAAGTAAAATATTGTACTATAGTGGCATAGCGTTGTGACTTAATCATTTTAAAATGAACTTTGTACCTTATTTTGGCCAATTATTTTTTTTTCCATAAAACGGCAGAGTCGTGCAGTGTAATAACACGTAACAAGCTGTAACACTTCAGGCTACAATAAAATTACCTCTTCTGGTGCTTTATAGTACATCTAGCTTTCTAGCTTTTCCTTGTTCAGAACTGGTCTGCCGTAAAACAAAGTGGCACTTATACAAAAAAACGCCCATCACTTCATTGGGTTCTTGTTCAGAAGCTCACATGTGACACTACTGAGTAAAATTACAGTTCCAAAAGGGGCAAAGAATAGTAAGGGACCGATTCTAAGGGCCACCCATTATTACAAATGCTTCTGGATTCTGTCTATCGTCTAGAACGCAACGCTAGACATAAGACGGCTGCCTAGTCTGGTAAAATTTTACCAACGTTTGAGAGGTCCTTGCTGCCTCCATCACCAGAGCCATAATCTTGATGATCACCCAAAAGACAGCCATCTTCGGACTCAGCGCTGTGAAAACCTCAAATCCTATTTAACATCGGACATGTTTTTATCCTCAGATGAAAAGGTCGAACGAGGGGAATTGGAGGTACCTACTCAGTTAGGTCCGTTAAAAAACCTACACACGCTTAGTAATTTAATTTTTGAATTACAGTTTTTTTAAGTATTTCAGTTAAGTCGGACTCCTCAGTACTCGACTCGCTGGGTACAGTCAGCTATAAAAAACGTATTCTATTAACATGGTCAGGGTTAGTTCCGATTTCTTGGAAACATCTATTGTTTTTCATCGTGAACTTTTTCAATGACGTTAAAAATCTTAAAACCTTCCATACCGTGTAGAGTATTGGAGTATAAAAATAAGCATACAAAAAAATGTTAACACTATAAATGACACTAGTGCCAAAAGCGTTTCGACCTCAAGAGGTCATCATCAGTGCCAAAAAGGGAATTAATTCTTATAATATGATCAAAAGAATTGTTTTTAAACAGATTATAAAGGTGAGTTCTTTACAACATCCAGAGAAGTGTTACTTAGTATGGTTTTGTAAAGAACTCACCTTTATGATCTGTTTAAAACCAATGACAGTTCAGTTCAGGATATAACTCTTGGAACTTCTCGATCACAGCTTCATAATCTGCAGAGTTCCTTTCTGGTATTATTTATACTTCATATTTTCCATAGATATAACGCAGTATGATATAAATCTATTAAATCAATTTCTAACAAATTTCTCTACAATGTGCGTGTTATCTGCATCTCAGTGTTTACCTATACAAGCTCGAATTTTGACTGCGCAGACAAGTTTACAAGACCACAGCCGTCGTTACCGTCCATGCGCGGAATTTTTAACTGCGAAATTCCATTCCGTACACCGTGAACTTAGCCAACAGCCAATCGTGTGCTTGCCCCTTTAAAAAGAATCATTCGTATAGAACACAACTGTGGATCCTGTGCATGTCATATTCATATCATTATATTTATTTAAATCCACGTTGATACTTAAATAAACAAAATTTATTAAAATATATAATAAAATTCAGGTCAATACACAAAACTTTATTTAGATGTTAAAATTTTAAATTTTAAATTTGCGCCATTCATCACTATAAGGATGTTACAATAGAGCGCTTTCATTCACTTCACAACATGTTTCGATGTAATACATCATCTTCAGGTGTTGTCTTTTAAAACTATTTTATATTATAATGCATGTCTTTCAATATATTGATTATTGTAGCATGTGTTCCGCTGATCCTCCCGTTTTACGCATCTTATGTTTGTTTTGATTATTCATAAGTCGTGTTGTGTGGTGTATCACGGAACACATGCTACAATAATCAATATATTGAAAGACATGCATTATAATATAAAATAGTTTTAAAAGACAACACCTGAAGATGATGTATTACATCGAAACATGTTGTGAAGTGAATGAAAGCGCTCTATTGTAACATCCTTATAGTGATGAATGGCGCAAATTTAAAATTTTAAATTTTAACATCTAAATTTTAAATTTTAACATCTAAATAAAGTTTTGTGTATTGACCTGAATTTTATTATATATTTTAATCAAAAAACACAAACATGACGCATGTAAACCTTAAACAAAATTTAATATTCGTTTAATCACTTTATTCTTAAAACAGTTTTAACTTCTGTAGTATGATTTAATTTAAAAAAATTGGAGGATTTTATGGTGGTTAGCTATTTCATTTAAATTACTTATACGTCTCTGTTGAACACTGCAGCCAAATTTTATGATTATCAGTTTATGGTTCTGGCTTTCAACCCTAGGCTAAAAAACTAGAAGTAGGCTTCGAGGGTTCCTATAACCTTCTGAATGTGACATATTCAACTAATAACCCGAGGCATTTTATCAATAATCTACAGCAGAAAATGGATGTTTTGACACTAAAGACCTCGCATTACCTTTCAGTCCATATTTTGTTATTTTTTCGGGGGTTAAAGGCACTGAAAGCTTCATGTTGGTAGTACGGAGCTTGATGGAAGGGTGTGAAGGGGTGTTGAGTGGCGCATTAAAAGTGCCTGTCGCTTGCTGTACATTTTGTTCTGGTGGAGGAAATAACCTACACCCCCACCTCCCACCAATCCCATTTCCTTTGCTCTTGACGGTCAGAATCCTGACTGTATCCACCGTGAAAATGAAGTGCGCTCAGCTTCATTTTATAGTTGGTCTATAAAATCACATTCTCGCTTACAACACATACAGAAACGGAATTTAACTCTGCTCTAATTGAACGCGGTTTGCAAACAGAAGGTTCAAGCTGAAAGCGAAAATATTATAGTACGGCAGCGAAAAGTAACGAAACACTAAATTACGTTTTTCGTATTGTTTTATTTTGGAAACATACGTAAATAACCCGACATACATAACTCCCTTCTTTACACTTATTGCACTTAAGCATTTAATTAGTCTACACATATTTGTTTATATTTGTTTAAATCTTGTCAGTCTAATCACAATAAAATTCCTATTAAATATTAAAATATTACCATTATTAACATTTAAATATTTAAAATATATTAAATGATGTTCTCTATCGAAATGTTCGATTTACATTAGAACATCACTTTTTTACACCACATGTTTCAATTCTAAAAGAACCATCTTCAGGTGTATAAAATTATATAAACTTAAATATAATTTCTTAAATGCAACTTTTAGTCAGATGTTTTTTCGGATTTTAAATTATGTTTTCTTCCAGATTTTATTGTATTTTTAATATCGTATTCGAAGTTGTTCTGTATGTACGTCGTGCTTAACATGATTTTGTGTGGGTGTATTTGTTTTCTCGTCTATTTGTTTACGAGTACTTAGAGAAGCACAAACTACCTTCGATAACGTTCTTCTTGGTTTTAACGCCGTGTAGACTCGTCGGGGTATGATTGGAGAAATGTACTGTCTCCATCTTCAGCGTTGCCGGCTAGTCCACACGGAACAAAATCCCATATATCATCAACACCATCAACCTCAATGCCATGAAAACCTCATCTCACACTAATTACACTTGCTTCGAGAGCAGCCAATTGTAATGTCAGAGACGAAACCACTAACTCAAGACCAAGTTTACGTATGATACAATGTACTACTCAGTCCAAACTATGCCCGTTCATTTTTATTAGTTTTATTTATATAAAAACTTTGCCAACTGACCAATTTTCTCCGATATCCTGTCTTATCCTACAACCCCTATATCAAATTTCATCCAAATCCGTACAGTGGTTCTCTTGTTGAATCGACTGGACAGACAGACAGACAGGAACAACCCATAATGCGTTCTCCCTATGCACTTCGTACAAACAACGCATAATAAGCCGCTATAAGGAAATCCCCTCTACAGCAACAGGCGATATTTATCAATAGATGATATCGCACAAAAACTTTCCTTCGAGATATAGCGCCTGTCACTGAACGACAAAAGATTTTTCCTTGTTGTCCCGATGTTAAGTGTTCACATTGTAATGCAAAGCTACTTTTGTAAGCGACATCTATCACGTATCGTCTATTCGTTGTTCTTTGTGTGAACCCTGCCTTTGGAAACAAATTTGAGGCTTGACAATTCCCTGGTCCTTATACCAACAACAGACTAGTACACTGAAATAGGTAGCAACATCTCCGACCATATATAGTATTTGTGTATTAAAAAAAAATTCATTATTATCCTCAAATTGATTAGACAGTGTATAAGTTCTGTCGTTCAAACAATACATTAAAATTAACTGATTATCGAGAATCATAGACTAGAGCAGAAATTACGAACAATTTCTTTACAACTACATAACCATAATTTAAATATTATTTACAACAGAAGATATTCTCAAATATTCTAATTTACTCATAATTTTAAGAAATGAATTTTCACTTAAAATTCGTATTAAGGAATAAAGGTACATGTTTAAGGCCCACATACCCAGAAAACGTGTTTTCCTAGTCAATGCAATGAACAGTTTATTAAGTAACACAGACGTTCTATATGTAGATTACATATCTAAGTGAATTATAAAACATAAGCCTGAATAGTTTTTTAAGTAATTAATGGCGAACGTAAAACCATTACTGCTTATGTCGAATCTACAAACATTCGTGTTAATATTACAAAGCTGTAATTTGTATAAAGATTTGGGGACAAACCGGAAAGTCCCTTAAAATAATCTATTAGATTATCATCACGGACGGTAGAGAAGAATTAAGGACGTCGGCCTTTTAAGCGTTAGAGTGACGTTGATTTTTAATGCTGAATAAGAGTAAAACACATTAATATTACATGCACTGCTCTTTCGTAAAACGTGTAGTTTATAAGGTCCACAGCGTAGCTTGAATAAAATGAAGACGAGATATTAATATTCACAACCGCCACTGTCTTGTTGCTATGCAACCGTAAAATGTTTCATGCATAAAGCGAACGACATGACAATAAACAGTACAAAAGAAGTTCCGTGTTACATCATTTAGCTTTCAGATCAATTGTCTTACAAATAAGAAAAGGTTTTTCTACCTTGTAATGAAGTAACTTTCTTATGTCATTTAGAATATTAAATAGTCTGTTATTAATAATTATAATTTTATAAATATTATTATATATAAACTTATATAATAAGCAAAATTACAGCCTCAAAGTTGTAGTTTATTAAATACGCATGATTTAATAAAGTAGCAAATTCATAACAGTTTATCTCCAATTAAATATGGACGATGAACAGATAATTCATCTCAGAGCTATATAAAACAAATTTTCGTAATTTCGCAACAGAACAGTTCTCATGTAAAGAACGGGCCATTTATATATTCTAATTAAGGTTTACAAGCTTTTAATTTACTTACTTGGTGATATGGTGTTAATTCTACCCGGTATCCTATTAAGTACACAACGAGGGTCCCTTCCCCAAGGGTAAAGCGGGACGAGGCGTTACGATGACCACACAACCCCATCTAGTGGCGAGATCAAGAACGAGTTGGAGCTGCACATTCTCTCCCCCCAAGCGCCTACATGGCGTGTAGCAGTACAGGCTTACTTTATGGTGTTATCAGTCATGTAAAACCCTCGGACAGCCAGTGTTCATGTGGCCTGCAACAAAATTAAACGGTGACACGTAAATAAATGTACATTTTAAGGGTATCTCAATTCATATGTCGGGACTGTATAAAGTAATGTATATAAGTTCTCCATTTAGACTTCTTATAGCAGCTCTTATAGATGTATTGTTCTTGAATTGTTTCTGCAATCCGTAGGATTACATTTCCCTCCCACCGCCTTCGTAAAATAATTGCTGATTCAGGACCAAAGGAGGCAAAATTATTTTATTGAAATTATACTGACCGTCTTTGGGTTAATTAGAGTTCTGGCTGCCTGTGTTTCAGATACGAGGTGCGATCGGAAGGTTTCCAGACTGCGCTTATAAAAACCCGTACACTTATCTCAGGTATTAAATTCATCCATCACCCTCGAAGTAGTTCCCCTGGGAGTGAACACAATGATCCCAGCGCCGCTGCCAAGCCTGAAAGCATCCCTGGAAATCTTTCTTTGTCAGCCTGTCAAGCACCATCTGCGATTCTGCCTGAATCTCTTGCCAAAGACTCGCCAAAACGGCTACGGAAACCTATGAAATGCTAAAGCAAGCATTTGGGGAGTCCGCAATGGGTCGTGCACAAACTTTTGTGTGGCATTCACGTTTTAAAAATGGCCGAACCTCTGTCGATGATGACGAGCGTTCTGGACGACCATCTTCGAGCACAACGCCCGAAAATGTTACGAAGATTCGGCAGGCCATTCACGAAGATCGACGTCGTACCATCAACGACTTGTGCGACATTGTTGGGATAGGCTATGGGACCTGTCAGCTGATTCTAAAGGAAGAACTCCACATGCGACGCATCCTGTCTGAGGACCAGAAGCACAATCGACTTCTCGTTTGTCAGGAGCTCAAAGATCTTGCAAGAACCGACCCCAACCTCCTTTCTAAGCTCCGTGTGACTTCTTCCTCTTCCCAAAGATGAAAATTCAGCTAAAGGGAAGGAGATTTGAGACGATAGAAGAGATTCAGGCAGAATCGCAGGTGGTGCTTGACAGGCTGACAAAGAAAGATTTCCAGGGATGCTTCCAGGCTTGGCAGCGGCGCTGGGATCGTTGTGTTCACTCCCAGGGGAACTACTTCGAGGGTGATGGATGAATTTAATACCTGAGATAAATGTACGGGTTTTTATACGCGCAGTCTAGAAACTTTCCGATCGCACCTCGTAAAATTAACCAGCGAAAGCAACTGTAATATTTTGCATCAAAGTAATTCTGTATGTCCTGACAGTAGATGAAATGTTTTAATTGTGGCGTCTGGTTCTCTGTTTGCGGTTTAAAACAAATCGGACAGTTTTGCTAACTACGTCGTGTTTCTTCATACTTTGAGTTCTAGCATTATAAGACGTTCAACAAAACAGATTGTATTACACTGAGGTTTCTTTTTTAAAGGCATGTTTTATATTAAACTATTAGGTTTTTAAATAAAATTCAATATACAAATAATTCAAGAAAAACAGAGATCGAATAAAGCAAACGATCACGCGAGCCACGGTAAACACACGTAATGTAAGTATTCCGAAAGAATATAATTTGACGTATGTTCAAACTAAACATTTAAAGATTTAAAACAGAAGTGTTCTGAAAAATTCAGAATAAAACTAGTAGCTTATTTATTCCAAACATTGAATATTCACCAACGTAATTTTAAGAAACGTTCTGATTCTTCAGAACAAGTTCCTGGAGTGACTTTTGAGTCGTCGCAGTTTTCCTGTAATTGACTTCTGAATTGTTGCGTAAGCTAAGCAAAAAGTCTGAAGCCGTCAATCTGAACTGAATGACAGTACAATGGGCTGGTTGCTGATATTTCATAAGACGGTGAAACTCAGTTTTTCTCCACGTTCAACAAGTGTGTTTACTATTCACAACAACTTCGCAAATGTGTACATTTTCATGTGGTGTAACGTTTGGTTCTGTAGTGATTCAAGAATTTGTGTATTTCGATTCACTTCAACACCAGATAATAGGGTGTTCAGAATTATTATGACAGTCTACAAAAGTACGATTTTTACCTTCCTACAGTCGCAGGAACGATCAAATAATTAGTTCTCAAATGGAATGCTGTCTCATCTTTACAAATATATTCAGAAATTATCAGGACTGAATTTTTGTTCAGAGCATTTGCTAACTTTCTCAAGCATCACATGATACGACGCCGAAACTATTTTCCAGCTCAGACTAACCGACCATCACTGCAGAGATGAACTTAAGTCAAAATTCAAATAAGGAGAATTCTTTAAGTTCTGTAAGAATTTTACTAAAGACAAGAATCCTGTCTGTGGTTGGTGGCAGTTGCGTGTACAACCTTTTCCGGGAGCATTTGTGAAAAATCTTCTCATAATTTTGATTCGAGATAATTTATAATTTGTTTAATACAATGATTAAAAAATAACTTTAAAAATAATTTGGTTCTGTTTACTAAAGTATGTGTAATGTCCCCGATAATAATAACAAATATTCGGTTATTCTATATAAAATATATGCACATTGTGCGGCCAGCGGATAATGGAGGGCTGAGCAATGTGGCCATTTGAAAAGCAACAAATTGTTTATCGGACGAAATCCATGTAAAATTATTACGTCTCCATGCAGTGGAATATATTTTCTGTAAATTTATTTTGTTATCAATATAATTTAAGACTTCGTGCAGAATTATATCCACTAAACCTATTTATTTAAGATCTGTCAATAACAATTTTCAATAAATTCTCACTTTCCAAACACAAACTCGGAAACAATGTTTACTTGAAACCGGTTATCATCTCTTCTACGGGATTTCTCTGCAAAAATAATGAGTCTAGCTTTTTGATATATTTAACAGCTCCCTTATATTTTTAAGTATGTGATTTAATGGGAGGGGAGTGGTAATTATGACTCGTATATCTCCCATTCGACACTGCAGTGATAAAAAAAACGTATTGATAATTAAAGAACTAACTATAAACAAAAAAAAATTAAAACTTCACGTAATCTCATAAACGAAGGAACTTCGATCATAAAAATTACGATATTTTTCGTTCAGTTTAAAGTGTTTCTCGTGGCGCAGAGATATTTAAGTACGACGCTCGGATTAATCGACTGAAATTTTTTATCTGCAGATGAGAGTTGAGAAACTCTTCAACGCAGCGACCCCCTTTTGTCCTGCGTTGCGCATGTTTCTGTGTTAATATGCAACACGTTCGCCATGATATATTTTATATAAGGCATTATTTTTTCTTGCCCACTTTTCTGACAGATCAAACTGTGGATGAAATTACTGTGCGAGCTGATCACGGATATTCAATTCCTTATTTCTCTTACGTTCTGCCAAAGTCTGTCCTTAGATTGGAAGAGAAAATTGTATCCTAGGTATTACACCATTCCTATCAGTAAGTATCACTTATCTTATATCAACAATTATGGAAATCTCTTCTAAATACTTCAGGAACCTAAAGCTTTGGTGTCCTAAAGCCATGAGTATGCATTTCTTTGCTAAATTTACGTCATTCTACATTACATCGTACAAACTATTTTGTTTTTCGCAAAGATGAACAGATTTCTTTTAATTAGATCTTTGATCACCTAATATAATACAGTTTAGAAATCGTTGTGACGAATTAATTATTTTTTTCTATTCCAATTTTTCAACCATTTCACAGTCAAAGAAAGATAAGTTTATATTCACTGAATCTGCAAAATAATCGGGAGATCTCGTTGGATGAAGAACTCCTCAGTGTGTTAGGCTTGTAACTTTTTCAATTAAAATGATTTGTGAGAACTGTTGGCGTGGATAGACAAGAAATTTCCCATCTTTAATAGCACGATTACTGTCCTTGTTATATCAAAAGACATGTAGTTCATATTCTTACTTGTAATGCCCGGCGCCTTGCCAGTTTTGGAGGACTGTCAAATGGTACGAGGAGGCGCCATGATGATGTCGAAGCACCGGTATTGATCAGAAAGTGCGACGTGAGATGAACCGAATTATCACGAACCATCTATTCGTATGAAATGAATAATTTAGGATATTACATCACGAGGATTTACAGGTCAGTACAGAAAGGATAATTAAGCCTATAATGCAATGAACATGTAGCAGGCATGTTGAGATAATGCAGACAATTACAATGAAGACTCTGAAGATAATGGTGATGTTAGAGAAATAAATATAATGACTTCGTCTTTGTTCTTCAGCAAACACAACTTCGGCCGCCAAATAAATAAAAATTATATAGACCTAGCATCTGAAATGCTTCTGAGAGACAAGAAATGAAAACAAAATTTTGGTGGGAACACCTATACAGAAGAGACTAGAGTCCTGGAAGTTGATTGGATGACAAATTATAATAAATCTTAACTAAATAAGACGTAAGGAAAAAGACTATATTCAGTTGTCTCAGGATAGGGACCAGTAGCAAGGTCTTTTGAATCTTCAGAATGTTAATCTCTTAAGACAGACTCTGCTCCAGAGAGGTAATGAAGCTACGAAGCGTAGGAAAACAGCGAATGTTTCGGGGGGGGGGGGGGGGGGGGGTGTCGTGTCCGGTGGCGGTATTTTGTTTCAAGTAAGTTCAGCTTTCGGGGCGTGGTACGCTGCTATTATAGTGGACTGTGACTGAAATATCTAGCTACTAAAAAGACGTCGTTAAATAAATTAGGAAAAAATACTTGTTGTTTCAAGGTATTTACAGGATTCACGTTAACAGGTCCAAACCAAATCTACAAAATTAACTTATTAGAACATGTGCTCTTCCATTTTCTAGTTATGAATAAGATCGACATGATGACCGTTAGATCTTATGATGTGGAAGAGATAATATCCCCACTACTAACGCATAATTATGAAACTTTGTGTAACAACAGGTCTTAAGAAATAAGATACTAGTTCCGTAATGTTTGTATAAAGTAGAATAACATCACCGCGGGATATCGGTGTTTCGTTTTTGATTTCACGGCTGTAACTAATGGACGATTTTAAATTATATATGGGGACAGAAATTCAGAAGGACACATTTTCTAAATAACAGGAATGGTGAGTGTGTAAAACGTTGAGGTTATGTCTGACAAATTTACGCTGTATGAATACCTAATAGTGGAATTTACGTTGGAGATACGGAGAGATAATTTGTAAATTATGATTAATTTATAGGCCTTGTTCTTTTTAAATAAAGCAGGCGTCTAAGTTCTTTTTGCCATATTTTGTTGTTTTATTTTCTTCAAGCTTCAGAATCACTGACATATAGATTTGTTTACAATAAAATCTGGAAAAAAAACATCATTTGAAATCTGATAAACATCTGACTAAAAGTTGCATTTAAGAAATTATATTTAAGTTTATATAATTTTATACACCTGAAAATAGTTCTTTTAGAACTGAAACATGTCGTGTAAAAAAGTGATGTTCTAATGTAAATCGAACATTTCGATAGAGAACATTATTTAATATATTTTAAATATTTAAATGTTAATTATGTAATATTTTAATATTTAATAGGAATTTTATTGTGATTAGACTGACAAGATTTAAACAAACAAATATATATTTATCACAATATGACGCAACTTTATCATCTCATGACACATAGAATATAAACTTACCATACAACACCTACAAACGATGAGAGTTTTGGTTGATTAACTGCAAGTTTATGCACTAAATAACTTAGAATTCTATATATACCTTCTGAACCAAGTACTAAAACGCGTTTCTGGAAGCATTTCATCGCTTAAAGCTGTCGCAGGCGTCTAAAGTTATGACCTAGACCTCGAGTATTCATTTCATCCACAAAGACGCCTCGTCCTCTACCCCTAAGTGCGTCACTTCCTTAAACTCTCCTGAATATGGTGACTGTGAGACAGTCAGCTTCAATTAGAAACGATCTACCACACTCTCCAAGTCCGTTTCTTGCTTTTAAAAATTATAATACAATAATTCAATACAGAATCTGATTGCAATCTGTGGGTCTCATGCCAAAGGCGGCAGTTTTCGTGTTCCCTTACAAAAACAAAGTAATCAGTTGTCGTGAATTGTATGTAACACGAATGAAATTTTATATTTTATTTAAATGACCTGATTATCCTCGTGTGCAATGTAGATCTACATGCAAACAGATTCGATTCATGGTCAATCCTTGCAGCTCCATAATACAGTGAGGATATTTAGTAGCTGTGCCGCTACGAATAGGAAACGTGGCAATTAACTCAGCGACAGCGCATAGCAGAAAATGCAATGTCGTACAGCCAGCACAGCCGCCAAATGTCCCACTATTTTTGGAGCTCATGGTCTTTGGCCCAGGTGTCAGGGGTTCCAATCCCACGTACAACATGGGTACAAGTGCATTTTATCACAGATAGTCTCACTGTTAGTGGGAGTGGTCATTTATTTACAAGAGATGGAAATCTCGGAAATCGGAAACACAGATTAATCAGTTATATAAGAAATAGAAAATTTTTGGTATTTTTAGGATTTAAGATCTGAATGTTACAAAGACAGAATTAAATTCGAGCTTACGTTGTCACTCAGACCAAATATTTACTTATTGCGTGTATATTGATTCAAGTCTGGGCACCGAAGCCTGACGACCTTAATCCCACCATCAACAAAAAACTAATCTTCTTAATTGGTTGTTTTATGAAAAACAATGTATGTTTCCTTGCATTCTTTTTCCTGCTCCAAAAGACGTGAAAGTGTAAACTTTCGTTCCAAATTCATCACAATAAAAGTTAGTTATGGGCACAACGCCTTTGAAGTGGACCGAAATGTAAACCGAACTGAGCCACATAATTCTGACAAACCTGAACCTGAACCAGATCTTTAAAATGAGACGTCTCAACCAATAACATTTAAGAACCGGTTCAAAATACGTAGTTCACAACTGTTCTAGCGTACAACTTATGGTAATTAAGTTTGTAGTTTAAATGCGTCATGTTTGTGTTAAAATTCAATATATATTTATTTATTATTTCAGTCTATACACAAACTTAGTTTTTAAAATATTGTTGTTAAAATTAAAATGAACAACTGACCAAAATATGCAAAATACTACGAAGATCAAAACAAATACCTACAAAAAGAAATCTACAAAACAAATAAATCAATAAAAGGTTGCATTAATAAATATACATTAGTTTTAAAGATGAAAATAACAATAAAAAACCTGAGGATGATGCAATAGCATCGAAACATGTCGCAAAATAATAAGCGCTGAAAATGTAACATCGTAATAACGATGAAAAGCGCTAAATTTTAATTTTAACAATAACATTTTAAAAACTAAGTTTGTGTATAGACTGAAATAATAAATAAATATATATTATGGTAATTAGTTGTACGATACGTTTGAAATCAGATGTAAACTGAAACGCGCTTAATTTGACATTGTATCAGATCTTCCAGTCTCTACTGCTTCACATGTAACTGTGGACACCCCTTCTTTAACCGATGTTAACCCCAGACTACATTTCTCTTATTTGTGCTGAAGTACTAACCTAAAACCAATCTTCTATTCGTAGGTAGAAGGTCCTTGTGCAGCAATTTTATCACAGACTGTACATGAATTAAAATACTCCGTGTATTTTGTACTGTAGTTTTCTTTTATATAAAAGATCATGGAAATCGTGTGTGTTTGCAGACTACATTCATCTGACTCAGGATACGCCCCCGCGGTGACAAACTTTTGCGAACACGGGAATGAACCCTTAGGTTCCATCAAAAGGGAGTAATTTCTTGCCTAGATAATCCATTATCACTTTCTCAGGGAGGTATGTGATCCACGGAGTGTATTTTTGTGTATCACAATTAAATTAAGTGTTTCTCTGTTATTTAAATGTTATTAATCGGTCTGAACTAGTTCAGCCGGTTACAAAACCTGTCACAGCTCTTAAACATCAGAATCGTGACATCACTTTCAGAACTTAATCGTAATTACCGATGGTTAAAAGCGAACAGATACCGACGCCTGATGACGCAGCCGGATGCAAAGCGAACTTACATATATACGCCATAAAACAAAGAACTTTAATGTCAGAAACTTTAAAGCTGCTAAAATAGTGAATTACATAGAGACCATGATGTTATTCTGAAAATAATTTTCCTGAAGTGAACGTCTTTATTTTATATCCGAATGGAATATATATTATGGCATCGAGCATACAGCCTCCCAGCGTATGCCAGTTCGAATCTCCCCCAAAAATGAAGGATTAAAAGCAGTTTATGTTCTAGAAATTATATATATATTATATATATATATAACTAACTAACTAACTAGATGGCTTACCGAACCCGAAGGTTCATCACCGAATTAACCAAAGCCCTCCACCGGACCCTGTCCTGGGCCAACAAAATCCAGTCTCCTTCAACTCCTATCTCCCATAGATCCTGCCTGAGATTATCCTCCCATCTACGTCTAGGTCTCCCCAGCGGCCTCTTCTCCTCAGGCTTCCCAAATAGTGGACCCAACCAACCAGATGGCTTACCGAACCTGAAGGTTCATCACCGAATTAACCAAAGCCCTCCACCGGACCCTGTCCTGGGCCAACAAAATCCAGTTTCCTTCAACTCCTATCTCCCATAGATCCCGCCTGAGATTATCCTCCCATCTACGTCTAGGTCTCCCCAGCGGTCTCTTCCCTTCAGGTTTCCCAACCAGTACCCGGTGCACACCTCTTGTCCCATCCATGCGCGCTACATGTCCCGCCCATCTCACTCTTCTCGACTTAATCACCCTCACAATACTGGGGGAGGAGTACAGATTTTTAAGCTCGTCATTATGCAGTTTTCTCCACGTCCCATCGTCTTCCCTCTTAGGCCCAAATATCCTCCTCAACACCCGATTCTCAAACACCTGCAATCTGTGTTCCTCCCTCTGAGTGAGAGACCATGTTTCACACCCATACAAAACAACAGATATATATATATATATATATATATATATATATATATATATATATATACGCTTGGTTTGTGAGGAGGATAAACCAACAAACACTTTCACTTCAGCGATCTCCAGAAGACTAAAATCAGGGCCTGTATAAAAACGCGAAAATCCATTCATGTGCAGATAATAAGGAAATTGTTGTGTAGAAGCGAGAAAGTTAAATGAGAGCTGTAACAGTCAGTTGCTACCTTTCTCGGTTCACCTGTAGCTTCGACAAGAAAAGCAAAGTTTTGATGAGGGAACTTCTAGGAAAACGGTCCTTTGTAAGACAGAGAAGAAGATGGAAGTATTAGAGCATATCTTGAGGGGGTAAGCTTTGATAGTGTAAGCTAATTAGCGTAAAGGGTTATGACGTGCTGATTCTATGTAAGACACTCTTATGAACTCTAGAAACAGTTCACTACAGGGGCATGACAAATGAGAATTCAAAGCGATAAATACCATCTACCTAATATTCTTGTACCAAACAAGTTTAAATTCGTATTAGTTGGTAATTCACTTCGAACTTACGTATGTCGTGGGTAAGTAACAGCCATATACGAAGAATTTTGGGAAGGAAAATGTAAAATATATTTAAAAAGTATAAGCAGATGACAGTGGAAAGAGAAGAATTAGGAGAAGATATGTCAGTGTACGGCGCGAAACCAGCAGAAATTTGTGGAAAAAGGAGACATAGTATCTCAAAGATCAGATAGGAGAGCTGGAAACTATCAGCAAAAATAAAAACACCAGAGATTTGTATAGAGGCATAAATGAATTTAAGGAGGGGTACAAACCTAGGACGCATTTGATCAAGGATGAGAATGGGGATCTGTTTTCAGACTCACATGGAATTTTAGACAGATGGAAATATTACTTTAGTAGGTTAATAAACGTTCAAGTAGTTGATCTATTCTAAGAGCCTGAAGTATATACAGCAGAGTCCTTCATCATGGAACCGATCCTTAATGAAGTTGAAATTGCCATTGCGAAATTAAAACGTTATAAATCTCCAGGCATCGACTCAATTCCAGCGAAATTAATCAACGCAGTTGATAGGACATTACACTCAGAGATACATAAGCTTATAATCTCGATTTGGTCCAGACAGTACTACCACAACAGTGGAAAACATCAATTGGTGTCCATATCCATAGAACACAGGACAAAACTCAGTGCAGTAATTTCCGAGAAATCTCCCTTTTGTCTATGTCATACAGAATTTAATCCATTATTCTTCTGGCACGGTTAACGCCAGAATGTTGATTACGCCGTAATAGGTCAACTATTGATCAGATCTTTGCATTCGACAAATATTAGAAAAAAAAATTGGGAGTATAACAGGTCAGTACACCAACTATTTGCGGACTTTAGGAAGGCATATGACTCGGTTAGAGGAAAGACTGTGCATAGGTAACCGTCTGTCGGATCCTTTCCCAGTGCACAATAACCTAAAAGAGGGGGATGCTTTATCCGCAATGCTTTTTAATTTTGGTCTAGAACATGTCATCATGAAAGTCAGAGGGAATCAGGAAGGGCTCGAATTGAATGGTCTGTACCAGGTACTTGCATATGCTGATTATGTCAGTTTGCTAGGGAATGTTGTGGGTACCATAACCTAGAATGCAGAAACTCTCCAACAGGTTAGCAAATAATTAGGCCTAGAAGTAAATGTAGACAAAACAAAATTACATGAGCGTGTTTCGAGATCAACATAATCAACAATGACAGAACATAATTATAAGTTACTAACTAACTAACTAGATGGCTTACCGAACCCGACGGTTCATCACCGAATTAACCAAAGCCCTCTACCGGACCCTGTCCTGGGCCAACAAAATCCAGTCTCCTTCAACTCCTATCTCCCATAGATCCCGCTTGATATTATCCTCCCATTTTGGTGGTAAATCCTTCTGGAAAACGACCACTGGGCAGACTACGAAGGAAATGGTAGAATAACATCAAGTTGAATCTTATGGAGGTGAGCTGTGAGGATGGTAAATGGAGTTGCCTCAGGATCGTGGCCAGTGGCAGGTTCTGCTACCAGGGAGTCAGTCAGTCAGATCAGTCTGTTAGTTAGTTAGTTAGTTAGTTAGTTAGTTAGTTAGTTAGTTAGTTAGTTAGTTAGTTAGCTAGTTAGTTAGTTAGTTAGGCAGGCAGGCATATTATCTCTGTATATCGACTCTACACCTGGCCATTGAGAAAGCCATCGCTCATCAAAAAGAATTTTACCAGATTCCTAAAATCCGGATGAAATCTTACAGCAAGGAGTTTATCGCATTTCGAAAGCAGTTCCTTGTTCTGTGGTTTAGCAATCCGAGACGATTATTTTCAACAATTACTATTACTATATTTCTGTTGTTTTCAGGATTCGTAACGCAACCCGCATTGCAGACCGGCTCTAGGGCCCACCCAGCCTCCTCTACAATGGGTATCGGGGTCCTTTCCCGGGGGTAAAGCCGGCCGGGGCGTGATGCTGACCACTCACCCCCATCTAGTGCCGGGGTCAAGGAAGAGAGGAGCTATACCTCCTCTCCCCCCAAACGCCTACATGGCGTATAGTGGGACAAACTTTAAACCGGGATAAATTCAGCCCACAGGCCGTCTATTCTGGCAACGGATTTCGTGTCTTCCTTCAGCCAATCGAGGCAAATTCTGTAATTGTGATTAAACAGGCTACAACTGTTACCTCAAACGTTACCTCTGAATCATGCCACATTTAATTTCACCTAAATAATGTCAGAAAATTTATATAACATCGAAAAAATACTGAATTATTATTATAATCAACCAAATTACATGCCCGTTATTTGGATAACAGGCAAGATTTATTTCATCTGCACGTGGGTTACTTTCGCTAGAAGCTAAGAGATATTTCAATGTCAAGTTTCAAACTGGAACAAGAAACAGCAGTTTAGACTACACGCGTCTTTGCAACTCGACGACTTGTCGGCCTGAGTTATGTATTAAATATTTTACTGTCACGAAGTTGGCTATCTTCTGGCCAGAACAGCCATGTGGTCTGGTAGAAGTTTATCGGCGTTTCAGAAGCAGTTACTGCCTCCTCCAACAAAGTAATAACTGCCCTGATGATGGTGGCATCACGTTCCTCTGAAACGTCCATAAACTTCTACCAGACTACACGGCTCCACTATCCAAACTGTACCCATCTTTATCCTACCACCGTAATAACCTTAACTCCTACCTTCTTTTGTTGTCGTGTTTTCTGCAGTGGGTAAGAAAATTTGCTATAAAGTTTGGACTTATTTTGATCAGTTGCAGTCAGCGAGCTCATACAATGAGCATCCATTACACTTCTTTGCGTTTCACGATAAAGCAGTTTACAAGAAACCATTATGAAAATGTTCTCAAGATTTTCCACTGTATTCTGTATCTCATGACACAAAAGATCACGTGTTTATTAACGCCTGCCTGTGTGCACGTACGAATTATGTTAATTCCATTCTTCACACATCTGCAATTTTCATTTTTACAGTGCGTTCATTGACAGAGTTGAAAGCAATTAATCACTATCCGGCTCCTGGAAGATGAATTTATTGTTTATATGGAGTGATACTTGAGTCGTATCGGTAAAACCCTTGTAACACTTGGCGGTGAGCCATGCAGTACCAGCCGGGAACTGACAGTTACGTACATATTTATCAGTACACGGGCTGTATAATTGTTTTTATGCATCAGAATCAGAAGTATGAACAGAATACGTTATTTTAGGAACAATCAATAAATTATGACAAAGCTGATAGACAAAATGTGAAGATTAGATATATTTTTGTGCTAAATAAATATGAGCAATATCCAGGCAGCGATAATTTAATAGAAACGCAGATACGTACGATAATGAGATGACAGAATATTGCTGAAAAGGCCTCATATATACGAGGTGCGATCAGAAAGTTTCTAGACTGCGCCTATAAAAACCCGTACACTTATCTCAGGTATTAAATTCATCCATCACCCTCGAAGTAGTTCCCCTGGGAGTGAACACAACGATCCCAGCGCCGCTGCCAAGCCTGGAAGCATCCCTGGAAATCTTTCTTTGTCAGCCTGTCAAGCACCATCTGCGATTCTGCCTGAATCTCTTCTATCGTCTCAAATCTCCTTCCCTTTAGCTGAATTTTCATCTTTGGGAAGAGGAAGAAGTCACACGGCAAATAAGGAGGGTGCGGGATGACGGCCATGGTGTTTGAGGCCAAAAACTGCCGAACTTCGAAAAATTAAATTACGAGCTTTTACATAATTAACTTAACCCGCAAAATTAATTTTAGAATCTGTTAATCGTCCACCTGATTCATAAACCCCCTGATTTCATTTTCCATTACGAAAATATTCGCAACATTTCGCCATTGCATTATATTGTGAGTCAGTTCAATCCAGTCCACAACCTTTTACTGTACTTAGGATTTGTTTTATTAAGTCCGACATTCCCATCTATGCCTTGGAATTCCAAGTTGTCTATTTCCTTCAACTTTTCCAATTAAAGTGTTGCTTGAGTGATAATCCCCACCCAAAATTTCGTCATCATTCATTTTAACGTAATAATTCAAATATCTGGTGAAGATTAGAAGTTCCTCGTTATGAATTTATCTCTTATTCTTCTTAATTCTGACTCAACATTCTTTTCTCAACAGGCTTTCCTCGAGTTCCACGCCGATACAAAAAAGCAGGTAAAATATTAATATTAATATTTGTTATTATTATTATTATTATCTGATATTTTTTCACTTCTAGCCTAGCTTATATCTCCAGATGGCCTCCTCTCTTGAAGTATTCGCATCACAATTTTGTTATGATTTCTTGTTTTCCCATAAATGTCACCTTACATGTAACGCCCGCATTCCTCCTGGTGTTATTACTAAATACTAACACCAGTAATCAAGTCAAGGTAGTTACAACGCAATGATGCAAGAAAATTAAGAGAGCTCGATGCGATATAGCAACAGAGCTACTGCAGAGTGACAAGGTCGGCTTCTGCGGACAGAAGTGTGCGCGTTGCCAAGATTATAATGGACCTCCGCTCTGGGATAATATCACTGTCCTATCCAGTACTAACTTTCCCGTCTGTAAATAATATCTCACGGGTGTTTGTTGTGTGAAACAAATATAAATAAAGTATTATATTTACAGAGACCAAAAAACTGCATATGTGTATGGCAAAGTAATTAAATAATTTTAGATAAATCTCGCCTTCATAAACTTCGTATAATATGTAAGACTTGAGGTTCTCACAGCGGTGAGTATGAAGATTTCCGTCTTCTGGGTTGTTGCACTGTGTAGTCTGGTCGATGTTAACCAACGTTTCAGAGGTCATACTGCCTCCGTCATCAGGGCGATGACAGAGGCAGTATGACCTCTGAAACGTTGGTTAACATCGACCAGTCTACACAGCGCAACAACCCAGAAGACAGAAATCTTCATCGCCCTGATGACGGAGGCAGTATGACCTCTGAAACGTTGGTTAACATCGACCAGTCTACACAGCGCAACAACCGAGAAGACAGAAATCTTCATCGCCCTGATGATGGAGGCAGTATGACCTCTGAAACGTTGGTTAACATCGACCAGTCTACACAGCGCAACAACCCAGAAGACAGAAATCTTCATACTCATCGCCCTGATGACGGAGGCAGTATGACCTCTGAAACGTTGGTTAACATCGACCAGATTACACAGCGCAACAACCCAGAAGACAGAAATCTTCATACTCATCGCCCTGATGATGGAGGCAGTATGACCTCTGAAACGTTGGTAAACATCGACCAGACTACACAGCGCAACAATCCAGAAGACGGAAATCTTCGTATAATATATTATGCTAACTTATTCTATGTATTTTATCGCCATATATGCACTAAGATGTAATGACTAGAGATAATACATGAGAAAATTAAGTAATATATTATGAGATCTTCGATATTCGGCATATAAAAAACAAATCAGGCCATTAAACTACATCCCAAACACCTGAACTAAGTACCTACATGCTTCCCAGCTTCAAACACGGACATGTTAATAATCTATATAGACTAGTTTCCCTCAGGGAATGAGCGTAAGGGTCCTTCTTGAGAGGTTTATGGTTGTTCATCTGATCAAGAAAATTAGAACCCGAAAGTTAATCACCGTATTCCCAACAGCCCCTGCATTGACTCCAGTTAACACACACACGTTGTTTTATGAACACTAGTTTAAATATATGGTTTTAATAGATGGTCGTCCAGAACGCTCGTCATCATCGACAGAGGTTCGGCCATTTTTAAAACGTGAATGCCACACAAAAGTTTGTGCACGATCCATTGCGGACTCCCCAAATGCTTGCTTTAGCATTTCATAGGTTTCCGTAGCCGTTTTGGCGAGTCTTTGGCAAAATTTGATGCACACGCCATTCCGAAATCGAATCGCAGGAGGGTCGGTGTAATGCACTACCAAAACGCCCGTAACTAAGAAACAAATGCTAATTCGATGATGCCGGCTGGCACACTGATTCACTATGAATGTAGGCCGCACCCCCTAGCGGCAGAAGCTCGTACTACATCCGGTTCGCCCTCTATTAACACAGTCTTGAAACTTTCCGATCGCACCTCGTATACATGGAGTACAGCCAACATCGTCTTCATTCATGGCTGCAGTGGGGATTTGAAACCGCGGCGTTCGCGTCAGAAGAGCACAGGATCGTTCATGTTCTCTATAACATAATAATACTGTCTTTATACAAATGGGATTCCAGTCCCAAGCACTATGGCCTACTGTACCGCTAAGATACGACGAAAAGTGTGCTTAAGTCTCAGGAGACTGTTCTACCCAAACTGAGCCGATACTACAGCAGTCTGAAGTGGCTCTCGAACAACGAGAATAGAAGATACAAAATGACGACAGTTTCTGAATGGCTCTCCCAAGAGAAATTTCTCAGTGCAGTTGTACTTGTATCGATTACGCGTTCCCAGTGAACGACTGTGCAGAAACCATTGGAATTATATCCTGAGTTTTAATTAAGGGTGTGAAAATGATGTCGGTGCAGAACGTAGACTACTCCGTGCATAATTAGCAGCTCAGTATGCAGTGTAGCATCCCCGGGGTGCCATGTTGGTCTTTTTTTACGTCACTATTCGTACAGTCTGTTGTTAACTGGGTCCTGAATATATTGTTCAGGTAAACAGTGAACGTATTTGTGAATAGTGACGTAGGAAAAAATTCAAGGATCTCAGTACTTTGTACTCTTTACCACGTGACGAAACGAAGGACGATGAGATTGGTAGGTTATGTAGCACACATGAGAATATATACGAGGTGCGATCGGAAGGTTTCAAGACTGCGCGTATAAAAACCCGTACACTTATCTCAGGTATTAAATTCATCCATCACCCTCGAAGTAGTTCCCCTGGGAGTGAACACAGCGATCCCAGCGCCGCTGCCAAGCCTGGAAGCATCCCTGGAAATCTTTCTTTGTCAGCCTGTCAAGCACCATCTGCGATTCTGCCTGAATCTCTTCTATCGTCTCAAATCTCCTTCCCTTTAGCTGAATTTTCATCTTTGGGAAGAGGAAGAAGTCACACGGAGCTTAGAAAGGAAACTTTACGATCGCACCTCGTACAAAATGATGTTCGGAAGACTTCAAGAAGACCCAGGCGTAGATAATTAGAGAAATAGAATCAGTAGTGGACTGGAATCAAGACGTACAGTCCATTGCTGAGTCTTTTAAAAACGGTATTGAGACATCTGGTTCCAAAAATGTGAAGAATTAATGAATATCGAAATTACTTTAATCGACTTAAGAGCAAACAAATTGCGACCCATTCTTCGATTACTTAGTGTTCCACAATCGTTGCCTCCTTCTTATTTGGTCAACAAGAAAGGAAGAGAACATAATGTCAAGCTACAATGTTGCAATGTGTTTTAAATCCAAGAACTTCGGGCTTTCATCGGTTTAAAATTCTGCTTCTCCGAGCTATCAGGACTTGATAAATTACTTTCACAATGACACAGTTGCTTAATGGCGGTGCCGTAGTAAGTAAAGCGTGAACCGAAATTAAATTTCAAATTATCAAACTTAACGTAGTATTATATAAAATTATTTTAGCATTGGTAACTCTTTTAATTATCCAGACTTTAAAACAGAATTCTAATGGGACTTAAAGACGTACCGTTAAGAGCTGTAGACTACAACATACAGACAAATAGAGTGAAGGGAAAACTTTCTTTATAAGTTATCGACTGAACAGAGAAAATACGTTTACTAATATGTCACGCTCCGGCTGACTGTACCTACGTCTTCAGATAGAAGAAACGTGTACCTACTCTGCGAAAACCGTAGTTAAAAGGCTTTTAAATTAAATCACTTTCAAATCAAAACCACACTGCTAGTGTAATTATATTAATTAAATAAATATAAATAAAAATAAAAAATCATCAGAAATTTTCTCACCACAAAACACGTCACCTATGTTTCTTGGATTCCTGCATTTTGTTTCTCAAATTACAGTCTTGATTATCTGTATATAAGATAGTGTAATTGCGTCATATTGTGAATATTATATCAATTATTTATTTTAATCCGTCTGATCACAATATAATTTTTTATTTAAAATTTCTTATAATTAAGATAATAAAATATCATTCATGTTCCATATCGATTGATCGATTTACATTTCGGAACATTTACACAACATGTTTCGGTTTTTATAAAACCATCATCAGGTGTAAAATATATCTAAGAGCTTAAAACTCAATTATGATTTCTGTAGTTTTTTGGTGATGTTTCATTACGTTTGTTTTTTCCATTTTTGGGCGAAGGTGTTGTTTTTCTTAAATGTTATTAGATGTACATATCGGCCAAAGATGTAGGAGTGAGTGTCCCGATATGTCCAGAAGTTCTAGTGTCTTCGAATAGGTGTGGGCCATGACAGATTAAGTTCTTGGTATGTCCTGGGACAAAACCCAGTATTGTTTAATGTTACACCAGACGACGCATACAGAAAAAAGTGAGCAATCGTCACTTCTCGTCTTCAACTTGATTTCAGAAACTGAAGATTCTGCGTGTCTCATCACACAGTTGTTTCCAATGGTTACTAGAAATTTAAACCCACCTATAAGGAATCAGCGGTGAGAGAACGATGTGTGATATACATCGTAAAGTTAGTTGAAATTTATGTTCATCATTTATCATTTAGTACTCAAAAAAGATGATTTCAAACTGCGAACTGTCACACAGACAAATTGAAAGAGGGATGATGAGAGAAATTTCGGTGATTACAGGAGTGAGGGGGAGGTGATCATTAAGTGGTTAAGGTACAATTTGGCTACACGCGACAGAGACAAGCGACCGAGGCAGGCGACAGAGACTGGAGACGGACACATCGCAGCTTGTCGCCACACACTTTTGAGGTGACGACCGAGACATGCGGCAAAGTGTTTGTTTTCTTTGTTTTGTTGAGACATACGTGCACATATTCTGTGAAAAATGAGTACAAAAATGCTTCTAAAAAGGTTAATCGAAGAAGATGATGATGTGTTGCTGTGTTATTTGTTGCGAAAGAAACAAAGAAAACCTATGAGTTCAATATTCAAAACCAGACGTGAAGAAGGATCTTTCTGTCGGTGGTCAGTGGTCGGTTTTCTGCTACTAATTCTACCAATTGCTCGTCTTGGTCACCAGTAAATCTAATTTCTGCCATTATTTTACTCAACAACACACGTGCTGCCTGAGCCCGTCGCGAGACACTACTCGTCCGAGAGCGGTCTCCTGTGCTTTGTCTCTGTCGCCTGTCTTTGTCTCGCGCTCGTAATTGTACTTCATACGATTGTACAGAGAGCAGACAGGAAGCGACCAGTCTCGGTCTCGCAATTCTGTCGCCTGCCTCGGTCGCTTGTCTCTGTCGCGTGCATCCGAATTGTACCTTAGCTTCTGTTGCATGATGAACAACATAAACGTTTTCGAAAGTAACACCAAACGCTGAATTTGTCTGCTACAACTGATATTGTGTACTAAATTGACAAGGGATATCAATTTACTTCGGGTCATAGGTTATTTAAGGTTGCTTTATCGATATTGTGCATTCAGTGTAATATGAGAATTTTCACGGTACGTGGAAATAACAGTGACTGCTGAAGAAATTAAAATGGCGCCCTATTTCCGATGCAAGAGCCCTGTCTCCTGTACAGTCCACGACTGTAATCTTGAGGCTTGCAAAGAATGCAGTAATTCCGTAGTCTCAAAATTACAGTCGTGGACTATATTCATATTTGTTTGTTTTTGTTTTCAATTTCGGACAGTCAGTAGTATGTTCTCTGCTTCCAAAAGACAGCACAGGGAAATATTTATATAAAATATTTAAAATATATATTTTTAATCTCTATTACTGTGCCAAATTTGATGATAAACTAACAATTTAAGAGAGGCGTATGAACCTCTAAGCTTCCTACGGCTGTCTTGTCTCTATTATTTGCGGTATAAAGTTAAAAATATTGTAAATATCTAAGTGGCATTCGGCAGGGTGACGAACATAAAAAGTTTAACACAATCCATCACTTGCTTCGAAGTTTTTGGGAGCACAGACACACGAATATACAAGTAAATTTCCACAAACTTATATACAGTACATCAGGTAACTTCAACACAAAACTTCAAGATCTAATTACTGTTGTCATTTCCAGTCACAAATATTACGCGAATATAGTTCCTCTTCTTAACAGTTATTCAGCTATGGGGATCTGAAATGTAGCTTTGACTTCAATAAGTTATTCGTGGGAAAAAAATATTACACTGTAAAAGGAAGTCATCGCCCTGACGATTAAGGCAGCAGGAACCTCTGAATTTCACTAAACTTTATAGGATTTGAGATTCTTACGTCGCAAAGTACAAATATAGAGGTCTTTTAGGTTGTAGCGCGGTGTAGTCTCGTAGAAATTTACCAACGTTTTAGAAGTCATTCTTTCTGAAAATAGAGGCAGCAGGAACCTCTTAAATGCTGGTAAAACGTCTATCAGACCACACGGCGCTACAACCCAGAAGACAGTCAGCTTCGTATATGCAGCCGTAAGAATCTTAAACCGCAACTACAATGTACAGTTTAGCCTATGTAGTCAGTAATTGTTCCAAATGGCACCCGTTTGACTATAGAACGTGTGTACACGTACAAAGGGGTGTCCACCTTGCGTCAACACACCATCTTTTTTCTGTGATCCCACACGTGGCAATCCAGTGGGCTTGGATCTCGTGATGCGGGTTGCCAACCCCTCATACCACCGCGGCCGATCCATCGGTCAGGAAACTACTTTCAGGTAGACTACTGGGTGACGCTGTTGAAACTTTGGCCTACTCACATCGAGCCGGTATTATTTCTGAAATGGTATCCACGCGCATTCACATGCTACTTTCAATATTCCTACAGCCCTGGAACCTTTTAGAATTGGACTTACGTTAATATGATATTCCTAAACGGTAATGATGTTGTCCTCGGTGGACTTCCTTCGGAGGGGAAGTATATCCGGCAGTCCCATGTCGTAGATTTACGGTATGGAAAATAACCTTACGAGCATGAACCAGATGTTTCGTATAAAAAATTCAGCGGCCATTTCTCACCCAAGTCTCTCTTGATTCACTGCTAGATGGCTCTGGCAGTCAAATCAGGATTAAGAAGAAATTGTGCAGAGGCAGTGGGTTAGTCACTCACTACTCATTAATGCACACTTCAAAGACAAATAAACCTCCCACATGCGTGGGGGGCCAAGGCTCGACTTAGAAGAAGGAAAACGGTAATGGTCTTGGAAATATGGTCTAAAGTCGCCGGACTTCCTCCAAAAACATGAAATAATGAAAGCAGGCTGTAATGAAGAAGTTTAAATGTCCTCTGATTTCAAGATGTTCTTCAGTATATTTCGTATTTTCTTTGTTAAGTCTCTACGAGAGACACACAAGATAGAACTATTAATTCCGTTTTTTGTGTTGAGACAGAAAAAAATATGCTATTTGTCTCAGTTCTTGTAACAAGGCAGAACATGTAAGTAAGTCTACCTTTCATTTTGCAGGACGAAGCCTAGAGATTGCGTGATAGAGCAGAATGTTTCGTGCAGGTCTTCATGTTTTACGAGGTCAGGTTTGAACCTTGAATAACAGTTTATGCGTTGAGTTGGTCTATGCACGCGAGCGAATTACTAGATGCTCACGAAACGTAAAACTTCGTGCAGAGAATTCCGTAACTACCCTTGACAGTTTATAGATTAACAGAGCTTTCAAGTCTTAAAGTGTACCTCCTTTCGTTGTTCGTATAATAAGATCTGTATCAAGGCACATTTGCTTAATACGTTCTAAAACATGGTTTATCAAAATTCGCGTATCAGTAGATTCATCTAGAAAACTTTCACTTTGCAAACTGCGACATTTGTGTTTCCCTTCCCTTTATAATGACAAAGTAATTCCCTTTGGTGCAACTCAGCGACCGCCCCTCGCGTTTTCAAGCCGCGTAACTGTGTGACAAGTCAACTGATAAGGAAATAGATAAGGAGTCCTGGGCAGAAATGGACAGACAAGTCTTCGGAAGATAAATTTATTTATATGAACCCTCAAGGAAAAGTAAAGTTTTTAATATCGAATGTGCATTATTATGAAGTCTCGAATTCAAGACACTTCTAGACCCCACGAGGTAATAAATGTATGTTTATTAGACTATTTCTCCAGAGTTAATATCTTTGAAATTATATATGAGAAAGGTAATTCGAAACAAATTTTAGTATCCACAGACGCAAGATACTGAATAATTTAACGTAAATTGTTTCTAAATCATGCACTTGACAATTTAAATTTTATAACAGCAGAATGTTGAGTGCCAATATGACATTAAAAAGGGGCTATAAATTCTGGGGGAAAAAGGTGACGAACATGTCCAGTCAATACTTTTATATCTCTCTGACATCTGGGTTTTGGACATATGTCAGTGAACCATTCGGAACAATCCGCTGAGACACGAGTCGGATAACTAGAAGAGCGCGATTGACTTTAGCCAATCACGCGGTTTTCAGTAAATTTTGAAATGTAATACATTTAAAAATTTACTGAAAACCGCATAATCGCTTACCGGACTTGAGTTCCCCTAATCAGGATAGTTCATCGTTAAATTTTCACAATAGATTTCAGTGCCTTTATCTCTACCTAGATATATTCTGCAAAACTGTGTAATAAGAAACCGATTTGCGATTTATCGACGTTCTTTTAAGCAGAAGTTTAAAAACCTCGTATAAAAACGTGTATAAGTTGCGTTTATTGGTGTTACTGTGTTACTTGGTATTAGAAGTTTATAGTTTTGATGCGTCATGTTTGTGTTTAAAATTCACATATATATTTATTATTCAAGTCATATACACAAACTTTTAAATTATTGATGTTAAAATTTAAAATTTAAAATTTAAAATTGATATTTTGCGCCATTCACCGTTATCTAGATGTTACAATGTTGCGCTTTAATACTTCTACATTAATTCTGCATTAATAAATATAGAATAGTTTTAAATATAAAAACCTGAAGATGATGCTATGACATCGAAACATGTAGAAGTATTAAAGCGCAACATTGTAACATCGAGATAACGGTGAATGGCGCAGAATATCAATTTTAAATTTTAAATTTTAAATTTTAACATCAATAATTTAAAAGTTTGTGTATATGACTTGAATAATAAATATATATGTGAATTGGTATTAGAAGTATATCTTAATTACACTAAGGGTGTTCATAGAAGTTTGATACATGCATGAACATACCAAGTCATTCTCTGAAGCACACAACATTAATAAACCTTGGTTTTATTTCCCTATAACTCCATGTCACGAATTAAAACACTTCACTGACTCGAAATCACCTGTACCTTCATCTCACGCCCAGTCAATTGTGCACCGTTAACCTTGAGATCCCATGGTTTTTTCTAGTCACTACCAGACCACATCCAGATCATGTGTTGACGGATGGGTACACAGACAAACCTGAAGAAAATCACGTTTACTTTAAAATAAATTCGTTTAGGCTTGCTAGTAATTATTAAATTTGTATAGAATATTGCATTTATTTACACTGTGTAAAACAGGGCGTGTACAGACCCCTCGAAAACGCATTACTGTTCTTATGGTCCATAAATCAGAACAGCTTGAGAAACAGTGTTATGTTTCAGTTTCGCGTGCATATTAATCGCAATCATGTAATGCAGTACTTACTGTTTATAATTTTACCGGACACTAGAGACAAAGATTGGTATATGAACTGTGGACTGTCGAAATACTGAGTTATGTTTAAGATCACCATAAATTGTCCACAATCCTCAGATATTGCCGAGCTTAATTCCCAGTATAATGCAGAATTAATCTGGTGTACGAACGTGTTTTATGTGTTCATTTCATTAGAATGCATCGAATGAATAATTGGAAAATCGCGTATTATCGTCTTTTACGAAGCATCTTGGAGCACATGACGATTTCAACTTATTACAGCCCCTTCAGTTCCTCGTCAACGATTGGCTGTTTTCTTACATTTTCAGATTCACCCTGAAACTTCAATTTCATGTACCTCAGTTGGAAAGATTACAACGATAAGTCATTTATTATTTTCTCCAATTTTAACCACACGGTCATTCCGTCACACAGAATAGACGCTTACAAGAACAGAACGTGTTTTTACGAGTAGCCTTTGTGACATTTTCAAGTTATAACTTAGTTCTAGAGATTATATAGGTCTGTGTTTCAGCCACTATGTCCAAACCAACTTCCCAGAAATTACAAGCGGAATTTAATGACCTCGATGTCATTATTTTAATTTTATATGGAGCTTAGTTTTCAGTTCACTGCTAGTAGCCAGCAGCCTGCAAGATGCATAAACCTTTGTAGTCGTAGCACAGCTCGTCTAATATACAGAGCGTCCATAAATTATGTATGCACACCAGCAATTTTGGTGGCCGCTATCAGCTGTGACACGAAGTTAACGGTGGTCATTTTCAACACCTACACTAGACAAACTAATTCACAATATGTCAATGCTGACGTATGAAATGGTTTTGTTTACTAAAATGTATTTAGTTCATTCATTGAATATGTGTTATACATATTTTTAGGAAACCTGTAAGTATGCAGTCCGCACAGCAGAACATTTCTCCACTACGAGTATCGTAGTTTTGTGTATTTTAATCTTCGCGGTTGTAGATAGTAGACTGGAAGACAAATATTGAGAAATTCGTAGTAGAACTCATCACCTAAATTTTGTCTTCTCTTAATTTACTCGAGAATTCAATCTTTATTTGTTGTTGTAATTTCCAAAAATTTTAACTCCCCGTATTTTAAAGTATTTGTGTAGTCTGTTGACGACATTTCAACACGTACTTCCAGACAAATTTATATATTAGTATCTAATATATATGGCATTACGACAATTAATTTTTCAACAAATAAATTAACATCACTACCACAGACCAGAAAGCGATTTGTCACATTCATTTCCATCATTCTGAGTAGGAAATATATCAGACACGTTTAAAATATACAGATTTTACTAGAGCTATAATTTGAACACATTTGAAATAGCTTTCCTAATTTCATTCGTATGCCGAATTCAGTGAACTGAATTACAGGCCTACTTTTTCCTGTAGTGTCTGACGAATGCAGAATATGTAATCAGTAATTGACAAAACAACGTCGAAATCTACACTGATAATCTCCGAAATTCATTCTACGTATATAGATAAACTTGATAGAAAATTTTTGCATGCAATATAAAATAAAGTTTGTCCCACTATACGCCATGTAGGCGTTTTGGGGTAAGTGGAGGTATAGCTCCTCTCTTCCTTGACCCCGGCACTAGATGGGGGTGAGTGGTCAGCATCACGCCCCGTCCGGCTTTACCCCCGGGAAAGGACCCCGGTACCCATTGTAGAGGAGGCTGAGTGGGCCCCAGAGTCGGTCTGAACGCAGAGGCTAGAGGAAAAATCCTCTGCCCCCGTCGGGGATCGAACCCCGGTCGTCCAGCCCGTAGCTAGTCACTATACTGACTGAGCTATCCCGGCTCTTTATATGTAATATATAACGGCGATATTCCTCGATAATTACTACGCTCAGTATTATCGCCTCTATGAGAAATAGGTGCTTTCGATATAATTAATTCCTTTTCACGTGCAACGCAAGCTGTCATAGTAATGACCCCCTACAGAAATTTCTTAAAACTGACCAATCCATTTGTCTACATTTCTTATCTTCACATATGTACTATATTTCATGTGAGTTAATCTGTGAGCAAGCTTAAAAAACAATTTAAACCAAGATGATGAAAAGTAGGGATAATTTACACTGTGCCATATTTCTTCAATGCTGCCAACATCACTTTAGAGATAAAGTAAAATTGCTATACTTTATTATTAATTTTCGAAACATCGTATTCATATCCACAAATATAAGGTAAAAAAACACAATATTTGCAATCCTACGTCAAATATATTATGTGCAGTCTGACGAAAGTGCATTTAATATCGCTTCACCCCCTCCACAATAACTTTTGAAAATAAATACTGTGCATTTATACAAATTAAAAATTCATCACCTGTAATTTCAGATTTAGTTTATATGATAAAGAATAATAATATGACGTCGAATGCGATAACTAGGCCTGTTTACAAAGTTAAACAGAAATTGTGGTGACAGACGCTTTGGAACTTAACTTTTTTTTTTTGTTCCAACCCCTCACCCCTTCCAATTTTGCCGCCATAGGCGACCACGTAATTTGCACAGTAGTTAAACAGACTGTACATAGTTTGATCACGGATCAATGCCCACTGTCTATACTAGGTGCGTAGAAAACTCGAAACGTAAGCTCAGATTAACCCTTGAACAGTGACCTCTACCCGCTCATGGTCTTGGGTTATTAGCACCGTGTGATGTCAGTGACAAGCGAATTTGAGTAGCAGGATTAATAAGGCTTATCATGTCCACGTTACATCGTGTTTCTTGCGTCAGTACAGTCTTCGTGGACAGGATCAATACACTGCACGTTTCTAGAGCTACATTCTGATACTGGTACGTTGTAGAGTGTCAACTTCTTATTACCAAGACCCTCTCAATGTCAGATTCATCATTCATGATTATGTATTATTACCAAAAGAAATTTCAAAAATAAATTTCTTTTTCGCCAAACCCCCATTTCCTGTCCTCTCTTCGTAACTTCTTGTAACCTAAGTATTTCGTCATCCCCTTCCAGTTTTCTCCAGCGTGTCCTTCGCTCTGTCCATCTGCAATTACATTTTCCATGAAGTTACTCTACTCAGGACTCATAATTCTGTGCAATGGCTATCACCCAGACATATTCCAAAACTGTACAGGAACTCGCCTCGTACGGCATGAGGAGCGCTGGGATCAAGAGGTTTAATCCCGAATTATTTTCCCTGGTTGTCCCCTTCTACCTTCTGCCTGACTATGAACTCATCCCCCTCCGAAGGAATCCTAATGCACGCTGTAGGAATCATAAATTTTATCCAGCTCTCAGTATGTCCGGTAGAAATGAGAATCTTCCCTCAGAGATGTACCAAAAGAATTGCATTTCTTCAAAAATTGTGACACAGTTTAATTGTTTACAAACGTGAATATATATTCAGGGTAACATTCATTTTGTTTGCTGAGTCTTTCGAGGTTTTATTAATCTGCTTTGTGCAGAATTTAAAACATGATGGAATAGGCAAAAACCGATAGCACATGTTTATTTTATTGATAGTCACAGTCTCTACAAATGTTGTTTTTTTTTGGGGGGGGGGGTTTTGACACCATATAGATTCGTAAGTAGACACCGACGTTTCGGAAAAAACATGTCTACACTTACCATGAGTGTAATTTCACAAATATAAGTCATTCCTGCACCATATATATATATATATATATATATATATCACTTGCAGCTCACACTTTACGTCATGAAATTCTCCCCTCTCTGCCCAGTCCCCTTCATTTCCTCCTCTAATTCTGATCTGTTCCGTCGCTAGGCAACCAAATTTAAACTAAAGTTTTCAAAAATATAGAAATACGAACGCTTCTATTATATACGTACATTTATTTACCACATGCAAAGTCCACGACATAATTCGATAATTTTTCTAATCTATAGTCTAAAACACTTACTACTAGTTGCAAACATTCATACGAATTACTAACAGTTTCGTGTGCATTTATGAATTCAGACAAAGGTTTACAGCTGTTTCACGTGGGTCCGGATAACTCAGTAAAGTGACCAGTTAAGATGTCTAAGCCGATGCTTGGGTCCACCCAGCCTCCTATCAACAGAGTACTGGTGATAACGTGGCTAAAAATTTTCCAAAAAATGTAATATCACAGGATAAATTTGAAATTAACCTCACATGTAATTAATTGCACGTGATACAGAAACTAAGTTTATAAAATTACAGGTCTGTATATTAGAATCCTCATTTGCGTTCCTTTCGCGTTCACATAAGTGTCCGTGAACACTTATCAAATGATTTAATTACGAAAAATGCAAGCATGAAGACAGATTATGAAACTAGAAAGCGTAAAATGGTTCTCAAAATCCGCCCCATCCCAATTCACACATTTGAGAGATAAAAGCGACCAGGAGTCTAGACCAGTCTGCTTCAGAGATGAATTTATGCTGGGACAAGTTCATATTTCGAACTTACCCTATACATTCATCTGTACGCATATAAAGCAGAGAGACACGGCCTCGCACACAAAACCAACATTTCTTCTTAGTTTCATACAGAGCAACATGGGCATGTCATTGGACTCGACATTCAGAAAAATCAATAAACCCCCGGGGAAAGGTGCGAGCCGAAAAAGTGGCAGAGAGAGCGTAGTCAGAGAGAGAAAGTCTCGTCACAGGGGGGGGGGGGGGGGGGGGGGGGGAGAAAGTTCGGTCCAGGAGAGATTTACGATCTGAGAGGGGTGGCAAGACAAATACGTCTAATTCGAAATCATTTTCTCACACGTAAATAACGAAATCCTGCAGATACATGGTCTTCCTCGCTAAACACTCGATAACTGTTTCATTTCTTTAATAAGTTAAGGTACTGTTCAGATGAGACTACACCTTAGCATTCTTGTTATAAGGTGATGACTCCACGGACTGAGGATTTCAACCAATAGGCGCAGGCTACAAATTTCAATTGTCAAATTACACGTGACGGAAAATTAAATGTCACAAATTAGTCCCCATAACTCACAAGTATATTTTTATCGTTATTATTTATTCTTATTACAATTTTCTTATTGTCTTTTTACCGTATTAATTAGTTTAGTTTTTATTTTCACACTGAAGGTAGTATATTTGCGTCATATTGTGAATTATGTTAATATTTTAATATTTTCCGTCAAATCACAATTTTAATAAGATAATAAAATATAAAATATTTAAAATATCATTTCACGTTCCGCATCGAATGATCGATTTACAAATTGGAACGTCTCTTACGACATGTTTCGGTTATATTTAACCGTCCTCAGGTATAAATTAGATTGGTAAAATTTAAAACTCGAATTACGTGAAATGATATTTTAAATATTTTATATTTTATTATCTTATTAAAATTGTGATTTGACGGAAAATATTAAAGTATTAAAAAAATATTTCACACTGAAATAAAGAATAATTATTTTCAGATATCGTTATTCTTTATCTTAAATCAGTTTTCTTCTAAAGATGGCTGTTTGTCTAGGATCTCAGTCACGTCGGTAAACTTTTTCCAGACTACACGGCGCTACAACCCAGAAGACAGCCATCTTAAGACTTACCGCCGTGAAAACCTCAAATTCTACTATTTCCTCCTTCTTGCGGGCGAAAAGGAGACTTGTAAGCCCCTCCCCCATTATTCCATAAGCTCACTTTGTGAAAAGAGAGCAGAAGAACCAATGTACAAGAGGACGCATAGAAACAATGCTGTAGCATCTTTCAGCATAAATACCGACAACCATTCAGAGTGTGGTGGGATTTGCCACATTTCTACCAGAAAAACAAATCTTATTAATATCTCTTGTCTTAAAAAAGACGATAATATTATCATGTACCCAGGGATGTTCCCCATTCTTTTCACTACGTAATATTGTACATTAATATGAAAAAAAAATGCTACGTTTATAATTTCAGATGTAGTTCACAGGACATAGAAGAATATCAGACTTTATACTCATTGTTCCTGTTAGCACAAAATCTATTGCGCATTCATGAGGGATTCAGTCAGTCAGTCTGTTTGTTTGTCAGTCAGAAAACATACCGACTTGTCTGTCATATTGTCGACTTCACTAGACACATATCAACCACTGGTGTAAGATACCAAGTTTTGCTGTCGACATACAAAATCGAGAACTCACAAAATATGCATAATTTCCTTTTGGTTTCCCTTTGTATTTTAGACGCTTCTTATATTCTATTTTACGTCATTTTCCTTATTTTTCATTCAACCGCCTAATTTGTCTAGTGGTTAAACCGGATGTGAATATACGTCAAAGAATTAGCAAATAAAGATCTGAGATGGACTAAACTGGCTCAAGAATATCTCCAGCGTTGGGCATTTATTAAGGTAGTAATAAACCGCCAGCTTCTATAACAGAGAGAAAATCTGTGTGCAAAAACCAGGTAAGTCAAATTCGGCAGGTTTTCTGGGAGAAACAGCGTCTAGCTTGTATCTTGGTGCAAACCCTTAAGTTACGTTAGTCGTCTATGTACATACTTCATTCTAGCACCAATGTGACCGAAATTTCTCTTTATATGAAAGCGTGGACTTACATGGTTCTTTCATGGATGCCGTTTTCGTGAGTAATTATAAACTTTTCAATAAGACCCTACACTAAGGAGTTAGTAGTATCCTCTGTTTGTTTGGTTAGTTACTGTTTCAATTAAAATACGTGACGTGTAACGTGTTTTCTGCCAAAAAAACAATCACATTCGAACTAATCCCGTGCAGGCCTACATCTGGAACACTCCATCTCTGCTCTCACTTTCACCTTTCTCCTCGTGAGTGTTTGGTGAAGATTTATCTGCCCGCACCAGACCGTTCTGACAGTCTTCCCTGCTCTGCTTCTGGAACCAAGCTTTACTGTTCTCTGGGCTGCTGACAGAAACAAACATTCCACAAACACGGAAAGGAACAGCTATTTCTTTCTCTCTTCCTTTTTTAATCCAGATCAATCCAAAACCACATTTAGTGACTCACAGAAGGTTTGTGCGATAACTCACCGCAAGATGTCAGTATTTCCTCGCTTTAGTACAATTAATTGCTGTCCCAGATAACTTTACACCTAATGAAGGAATCTGTTGACGTTTACGTGACGATGTTTTGTCTCGCCAAAATTTACTACGTAGTCTTGACGTACCACACACCAATGGGTCTTTGATAATTGCAAAAATCTACCAGTAAGTTTAATGGAAGATAATACTGGCAACTCCCGGTTTACGAACGTTCGATTTACGAACGTCAGAATTCATTTAAAATTTCTTAAATTCGCCAATAGATAGAGTTCCTTACAAAACCAAATGCCAAACGTATAGTGAACATAATTATAAGATTTAAATAAATAAACTTTAAAAAATATATTTATTACAATAATTATCAGAAAATTATTATATGATAATTATACTGAACTGTTCTTGGTTAATAAAACTAATCTTTTATTTTATTTTACGTTACATATCGTATACGATAAACCATAACGCATACATACATTATAATAAAACTTACTGTAAAGACCATTCGATGTTTAGTACATGGTTTTAATGTTTTAAAATGGCTGCTAACTTATACGATACGTATCGTAAAAGCTCAGGAATTCAAGATACACATAACGAACAACGTCTTGGAACGGAACACGCTCGTAAACCGAGAGTTGCCTGTAATTTAGAAACAGGGCAAAATATTCCAGGGTAATAACTGATTATTCGGTGTAACCTGGCATGTGATAAATATTTCAATATTAAAATCGTACTGTACAATCCTATGAGTTTACATGAAACTAGTTCTGTAGTCCTTTATGTTGGGGAAGAAGAAGGAAGGGAAAAAACTGGAGAAAATTACGTGAAGAGGAGCGTCACAACCAATACTATTCAACTAAAAACAATGGGATAAGATGAGATTAATAATATCGGCGGCAGAATTTGAAAGTACAGAAAAATTGTGGAAATGTGTAAGGAAATTTTTCTCCAATTTTTTTATAGGGTCTGTGATTAAATGTTGGAGAACCTAAAAGAAGATGGATTTGCCAAAGGTTAACTTTATATGCGGCATAACAGACCATTGGGATAAATTCTTGAAGTTGATGCTGTATGGATTATCCTTAAGTTTATCCCAGTTTACGGCACGCACACTAAGGTAGCTAATTCGAATCCCGATAGAGGTATAGCAGTCTGTTCGCATGGTTCATCTCATGCTATGTCAGCTGGACCCTCCGATTCATCGTACCCAGTGCAGAAAACCAAGATACAAGACTCAAAGGAGACGAAAAGAGAACAAACATTATCCAATTAAAATCCCATTATCAAGTTACAGGAAGAAATACCATCATTAACCATAAAAACTGTATAAAGTAATTATTTTCAATAAATAAATCTTCAATATTTTAGAAGTCTGACGAGAATATAATTTGTAATAAAATAAATAGTACCTATTAAACATATTCCCCCTTTAATGCCATCCTCAGTGTCGTTTTAATCCTTTACCCTTTCAATATATAGAATATTTTAATACAAACATGGATTGTCATATGTTCTTCTTAGTTTGTACGTATTTATGTATGTATGGAGACATGGATTCTTGTACAAAGAGTGTGGTCAGAACACTAGAGTGCAGCCTGCTCTGCCTTCCCCCCCCCCCCCCCTCCTCAATTTTTACTTGCAATTCCAACTGAACCGAAAGCTGATCTTTCTACTTCTGAGTTATAACTAAGTAACTAACTAATTAACTAACTCAGTTCAACATAATCCGCCTTGAAAAGCTAATAGTACGCTCAGTTAGTCGAGAAATTTCCCAACTTTCACAGAACCCAAAGGTTTATTACCGTGTCCACAAGAGGCCGACGTCGGTGACCCGTCCTGGGAAACTAATTCACGTCACAACCTCCAAACCTATTTTCCTAATTTCCGGTTAATCTAATCCTCCGATCTTCGCCTACGTCTTCTGATTCGTCTAACTCCTTCACAAATTCAACAGAAAATTTCTTACGTATTTCTTATATCCACAGCCCGTCTCATTCTTATTCATGTTATCATCGAAATAATATTTTGGTGAAGATTACAAATTATGGACCCCTGCATTTTGCTGTTTCCTTCACACAACCTTGACAATCCATCTCTCTTACACCCAAAAGCCCTCTTAAGCAACCTTACCTCAAACTGTGATTTTCCCGTCATGAACCACTAAACCTTACAGTTAGAGTACGTCTCCACCCCCTGTCGTTTGTTTAAGTACTATTTATTATTTAGTGTTCTGTCTGACGACAGGTCCATATGAACAGGATCCTTCCATACTTTTCTCGGACTGGGACCTGTTCATATACGTTCTTGGCAGATGATCCAGAAGTGGTTTGCCATTGCCTTCTTCTGTGTGTGAATGGAGTAATTGTTGGGATGCCACGGAGGAAAACTCCATGTTGCCTAGACCACGGCCTTGCCCAACACAAGTTATAAATTCGGGCACCGCCGGGAATCGAACCCGAGACCCCAGGATTACAAGGCCAGCGTTCTAACCGCTAGACCACCTCATCTTATTATTATTTAGTGTTCTGTGTGACGACAGGTCCATATGAACAGGATCCTTCCATCCTTTTCTCGGACTGGGACCTGTTCATATACGTTCTTGGCAGATGATCCAGAAGTGGTTTGCCATTGCCTTCTTCTGTGTGTGAATGTAGTAATTGTTGGGATGCCACGGAGGAAAAGTCCATGTTGCCTAGACCACGGCCTCGCCCAACACAAGTTATAAATTCGGGCACCGCCGGGAATAGAACCCGAGACCCCAGGATTACAAGGCCAGCGTTCTAACCGCTAGACCACCGTGGCTGTTTAAGTATAGAAAAAAGTAAATATGTCCCTCTATACGCCTTGTAGTGATATAATTCGAACACAAAATACCAAAGCTCCTAAGCGCGTATCATGGAAGGGGTTATAAAACCTATCATCCATTGATTTTAACTGCATTCTAGAACACTCGAAGCTTTGAAACTGGGGATAAATGTTAAAATGTGGGATTAACAAAGTGGAGCTCTATTGTGTGCTACTGAATAAGCGAGACAAGGATGTTATTAGTTCGTGTTAAAACAAATGACACACCTCTCGCGTTAAAATCCGTTGTACCTGTACATACGTCATATAAACTGAGGTTTCGTTCAGTAACGAGTGAAATAGCGCGTTTCGACACAGCCACAACCATCTACAGTACAGAAAATGTGAATGAACGGTACGCAAGTACATTTACGTATTTGTAAATAAATAATGAAGAAGGAATTAATGTAAAAATACACGTCTGTTGGTACTTGATCTGGTTCAGAGTGTACTCTATATCAAAGGATTCAGTAGGTAAACTACACACAGCAAAGATAAAAGTACACCAGAAAATGGTGTCCTGTATCACGCGAAAGCACGGAAAGGAGCGAGTTTTCCTTTGAGCATATTAAATTACCCTGAAATATTAGCTAATTAATTCATCTTCATGCTACATGACATTCAAGTAGCGTTTGTTATCAGGACAACGTTAAGTTTATGCATTGGGTCTCATCCATCAGTGAAAATTTGCATGTTATCGACTTCATAGTTTCGCACACGACGACAACATTAATTTCCAAACTCCCATCATTTATAAATGCAAATGTAAAGAATACTTAGGGACAATTACTATATTCGTTAAACACGGAAGAACATACAACTTGTAACAGAATGTACCATAAACGTCTTAAAACGAATTCCAAGGCAAATTAAAATAATCAGAGAATCACTTTCAATCAACGACAATCAGCGGGCACTAATTAACCCATTTAAGCTCAGTGATAACTATATGTACCACATGTTTTAATAGTTATTAATTCTTCATTTTACACTCATGGATTTCGTATGATATTTACTGTGATAAGGTATTATTTTTTCAAATATCTTGATTTTTGTGATGGTGAAATTTTGTGTTTTCTTTGCGGTAAGGATTGAATTTTTAATATAATTTAAAATAACTTCGACTTTAAGGGGTTTAATTGTCACGACACAAAGAAAATGATTCATATAATACGATTACAACAGCTTAATAAAAATAATGAATTCTTCTCGGGCTACCAGCCTTGTCAGGTGGTTACTCCATTAAACCAAATGACATGTCTGGTAGCCCGAGAAGAATTCATTATACTTGGTTGCCATGAAAGCTTCAGATCATACAAATAAAAATAAGTTTTGAAATAAAACTTATGGTTCCTACTTTACTTCAAATACCAGTTATTTTGGTGCTAATACCGAGGCTATTAGTAAACATAAATTATTATTATTGTTTTCTTCAATATTTCAAGTTCTTACACCGACAGATGTAATCTGGTAGATTTACATCAAACCTGCCCAAATTTTCTATAAATTTAAGAGAAACCCCCAAAACGTTATAAAATAAAATACCTTTACACACATAAAAGACTAATACATGCTTTAAAATTTCCTGAATGACGCGAATTTGAAAATATTACAAAATATTTGCGAAGATTCAAACACTTCGAAATAATCTGCAGAAAATTCTAGGCGTTGTCATGACAATTTCAGGCGACCAGGGGTTTGTGCAGGCCTCGTTAAAAACCAATGTAATGTTAGTAATTATTGTTAACGTATAAGCAGGCTTAATGTTTCACGTAGACAAAATACTTCACAGTTGAGGTTCGATGGTTCATTAGTTATTACCACAGAACTCAAAGCTCATTACAGGTTTACCCATGGCTGTTTACATTCCACACATAATTAGGGAAGAGAATTTGCATAAAAGAATGAACTCCGTGACCATTAACCATCATCATGAGGTTTCGTTATTTTAACAGTAGAACATTGTTATGAACCTTTATATTTATAATTTGCGTACTTTAAAAAACATATCCCCACACAAAATGCCACAGTCATTTAATCGTCTTTTGCTTTATCGCCATAAAATTGCTGAAGAACACATATCATAATAAGCATTTCCTTCGCCGCCTTACGTGATCACGTGGGGATCGTGTTGTTACTTTTTATTTAACTAATAGGCATGTTCGTAATCAAATTAAGAACACAACATTACTTCTAGACGGACCTGCTCCACTCTTCATATCTAGCCGATTATAAAAAACCACTACAAACATTTCACCCACGCAAGATCACGATATACGCGACATAGACATTTACGAAACAACATTGAATGTGATAACAAAGTACAATTGATCTAGAAGAGGATAACTTTCCGATATTTAATGAACATCTGACGAAGGATTGCATTTAGAATATTACATTTAAATTTATATCGATTATACACCTGAAGATGGTTCATTGAAAACCGAAACATGTCGTGAAAATGATGATGCTCTAATTGTAAATCGAACATTTCGATATAAGGAGCATCATTTTAATATATTTTAAATATTAAATGTTAATTGTAGTAATAATATTTTAATATTTAATAAAATATTTTATTGTGATTAGACGGTTAAAATTAAACAATTATAATCATCACAATATGACGCAACATTATCATCTCTTAAGAAAAGAACACTTATACGCACCTTTCTAATCATATTTCATATGAATAAAGCATAGTAGCTTTCCGTAGTAGCATCCGAGCGCCATATTGTGCAGTGACATTCGGTATATTTAATTACATCCTTACAGAAAATAACAGTAAGTGTGTTTATCACATTTTGGGCCTTATGAAGGCTTCATATAAAAAAAGACTGAAACCACGTGAAGATTCCACCATTACCCTAAAACGCTTTCATTGGAGAAGTCCAGTAGTGCGAAAATATAATATTATTGAATTCCCCCGAAAATTATACCACAATTCTAAGGTATTATAGTAATAACAATTCAAATAAATTCAACTTTAGTAATTAAATTCAGTTCCTTTTGAGACTGTTTGGCATTAGCAAAGAGCCTATAACACGCAAACACTGTTACAAAAGTTTTATAATTTATTTACTTATGTCCTGGTTAAAAGTTCAAATGCCAGCCATAATAATTATAATATTACGTCGCTGTTGTATTAAATAGTGAAATATTTATCTTACAGACCTTCAGTTTTAGTGGTCTGGCGGTGCAGTATTTGCCAGACAGGAGTATTCGCTACTGACTGCTTTATCAGAAGATGTCAACATTTGCATATCTTGGAACACACTCCGAGTTGGTAAGAGACTTGTAAATTAACTGCGTTCTCCATGAATGTTTAATTTCGAAACACAGCTCACGTTCTCCCCTCGCAATATGAACGTCAAACATTGACCTGCTCATTACTATACTTAAAATTTTATCGATGCAAAAACAAATTAAGAGCACAATTGAAAATGACAGTAATATACAGGTAGGACTCGGTTTACGCCGCTTCACTTTTGCGCCTCTCATAGATCACGATCGGAGGGGGTGATGAGTCATGACTGTGCCCGACTTCCTAGAAACAGATGGTCCCGACATTGTAATAAAACTATAATACTAAATTATAAACTACGGCCTAAAATTTAAACAGACATCTATTCTATCATTTTTAAAGCAGTAAATTTTCTTTCTTTTTCCTAACATTATCTTAAATATTATACAATTTTAAATACGTAAATTTCATAAAATAAAACATTTTTCAAGTATTTTCTGTTGATTACTGAAAAACTTGGAACAAAACCTAATGTGTTTACATATGTTCCCATTATATTTTTGCTTCAATTTACGCCGGAAATTTCAGGAACTTAACCCCGGCGTAAATCGAGTCCTACCTGTATAGGTATACTCTAAAATTCTATTATTAGAAAAATTATATAATAAATAACTGAAAGTTTTTCGGCCACACAGGCGAAACATGTAAACATTCAACTAATGACTACATATTAGAATAACCAATTGAACTATGAGGTTCTATGTATTGGTAGCGTGGAATATGACAATTTCAGTGCGTGCATTACACTTATGATCCTTGCGGTGTTTATACAGGTCACTGGCCTTGCTATTCACTTGCTAGTAATCAATAGCTGGACAATTAGAGTCTATTCAACTTCCATATTATTAAAATGCATTATCGTACTGATTTAAATAGCATGCAAAATGTATTTAAAACAACCTTTGAAGCCTAAAAAGAGAGTTAGGAATAATAGAAAACAGGAGAAAAAAGATGAATTGTGGGATAAACGTGAGAGACACTTATCTCGGGTTAGGGGAGAGAATCTTATAGTTAGAAGTTTCTCAGGCACTGCCCGTTCGTCCTTCTGATAAGGTTAGAATAAGATTGTAGACGCTAGGGAAATAACTATAAACTTGAAAGTTAAGTAATTAAAACAAAAGAAAATTGTAGCCACCTTAGAAGTTCGTCTAAATAATTATTAAGAACTCGCAAAGAAAACGCAACGCTTCGCCGTTACAAAGATCAGGTGGTTAATAATGTCTAAGGAAATAATATATGTTTGTAGTGAGAATCATACTAAACCATAAATAAATAAATAATGAAGTTACTGGCTATTAAAACATTTGGTGTAGTACATATAATTCTGACTGGGCTTTAATTGGTTAAAGTCCTTTACTTCAACGATGTTTCGATATGTAGATATATATATATATATAGTTTCTATAACCATTCATAAAATTTAAATATTCAGTGATTTCCACGTGCCTGATTCAAATTATCTTGTAATATATTTTCATTAACACTTACTCCAATTATAGACAATGCCTTCCTCTATTTTCTTCGAATAACGCACTTATAACATCCATAACAATAGCTTTCTAGCAGATTATTACTAAACCTACAACAGCAAAGCTGTTCGCACTATGCAGAATCAGAAAGAAGTTTACCTTCAGTTTCAGTTTCAGTTTCAAATTAAGTTTTAAATCTTAATACATCCAAACATCTTTCTAAACCTATCTGACCAGTATCCGACTGAGACGTTAAGTAAGCTACGCTCACCTAGTCAAAACATTTCCCGACTTTTATGGGACTCGAAGGTTCATTACCGCGTTCAAAACGTCACACCACCATTCCTTATCCTAAACCAGATAAACTCAATCCAAATTCTCCAACCCCATTTCCCTGAGATCCATTTTAATATTATCCTTCCATCACGCCAAAGTCTTCCGAGTAGTGTGTTCCCTTCAGGCTTCCACCCAAACCACATCATCACTAAAATACTCCACAAAGAGTGAAAATTATGAACAATAACCTTGAAGATTTCCGTCTTCTGGGTTGTTGCGCTGTGTAGTCTGGTCGATGTTAACCAACGTTTCAGAGGTCATACTGCCTCCGTCATCAGGGCGATGACGGAGGCAGTATGACCTCTGAAACGTTGGTTAACATCGACCAGACTACACAGCGCAACAACCCAGAAGACGGAAATCTTCATACTCACCGCTGTGAGAACCTCAAGTCTAACAATAACCTTAATTAACTGTAGCGTACAAATTATGGAGTTCCATATTATACAGTTTCTCCAGCCAAGTATTCTCCTACGTACCCTGTTCTTAAACGCCATCAATTTGTGTTCTTCTTTCAAAATGAGAGATCATGGTTCACATCCACACAACAGATAAATTCACAGTTTTGTTTATTTATCTGTGTTACATTTCGTAGCATGTTCACTGCGGTGGAGCACTACCCATTGTCAGCTCTCAGCTACCTCTTATTCAATATATTCGCAGCTGCAGCCCTCATACGCAACAGAGTACGGAAAAAACAACATAAAATTCTCTCTACACGTTCGGTGTACACTCCATATCGATGCATTCATTAGTCTGACGCAGGCAGTGAGATACACTTTCAACTTTTCTTCATAAATTCATTTTATATGCTGTGTGCAGAGAGCAAGTAATATTGAAATACTGAGTATAATTTACGATGCAGTGATTACGTATGTAAACAGCGAGCAGTTACTTTAGAGTAAAATTCTTTCATAACATCCTCAGCCAATGCAGTGTGTACCGAGTCCCACACATAATATGTAGTCATAAACAAAATTTGTTTTAGTAATCTTTAAAGAAGACTCTTTCTTTAAAAGTCAAATCTTAGGAGCATTTCACAGCTTATCACAGGCGATATACTACATTTACTTATCAGTTTGTAGCAAAAGGTCACGACCTTCTGTTTGAAACTAATGTGTTCTCTAATCCAGTGGTATTCAACCTGGGGTCGCGAAGACATCTTAGAGGGTACGTGAAATTTAAAAAAAATATTATTTTATGATAAACACTGAATAATCAGTAATGTAATTTATTTAATTTATTTTAGATGTAGATTATATGCCATGTATAACTTGAATTATACACCAACAACTTTGGGGGTACAAAGTTGAAGAGAAATTATGTTTGGGGGTACGCAAAGACATCTTAGGGGGTAAGTGAAATTTAAAAAAAATATTATTTTATGATAAACACTGAATAATCAGTAATGTAATTTATTTAATTTATTTTAGATGTAGATTATATACTATGTATAACTTGAATTATACACCAACAACTTTGGGGGTACAAAGTTGAAGAGAAATTATATATGGGGGTACGCGAACAAAAAAGGGTTGAATACCACTGCTCTAATCAATCAGTTTCCGATAACCAAATGGATCACTAAAGAATAAATAATATAACAATTAAACAGAGGATATTTTCTTTCAATCTAATCAATACTTTCAGTGTGTTGGAATTTGTTCTTTTGTTTCGTTAATAATAATCTAAATAGATAAGAGTCAATATAAAATCCTATCTTAACGATACAACGGTAAAACTTGAGTAGTAGACGCACGATATGTGCATTTCAGCTAAAAGCATTCAAAAAACAGAATTCACAAAAGAAAACCAAGTGAGAACTTCGTGTGTTCCAGCACAGATTGAAGTAAATGTAAAAAGTAAATCTGTCCTGCTATACACCATTTAGGCACTTGGGGGGAGAGGTAATATAGCTCCTACTCATTCTTGACCTCAGCACTAGATGGGGGTGAGTGGTCAGCATCACGTCGCAGCCGAGCTTTACCCCCGGGAAAGGAACCCGGTACCCATTGGATAGGAGGCTGGGTGGGCCCCAGAGCTGGTCTCAATGCAAAGGCTAGAGGAAAGGTCTTCTGCCCCTGTCGGGGATCGAACACAGGTCGTCCAGTCTGTAGCCAGTCACTATACAGACTGAGTCATCCCAGTTTACTTTCTGCAAATGTGTAATCTCGTCTACAAAGTTAGATGGTAGGTGTTGGTGAAATTGTGAAATGAAGCAACCCAGAGTCTACCTGGAGGGACTGAGGAAGACCACGAAAAATCAGTCATAAATCCGGTTTGAGGGCAGAGAACTGAATCCGTGGCCACTTAACACTTGAATCAGCAGTGGTAACTACTGATCGCGGCATTCGGTAGAATGGGATTTGTGCAGTGAAAAGTTGAAAATTCACCCGACCAGGCGCTCTCTGCCTGCCGTAGACAGAATTGTGAAGTAGATTTAGTGGGAATATAGTATTGATTACAACTGTCTATGACAGATATGCGGTGAGATGTATGGGTGAACAATTAATGGACAGAGCACAGTTAACTGACGCTTGGCGTTGTGCAAACCACACGAGAATGTATTTTCAAGTATGCATTTTACAATACCGGCAGCGGTTAGAAAGTGAACTCCAGTCTGTGTACACACTCTTTCTTTCCAATCGATCCTTCATCCTCGATTAATCTCGATGTCCATTTGCTGCACATACAAATCAGAGATGATAAACACCACAGATACTACACTGTAGGGTCACAGATTAATGAATAATGTTGAAGACCCCAACGAACAGTTGAGATACTCAAAACAAACATAAATATGTCGCTTACACGCCATGTTCGAACAAATTACGAAACACAGGCGTACGAACCCGTAGTTTAACTATTCTGGGACGCTCGCCAAAATGTTACCTCTGATATACGCAAATGACGTCAGTGAGTTCAAAAGAATTGTCTGGGATCAATGACCACGGAGTAAGCAAGGAATATGGCACATCTCTTGTTGTATGACGTCACGGGGATCCCCCATTTCATTGTGCGGTAGATTGGTGACTCCCCACTCAGTCAAAATGTATTAAATTTCCCATTATCGAGTTGTTACATGCGAACATGCAGTTAGTTATAAGAAGAAAAGAATTTACCCTTTTAATAAATTTTCCATGCAACATAAAACAAATGAGAAGCATAAAGCATATATTTACGAAGAAAATATTTAGATTTCAAAATGCGAAAATGACAGGAGAGTGGAAAAAAAATACAGAATTATTAGTCTCATAATTTCTGCTCTTAACAAATTAATTACAATTATCAGAATAACTAAATCAAGATGAATAAGATTGACAAGATATGTAGCACAAATGGGAGAGAGGATTGAAAAATTTGTGATATCAAAACTAACAGAGGCGGGTAGGAAGGTGTAGAAGTGGATGGAGTGATAATATTAAAGTGAATCTTAAAAATTATAGATGAAGAGTGTGGACTGAAGGTTAATAGACCGATGGTGGAATTTCGTGGGTAGTCGACAGTCAAACTGTATAATAGGCTGTCATTTTCTGGACTAGCCAAGCAACTATTAGCTTTTCAAGAACTGCTGTGCTCCATGACATCATTTATTATCAGAAAACTGAGTTTCTTTATCACTAAAACTCTATTCTCACACGACTGACATTCAAAGAAGACTTCATGTCATTTACTCTCCGTGAAAGATTCTAATGCAAGAAATATTCACGGGAGACCTAGGCGTACATATGAGAATAATATTAAAACGGATGTTAGAAACAGTTCAATATTTACTGGATTCAAGTGGCTCACGGTAATGAACCTTCGAATTACATTGCAGCAGGTAATTTTCTTACCTAATTAGATACTAAATTAGTAGTTGCCAAATTGATAAGATTTCATCAAACTGACGGCCGCGAAACTACTACACAATTACTTAATCAACCTTACGAGCATGAACGAGATGTTTCGTAAGCAAAATTGAGCGAAAATTTCTCACCCATGTCTTTGGTAGAGGTCTTGCGATGGACTGATCGATCACTCGTCCAAGAATTCCGTACATAATGTCTATAAAAAATTGATCAATAAACCTCCGAAATTGGCGGCCAAGACCCACATTAGGTTATAGAACCACATGAAAAAGAAAATTACTTAATCAGTTTACAACTCAGCCTGAAAACGCATTTGAAACAGGGTAAGTTGGCCTAAACGTCACATGAACCCACTTCTCATTCTACTACTGAAACAATTAAAGAATACTAATCCACGTAATTTTCTTGGTGTGTAAAATAAGGAGCCGAGACGGACGGAGCTACAAGCTGTGATCAGCAAGCTACTTACTATCTAACAAAATAGCATTTCTCCTCTTCAAGAGGGGCATAAGTAGCGTCTCCACCCAATAATGGAGCGAACACCGCCGAGCAGAATGTTTTTTAATCGGCCACTACCTGCTTTGCCCTTCCGAATCGTCTGACCTTGAACTATAAATTGGACAGGATCTAGCAGAGTTGCCAATCTCACAACAATCACACACACTCAATACAACGGAGAACTGGCAGCGCGTAATCGTGTGACCTTGAACTACAATGAACATTCCGATTACTCTGTGGATTTAAGTGGCAGTTATATTACGAGCGAGCATTCGATGGACTGAACGGAATGTGAATTTGTAGGTGAAATACCTGTCTTCGTGTGATCCAATAGCGTGTCCGGAAATGCTCTAACTGTAGAAGTGGGTTCTACATAACAGAAACGCGAGCTATGAAACAGTATATGCCATACCAAAAGCACAGTGTGTTTAATAAAACATGTTGTTCTCAGCGGATTGATACGAATCCAGATAAAATCTCTCTCTGACTAAACGCAAACACGATACATTAAAATAAGTCTCTTGTGTCATTTTCATGTTATGTTTAATATCCTTACAACCCCCATGTCAAACTATGTGAATCCTTCAAAGATGAAATGACGAACGGGAATGTTTGTTATTTTTTTCGGTTAATTTGATAAAGATGCTGACAGCGTTATAAATAACCCACGAACAAACACACGTCACGGAATAATATTACGGTTAATAAAACAAGTCTTAAGATAAGCGAGTCGTGTTTCAAAATTACGTACAATATTTCTGTCAAGACCACTTCAAACGTCGTGACTCCATGGGATAGCTAATCGTGGACGAGAATTTATGGAAAACAGATCATACATACTATTATATTACAATAATTTATTATAATAATATTATTATAACATTATTTTATTACTGACATTTCTTAATTCTTTCAATTACCTGGCTTGCTGAATGTCATATGAAGGTCGAAACATATACAGAGTGTCCGACCTAACTTTGAGACCACAAATATTTCTCTCATATTAACGTACACAAAAATGTTTCAAATAAAATATACACGGTGTATAATGGGGTAAACTTTAGGCGGTAAACATTAATTATTACAGTTATTACTATAACATTTTTACGAATATTATAATTTTCAGTATAAATACGTACTTATGCATTTGTCTCTCATACTATAAATGGTGACATCTCAGCATAAATTAATCAAACATGAACGTGTTGTATGAAGTAGCCTCAAATCTGGCTTCTATTATGGCTTAAAAAATTAAAAGGGTTCCATTTTAAAAAGGATGGTCACCTCGATGCCTTTATAACAACAATTCCATAATTAATATTTTACCTCTTAGTGTACACACCATTAAACACTGCGTACATTTTATATGAAACATTTCTTTTGTATATGTTAAATTAAGAGAGCCAATTGAGATCGCAAAGTTAAGTGGGGCAGTCTGTATAAGATAAAATTTCTAAAATTTAAAAGTTAAATGTGCCATCAACACAATTACCAGACCATCAGAGCCCGCAGAGTCTTAAGTTTTGATGATAAATTCTGTGTACTAACGAGTGAAGAGGTTATTAATATTACTACAGTAAACTTAGATGCCATAAAGGAAATAACATTCGGCTGTAGTCGATTAAAATATACCGGGATACTGGGATCGACCCGTTCTTCAAGTGCCTTCAGCATCTGCGGGTCCCAACTTTTCGTTGGCTTTGATCTATAGACATTCGGTAGGACTCCTTGGATGAGGGATCGGCCCGTCGCGAGGTCTCTACCTGTACACAGGACAACACAACACAGAAAAACGCGGACACACATCCATGGCTTGAGTGGGATTCGAACCCACGGTCCCAGTGACCAAGCGGCACAAGGCCCACGCCTCAGACCGCGAGGCCACTGCGGACCCCCGATTAAAATATAAAAATACAAAATGGAGGCTGATCTAAATTAACATACTATAAATCAAGTTCAAAATACAGTAAATATTAGCTTCCTCATAATAAAGCTTGAAAGAATTAAATCGAGCTTTAGGAAATAAACAGACTGACTGACAAAGAAAAATACTCTGTGCTATTAGATTGGTACAGGGCTCAAACTATCTTCGTAACTCATTTTACCCAGGTTGGCTGCACTAGTTTCAAAAACTGTAACCTAAATACACAACAAACATCGATCGAAGCAATTTTCATAAATTATGACTTACTTACAAAGTCTTCGCTCGATATCTGCTTCAATACACTGATTACGAATCTGAAACTGTCAATAACGATATATTGTGTCAGTAAAACTGCAAGAGAAACACGTGTTAAACATAATTCCGCACGCACAGCTTGAAACCCAACCTCTCTCTCAACACGCCATTTCTAGTACCAACATGACCAACCTAACAGCGCGAAATTTAAAATCAGTCGAGGAATACGTTCGTCAGAAAAACTGATGGATTATTTTACCTAGCTACGTCATTTTCGAATAGTTTATTCTGATTATTTAAAACAATATTTAAATATAATGAAAAAATAAAATCAACTATGTTGATATTTTACTTCTAGGTTGTGACGCCATGTTGATTCATTAGGCAGATAAAAAATTTCGGATAAACGTACTGTCTCCATCTTCAGCAAAGCAAGAACTTCAAGTCTCTCATATATCAACTAACTTATCATATGTCTCCCGTCCAGAAATCCAAATATCTCAAACCTTACTTTTATATTTATTTAATTATTTATTCATATATGGTTCATTTAACGACGCAATCAATAGTACTGATGATGGAGACAGCAAGGACCATCTTGAGACACACCGCTGTGAGAACCTCAAATCCTATACAGTAGGATAAGATGTTAGAAGAACAGGAAATGGAGATGTGGGCTGATTCATTTGGCTGAAGACACGTTCCAGTGGTGGGTTTTCGTGGACAAAGTAATATATATTCTAATTCCAGAACAGGTGGGAAATTTCCTCTCAAACTCAGCGAAAATTACCTTTATGTTTGAAATCACCGAGTCTAATGTACGCAAAGAATTTAATACCGAACTTCAGAAAACTACAATTAAATTAATACGATTATTACAGTCTAAACGCCAATAGCATGATAACTCGTGAAGTGTAAATATAATCATCACTAATATTCTCCTCCGGAGTGGACATAAATCTCATTCCGGTTCAATGAATCTCTTGTCATCTTTCAGAAGTGGCTTCAACTTTTATATTCAGCCGGGCCTGTAGTTAAGAATTTCTTTTGGAATCTTGAAATTTTCTAATATTGTAAGGGGACTGCTATTTTATTAATAAATTTGCATCTCTTTGGAGATAAAATTAAATGACACTCACCAAGCATAGCGTACCAGAGCGTATCACATAAAGGAAGAAATATGTAAAATAAGAAAATTAAATAAAAGATAGATCAATGGAAGGGAGAAACATGAAAGAAAGTAAGAAATAAATTAAAAAAATAATACGGTTGGTACTTAAAAGAGGAACGTATTTTTTTTCAGCAATAATATTCAGAATTACAAAGACTAAAGTCTTTATGTAATTTAATTGCAATAATTATCGTTTACCAGAAAAAAAACACATAAATATAAAAAAATTATTTAATATAATGAGCTTGGCTGTTATTGGCCTTTTTCGCTGTTGTCAAGCACTTAAATAAATTAATTTAATTTAATTTAATTTAATAAAAAAATGTGTCTTTAAAGGCACATAATATAAAGGGTTGTTTTATCACAAATCACGATATACAGAAATCAACACAGCTTCTTAAAACACAAATAATTATCCTCCATCCACTTTAAGTGACCTTAAATGTAAACGCAGTTTTAGTAAACCTATCTAACATGCAATTCCCTAGCGACAAAGCAGTATCATGATATATCATGAACCGACATATAAATTCCTGTATCCGAATATTGTTACGTAATACCACAATAACAACAATGCAAGGCTTCTGACAGACTCAAGTCAGGTTAGACAGCTGACAGATAGATGTAATTGGTTTCTCCGCAAGCATCAGTCGATTATACGTCGGATTATTTGAGCAGAATAATTATTCAAAGGGAGAGAGAGAGACGAAGTTTATCCAGTTGGAAATATCACTGAACTCACACACGTTTCATAATTTTGTAACATTCGAAACTAATAACTTCTAGCTATTATTGGTAGATTAGTAGCATAGATCGATGGATGTGGCTTTACTGTAGATACACGATACAATCTCTGCGTTATAATGCCAGCAAGACATAAATTGTTTCAACTGGCACATTGTCTGTATTTATACGTTTTCGTCGCAACTCAAAACAAACTCGTGGCGCTGTTGTGAACAACCAGACAACAATACTATACGACAAGGAGATTATGTTTTCATGGTATTGTCTCTTCTAAAACAGTAAACTAACAAAACATTTGCGCTACAAAGTGACGTAAGACCGTTTTAGATATCTAACATTAGTTTTGAACCAAGTTCCATCCAAAAAATGTAATCAACGTCAGAAACTCTGTTAACTCTTGTACGTTCATTAGAAATGTAATAGAGAGTTAAAGTGTAATGTGTGGCTCGCGGGTATAATCCAACCTGCGATGTGCCCCAATTTTCCCGTGATAAAAAATGTACACGCAGAAAATATTAACGTTTTGAAATAAATTTCTCCTTACTTACTCAAATGTATCTCAGCTGTAAAGAAAATATCCTGTCAAAAGCGTTTGAATGAACATGACTAAGTAGACTCAGTTATTTCTTGTAGTAAGTGGCTAATGAGATGCAATGTCACATTTGCAATTGCATGTTAATGCGTAATTCTAAAGAAAATCTTTGTGAACGTTAACTCCTTTTGTTGGGTATAATGTTAATAGCGAAAATTATTAAATATGTCGAAATAATTTCTTGCCTGCTATCCGTTCTAAGGTAGTTTCATCCATATTTGCAAATTTACTACTCGCTGTAATTCAAACAAAACCTCATAATTTCGTTGTTGGTACCAAATCTGATAATTAGGTTGTATTTATCGCGTTTTTTGACGTAAATACGTCTATACGGAAGGGTCATTCGGCAAAAATGTGAAAGGAAAACGTGTAAGATCCATATCAACAAATCGACAACAATGATTATCTATGGAACGTCGTGTTTACTCGGCATTGTTGTTACCTAGGAAGACGTGTAAGATCCATATCAACAATGTGTTAATATGGATCGACAACAATGGTCAGCTTGCGTGCATTGTTATATTACCTAGGAAACGTCATCTGTTTACTCGGCAATGTTGTTAATGTCCACTGTCAATTATTGTTTAGCTACTCTCATAATATCACGCGTCGTACTTATTGCATGCCTACGTTTTGTTATATTGTTGATAAAGTCATCTACTGGCGTTATTACATACCACTAATGTTGTCAGACACACCTGTCAGCTAACGTTTCGTATTACAAAACCCCTCTCAGTATAACTACAGTTTCGTTGTATGCATAAAGTTAGCTGTTCTCAAACACAATACTCGTACAAAGCGTTTCCTTCACGAAGATAAAGGGGTTAATGCTGATTACGAAAATAATGGGTAACAATTCTGAAAACCGTATGAAATTCATGACACTGTGGAAAATGTCAGAATTACCACACTGAATTTTAAAGCAGGTGGTTTCGAGGGTTTGTATTACGTGGACTGGCTGAGAAACCAAAGATGATTCTTTCCCCAAAGATGAACGGTCCGCAATTTTGTAATGTTATGGCCGTCATGCCGGTAGATGTCACTAACAATCACGGATGTTTAGAAGCGTCATTCTTTCTTCAACACTGAACTGCACGCTTAATTGTTAGTTGATAGCAGTAGACCAGTGGTGTAATCATTACGATTACAAACGATAGTGGATTTTTAAGAGCAGAATCGTGTACTTCGTGAAATAATGGCCACATACAGGTTTTTGGTGACAAAATCGAAGTTCTCTTTATGATTTGTAATGTAAACATTAAGTAAACGGAGGATGTGAAGTCTGCACATCAAACTGATTCAGTTAGTGTAACAAGTCCGCTTTAAGATTGAAGCTGCTTGAGTCTAGATGGAAACATTGCTATTATAAAGACCTTGAATCAATAAATTTGATTTGTACGTGTCTCCCGTCATCATTAAAAAGATGCTCTAGGTTTTAACGTCATTAGTCCTACCGACAAACCTCTTCAGGAACTTCGAGTGTTTGAAAACTACGCACTGGAAACCACAGCATTACTTTTGTTAAAGACCACTACATCTGCCCCCTTATCGTGTGTGTGCGACTCTGAACACTGTATTCAGAAGTAGAAAGAACTGTTGCATATTCTGCTCAAAACATTCGATATATTCCGCTCTTACGTGAATGATTTTTAACAATATTAGTCATGCTCTGTATGAAAAATATCGCAGCCTTCAGACGCCCGCATTTATCCGTCTTCAGAGCGTGTCAGTTGCTTAATGATTTGTCCCTAACGCCATAAAACATTCATTGGTCTTCAATTTCATGCAGTGCTATTTTAATTTGCTTTACACACGTACAGATGCCTCCGTTTGCTAAAAATTCTGGAACCTTCACAGCTACCTAACTGTTTCGTACCAGGAAATTCTCCCATCTTCAGACAATATTTACAGGTCATGGATATGTCAAGGTCATGTATAGGTCGCAAAATATACTCAGTTCCTACATTGTGTTGGAATAGATCACGTTAGGTTCGGATCGGTTAGGTTAGGTTAGGTTAGGATTAGGTTAGGTTAAGTTTGATTACTAAGTTTTGTTAGGTTATTGAACCTTTTGAAAAATTTTGTGACGTTTTGACACCTATGATCATATCTCGTCACGCCGTTACATTACGTCACGCCTAGTCACATTTTCTCACGCTTCAGCATGGTAAATAGCTAGTTAACCATACTCATGTCAATATGAGGTCATGTATAGGTCAAGGTCATATGTAAATCACGACAAAATCGGCCCACTATATACCCAGACACGGGTCTTTAAATTTCTCAAGGTCATATATTATCATACTTATATCTGCCAAACGGTAAATAGCTCGTTAAACATACTCATGTCAAAATGAGGTCATGTATAGGTGAAGGTCATATGGAAGTCTCAACAAGTTCGGCCGAATAGTTTGCGAGATACGGATCTTGAAAGTTCTCAAGGTCATATATTAACATAATTATATCTGCCAAACGGTAGGTAGCTGGTTAACCATATTCATTTCAAAATGAGGTCATATATAGGTTAAGGTCATATGGAAGTCACGATAAAATCGGCCCAATAGTTTCCCAGATACGTGTCTTTAAAGTTCTTAAGGTCATATATTAACATAATTATATCTGTCAAACGGTAAGTAGCTGGTTAAACATATTCATGTCAAAATGAGGTCATATATAGGTCAAGGTCATATGGAAGTCACGACAAAATCGGTAAAATAATTTCCCAGATACGGGTTTATAAAATTCTCAAGGTCATATATTATCATACTTATATCTGCCAAACTGTAAATAGCTCGATAAACATACTCATGTCAAAATGAGGACATGTATAAGTGAAGGTCATACGGAAGTCACAACAAGTTCGGCCGAATAGTTTGCAAGATACGGATCTTGAGAATTCTCAAGGTCATATCTTCTCACGCTTATTTCTCGCAAACCGTAAATACCTGGTTGACAATATTCATGTTAAAATGAGGTCACGGATGGTTGAAATTCATGGCAAGACCACATCAAGATCACATAAACTGATTGAGAATAATAGGCCTCAAACGTTTCAAGGTCATTCGTAGTATTATTTTCTCACGCATATACATAGAGAACTGTACAAATATGAGTGACTTTCAGACAATATTTAGAAGTCATGGATATGTCATGGTCATGCATAGGTCGCAACATATGCTCAGTTCATATATTGTTTTGGGATATACCACGTTAGGATCGGTTCGGTTGGGTTGAGTTGGATTAGGTTAGGTTAGGTTAGGTTAGTTTAGGTTAGGTTAGGTTAGGTTAGGTTAGGTTAGGTTAGGTTAGGCTAGGCTAGGCTAGGTTAGGTTAGGTTAGGTTAGATTAGGTTGGTGTCTTCGGTAAAATTTCGTCCTTCAAGAACCTTGTTACGCAAGGCGTCGATTTTCTATCATCGTGCCAAACGTTATACCAAGGGTGGTATGCTTCATCTGGCGTGACGGCGGATGGCGTCGCGACGCCAGGCGTCGGTTTTCTAATTTCGTCAGCAGTGATATTTTAATTCATGTGCGATAACACTGGCGCCATGTAGAACGTCGAAATGTTCGGCTTCGCGACGCCAGGCGTCGGTTTGCTAATCTTACAGCCAAAGTTATCCAAATCAATCGAGTCACATTCCTGGGTCTTGTGATGACGTCGTGAAGACGCATAGACCTTGTTAGCCAGAGACGGAGTCAAGCACAGACCTGGTGAATCACACACCGTGTACAGCAGATACCGGTTGACTCACAGAGTGAGTACGGCTCAGACTGTGTGAAATAGACAGCCCGGCGGAGTCTAGTCCTGATAAGGATGAGCCAGGACAAATTTAGAAGAAAAAATTTCAAATTTTTCGAAAAATCAAAAAACGCTGTAAACGCTTTGAAATGCGCACAAAACCAAAAATTTTCCGAAAATTCAAAAGAAAATTAAACGTTGAAAATTTTCAAAAGTTCTTAGTTTTGTGCGCTTTTTGGACGATTTCCCACGTTTTTCGACTTTTCGAAAATTTTCGAAAAAATTAAAATTTCCCTTTGAAAATTTTCAAAAATTGTCGAAATTTTAAAAAAATTAAAAATGGCTGCAAATGGCGTGAAACGCGAAGAAAACTAAGAATTTTCGAATTTTCGATAAAAATTTTGAATTCAGGTTAGGTTAGGTTAGGTTAGGTTAGGTTAGGTTAGTTAGGTTAGGTTAGGTTAGGTTAGGTTAGGTTAGGCTAGGCTGGGCTAGGTTAGGTTAGGTTAGGTTAGGTTGGCGTCTTCGGTAAAATTTCGTCCTTCAAGAACCTTGTTACGCAAGGCGTCGATTTTCTATCATCGTGCCAAACGTTATACCAAGGGTGGTATGCTTAATCTGGCGTGACGGCGGATGGCGTCGCGACGCCAGGCGTCGGTTTTGTAATTTCGTCAGCAATGATATTTAAATTCATGTGCGATAACATTGGCGCCATGATAGAGCGTCGCAATGTTCGGCGTCGCGACGCCAGGCGTCGGTTTTCTAATTTCGTCAGAAGTGATATTTAAATTCATGTGCGATAACACTGGCGCCATGTAGAGCGTCGCAATGTTTGGCTTCGCGACGCCAGGCGTCGGTTTGCTAATCTTGCAGCCAAAGTTATCCAAATCGATCGAGTCACATTCCTGGGTCTTGTGATGACGTCGTGAAGACGCATAGACCTTGTTAGCCAGAGACGGAGTCAAGCACAGACCTGGTGAATCACACACCGTGTACAGCAGATACCGGTTGACTCACAGAGTGAGTACGGCTCAGACTGTGTGAAATAGACAGCCCGGCGGAGTCTAGTCCTGATAAGGATGAGCCAGGTCAAATTTAGAAGAGAAAATTTCAAATTTTTCGCAAAATCAAAAAACGCTGTAAACGCTCTGAAATGCGCACAAAACCAAAAATTTTCCGAAAATTCGAAAGAAAATTAAAAGTTGAAAATTTTCAAAAATTCTTAGTTTTGTGCGCTTTTTGGACGATTTCCCACGTTTTTCGACTTTTCGAAAATTTTCGAAAAAATTAAAATTTCCCTTTGAAAATTTACAAAAATTTTCGAAATTTTAAAAAAATTTAAAATGGCTGCAAATGGCGTGAAACGCGAAGAAAACTAAGAATTTTCGACAAAAATTTTGAATTCAGGTTAGGTTAGGTTAGGTTAGGTTAGGTTAGGTTAGGTTATGTTAGGTTAGGTTAGGTTAGGTTAGGTTAGGTTAGTTAGGTTAGGTTAGGTTAGGTTAGGTTAGGTTAGGCTAGGCTAAGCTAGGTTAGGTTAGGTTAGGTTAGGTTAGGTTGGCGCCTTCGGTAAAATTTCGTCCTTCAAGAACCTTGTTACGCAAGGCGTCGATTTTTTATCATCGTGCCAAACGTTATACCAAGGGTGGTATGCTTAATCTGGCGTGACGGCGGATGGCGTCGCGACGCCAGGCGTCGGTTTTGTAATTTCGTCAGCAATGATATTTAAATTCATGTGCGATAACATTGACGCCATGATAGAGCGTCGCAATGTTCGGCGTCGCGACGCCAGGCGTCGGGTTTCTAGTTTCGTCAGCAGTGATATTTTAATTCATGTGCGATAACACTGGCGCCATGATGGAGCGTCGCAATATTCGGCGTCGCGACGCCAGGCGTCGGGTTTCTAATTTCGTCAGAAGTGATATTTAAATTCATGTGCGATAACACTGGCGCCATGTAGAGCGTCGCAATGTTCGGCTTCGCGACGCCAGGCGTCGGTTTGCTAATCTTGCAGCCAAAGTTATCCAAATCGATCGAGTCACATTCCTGGGTCTTGTGATGACGTCGTGAAGACGCATAGACCTTGTTAGCCAGAGACGGAGTCAAGCACAGACCTGGTGAATCACACACCGTGTACAGCAGATACCGGTTGACTCACAGAGTGAGTACGGCTCAGACTGTGTGAAATAGACAGCCCGGCGGAGTCTAGTCCTGATGAGGATGAGCCAGGTCAAATTTAGAAGAAAAATTTTTAAATTTTTCGAAAAATCAAAAAACGCTGCAAACGCTCTGAAATGCACACAAAACCAAAAATTTCCCGAAAATTCGAAAGAAAATTAAAAGTTGAAAATTTTCAAAAATTCTTAGTTTTGTGCGCTTTTTGGACGATTTCCCACGTTTTTCGACTTTTCGAAAATTTTCGAAAAAATTAAAATTTCCCTTTGAAAATTTTCAAAAATTGTCGAAATTTTAAAAAAATTAAAAATGGCTGCAAATGGCGTGAAACGCGAAGAAAACTAAGAATTTTCGAATTTTCGACAAAAATTTTGAATTTAGGTTAGGTTAGGTTAGGTTAGGTTAGGTTAGGTTAGGTTATGTTAGGTTAGGTTAGGTTAGGTTAGGTCAGTTAGGTTAGGTTAGGTTAGGTTAGGTTAGGTTAGGTTAGGCTAGGCTAGGCTAGGTTAGGTTAGGTTAGGTTAGGTTAGGTTGGCGCCTTCGGTAAAATTTCGTCCTTCAAGAACCTTGTTACGCAAGGCGTCGATTTTCTATCATCGTGCCAAACGTTATACCAAGGGTGGTATGTTTAATCTGCCGTGACGGCGGATGGCGTCGCGACGCCAGGCGTCGGGTTTCTAGTTTCGTCAGCAATGATATTTAAATTCATGTGCGATAACATTGGCGCCATGATAGATCGTCGCAATGTTCGGCGTCGCGACGCCAGGCGTCGGTTTTCTAGTTTCGTCAGCAGTGATATTTAAATTCATGTCCGATAACACTGGCGCCATGATGGAGCGTCGCAATGTTCGGCTTCGCGACGCCAGGCGTCGGTTTGCTAATCTTACAGCCAAAGTTATCCAAATCGATCGAGTCACATTCCTGGGTCTTGTGATGACGTCGTGAAGACGTATAGACCTTGTTAGCCAGAGACGGAGTCAAGCACAGACCTGGTGAATCACACACCGTGTACAGCAGATACCGGTTGACTCACAGAGTGAGTACGGCTCAGACTGTGTGTAATAGACAGCCCGGCGGAGTCTAGTCCTGATAAGGATAAGCCAGGTCAAATTTAGAAGAAAAAATTTTAAATTTTTCGAAAAATCAAAAAACGCTGCAAACGCTCTGAAATGCACACAAAACCAGAAAATTTCCGAAAATTCGAAAGAAAATTAAAAGTTGAAAATTTTCAAAAATTCTTAGTTTTGTGTGCTTTTTGGACGATTTCCCACGTTTTTCGACTTTTCGAAAATTTTCAAAAATTGTCGAAATTTTAAAAAAATTTAAAATGTCTGCAAATGGCGAGAAACGCGAAGAAAACTAAGAATTTTCGAAATTTTCGACAAAAATTATCATACTTATAACTGCCAAACGGTAAGTAGCTGGTTAACCATATTCATGTAAAAATGAGGTCATATATATGTCAAGGTCATATGGAAGTCAAGACAAAATTGGCAAATTAGTTTCCCAGATAAGGGTTTATAAAATTCTCAAGGTCATATATTATCATACTTATATCTGCCTAACGGTAAATAGCTCGTTAAACATACTCATGTCAAAATGAGGTCATGTATAGGTGAAGGTCATATGGATGTCTCAACAAGTTCGGCCGAATAGTTTGCGAGAGACGGATCTTGAAAATCCTCAAGGTTTTATCTTCTCACGCTTATTTCTCGCAAACCGTAAATATCTGGTTGACTATATTCATGTTGAAATGAAGTCACGGATGGTTGAAGGTCATGGCAAGACCACATCAAGATCACATAAACTGTTTGAGAATAATAGGCCTCATACGTCTCAAGGTCATTCGTAGTATTATTTTCTCACGCATATACATATAAAGCTGTACAAATAAGAGTGACTTTCAGACAATATTTAGAAGTCATGGTCATGCATAGGTCGCAACATATACTCAGTTCATATATTGTTTTGGGATAGATCACGTTAGGATCGGTTCGGTTTGGTTGAGTTGGGTAAGGTTATGTTAGGTTAAGTTAGGTTCGGTTAGGCTAGGTTAGGTTAGGTTAGGTTAGGTTAGGTTAGGTTAGGTTAGGTTAGGTTAGGTTAGGTTAGGTTAGTTTAGGTTGGGTTGGGTTGGGTTTAGTTGGGTTGGGTTGGGTTAGGTTAGGTTAGGTTAGCTTAGGTAAGATTAGGTTAGGTTGGGTTAGGTTAGGTTAGGTTAGGTTAGGTTAGGTTAGGTTAGGTTAGGTTAGGTTAGGTTAGGTTAGGTTAGGTTAGGTTAGGTTAGGTTAGGTTAGGTTAGGTTAGGTTAGGTTAGGTTAGGTTAGGTTAGGTTAGGTTAGGTTAGGTTAGGTTAGGTTAGGTTAGGTTAGGTTAGGTTAGGTTAGGTTAGGTTAGGTTAGGTTAGGTTAGGTTAGGTTAGGTTAGGTTTGGTTTGGTTTGGTTTGGTTGGGTTGGGTTGGGTTGGGTTGGGTTGGGTTGGGTTGGGTTGGGTTGGGTTGTGTTGGGTTGGGTTAGGTTAGGATAGGATAGGTTAGGTTAGGTTAAGTTTGATTACTGTGTTTTGTTAGGTTATTGAACATTTTGAAAAATTTTGTGACGTTATGATCATATCTCGTCATGCCGATTCATTACGTCACGCCTAGTCACTCTTTGTCACGCTTGAGCACGGTACAGAGCTAGTTAACCATACTCATGTCAATATGAGGTCATGTATAGGTCAAGGTCATTTAGAAGGTACGACAAAATCGGCCCACTAGATTCCCAGATACGGGTCTTAAAATTTCTCAAGGTCATATATTATCATACATATATCTGCCAAAGGGTAACTAGCTGGTTAACCATATTCATGTCAAAATGAGGTCATATATAGGTCAAGGTCATATGGCAGTCACGACAAAATCGGCTCAATAGTTTCCCAGATACGTGCCCTTAAATTTCTCAAGGTCGTATATTATCATACTTATATCTGCCAATGGGTAAGTAGATGGTTAACCATATTCATGTCAAAATGAGGTCATATATAGGTCAATGTCATATGGAAGTCACGACAAAATCGGCCCAATATTTTCCCAGATACGTGTCTTTAAAGTTCTCAAGGTCATATATTATCATACTTATATCTGCCAAAGGGTAAGTAGCTGGTTAACCATATTGATGTCACAATGAGGTCATATAGAGGTCAAGGTCATATGGAAGTCACGACAAAATCGGCCCATTATATACCCAGACACGGGTCTTTAAAGTTCTCAAGGTCATATATTATCATACTTATATCTGCCAAACGGTAAGTAGCTGGTTAACCATATTCATGTAAAAATGAGGTCATATATAGCTCAAGGTCATATGGAAGTCACGACAAAATCGGCAAACTAGTTTCCCAGATACGGGTTTTTAAATTTCTCAAGGTCATATATTTCATACTTATATCTGCCAAACGGTAAATAGCTGGTTAAACATACTCATGTCAAAATGACGTCATGTATAGGTGAAGGTCATATGAAAGTCACAGCAAGTTCGGCCGAATAGTTTGCGAGATACGGATCTTGAAAATTCTCAAGGTCATAACTTCTCAGGCTTATTTCTCGCAAACCGTAAATACCTGGTTGACTATATTCATGTTAAAATGAGGTCACGGATGGTTGAAATTCATGGCAAGACCACATCAAGATCCAATAAACTGTTTGAGAATAATAGGCCTCAAACGTTTCAAGGTCATTCGTAGTATTATTTTCTCACGCATATACATAGAGAACTGTACAAATGTGTGTGACTTTCAGACAATATTTAGAAGTCATGGCTGTCATGGTCATGCGTAGGTCGCAACATTAACTCAGTTCATATATTGTTTTGGGATAGATCACGTTAGGATCGGTTGGGTTGGGTTGGGTTGGGTTAGGTTAGGTTAGGTTAGGTTAGGTTAGGTTAGGTTTGGTTAGGTTAGGTTCGGTTAGGTTAGGTTAGGTTAGGTTGGGTTAGGTTTACTTAGGATAGTACAGGTTAGATTAGGTTAATTTTGATTACTGTGTTTTGTTAGGTTATTGTACATTTTGAAAAATTTTGTGACGTTTTGACACCTATCACTACATCTCGTCACGCCGTTTCATTACGTCACGCCTAGTCACTCTTTGTCACGCTTGAGCACGGTACATAACTAGTTAACCATACTCATGTCAATATGAGGTCATGTATAGGTTAAGGTCATATGGAAGTCACGACAAAATCCGCCCACAAAAGTTTTCAAAACGTTCAGTAACCTAACAAAACCTAATCTAACCTCCAGCGGTCTTGATGCTGAATCCATATCAGAGCTTATTTAGAAATTTCAGTCTCTTGCAGAAATATTGCGTCGGGCTCCTTAAAAGAGCATTCGAAAATAGAACAGGATCCACCGATTATGGCCGCTGACCTTGTACGGAGTGCCTAGTATGCGGACCACTCAATGAAGGAAGGAAGGAGTTTCCGTCGGTCAGTACAGTCTGTGTCAGTTCAGCAGTGTGGAAGCCCGATAATTGTTGTCTTGTGACTGCTGTGTTAACAACATGGCACCTGTTCGTTGCAATCTCCTTTATGGTCATTGATAACGCCTCGTATAACAAAACTCAGACAGACAAACCACCGACGTCTTAATCAAAGGACGAAATGAATTCCTGGCTATTGGAAAGAAACATCCCATTTTGTGACAACTTGTTGAAAGTTCAACTGTACGATTTAATCAAATTAAATAAACCAAAACACAAATAATATATGATTGATCAGATTTTAGCAGACAAAGGGCACACTGTGCTGAGACTTCCGCTCCCACCAACCCGATTTAAACGCCATTAAACTTATTTGGGCAGATGTAAAACAAAGGATTGCAAGCAAGAACACAGCATTTAAAATAAAGGACGTCGAGCATCTGTGTCGGCAGAGATTCGAAGAAATTGTTCAAGAGGAATGGGATAATGTAAGTCAGCATGTGGGTGGGTTAGGTTAAGTTAGGTTACGTAAAATTAGGTTGTGTTAGACTCTTAGGTTAGATAACGTGTTGAAAATCTTTGTCACGTTACGACACTTATGGTGATCCCTTTTCAGGACATCAAAAAACGTCACGCCTAGACACGCCTTATTACTCTTGGGTAAGCTTGGTCACTAAGTCACGTTTCGGCACGCTTACGTTATATTACGTAAGGCTCGGTTAATTCTTGCCAATTTGCAATACGTTTGATTAAGAAATTGCAGGTTAGGTTAGAATACGTTGGGTTAGGTTAGGTTTGGTTAGTTTAGGTTAGGTTAGTTTGTTAGATTAGGTAACGTTTTGAAAATGTTCGTCACGTTTCGGTACTTATGGCCACATCTCGTCACGGATAGTTACGCTTTTAAAATCTTGGTGAAGTTTCAACACCTAGGGTATCCTCTCGTCACGCTTTCAAAGGAGGTCACGCCTAGTCACGCTTCGTCACTAATATATATAATTGAAGATAATGGAGTGAACAGCAGCAGCGGTAGTGACGAATCGAGTGATATCAGAAAGCGAAGGTCTGTGAGGAGTGGAAGAATTGGAAGAGGACCGAAGAGTTGTGAGGAAGATAAAATTATATAATTCTCTCTGCAGTGTTAATTTTCTAGTGATCTGCACACACTTTTGTTTTCGTTTTTTAAACTTCAGATGTCCGTTGGCTCGCCCATTTAAATTCACCCATTTTTTATGTGAAGTGTCACCGAGTCCTTGTTTAAATCAGGGCGTCAGGCGAGTGGTATGGGGGGACAAGAGATGACCCCAACATGGTCCAGCGCGTCCAAGTCCTGCAGCTTCTATAATCCCCAACGTTTACCTCCATATGAAACTACGCTTCCATACGCTGTATAAACAAAATTGTAATATTACTGTAAAATTAATTACGTTTTAAGTCATTTCGGTAAGAATTGTTAACAAAAACAATATGTAACAAATTGACTGTGAAAGTACAAATTTGACCTGCGTACTGAACAAAAACGCAGACATGAAATCAAGAAGTATCACACGAATTAAACGTTTCTAATTCTATCAGCGAAAAAAAAATTAAATCTCCCCGACTCCAGGTATCAGAGTCCTTCTTGAGAAGCTGATAGCTGCTCAGCCGGTCGAGACATTTTTCACCTTTTATAATCAAAAATTTGGCTACAACACGTAATGAGAAGGAATAAAAACACATTGTTCTTAAAATAGGTTAACAAACGAGGTCCTCAAATATAAAACATCGAGTGGAAAACATTCCAGACGAAGAAGAAACAGAGAGACAATTGAACCTCACAACAATACTTCACGAGGGAGACAAAAGTAAATCTGATATTCCTCGGGCGGATAACATAATCTAAGATACTGTTTTCTGGCCTTGTAATCCTGGGGTCTCGGGTTCAATTCCCGGCGGTGCCCGAATTTATAACTTGTGTTGGGCAAGGCCGTGGTCTAGGCAACACGGAGTTTTCCTCCGGGGGCTTCCCCGGTTTCTCCGTGGCATCCCAACAATTACTCCATTCACACACAGAAGAAGGCAATGGCAAACCACTTCTGGATCATCTGCCAAGAACGTATATGAACAGGTCCCAGTCCGAGAAAAGGATGGAAGGGTCTTGTTCATATGGACCTGTCGTCAGACAGAACACTAAATAAATAAATAGTGTTTTCTTGATATAGGATTAAACAGTTCATAGTTATACACTTGCTAAAGGAAACGCCAGTCAACAGAAAACCAAAAACGTCACGGGATGTTAGGGCCAGAGCCCATTTTAAATTACCCTTCAGCCATTTAACGTGTCCAATGTTGTCTTCTCCATCTGACGCCCGACAGTCAGCGCCATCTTTTTTGAGTCAAATATCTTTCGCACAGTTGCAGTTATGAACACAATTTAGTAATTACGGATTGATATACTTCACTATTGGCTGTTTTTTAAAAAGTACTTACACGGTGAGGAGTAAAACGTAATGTTTTCTATTTAGGCATAGTTTTAAATTTTTCTACGAATACCGGATGGAGCATAAAAATATTTATTTAATATAAAGACCTTTTTCTCCTTTATTATTAACATTCTCTCATCCGTGCGGATTTTGCTTTTAACACGGCCCAAAAACTAAATCGTAATCATACTCTCCCAATCCCCGTGACACTCGATTCAAGGTCATCCTCGTTGCTAGGCCGCTGCGCAAAATCTGTGCAGGTAGGAACATGGTACACTCATGAACAGAACGTGAACATTATGTCGCATTGAAATAGTTTGCTATTTTTCGATAAATGATTTTGCATTGCTTATCCTGATAACGAAGCTCCGGATAAAGAAAAACATCGATTGGTAACAGAATTTCGGGGGACAAAATGTCTGTCTGTGCCAAGTTCTTATGGAGAGAGACAAAACAGCTTAAATTACGGCCGTACTGACTCCAAATAGTGCATCATCACCTGCAGGAATTATTATAATCGGATTCTTAGTTGTGTTCAAATGTTACGATTTAAAATGAACACCCTGTACTTGTACATACGGTAGGTAATTCTGGTGTTACAACCGAACTTTGTTCACTAGAGCCTCGAGTGCTTTTCGTCCTTTCCGTGTTCTCTCTCTAGTCTTTGGATTAAAGTTATAATTATCTGCAGATAAACTTCCGAATTTGTACTTCACTTTAGCGTCCGGGAGTTTCATGCTGCAAATCAGAATAACACTAGGTCAAATTTATGATTGAAAGTACCCAAGACTCGGTGTGTGTATGGATAGTACAACAAGAATATTGACTCGACCAGAATTCGAACCCATGACTGTCTACGCCAGTGGTATTCAACCTGGGGTACGCGTTCCCCCCGGGGGTACGCGAAGACATCTTAGGGGTACGTGAAATTTAAAAAAAATATATATTATTTTATGATAAACACTGAATAATCAGTAATGTAATTTATTTAATTTATTTTAGATGTAGATTATATACTGCGTATAATTTGAATTATACACCAACAACTTTGGGGGTACAAAGTTGAAGAGAAATTATATCTGGGGGTACGAGAAGACATCTTAGGGGGTACGTAAAATTTTAAAGAAATATATTATTTTATGATAAACACTGAATAATCAGTAATGTAATTTATTTAATTTATTTTAGATGTAGATTATATACTACGTATAACTTGAATTATACACCAACAACTTTGGGGGTACAAAGTTGAAGAGAAATTATATCTGGGGGTACGCGAACAAAAAATGGTTGAATACCACTGATCTACGCCAGAGTAACTACGTTGCATTGCGTTTTACCGCTAAGAATTTACATTATTTAAATAAGACGTTAATAACACATAATATGTAAAGATTGTAATTTCCTATAAACTAATGACTCAATACAGAAAAAAAATCCAGCGTTAAAACGTATTTTCGTACACTTCAGTGATAATTGTGATGATAACGTAAAGTGTGTACGATTAAATTGCAATGCAGTTCGCTCCAGTTTATTTTTAAGAGACAATGAATAAATATTATGTTGAAGAGAAACTCGTGTCTTTTTAAAATTGTCTTCTATCTACAACCGCTCTCTTACGGAAAGCTTGTAGGCATCAGAATGTAGATTTTTTTGTGTGTGCACACAAAAGCATGTGGATTCCGTGTATATTTCAGTACGGATTGCACTTTTCCATTCGTTTCCATTGTCTTGTGTACAGTTGAAGAACCACATAAGTACAGCTGTCCTCGGTACACGACAAATGTAACTCCTACTCGTTCTTAATCTCGGCACCAGATGGGGTGAGTGCATAGACCTTACGCCTTCTAGTAAACACGAAGTTCAGACCAGAATACCCATTGTTTCCAAACAGAAAATCTCTTGGGAGAATGGAAAGAGATTATAAATCTTATGCTGTTGATTTGATTAGAATTTTGTACCTCCCACAACAAGAGAAATTTCTAGTAAAATACCTAAAATAATTAGGAATCTATAATCGGCCGTGTTTTACTTTAATGTCATCAAAGTATTCATAAATCCTGTTACGTTGTTAAATGTCGAAAGTATTTGTCCGTTCCTTTTCCGATTTAAATTACGAATATAAGGTCACGAAAATAAGGAGGAGAGAAAGCAGTGAGGATGACAGGAAAGCATAACATAAAGAGACTATGTTAAAAATAAGTCAAGTTAATCTTTAAAAACAAAAGCTTGTGGCTTACATGAAACAGATCAAATCTAAGTCCACCTTTAAAAAAAATGTGATTGTACCTTATTTGGTCAAGAACTGCCCGCACTTTACGAAATCACAATTTTCATTTACCTGCTCATACAAGTTCACGACTGGTCATGCCATGTGCCATATGAATCTATTTCAAATCCTCATATTAATTTCATTAAGATCCATATTAATATTATCCATCCATCAATTCCTAGGTCTCCCAATTTATCTCTTACTTTCACTTTTTCCGACTAAATTTCCTCTTAAATTTCTGATCTCCTTAATTTATGCTATACGCCCTGCTCATCTAATGTCCCTTGATATTAAGAGGCTCCTCACAATACAGTTTTATCTAACCATTTATTACTTAGTCTTTAACCCTTTAAGACCCAGTGGTAACTATACTTACCACCTGATTTAACATTCAGTAATTCCGACCACAGAGTTTATTTATAGTTTCCGTACGATTTTCGGAGTAAACAGCGAGTATTTCCTCAAACAACATTACTCGACTGATCTTTGTAACGTAGATGTGGTTACTTCGTGGTAAAAATAGAAATTTATATATTATTTAAATTAGTAAATTTCACTTCAAGAATAACTCGAAAATTTAAGCTAATAAGTACAAATACAGTCGTAATTATTATCCCACAAGGAACGAAATCACTGAACAGCATTACCATGGCAACGATTATCACACACACACACACAAAAACACGCACGCACAGAGTGCAAATATTGATTTTAATAAATTATCACAAACTAACATTAGCCTGTTATAAGACAAATGAGCTTCAGGCTTCAAAGAGTTAAATACTTTCCCCAGTATTTTGTTTTGATACAGCCCCTATCAACCAATGTTCTGCCCTAATGACGAAAGAAATATTTTCAAGGTTTTTTGAAGGAATGAATAACATTGCATTTTCGATTTGTTATAGTTAAATATTTGTGTTTCAAAACAACAGACAGAAAAACAAATTATCCTGAATTAAACTGAACATAATCTGCTTTAAGTTTCTTTCTAAATATAATTAGTATTTGTTACTGTCGTTCTCAAATATTTTGTATTTGCTAATTGTCTGAAGGATGCATTAGCTACCCGAACTGCATTCTGAACAAAGGGAAGTAACATTTAATTGCTCAAAAAGAGCAAAAACTCACGAGGAACAGGTGAAGACGGTAAAACAGGTTCCATTTTCTCTGCTCTAGTTTTAGGAAAATTAAGTCTTTGATCTGGGAGAAAGCAAATTGCTACAAGACATTCTCAGAACTGCAAAAATCGTAACGAGAAACAGACTTTTTGAAAGCTGGTTCTTCTTATTTGTTATTCTTTCCCATTCCTGTAATAAATATTTTACGCTCCTGTCATACAACAACAGTTTCAATTCTTGTAATTGAAATAATTGAAACGACGACGCAAGACATTTTAAAAAATAGCTTTTTATCCGTAGCAGAAGTAACTTGCAGAAGAGATACTCCACAGCTAACGTTTTAATAATATTATCATTAAAATACTCCGTTATACGCTTCTTAAATTGGTGTTTCCTTTACCACAATGTCAGATCAACGTTGAAACATGCGATCCACGCATACAACACGTTATTTACTTTTAATTTATGGAAAAGTATCGTAACGTATCTCAGTGTCCAACTGATGGATTTATACGAAAATTCGTGCCAAATTAATTCCGCTGGAAGCTACCAACATAACCGTAAATTTTAGTTTCATATTCAACTGAATTCAATTCCTTTATTAGAGGGTTTGCCAACAGCAAAGAGCCTATGACAGGCAAACACTAAAAAATACTAAAACAATATAAAAAATAAAATAAATCAATAATCAAATTGAAACAAATAACCAAGCTAGATCCAATCTAGGCCGCTATCTAGATAATTTATTTTAATGAGAAAATGCCCTCAAAAGAATGTTTACGCGAAATACGTCCAAAAATTTACACACGTCATTTGTTGCAATGACACACCTGGCTTAAGGACTATTTCTAAGCGCACTGCACACACAAAACGTAGAAAATTCTCTTATTTGCCTTGACGGCACACGAATACCAACAGCGTCCACAATGGAATTGCAATTTATTTTGCCCTTAAATACATTAATAAGAAATAAGGCATCGAGATGCCCTCGTCTGGAATAAAGTGTTCTTAAATTTAAAGTAGTTAAAATCAATTCATATTTACGTGTAATATTAAACTGTAAAAACCGGTAATTGCACAAACTGACAAATTTCCAATGAATATTTTCTAATTTATTAGAATCTGTCTGTGTAAGATTATTCCAAACGACCGAGGCATACTCAAGCTTTGACCTAATTAAAGCATTATATAAAAGAGGAAAAATTATATGCAATAAAACGAATAAGCCCTAAGATCCTTAGTGCCTGGGAATGAACACAATTTACATGACAGTGAAAATACAGTTTACTGTCTAACAAGACACCACATATATTAATGTGCTTAACCATATATATTCTACAATACATAGGTACTGTTTCGAAGCTGGAATTGGCACGGAGAGGGCAAGCGAACCCAGAAGAAAAATTTTGTGCGCCAAGAATATCCCCTCCCCTCCCCTCCCCACACAAAAATCTGTAAAATAACACATTCGGTAATTCAATAAATGTGTTACATTGAAGTAGCTAGATGATGTGGAGTCCAAGTTAGCGACATGTGAGCTAAAGTCTTTGTCCTCAAAGGAATTCTGTACGAATGTGACGTGTATTGTACAGCGAGGGCCTCGGGACAGAACAATAGTGTGGTCTGGGCGAAACTGTGCGTTCTACGTACGTTAAAGAAGCAATGGAATCAGAGGGGTTGAGAAGGGTTGTTCATTATTTCCCAGTGGCAATATTTTGTAGCTCTCTGTCCAAGATAATGTGATAATGTCTTTTGTTTGTGTATTACATGCGTTTGTTTTCCTTCTGTCTGAGACCTAGTGACGTAGGCGAAAAGCACGCTTTGGTTCCGTCCATCGTCGTGAGTCTGACAACGTCCATGGGAACCGGGAAATTGGTTCGTATTAGCGATTTTTCGCTGTACACACCAAGTGGTGAGGAAATTGAATGAGTGAGGGAGTTATGTCAGGAAACATTAATAGGTACAGCATGAGAAATTATAGGAGGTTAGCTGGTGGAATCATCGAGGTCGGATGAAAGTGTTTTGTTTCCTTGGAAGCCTCGTAAACGATAATTGTGAGGTCAATGTTTGGATGTATTTTACGAGGCCCAAAACCTTGTCCTGGACACACGGCAATGTCACGACAAACGTTACCAGCATGACAGAAAATGTGATCTCAGGGTCATTGCTGGCAACCTGACAGCAGGAAAACGTAGCTAAGTTAACTTATAAAATAAATCAGTGTAGTTGATACGGGAAGCGAAAAACAACTTGAGATACTAGTGATTAAGATACATGATAAAATAATATTAAAATTTAAAAAAAATGTTGCGTGAAGTATTAATTGGATTCAGCTGGCTCGTGATCGCGTCATGTTCCGGACTCCAGTGAGCAAAGGAATCAATCTTCTGATACCATTGATGGTGGGTACCTTGCAGACCAGTTGGATGACCTGTCAGCTTCTCGTAATGTGTTCTGTTCCACTGAGATATAAGTCAATCAGTCAATGAGACACATTCCCTGAACTGAACCTTTGTTCTTTTGCTCAAAAAATTATTCAATGAAACTATAAACTCGAACCCAATAAACGATGTGCGTTACGAGTGTATTACGTAATATTCATATACGCAAATAACTCATGAAAGGACTTGCAACCCAGTAGCTATACATTTTAAAATAATTAAAATCTGTATTTCATTCTAAACTCCTATAAAACAGGATTAACCATGACGTCATTACAACCTGCAGGCACGTTACCAAAAGCTAGTACACGCAAACCATGACTAGTTTACTGACAGAAAGATGTATTCTTCAGGAAATGCTTCGAACTGAAGTAAGTTTCAGGTCCAAATCACACGGTGGTTAAGCATCTCTTGTTTCCCTGTGCAATCGCACTGAAATTTCGAGACATGTGGTCCACTGGTACGTTCCCTTATTCCATTACATCACAACAAAATATTTACAATTAAACCGAGAGCCATTTTTATATTATTTATTTCCGTCATTAATACTCACTTCAGATGCAGTGTCTTCAGTGCTAAATATCTGATTATAAATACATTACTCATCACGAAAAACACTAATCCACCGTACGATACTACCAACCTTCACATCTAATCGTGATCATTTCTCTGGCTTAATCAAAAATTACCAACATAACCTTTACCAACAAAAACTGGATCACATCACAAATCGATGTTCCTTTTAGCGTTTTCTGTCGATGAAGCAGCCATATTAAGCAGGTTACAAAATTACCACTGCACAAAAGACAATGAAAACTAACTAGGTTAACACGAGGGAAAGTTCATACCTTTGTAGTGCTACCAACATCGCTTTTTAGATAAATTAAAATACCCTTTGCTTTACACTTTCCCACGCATAAACCCACACAACGAACACTAGACAGGTCCGTCTGTTCTAATACGAATTTATTGAGTTTAAATAGGGTTTTAAAGCGTTGGTTGAGTTGAAATGACGTATTTGTAGAAATACGGTGATGAACTTTCGGATTCCACACAAACAGAATTTCTTGATCAACTGAGCTATAAAATACTCAAGACATCCCTGTACCATGAATTATATTCACTTCCGTCTACATGTTAATTTATTGAACTGAGATAAATAAAGCAGTATAGGACGTTAAAGTAATCAGTTTTTTAAAGCCCTTATATCAAATGCAGATGCTATTCTGGCTACATTCCAGACATTATGAAGGAAACGTTTAAAACAGATAAATAATGGAAACAGTGCATACACCACATGTTTACATTATACCACGAACTAGTTTACGAATTGGGCCAACCTCGTATAATCAATATTAAGCCTTTAAAACCTACGCTCGCCTAACTAACGTTACATCCAGAGTTGAAATTGTGTTTTTGTGTGTGTTCTTTGGTTATAGAGCCAGAACAGTTAAACCTACGTGGCAAAACATATTTGAGACCATGAAGAGAACATGGGGGGTGGGGGCTCAGAAAAATTGTCCTGAGCTCTATTCCCGGTGAGGGCATTTGCTGTAGCTCGGAAACTATGCATGATAGAAAAATGACACCTGAACAAAAGTTTTTTTATTTCGAAGGGGATATTATAGAAACAAACACTACAACACCGGAAACTGTCCTAGGTTCGAACCTTGATAAATATTTATTTTGGGTTTAGCGATATTTTTTGAACCATACGTGACCCTCGGGATATATGAACATATAACGAAATCTCATACGAAACGCGTTGAGACACGGACATAAGATATCATCTCTGATAGAGATGAGCCTCGGAATGTCACAAGACACGACGTTGCAAAACAGACGCCAAGCGTCGCGATGCCATTCGTCATGACGTAGGCTATGATCTGCAATAAAAGCCAATAGAAGCCTCGGGACGCCATACGACCACTGTTAACAAACCGACGCCGAGCGTCATGACGCCAACTGTTACGACGCCGCTAAAAGGGGCCGTATATTTCGCAGGAGAACCTCAGTAGGTCCCTGAAACCACCGCTGGAAAACCAACGCCTTTAAAAGAAGCCATATTTCGCACAAGTGAGCATACGGAAGCCATTTTACTTAACGCGGAAGTGAAGCCGAGCGTCGTGATACCGCCACAGTACAAATTTTCGTGTAGAAGCCAATGTAAGTGACGTCGGAAAACAGATGCAGAACGTCGCGACGCCATTAACCGCGACACCCGCCCCCAAAACCCCATCTTCGACACAAATGAATATCGGGACGTCAAAGGAATTAACGCCGGGCGTCGCGAAGTTAACTTTGAAATGGAAATGAAATTAACAGAAGCCTCGGGATGCCAGCCGACACAATTTTAGGAAAATGACGCCAAGCATTACGACGTGAATAAAGCAGAGATGAGCCACAGAATCTATAAACTACTCCGGCAAACCGATGCCTAGAGTAATGATTAAAACTGTCACGAGGCACAGCGCCACAGGTGGATAACGGTTAACACACCTAACCTTAAAAAACTTAATGTACTCTGATTTGAAATAACCAAACCTAATGTAACGTAACCTAACATAACCTTACCACACCTAACCTTAAAACACTTAATGTACTCTGATTTGAAATAACCAAACCTAATGTAACGTAACCTAACATAACCTTACCACACCTAACCTTAAAACACTTAATGTACTCTGATTTGAAATAACCAAACCTAATGTAACGTAACCTAACATAACCTTACCACACCTAACCTAACTTGACCTGACCTAACTTAATCACACCTAACTTAAAAAACTATACAAACTCACCCACGTAGCCCGGGACTCAAACTCGCCTAGGTCGCCAGGTCGCCATGACTGCACAAATCGCCACGGTGGCTCCCACAGCACCACTGCAGGAATTATGCAATTATTTAATAATTCAGTCCGTACCGCAAAGAAAACACAACACTTCACCATTACGAAGCCCTGTTTGTTGATGCTGTTTAATGAAGTAATCTGTTTGCACATAGAATAATACGAAACGAAAATAAAATAAAATGCAGATTTACAGATTCACAAGCATTTGGGACAGATAATCAACACTTTGCTTCAAAGGGTTAAATACAGCAACTAAAAGATTGTCGTGAATCTTACTACATTAACATTATGCCCAAGTCCTCGTCTGAACTTCCCACGTCCGATAATATGGGCTTGGCGTCACCGCGAATACCTCATTCGTCCGCGAAATTTAATGTAGACAACAAAATCTTTCATGGTCACGAATATTTGACAAATGAACGTTATTTGTCGAGGGTTTTTTGTTCTTTTGCAGAATGTAACAAAACATTCTATATCTGGGATGTTACATCGCAGGGAAATCATTAATAAATACTGCTCCGAGAGACAGACGGTTTTCTGTTAATACAGGAACTACACACGTCACAGTATACAGGTTCATTACTCTATAATCTACTTATATTCGGAACATACGACCTCAATGTGTCTCGTGTTATCAGGGATAACATCAAGAATAATTCCTGCTAACGAACTTAATTATAATAAAGTTAGCTGTCATCTTGCTTGAAGCAAAGTTGTCCAAAATACTGGTACACGACAGCGAAAACAACTTGTCCTTTTGTACGCTTTAGGGTGTGCACTGGTAATATGATATTTCACAGATAGAGCATCACATTACGAAAATACAGACAGAACAGAAGTTGTCAAATGCATTATTTGGCAAATACCAGAACTTAGATAAGAACCAGAAAGTTTACAAATCATCAATTACAAATTTTCTTAACTTTGGGTATGGACGTAGGGGTCGGGACATTCAGTTACCCCGCAGTCATCTTATTAATTCTGTAGTTTTAATTTGAAACAAATCTCTTACCAGACATTTAACAAAATTTACTTACCCATAGTCAAGGAAGCTTGCGTTAATTTGCCCGTGGGTAATTGACGAGGGAACTGGAGCCTTGTATCCATTCACTTACACATTTATCCATCTATGCATCTTACGGAGCAAAGTTATAAAATTCAGTTTTCATACGAAAAATAAAACAGTACAAACTTAAAATAGACGATTCCTTGTTTATTGCTGAAAAGTCTCAGGCGATCAGACATGTAAATATAAAATTCCGATCCAGCTCAACCCTGATTATGAAGGCAAATATATTCCCCGAAACGCTGGATGGGATAATGTATTTTATACCATTGACCATCAATATAACTAATTATCAAAAACCATTAATATTCAATTCACTGACGATATATTTCTATACGTATCATTTTCACAATAATTTTAATTAATAATGCTACAACATTTTCGTCTTAAGACTTAGGTTGAATGGGTCTATGTGTAGGCAGATGTTTATTTATTTATTTATTTATTTATTATTAGGGTTCTGCATAAACAGCCAGAATGTCAATTATAGATACACAAAAGAAAAACATATTTTATGCCAAATTATTTCTGCTAAAATTTATGTTGGGCTGCGGTTGGAAACCACTCTCTTGATTGAACGTCATATTTTCACAACAGGTTACCCTTAAGCGTTAAATGCGTTAAATTTCCACACCATGTGTGTCATTCGTTTAAACACACTTTAGAATTAAAGTATGTGTTTTTACAATTATTTCATACGAAACACCACAGAAAAATGTCTTATTTCGATATTTGAAGGATTTCTGTTATGTATTTGCAGTATATATACGTAATATTGATAATTTACATTCAATTACATCTTTACATAATTTAGTAACTCATTTACAAAAGCAACCCTTCTTCCGAAATAGAATAACTAATTAGACCATTTAAATTTAAATCCTGTAATAGTTCCACCCGCTCGATTTAGCGTGCAAAATTAAAAAAAAAACAGATGAATTTGATAAGGGTCTTTAAACGTTACAGTGGCTTTACCAGGCGAAATAACCCAATTATCGCTGGCCTTTGACAATTGTGCTCCAAATGACGGGCCACCATAACGAACTTCATACGGACCACTTCAAAGATAAGTTGAACGTGGAAGGCCACTTCGTTCCTTTGTCTGTGTCCACTTCGGAGTTCGTTGGCCCATAGGTTATTTAACAATTCTCTGTCAACTGTGAGGTGATTCAACGGCAAAATTAGCTCAAAGGATGATTGCATGCGCTGAATTTAACGGGCTTAGAACGAAGACACAGATTGTTTCAAGATGCCACCGGCATTCTCCTCGTAAAATAAAAATCATGGGAACAGGCCGATTCTCAGACTCGAACCCGGCAACTTCACTATAGAGCCTGATCTCAGTTATTCTTCTCTACGATGGAACCACAGTTGGGAAAAGATTGTTTTCGACAATTAGATTTAATAAAAGCGTTATAAACATATTTACTGTTAAAAAAGCCGGATATGTTTCGGCGAAATTCTACTATCCTCAGGGGTATTCATTATTTACAAGCTATTTAATTTATTATATAGTATACGTATTTAAAATTAATAAGTATTTATTTGTTCCTCAGATGATATTCATAATCACCGTAGGAGGAAATGGTTAGGTAATTTTAAATCCTGTATTTAATTACGGTTTTATATAAATTATTTTAATTCTTTTGGCGGTCTTCATGTTATTTTTGATATTAATTATACCTTCTTACGAACTTACTCGTAGTGCAATGACTTCTGACCGACATCCTTAGCTACGCGTGTTGACGTTCGCTTCGTGTCCCGGAACTGCCTGTTACCGGGCGACTGAGTCACATTCGCCTAGCGCCAAGGTCCCTTACCTTAAGACGCGTGTGGCGTCATCTGTCCGGAACAGAATGCTACTTAAAAATGTTTTCACATTTTTGTTTATTTATTACGTGATTAAAATTTTGTACTTATATAAATGTGAACTCCCCCTTCATATCTGTGATATGACCCCATTCTCTAGAAGCTGTCTTGTGCAGTACTTACTCTAATTTCTCATATTATTTTCGGAGTTTTTAATGTTTTATATGAGGTCTCCATACCTCTTTTAAAAGCTGTTATCTATTTGATTTACGACTGTCCAAACACGTAAGTTTATAAAATCCTGTACGTCTATTGTTTTAAGCAACCTTTCAATTGTAACCCTAGTTCGGAATGCTATTTTCAATTTCATGCTTATAAACAATTTTGTTACAGATCTTCTGTTCTCGCCTTTGTGTAAACGTAATACATATTTATTTTTCAACTTGTTTATCTGGCTTTTGTTTTATTTGATTACCTGTTCTTTTTATATCGGTCGCGTTTGATTGTATTAAATGCTTTACGTTTGTTATCTCATCCAATGCCCTTGTTTGTTTGTCTGTTTGTTACGTATACGTAACATTTTTTCGTATACAGTTTTCCCGGTAGTGAGGGTACAATGTTCGTCTTCTGGACAGTTACTTCATGTGGGCAGGTAAGTAGATACCAAAGTTTCGGAGGAACATGTTGTCTCCATCTTCATGACTGAATTCTACACAGCGTAATGCTTTATGAGAGTTGAGGTTTTCACGGCTGTGAGGATGACTTAAATAGCATTAACTACTTTATCCTTGTAATGGTGTAATCTCTTTCTGAAAGGGGTTGAATTTTCTGACGCCATGACAATAATCTGTCTCCACTTAAGATATTTCATTTAAATATTGGTTGTACACGAGAGACCAAACACCTTGGAGTATCCCTAGACTCGAAATTCGTATGCAGATTATATAATATAGATAAATCATTGAGCAAAGCCAACCAAGGAGTCACGCAACTCTACACCGTCTTGAACAAGCCATCCTCCATCAACATTAATCTTGAACGAACAATTTATAAAACCCTCACAAGATCGAAAAGAACGCGGGACAGTCTTCCAGAATAAGGTATTATGAATTATCACCTAACTCCCAAGGCCAACTGACTCCAATCTAAACTCTATACAAGAACACTGTCCTGGAGACGATCAAAGGTCATGACACGAAAATTAAATTTTAAATTGGTTCAGTGGAAATTACGTCAGAACGATCCAATTTTTCATTAACATAAGAAACGTCACATCCTGTTTCTAGGTTGATCTGTTGAAGATGCCCTTCTGCCTCCATCACCAGGTCGATCGCGCTGATGATTGAAGCAGTAAGGAACTCTGAAACGTCGGTAAACTTCTATCAGACTACACGAAGCAACAAAACAGAAGACAGCCATAATCGTACTCAACGCCGTGAGAACCTGAAATATCACATGGTTTTATCAGTTGCAGGGCTAAGTGTGCACTTACGTCCTTATATGGAAATACAAACAAACTTAAGTCCTGCTTGAGAAGAATGTTAAGTTATTTCAGGAGGATATTCGTCAGAGGTTCCAGTCCACAGGCAACATTTATGATCACATCGAGAACCCATACGACGTGTTGACGACTCCTAAGACAAAGGAAGAAGACTGACGAAACACAGACACGGTCTAGGTTTTATTCCATGAGTGAGGAAACAGCGGATCGACGCATAAGATTTTAATGAACTACTCCGATTAAGAAAATCACTAATGGAAGCTGCTCTTTCGACATCCTAGACCTACATATATCTAACATAACCTCAAAACTTTTGCATAAAAAGTTCTGAAATTATCAATAAAGCCTATGGAAGTCTTGTATGGAAAACTGGGGGGGGGGGGGGGGGGGGGCTCGCTCATCATGCATCCGGAAGGTCCTGCGACCGGCCATCTCGATACAGATTTTCTTGGTTTTCCTCTGCCTCTAAGCAAATACTGAGATGGTTCCCAAGTTCCTATTGCAAGTTTATCATACAGATATCCCGATTTAAATTAATCATCATTTACCCCTTATTCTGGAAGCTGTTAAATTACTTATCAATCCAAATTATCATCACAAAATTAATAGATAAATCAAAATTGCATTGGCTCCATCTAAAACGCCCAGAACTCTATCCTCATCAGAAAAACCAACCGACAATGCCTTCGAACCTAACCTAAAAATAAGATTCTATTTCTCCCCCCTTACGCATTTCCAGAAATAAAATGTCTGTCACTTTTCTCTCACATTCTCCCTCTACTTTGCTATCCATCCTAATTCTCTCTCTCGTGTTGTGTTCTTCACACGCCCACGGCCATCGAACTTTTCCGTTACAAACTTGTTAATGCAGTATCTGTCCTGGTCTGGGAGTAGCACAACCAGATGACCCGACAGAATAGGTCTGGTGCTACCATCGGACCTGAAGACGGAAGTAGAACCAACTTGCGAAACGTTGTAGTTTAAAACACGTAGACGACGGATAAGGTCAACAAGAATAATTACACATTTCACAATAAAATCAATATTTTTTTAAAATTTCTTCAATATTAATATCGACTAAACTATTATGTAATTCATTCAGTACGTGATTCCATATTTCCAAGATTAAAGTCTGAATTAACGTGGCCATGGCATGCGATAAGATCGCAAACTAATGGGCATAAAACACGAACAGTCTCTTGAACACCAATTTACAGTAAAATGCGCAAATAAAATGACGTAACAAGGTACCTATCTTGAGGGACAAGATTTTCCTTGGGTACACCTCACAGTTGATTCCAAAGATCAAGAACTTTGTTACTGAACCAGAAGACTTATCACCACCGTCAGTGAAAAATTACGCGTTCAGTGTAGGACATTATTTTAGGGTTTGGGTGCAGCGCGGAACAAAACTGTTTGGTTTCATGTCATCCCAAGAAGGATATTACTCCTCGCTATGTTGTGAATTTCTCATAAACACAATAACCTTTCATTCACATATTTTCTTTATTAATTCGTTTCTTTCATCGCCGAAATAAAACGCAAATCCGCATTAATGAACTACATTTAAGAACAGATACAGTGACTTGAATGATAAGCCAAATATGTACGAATATAATAATAAAATTTGTATAAGTGGAAAATAATGTTTTTGTACTTTCTAGATCACATTCGTCTTTATCCTTTGAATTAATTCCTTTTTCCCCCACGAGTTTTAAGAAAGACGATGGCTTCGGTAGTAAAAACTTATAAAAAAAAAATTACCGCGGACTAGCGGTCGAGGAACGCTTGTCTACAGTGAATCAGACAAATGAAGAGGTTTGTGGGGCGGTAGACCTTCCGCGGCCTTGAATCAGTCGATTTGGTGACGGCCAATCTACTAACATTTACATTCTGAAAACGATTTTAACGTGACATCAAAACCTTTGTGTCGAAATCATGGAATGATGTAATTCCGGCAACACGGGGCGTCAGTTGGATGTTTTCGTGTTAATTTAAAGACAATAATCAGAGCTGTAATGACATCAGATAACACATAAATTTACAGTACAAATAACATTCTAAAGGAAAGAAAAATATACAGCGGACAAAAATATTTTTGCAACAATCAACAGTAGCGTAACGGAATTACTTGAAATTAACAGGTGATGATCCATGAACTGGTAGAACTTGATTGCCAAGGTTCTCAGGTTTGGTACAGTGCGTTATGGTTGTAGGAAAAAAAAAATACCAATAATTTACACTGGCTTTTCCACATTTCAAGCAACGCGTACCATTTTCAAACTGTGCTCCAAAGAAGCCCGGGTTTCTATAAAATAGTTCCAAGGATTTCGTGAGAGAATACCGTCTACTGGCGTACCAACCCATTTTAAAAAAACTTACCTTATAGTTCATTACTCTTTTAAGTCACAGTATACCAGTTTAAAAGTAAATCTGTCCCACTAACCGCCATGTGGGCGCTTGGGGGGAGTGGAGGATAGCTCCTACTCATTCTTGACCTCGGCACTAGATGGGGGTGAGCGGTCAGAGTCACGCCCCGACCGGCTTTACCCCGGGAAAGGACCCCGGTACCCATTGTAGAGGAGGCTGTGTGGGCCCCAGAGGCTAGAGGAAAAATCCTCTGCCCCCGTCTGGAATCGAACCCCGGTCGTCCAGACCGTAGCCAGTCACTATATTGGCAGAGCTACCCCGAAAATTGTCGGTCACCAGGTAGACACTGCCGTGTGCATTCGAAATGCGACAGCTCGCTCTTTGAGGGGTGTAACGTACGGATCACTTACACTCAGATGAAACATCAATGATTCGTGCAAAATAATACATTAGGCAAGAAGTCAGTGAATTTCGAAATGTGCCCGAGCAGACGTAAGTTTCTAGCCTCAGTTGTTGATTTGCTGCGTCAGTATTAATAATATCATATTTTATCGTGTTTTCCATTTCAGACTGCCACATGACTTCGTTCTGTTAGAAACAAACAAACAAACGTACGATTCCCATAAATATGCCAACAGAATATTTCTTGGATATCTACGGCAGAGGAGAATTGTCACCGGCTTAAAAAAAATAAAATGCAATGACGGATAGAAGCGGATACCGAGACTCGCGATCTTCAAGTTTAAAAATATTCAAGCTTTAAGATTCATACATAAAAATTAATATATAATAAACTAGACAAATACTATACATGTAACTTCTTTTTTTTTTTCGTACCATCGGGTCGGAGCCGACCCCTGGGGACATGAACGAGTTCCCTCTGAAACGTTTCCTTGGCAGATGATCCAGAAGTGGTTTGCCGTTGCCTTCTTCTGCGTTCTTCAAATGATGATGAAAATGGAGTAATTGGGATGCCACGGAGGAAAACCCCGTGATACCTGGACCACGGCCTTGCCCAACACAAGTTATAAATCCGGGCACCACCGGGAATTGAAGCCGGGACCCCAGACAAGCCCAGAGTTCTGACCGCTAGACCACCGTATAATAAATTGTTCTCAGGCTCCCAACCGCGTAAGGTGGCCTCGGGGTACGAGGACGAAGACGCTTCTTCTTCGTTAAGCCCTAGAAGAATTATACTCGGTCGCCGTGAAAGCTTCAGATCTTCTACAGCTACGCTCAGTACGTAACAGTCAGAGGAATGCCTGCTCGCACGACCTGGGCACGCCCGGACAGACAAAGAGGCAACTAGGAATCAAAACTCCAAGACAATTTGTGTGCAGAGTTTAATTTTCACAAAATCCCTTCGCTGGACCGTATCCTCAGCCAGATAAATCAAGTATATACAGTGTGTCCACAAAGTCCCTTCGTGGTTTTGAAAAACTGTGGCGCGAAAACAAATTGAGCTAGCCACATGCGGTTTGCAGCAGATTACAGTGAAACTCTGGAAGTTTTCTACTGACGTCAGTAGACCTCGATGTGGGCTCCCTTGGTAGCACGGAGAACGTCCAGACGATATTCGAGCTCTTGCCATGTTCTGTGGAGCATGTCCGCTGGAATAGCCGGGATCGCATTCCTGATACGGGTCTTCAGGTCATCAAGTCCGTTAACTGGTGTTCGGAACACATTGCTCATGACATAACCCCACAGGAAAAAATCCAGTGGTGTTATGTCTGGTGAACGTGGACGCCAAGGCTTTGGACCGTCTCTGCCGATCCATCTTCCTGGAAATGTCCTGTCTAGGTATGTGCGTGCCTGCAGACCCCAATGAGGTGGAGCACCATCTTCCAGAGTTTCGCTGTAATCTGCCGCAAACCGCGTGTGGCTAGCTCAATTTGTTTGCGCATCACAATTTTTCAAAACCCCGAAGGGACTTTGTGGACACACTGTAGACGCCTGGTTCTACCTACCTTTTTGAACCAACAGCTTCATTACGTCTGAGGAACTTTAAAGTCGTTTCTTGATCAACTTCTCCAGTTTCTTGATGCGACTTGACTCGTGCTCTGGACTACTTAAAGAAGCATTAAACGGGGCTAGGCCTCCTGTAGTCGTGCCACCAGAATTGGTTTCAGAAGGAGTACGAAGCTGCAACCGGAAGAGGTCCACTAGATAGCTCTGATCACTCCGTCTCAGACCCTGTTTAACGCCAAAAAAAAATAAAATGTCCTCCGTATAAAAGTCGTCGATGACGCTCAAATAAGAAATACAAAGTATATCAACTAGATCAGGGGTTCTCGCCCTTTTTCGCTGGCGTACCACTTACTCTAATTTAATGCGTTCAGGGAAAACTTATTTACGTTAGTATCACCTTTTGATTTTCTTACTTACTTCGCGTACCACTCGACATTGGCTCGAGTACCACCAGTGGTACGCGTGCCATACGTTGAGAAAAAGTCTGTTCTTCTATGGCAGCCACCATTTAGCAGCGCCTCGCCAAATCTTACCGCAGTTTAGCAGACAACTGTCTATACGACGTGCGAGCGTTCTCGCGCGATACTGTCAGCTGATACGGGCGACCTACCTTCATATCGAGTACTTTCTGGAACTCTGACGGGTCTGCCTCGGGCAAGAGTTTCGCGAACTGATCAGCAAATGCCTTTGCTGGATCTGTCGGAGCCATCACAACTTTCAAAATCATTTCTGCCTTAGTCATCCCTTTCACCACGATCTTCGTGTAGCTAGAAAGCGCAAACACAAGTATCACACCACAGATTAAATATCAATAAGAGACGGAACGTAATCGAGCATTTCCTAGTTAAAGCAGTTTGTCGCGTCACAAAAATGTCGGCTTATATCATCTTTCATTTTTAAATAAGAATGAAAATTTTTATTTAAAGTTGGCTTTAGATTTTATTAATTCATTGCAGATTCTTTTTTAAAAATGAAACAATTTCTGTGTAAGATTACAAATTAGTGTTACACAAAGTCTGGTGGCATTTTGAAAACACCAGAGCCATACTTTGGGATGCTGATAACGACGAGACCAGTTCAGATGGCACTGATAGCAGCCGTGAAGAATACTGGTAATTGCAATTATGTCATTATACTTTTATTAATTCATGATACTGCGACTTCATTGCTTACACAAATTTCTAAAGAGGGACCCGAATATAATTTCTCACATTCCGGCCTTTCGTATTAGTTGCATTCAAATAATAATTTATTTCTATTAGAAATACTATAAAAATTAAGGCGCACGCACTACTCCGGTGTCCACGTGACAATTGAATAAATACAGAAAACTCTTAGAGAATATCGCAAAACAGATCTGAATGCCAATGAAAGACTCACAGGCTACAAGCCGCGTCAGGTGGCCGAATGGCGAAAACGCCATATCCTGTGCCAACGTTACGAGAGCCATCTCTGCTCTCATCCTCAGGGCAGCTGCGTAACAAACTGGTCCTCTGAAGCACGCTCGCTGATGGGAACTGGCGATGGACGGCATGGTGTTGCTGGATGCCCGCCCGTTGCTTTGTTTCGCGCTGACCAACAGAAACCGGCAGTCAAGGTCAAGTGCTCGCTCTCGCCGGCTCGGCCTTCCGGGCACAGGACGCGGTTTATTCACCATTCAGCCACCTGATGCGTCTTGTAGCCCAAGAGTCTTCGCCGAGAAAGCTTCACTTTATACATCAGATTTATGTGCGTTAATGCTTCAAAATGCATTGCCACTGTAAACCACAATAGCATAATTCTGCAGATTTCATGTGACAGCAAAATTTACTTTCATCTACCAAAAAGACTTAAAATGGGTGGTCATACACCTCCACGGGCGCTTACGTTCACTCATATTTCAATCGGTGGAAAACACTCTATTAACGACCTGAAGTTCAAGTTTGCTTTGTCGCTCAGATTTCAGAGGACAATACTACGTCTATCACAGACGGAGAAAGTTTCTCTAAACTATCAGAAACACGCCAACTTCCACATGGCGCCATCAAAAAAAAGCAGGATCGACATCAACATTCCTTTTGGATTTTGTACATAATTTTGGTGCCTTAATTTTAAATGACGACAGATAAGGTTTCGCGAGTCTTTTTCACGCAGAAAAGCGACACACATACTTTCTTTACAATCGGACTCCACCATCAAAAATTTGTGCCTCTCAACTATACGTCTCAGAAATAAGTGTAAGGTTCGTAGAAGCGTCCCATTTCCTAAAAACACGCACCAGTACTTATCTATTCTCAGGAACATGATCAATACACTAACCTGGCTGGAGCCTTGCGATTCACCTGAGAGCCAATAGACGGCAAGTCGAGAAGAACGGTTTTCAGCATGTGTGTGTCCAACAACAGTTGTTCAGCCCCAACTGTGCTAATTGGCTTACATTTATAGATGTGCTGAATGAACTTTGGTATAAACGAACTGAAAATAAATTAATATGTGTATTACGCACTCACATTGAAAAATACTATTACGAAGTCTAATACAGAGCAAGTCTAAACGATGTTCCCGATTTGAAAGACATGCTACTCACGTTTAATGAAATTCAGATGCACAAAATTGGTACCGATGGAAAGATAAACTCTCCAAGTTTTGTTTCAGTACAATGTGAACCCCCTTGGTAACTCGGCACACATCCGGCCTGTAGTCGAGTTCCTCCCAGATACATTGCAGCATATTATGATCGATTGCAGCAATGGCTGCTGTGATACGCGCTTGCAGATTAAGCAAGGTCTGTGGTAAAAAATCACAGGTCGTCAGGTCCAGTGAACGTGGAAATCCAGGACACAAAAGGCTCTCGTCTTCAATGGCAGCCATTTTCTCTCATATTGCCCCTGGCGGCGAACAGTGTTACTACGCAGCCGCGAAGTATACCAACATAAACTTTGAGAGTTTTTCTTTCCATCGGTACCAATTTTGTGCATCTGAATTTCATTAAACGTGAGTAACGTGTTTCAAATCGGGAACATCATTTAGACAACTCTGTATATATGACACTAATGAGTTAGAAGATGGCTGTCATCTGGGATTTAGCGCTGTGAAGTCTGGTAGATACTCATCAATGTTTTAGAGATGACAAAGACACCATCTTCAAGTCTACTACATACTCAAAATAAAATGTGACCTAATTTAGATTTTCAGTTACATGAAATAACCAGTACTCAAAATAAATCCTGATTATCTGCGTTAACGACGGCGAGAACACACAAAAAACACGGATAATTCAAAATATTTCGTTTAGTGCATTCACAGGACACGGAAGTTAGGCTACACTCACTTTGCAAACTTTACGCAGAACTGGGTGAAGTACTTCCGAGAGGAGGCGAGGTTGTCTCGAATAACTGGTACGGTCTGCTTCAAGTGAGAAGTGACGGCTGTGACGTAGCCACTTTGATCTCCCACGGTCTCAATGTTCTGCCACGAAATCTAACGTGTGAGAGGAAATAATAACCCAATTGTTATTCAAAGTAAAAATTTGACTCTATTTAATATCAAAAAATAAAAGCGTGGAAACGTATATAATCACAGTTTGGAGTTTCAATGCCAGTCTTCAACGATCTCATGTATAAAAAAGCGTCACGTAAGTTTTGTTGAATTGTCATTTGAACTACTTTCTTTTTTAAATGAATTTTAAAAACTGCTACCTACAGTAACTTCTTTTTAACCTGAAGCGGTGGTCAAAGATTGTTTTTCGTGCTGCCCCTAGATCATAAACGTTATCTTCAAAAACTTCGTAAGTGTTGTAACAGGGGCTTGAAACTTCTATGGATCAAACATGGTAAGAATGAGAACCAATTTTGTATTTGCACCTCATGGTATGGAATAAAGGATACCTGCTTCACTTAAACTTGAAGGTTCGGTAAGCCGGTTCCACTCCAGTTTAGTACAGAAGGGCCCAGGCAAAATCATGGCATGATTAGCGACGCCAAAAGAGTCAGCAGTACTTAAGAACAAATCAGATGGTTTAAAGTTCAACTTCTGAACAAAAATAAATGTTGTCAAGTGCCCTAGAAATAGCATTGTTCAAAGAGAGAGCTGTAAATTTACAAATTCCAGGTATATGAAGTTTTGACGAAGAATTAGCGGGATATCTAAAAGTTCTAGACCAGTGGTCCCCAAACTTTTTGTGCCTACGGGCACATTCGAGAGTTTATGAGATCGTGGCGGGCACCGACCAATTAAAAAAGCCAAATTTTCTTTTCTCAGGACAAATAAGATATGGACACCAAATAATACACAAAACAACACAACGTTTAATGATACAAGAAACCACGCAATCAAAAATACGTAGTTTTATAAGTAAAATTATTATTACTCAAGTGGGAAGTTAGCGTGATGTTTGGCACTGCATTTCATTGGCCAGTTTTTCAAATTTGGGAGTGTAGGATGATGTTGCTGCTCGCAAACAATCGTCAAGATGGGCGTCAGTTAGTCGAGACCTGCGCTTTGATTTTATAATGTTCGTGGTTGAACGGCCTTCATTATTCAGTATAACCTCTTTCCGTAACAACGCGGACACGCAAAAAAAGCCTTGGCGGGCGCCATGGCGCCCACGGGCACCGCGTTGGGGACCACTGTTCTAGACTGTAAATTAAGGAATGCTGTGGCACCACACAAAACCAAACCTGGCGATCAGTATTTTATAATCACTCGCTGATCCAGTCATTGTAACCTTCACAGAACAGAATTACTGGGCAAGCACTCAAATAGATTCACGTCTTCCTTTTTCTACCATGACATATATTCAAGGATGACCCATACGAACGTAAACTGGCATACTGCGACTGTTACAGATGATAAAGGATAAATTTAAAAAGTTACCTTGCTCATCGCTGTGAGGGCAGGTTCACAAGCTGTTTCCAGATCCTGGACCAACAACTGAATGCAATTTGAAATAACACTGCAAGAAATAAATCACATTGATCAGTTCTCTAATTTGCATAAAAATTCAAAATATCCTGTCCTGAGAAGTCTTCAGCCCAAATCCACGTGAAATGTTTCAAATGTAACTTTTAGCACTCGAAACTACGCCAAGTACAGGAAAAAATATTATATTCAACCAACATATTTCTTTGCGTACGTAGCTTCAAGAATACTATGACCAGCCAAGAACACTGCAAATCCATTTTAAATGCATTAAAAAAATCTATGGGAACGGACAAACATACTTTCAATGGAATGGGACATTCTAAGATTAATTTATGACAGCTATTTTACTTCAAATGTTTAAATCTATATGTGAGACGACTGGAAACTATAAGACATTATGACGGGTATCACCATCTTCTATTCTACGAATTAAGTCCAGCTTATCTTCTAACGCAATAGACCTACGCAACTACTTAGCAATGAGTGCAGAGGTGACTGTATTTATAATTTTTATTCAAAATCAGCGATGTAAGAATTACGATTTAGTATGAGAAACATTGTAAGACATTATAAATAATAGTAAAATATATTTTTTTGTCACTTTTTGACTTGCTGGTTTCAAAAGCGGCGTTTTATTCAAAATCGGAGAAAATCGAGGGTTACCTGTATGTCTATCACTCGGAAAGAGTAGGCAAGCAAGATGAACTGGAAATAAACCTAGACAAGCCAGTAATGTTAAAATGCTCAAGAAATGAAGAAAAAAATACAGAAGTGAAAATAAATGGAAAAGATAAAATAAGAAGATAAATTTGTCTACTTGGGAGCCATGGTGATCTTACGGTCATTGCTCCTAATAAAGGAAAGTAGGTTAAAATGCTAGATCAGTGTTCTACAACATTTTTTCACCTGCAGCACACCCTGATTCATCAGCGACACATCAAAGCACACAAGAAAATTTGACCTCACAAAATAGGGGTACAAAACTATACGTGGCCATAAACATATATCAACGTGTAAAAAATACCTACCCTACAAGAACGCAGGCATATGAAAACAAACTATAACACACGTTAAATAAAACCATCAATGACGAACCAGTGTACGTGTGCGTACACAAATTCTAATTACGAAAGACAAGACACTTCTTTTTAGCGGATACTAACGCCGCTATAGTCACTGTCTCGTAAAATGTCAGCCTTCTTTCTTTCCTAGTTTTGTTTTTAATTCTAATTATAATGTGCAAATTAAAATTTCTTACGCAAATCTGTGGCACACCAGTTGTGGAACACTGTGCTAGAACACACGGACAATCTCTCTCGATATCCTATCTGATTCATAAGAAGTGCATTTTGGAAGAACGTACTTGTGAAAAATGTCCTGCTCTTGGGAGAGGTTGATTCTGTCCGCCAGGTGCGCATCCACCTTCTCTTTCAGCTTCTCTTCCAACTGTTGTGTTGTCTCCAGGCAGTACTCGGCTGTCGTCAGAATACTGGCAATAACAAGGGTACTTAATTCAGACCGCCAGTTGATACAAGACACGGCTTATACCAAAGTAAAAGTACCTTAGACAGAAAATCAATATTTTATATAATATTATTCCAATCAATGAATTTCAAAACATAATTTAATTTCTTAATTTCACACAATGTCACCCCCTTTCCATTTTGCTCTACACCAAAAATTCTATTTTGTGATTTCGAAATTTACAATCTTACTTTAAATTTTCATGAAGCAATTTTCTGTTCAGAAAGGCCCGACACGTGAAATACATGGAAAATCAAAACACACAATCTCAAATTCCATTTTTCTTAAAACTCTTTATTACAAACCATAAAATAAAGATCCCAGAGGCACTGGGAGGTTTCCTGTTTGTTTATACACACTTTTGAATTGGCTGTATGATACCAACCGTACAGGTACTCAGGTTTGTGACCCTGCAAAAAATCTCTACTATACGGTACCTTACGTGGTGGTATGTCCACTCACTAGAGCAGTGCTTCCCAAACCTGGGCAAATTACCCAAAAAAGGGGTAAAAGTGTTTTTTTCTTTGGGTAACGACACACCTCGGAATACACATTAAAATTTACCGTAAAAGCGTAGAAGACGTACTCTGAAGAAAGCGATCAGTCATTGTGCACCGATATTCTAAAACAGTCTAACAAGTATTTATATGCTATTTGCTCCCAATTTTGGGGAACTAGAAAATAAGATGGAGCAGTGGCTTTGTACTCATTAGCTGGGACATGGGTGATGAAATATTTTCATGGTGGATAATTACCAAATTTTTTGTAGCTGCTAAAATGTTTAGAGATGTTTAAAATAAAGACATTGCATCAAATATATTGTTTGCTTCCTAATTTTTACCGATCTCTCTTCACTTGGATAAAAAATTTTTTCGTGATAAGCGGTTTTGGGTAATGAAGGAATACGTTTGGGAAGCAGTCCGCTAGAGGCGCTGTGTATGCTAACGGTAGTTGTAAAGAGACTGACTATACGTAACAACTGCATCAAATTCGCTTCTTCTTTACAACTAGTGATAACTTACAAATTAAGTTTTCCCTTTCTAAGTTTGCCCAGCATAAGGGTCAAAGTATCAGATTCAAAACTATATACAGACAATATGTATAATAAATTTTAGAGACGAAGAAATTAGCGTATTTAAAATCAAGGTTCACATTTAACATTTTTTCAAGGTCATTTGTTTTAGGCAAATCATAACATAAGATCCTTGACCCTGCACTTAGCCGTCTATGACTTACTCATTACTAAAACACCATTTTTATACGCACACAGTTTTAAAGTCCAAAAGTTACGACTCTTTTCTAAATATACCAGACATTTTCTAAAGATGTCCACACAATGCTGAAATACTTAACGGTTGCGTTCATACATCTTTTTAAGACACTGTGTTTGTTGTACATGAAAAAAGGAGATTAGAAGATACTCAAAAAATTAAATGGGAAAAAATTACATTTCCGAAATATAAGCCGAAGTAACTATAGATCAATTATCCATGAAGAATTGTGCCAACATTTACCTGCAAACACGAGCCTGTTCCTCACGAGTGTATCGCGTCACTTCTCCTTCTTTCAAGAGACTATGAAAATTCTGTATAAGTCCTGATGTCGAGAGGTCACGCAAATCTCGAGTTATACTCGACATGCTACTTCCCAGCGATCCAGAAGTCGTAATCCTAAAGAAAAAAGCTTGTATTTACACTAAATACAAATAATAAAAACATCTCCGCACTTGTATCTGTTTACCAAGTTACTGATTTCCAATGGGACAGTGTACGCAGTGGAGACGGGACAACCACGACTGGATCTACAAGTCCCTTCTGATCCCTGCCCTCTTCCTCGACTGCACACCATGACGGCCCCATGCATTCTTAACCTTGGCACAACATGGAGGTGCTCAAATAGCTTTGTCACTGGGAAGGAGCCTGTGGTGCCCATCGGAAAAAAGTCTGGGCAGGTACTACAGCTGGTCTGTATATGGTGGCAAAGAAAAAAAATCCTAGTCCTGCCAGGAACTGAACCCTGGTCTTCCAAGACACAGCCAATCCCTTCAGTGATTGAGCTACACCATTAAACAACTTATGCAGAATGTATAGAAATGTATTTCAAAATTAAGAATGCTGTGATCTGAGATGTCAACGGCGGTCTTCAGGGTTGTGACAGCTGAGGGTGAGACAATATATTCATTAACCACCCATTAGACCACAAGGTGTCACAACCGGAAGACCACCACCGACAACACAAATTATTATTTGTAACAGTAATGCAGTGACATCGAAATATTCAGAGAACTCTTAATTTGAAGAAATACACTTATGGAACTACTCCAACTTACTTCGGTAAGTTGTTTTGAAGTAATTTAACGGCATACTCTCGAAGATGGTGCTGGAATGTGGCAGCGAGACCTAGCATCGGCTGTCCTGTACTGAGCTGTGCGCATTGTGCCATGAACTTCTTGTAAAACACAAAGAGGTCAGCAGACGATGACAGAACCATTCCAGAAATCTCAGATGGGAGACTGGCAGCTGTGCTCGACTGCTGCTGCTTAGCATCGTGTACGAATCTCTCTATCAAATCTGCTAAATTTCTACAAAGTAAACAATAATAACCCACCAATCACTGTATGATGTCTGATATAGGATTTGAGGTTTTCGTGGTGGCGAGTCTGAAGATGGCTGTCTTCTGGATTGTAGCGCCACGTAGTCAGACAGAAGTTTACCAAAGTTTCAGAGGTCCTCGTTGCAGCTATCATCAGGGCGATATAACCGTGATGACCACATGACTCTACAACTCAGAAGACATCCATCTTCAATGTCCTATATATTAGTGAGACAGACAGCAAGATGGAAACAAAGAGACAAAAGGAGGGACAGAGAGATAACAGAAATACAGATATATACATAGAAGAGTAGAAAGACAAACAGATCAGATGTTTTATATGGATTCTCGTCTGTAAGATGATGACAAAGCCAAATAACATAAAACACAACACACCTAAACAGCACAACTTAGGTACACGATATGTTATAAATGTCCATTCCAAGTTTGGTCAGTTCTTCTGTCCTTTACATATATTGGCGTAACAGCTCCAGAGAGCCAAAGCCGACTAGCTTGACTGCTGGCCTCACGTTCACATGCCTAAGCAGAGGTGAACGATCATCCAACCAGATATAGGATGACATGTGGTCAGCACGACGAACCTCCAGCCATTGCTAGTTTTCCTGACTGGATTACGCTACTCATTGTAGCTCCCCAATTTCCTCACGATGCTGGGTTGGCACCGGTCCCATACACTGGTCGAAAGCTCATGAGAAAATTTCTTTTCCCCCCGAGACTCGAACCAGCGCGCATTCCGTATCGCCGGTCCGAAGCATGATGCCTCAGACCGTGTGGCTACGGCGCGGGACATATTGAATACATAGTTTTTATATACAAAATGCCTGAACTTGCACATGAAAAAGGTTAACTAATCTGACCAAATCAAACTTCTGTTTGCAGATCACTCATTTACACAGTTCTAGTTATTATAATGATATAATCACACCCACCTGTCTAAACTTTCAATATATATGTACAAGTACGGTTCAAAGCATTTTCCAATTATACCATGGAAAGGTAAAAGTTTAGGTTTTGCTGGTATCTGTGAAGAATTTTGTTCGTCGGCGTTTTCCGTATCTCCATCAAATGGGTTTGTAGATTTTCCATCAGATTCTGAACTCTCAAATGGGTTTGTCGATTGTGATGCCTGAAGAGAGAAATGAACATGTTGGTATTCAGCACATTTTCTTACCATTCCACATTAAAAAGAACTACCTTGAGGATAAATCATGAATTGGAGAACTTTCTTTGAAAATTAACCATAATTTTGATTAGAAAAAATTTCATTTTAGAGGCCAGTTCTGTTAACATCCCCAGATAAAGAAGAGGAAAGGTACATAAGACATAATGCACGGTTGATAAAGATCAATATTTCACCCCAACCCCCTCCTTAGGGAGAGAGGAATCGATGGAGCAAACTGGATGCAGATGGCTCAGGACAGAGTCTGGTGGTGGGCTTTTGTGAACACAGTGATGAACCTTTGGGTTCTATAAAGAAAGTGTGCTACTCTTTAACAAGACAAGTATGCGGCTGACTTTTCAAAGAATTTCCTCCACCACAGAGTGAATTAGTGAATTTAAAATTCCATAATTCCCTACTTCAAACACGGGATTACCTGAGGTTTCCCGCTTTCCAAAGAGCTCGGATGTTCTGGAGAATCCTCCAATGTTACGCCAGTAAAACGTTGAGCCAGAAGACCCTCAAATCTGCTAGTACGCTCAATTGAATAAAGTAACAGCTTCACATCCAATTCTGATTTGCGTTTTGACATAAGCTTCGACAATTCAGACCTGCTCATCAAAATAAATTCAATTAGATACATAGTTGGGTAATTAATGTTTGATTTGCGTGATGTAGCATAACGTAATAAGATGTGTCTATAAATTATGTATGTTCCAACTTAGCTAACCTAATATTCTCTCATTTAAATGCCCATTTCCATCCATCCAACGGGACTACAGCCCGAGTCGGGCCTTGGCCGCCTCCTTTTCGGAGGTTTCCTAGTCTCTGAAGTGAGGAGTGAGTGACATGACCACTGCCTCTGCATAATTTATACTCAATCCTGATTTGTCTGCTAGAGCCACTAGCAGAGAATCAGGAGAGACATAAATGAAAAACGGCCGCTAAATTTTGTTTACAAAACGTCTCATTCATGCTCGTAAGGTTCTTTCACGTGCTGTAAATCTCCGACATGGGACCGCGGGCTTTACTTTGCTCCGAAGGAAGTTATGCTACGGATTTTTATCATCCTTAAGAATCCTTCGACCTCAGTAGGGTTTGAACCAGCGAACCTCGAGTTCAGTGGCAAGCACACTAACCAGTAGTCCACCATGGGCAACTAAATGCCCATTCGGATATACAGAAATATTATCAAATGCCCTTACCCTTGCCCTAGGATCATGCCTATCAGTTGTGACCCTTCAGAATCTATTGACAGATAGTTATTCATTTCCCTGACTTGGGGTTCCCATGGTTCACTTCGGGCTCTTTCAGTTTTTAGTCAGTATGTACGTAAGGGCCAAACTAGGTTGGTGATGCCACGTCAGATTCATTCCCTCCCAAAGTTTGTTCTAAACAAGCACGTAAGCTACATCAACAGCATATATAGAAATAAATTAAATCACAAATGTATTAGCTTCGAACTTTACAATCCCTTTCATTCCACATTTAAAAACACATAAATCGTACCTAGTAATGTGACAGAATTCCACCGCAATCCTCTCTGAGACCTCCCAACCTGGTGGGAACATAGGTCCAAATTTGTCCTCAAAATCCAACAAATGTCTCTTGATCCAATTATATCGTTGATAAATTTTATCGAGCCAAGCTGTATCTTGAGTTTCTTGAAACAGGTGGCAGTATTCCGCAAGCTGAAGACCGATGAACCATTTTAACAAATCACGCCTGAAAAATGCAACAAACAGAATCATATTACGCTATGAACAAGAATCACGAGCACCATCCGTAGCAACTTGTATCAAAATAGCAGGGGAATGCAGAAAAATTACACTGAACATCAATTAAAATTATTAAATCAAGAAAGGTTAGGTGGGAAAGGCACAGGAAAGGTCTATGACAGTGGTCACTAACGCGGTGCCTGCCAAGGCTTTTTTCGGGTGTCCGCGTTGTTACGGAAAGAGGTTATACTGAATAATGAAGGCCGTTCAACCACGAACATTATAAAATCAAAGCGCAGATCTCGACTTGCTGACGCCCATCTTGACGATTGTTTGCGAGCAGCAACATCATCCTACACTCCCAAATTTGAAAAACTGGCCGATGAAATGCAGTGCCAAACATCGCACTAACTTCCCACTTGAGTAATAATAATTGAACTTATAAAAGTACGTATTTTTGATTGCGTGGTTTCTTGTATCATTAAACGTTGTGTTGTTTTGTGTATTATTTGGTGTCCGTAACTTATTTGTCCAGAGAAAAGAAAATTTGGCTTTGTTAATTGGTTGGTGCCCCCCCACGATCTCATAAACTTTCAAATGTGCCATAGGCACAAAAATGTTGGGGACTACTGGTCTATGATATGCATAGAAACTTTTAATTTTAAAAAAAAAAACATTGACAGAAACCAACTAGGAGACCTATGACATGCCAGAAAACTTTGGGAAAAAGTCACCGAAATTGAAGAAAGAGAATATAATATGCAAGGTGAAAGGATGTGCCGATGGTTTGTTTGAAAGACAAAAGAATGCACTTCTGTATTACAAATGTGCATAAATTTCAGTCATTACAGACAAATTAAAACATATAAATTATTCCATTCGTTGCTGGCATATTAAAATAATTTGTTAACGATTGAGATATAAAACCCTGAAAGGGAAAAACTGTTCGCTCCTAAAGTTTTGGGCTGTCTCCTAGACCAAAGAAAAATATGTTATGCCCAGATGCAGATAACAAACGTAATGCTTTTAGACTAAAATTTATTTCTGGTAATATTACACCTAAGTAAATGAACACCGCATTTTCCTTTTTCAATCCAAATTCTCCTGTGACATTTGAGGTTTTCAAAGTTGTCATGATGGCGTTCTTTTGGGTTCTGGCGCCGTGCTAACTGGCCAATAGAAGCCAACATTTTGGAGGACCGTGTGATCTCCATCTTCAAGGATGAAGCTGCAGACATGGAGACAGCACAGTTCTCCAAAGCACTGGCATCTACCGGCCAGTCCACGCAGTGCCAGTACCCAAAAGAATATCAACTAATCCTTGTCACAGCACTAAATGCCGGATAACTCACTTGACTCTCGGATCGAGCACAGACACCACAAGACAAGCTTCTGCCAGTTGCTTGTTAGGAGTAAAGTGCTTGGCATTTGGTCCAGAGAAAGCTTCGTGGAAATCTGAAGTTATCTGCTGAGCAAGTTCCAGATGAATCTGATGAACCTAAAACATGCCAAAGAGAATAAGATATCGGAGTAGCAGCTACATTCAAGGTCAGCTGTTCATACACCATGTTTCAAAAGTAGCTTTACAACTTCGCAGGAGAATATAAATTTATTTAAAGGACGTGCGCAATATTTTTATATGCACAAATTTAGCCAAACACATCAAGTTTCATGCACATAAACTGTTGTACCAAAAATCGCCACCGCGACCGCTCCCGGACCATTACCGGCAATATGTATCTGGACATGCTCCAACAGTTCCTCATTCCTCAACTTGAAGATGACCAGGAAGACCGCATTCACTTCGAGCAAGACGGTGCACCCCCTCATTACCTCAGAGAAGTGCGCGAGTACCTCAACAACCGTTTCCCAGGTCGGTGGATCGGTCAGGCCGCACCAATAGCATGGCCACCTCGTTCCCCGGATCTAATACCTTTAGATTTTTTCTTTCTTGTGGGGATTTGTTAAAGATCGAGTGTACGTGCCACCCTTACCTGCAAATTTTGCCGAACTCCAAACTCGAATTACCGCCACAGTTGCTGAAGTGACACCGGAGATGTTACACCGCATGTGGTAAGCTATTGACTACAGATGGGGCGTCTGCTGCATAACAAATGGAAGTCACATTGAACCATAAAAATCCGATGGCGAAGTGTTTGACTACATTTATATGTTCTGAAATTATATGTTTCTCCTAACAGTTCACCAATATCTCGCCCTCAAGTTGTAAAGCTACTTTTGAAACACGCTGTATAATTACGCCTTGTAAACTGTGTTCATTACACAAACTGAACTGAAATGTGCAGAAATAGTGACTGCACGATATTCTTTCAGTACTATCATGCACAAAGATTCAACAACACCTTTGAGACAAAATTTTGTTGTAAGAAATTTTCTAAAATCAAAATGGTTAAACCTTCATGGACATAGTCGTTAAGCTATCTCCCATCTAATTACTTCTTTCACACTTTAATATCAATTCTATGATTAAGAGACATTTGATTTCCTTGTTGAATCATTTTATGATTCTGAAGTAGGCTAGAGCAAGGGTTCCCAACCTTTTTCACTGGCCTAACATATTAAATGTACCACAAACCAAACACGTTCAGAGAAAACTTGTTTATGTTAATATTATCTTTTGATTTTCTTACTTAGTTCGCGTACCACTCGACACTGGCCTTCGTACTGCAGCAGTAAGCGTACCGTAAGTTGAGAAACGCTGGGCTAGAGCAAAAAGAACCATCTCCGAAAGTTCTTAACAAACTTTAATTTCAAGAAGAAGTCACATCAAAGTTAAAGACTTCACTTGCAATGATGGAATAAAATTCCAGAAAGTAGATTTCTTGCAGCCTTATTGAGACTACACAAAAATCTGGCTATCAAAGAGATTCAAAGAAAACACTAAAAGAAATACTGAGAAAATTCTCACTAAATCACTAAATTGTTTAGTCAGTCCCCACAATGACAAATTTGACACCCACTGCTTAACACTACGCATGCAACTCATGTACAAATTACTGACCTAGAAATATTTAACGATTTAAGGTCATGACCTGAAAGTATCAAAGGTAAACTAAGCCCATCAACATTAACTTAACCTAACACTGTAAAAACAGTCAACTAACTAACTAGATGGCTTACGGAACTCAAAGATTCATCACCGAATTAACCAAAGCCCTCCACCAGTTCCTGTCCTGGGCCAACAAAATCCAGTCTCCTTCAACTCGTATCTCCCATAGATCCCGCCTGACTTTATCCTCCCATCTACGTCTAGGTCTCCCCAGCGGTCTCTTCCCCTCAGGCTTCCTGACCAATACCCAGTGCATACTTCTTGTCCCATCCATGTGCGCTGCATGTCCTGCCCATCTCATTCTTCTCGACTTAATCATCCTGACAATATTGGGGGAGAAGTACAGATTTTTAAGCACATAATTATGCAGTATTCTCGATGCCCCATCGTCTTCTCTCCTAGGCCCAAATATCCTCCTCAACACCCTATTCTCAAACACCTGCAATCTGTGTTCCTCTCTCAGAGTGAGAGACCATGTTTCGCATCTATACAAAACAACAGGCAAAATTATTGTTTTGTATACTTTAATTTTCAGGTTCTTAAAAATCAGACGGGAAGACAGAATATTTCGAACTGAGAAGTCGCAAGCATTCCCGGAATTTAGTCTCCTCCTAACTTCCTCGTGAGTATCATTTTGATTTGTTGCTGTTGTTCCCAAATATTTGAACTGTAAAAACAGTCAAACTTAACCAAAACTAAACAAACTCAAACTAATGCTGACATAACGTGTAAGGCCGTGATAAAGAGTGACCACCATCTGACGATGTCAGCACCAACAAATTCAGCAACATGTACATCGGTAACCAGTTCCACAAGCCTGTTAACATTCAAACATAAAATATACCTGATGTGCAAGTTGTTTTATCTGTGGAATGCCCATATAGTTGTGAAAGTGTTTCATTACTTCCATGACCGCTTGAAGAGGCATCACGATCTCACCATATTGGCGCTTCTTTGTAAGCATTCTAACCAAAACAGAAAGAGTAATTGATGATTCAAATCACCAGAGGTTATTGTGTTAGAAAATTATATGCTATTGTCACTCAAAATCATAATACTTACTGCAAGCTATCCACACCACCCACCAGCATGTGGAGATGGTTCAGCGTCGTGATTGCTGCAGTCAGATTTCGCTTGGCGCAATCTAACTGTTTGATGTCACGTGTGATTTCTTTCACCATCTCCTCTGACTGTTCTGCTTTCGCCTTGATGTCTGCGATATGCACGAATAACTGACGAATAACCCGCTGGGCCTCTTCCAAGGCTGCGCGTCCATCCTACCAAAATAATAGGGGAGATGCAACATTGACTTCAGAATTTAGTCTTTCTCATATTTAAAGCAATCTTTAAAATAGTGAGTCTGATAAGAATGGGAATACAGTAAGTCTCCTGCATTGTACCTGTCCAACATTTGTCTGTCCTCGAACGACAGTCCGAATTTCATCATCGATGGTACGAATCTTACATTCCATGTTGTTGACCACATCATCAATATTGGAAAGAGACTGCTCGGTTGGAAACAGAGTATTTATATAGTCAACAGCATTAAAATCGGGTTGGTCAAGAGGATCATTACTTGGAAGTACCTAGAACAAAAAATTGACAGTGGAACCACGGTTCCGGAGAATCTGATGTAAATACGTCTTTGTATTTAAATTATCATCATCACTCTTTTAGCTTCAATATCATCCATCTTGTTATCTCCACAGACGTATTTACGTCAAAAAAGGGACAATGTAATATTCTGGCCAATCTCATGTTCAATAAAATGTACAGAAAAAAATTATATATATATATAATATTTTGTTTTGCATTGTAAACTGTGCCAATCTAAGTACAGAGTATGAGGATAAAGCAATTGAAGTAGAAAACAACTAAATTTCTTACCATACAAATTGACAATAATTTAAATTATAAAACACAAATTCAACATATCATCCTCAAACTAAGCTCAGGATGCTTTTCTATGAGGACTGTCACATCACTCATAAAAACAGAAAATTTAAAATTAGTCTACTTTGCTTACTTTGACTCGATCGTGTCGTATGGCATTATTTTCTGGGGAAACTCAGCAGAGAACAAAAAGTATTTTACATCCAAAAGAAAATCATCACAAAAATAGGCACTAAAACAAGCAAAATAATAGCCTAACCTCGTGCAAGTAATTGTTCAAGAAATTTAAGAACATTCTTCCACCAGTCTGCAAATTATCGCTCTTATTATCATTTGTAGTGGACATCACATAAAATTTTCAAACAAATTTGGATATCCACAATACAAGAACAAAATACAGATATAACCTTCATGTGCCATAACCTCAATATCAAAAAGGAGTTTACTATACTGAAATTAAGCTATTCAATAATCTTCCCACTACAAAAAGTATTTATCACAACATAAAGAAGTTTAAGCCATCACCAAAAGAGTATCTCCTATCTCACTCCTTCTACTCTATAAAATAATTTACTTTAAGCATACATTTTCGGATATTATAAATAAATATAAGTAATAGTCGTTATGCTTTGTTGTGTAATTATTTTGCAGTAACACTGCAGTTGACTTTAAATTACTGTCATACCTATGTATTTTATATATGTATTAGAAACAAGTATGTGTTCTATGGCATGTTCTACATCCTTGGCTTCAGCCTATGAATGATCTATATAATGTAATAAATTAACTTCTATTCTATTCTGTCCTATATATCAAAGACTGTATGCTTTGGATTCCATCAAGATAACTCACTGTTGACAGGCATAAAACACGATCAATGGCATGCAACTGAAGGAACTAAATGTATATATCACATACAGTGCATCTTCTGAACAGTGCACATTTTAATGTTTTTCAATACACTTGAGATTAAATCCGATACTCTTGTCTTTCATTACGAATAGTAATGGATTATACTCAATTGTAGTCAGATGGATGACATGTGACAGACCATATAAAACATTCAATGAATTAAAACGTGGTTTGACGGTTTCTACATTTTAATGAGCCAAAATGCCAAAAATCAATCTCATTTGTAGTTTAAACAATATATCATACGTTTGATATTGTTAATGAGTGCACTGAGGCAAGACAACATCTGCCGAATTGTGTCTCTAACGGGCCCTTCGTCCATTCCCCAAATATATTTGTGGCTGCGGTGCTGCAAAAGGAATACTGACTCCAAAAAACCATTGGACTCGGAGAGACACCTGTCCGAGCACCACTTCGTCCACAATAAATCCAACATTGACTGATGTGTGCACAAAACTGTAACACGAGTCTCCCAGCTAAATAGCCGGCTACTACAGCTATCGCATGGTCCTAAAGTACGTTGGCTATGCTGTTGAGTAGGACAGTGCCTTGAAATTCAGATATGACTGGAACACGAAGGCAGCTTCCACACCACAGTATTTTCTTACCTGTTCAATAGCATTCTGAACTTCAGGTGGAAAACTTATAAATATATCTATCGGTTCTTCATCTAGAAACTCATCGTCTTCCACTGCAGCCATTTTGTTTTAGAATTACATCTCTTTCCACAAATAACAAATTTCAGAATAATCCAACGTCAACGTCAACCACAACAAATACAATGGAGGATGAAACATCAATGCTGCCAACATAAGAGGAGTGCTTGACCGAAGGTTTTCGCGGCTGGAGTTCAATGCATAATTTCGGCTTTCGGGCAACTGCAGTGTTTGACGAAACGTTAACATCAAACATTCGGTATGCTGTCGCCCAAAATCCGTAGTCACATATAACAACATATTGTCGGTAGTTATACATGCTAGGAACCATTCTAATTTTCGTAATTCCTTTACAGATAGTTCTAACACATAATACACAGTGACACCTATGTTTAAAACCCTGAAAGTTAAAAAAGCAAAAGGTTGTATTGCACATGTGAATACATTGGAGAATGTCCCTAAAGGATGATTTAATTTTGCTACTAAAGCCATATTATTTTGTTAATATTTTACTGAGTCTGTCATATCTTGCTGCTAAAAAACTTCCATTTGTTTGCAGTATTTTATTTCCAACCGCATCACCACAATGTGAATTAGACACTGTAAGTATAGTTACTTTGCAAATGCTGAAAATTTACCGTAATTGTCATTTAAGAAGGTACCTAATTAAGGAATCTAGAAATAAGGTATTCTTACATGGATACAAGATCTGATCGAATATGTTCTTTCTTTCAGAGAGAGTCCGAAATTCTGTTTTTCCTTCTGATTGTTGTAGTGATCAGAACAAAGAAAGCAGGAAGTGTGACAATGATAAATTATTTAACTTCAAGTTTCATGTATAATAAAGTTGCAAATCTCATACTTTGGTTTTATGCTGACATACGGTTGGGAATTGGATATGGAATTCTCTTTATATGTAAGTAGGTCACTGTGTTTATACACACTTTCCCATTTAAAGTTCAAAGTTTGATAAATGTATTCTGTGACTTGAAGGTTTGACAGTGAATAGAAATGATAAAATCCTTTCAGAGTATCAGACATGTCAGTTCAGAGTGAGAGTTCAACATTTCAAGAGACCACTGGTCTCTGGAAAGTTGGACTTTTGGTTTGAATTGATATGGCTGCTTACCCTAAAGGATTTCATCATTCATTATGTATTCTTTCTGCAGTGTTTGGAATGTTACTGCCAGAACCAACATACTCCGGCCCAGAGAATGTTGTGTATTTCCGAACAGCTGCAGGATTAGAAGAAGAACTAGAAAGGGATAAAAGGATCACTTGGCTTGTAGTGTTCTACACAGTGTGGAATCCTTCCTGCACTAACTTCGCTCCTACATTTGCAAAACTATCGGCACAGTAAATATTTTTTCTTTCTTATTTATGTTTCTCTTGTTGCTTAAGGTTTCACAACCAAATGTGCCACAGGTTCATCCTAGAGAAATCAAAGTTGTTTAGCTCTTAAGACATACCTTATCGTTAGAGAATATGCAGATTCATTATTGACAAAGCACTATCGTGCTGAGTGAACTATCTTCGAGACAGTTCTATCATATATAATTTTTTTCAATTATGCTAACAGGTATGTCCTAGACAACTTAAAATTTGGAAAGATTGACGTGGGTCGCTACCCTGATGCTGCCAAGAAATACAATATCAGTGATTCATCTATGAGTCATCAGCTACCAACAGTGATTCTGTTCAAAGGTGGTAAAGAAGTAACCAGACGACCTGCTGCAGATAACAGAGGGAAACTTATCAAATTCTTTTTTTCTGAGGTAAGATATCTAGGGGGAGAAAAATGTCTTTCGATATTATTGCAGTAGAGTGGGCAGTGGCCTAACTGTAACCCAATTTCCAAAATATAACAGTATATTTTCTTTGGTGTATTATTTTAGTATGGTACAACACATTACTGACCAAACGTGGTTGAATGGTTAATACTGCAAGGTCATATTTTTTGATGAAGCAATATTCCATGTGTCATTTATTGTAAATAGGCACAATTTTTCAATTTCAAGTTACAGTCCATCACATGAATGTGAAAGATGTATAGCTAAGGTGAATGTGCAGTGTGCACATGTAAGAACATCTGTTTTTATTAGCAGAAAATGTAAAAAAATAATGTTTAGTTGGCTGGACATGCAAATTTTTTTTCTTTTTTTCATTGCATACTCTTTGCCTTCTGCACATTCTCTTAACATTGTATAGCAAATCATTCAGTGCCCACATATCAAGTAAGTAACCGCCACGGTGGTCTAGCAGTTAGAATGCTGGGCTTGTAATACTGGGGGTCCCAGGTTCGATTCCCGGCGGTGCTCAGATTTACAACGTGTTGGGCAAGGCCGTGGACCAGGCATCACGGAGTTTTCCTCTGGGGTTTCCCAACAATTACTCCACTTTCATCATCTCTCTAAAAGGGGGTCACAGCAGGAGCGTTAAATGTTGCAGTCCCGATCGAACCCATGTACTGATGGGTCGTGAATCCTGCTAACCACCAATGCACGCCAGTTGAATGGTGCGTACTGGATATTTTATTTTTATTTAGTGTTCTGTCTGACGACAGGTCCATATGAACAGGACCCTTCCATCCGTTTCTCTGACTGGGACCTGTTCATATACGTTCTTGGCAGATGATCCAGAAGTGGTTTGCCATTGCCTTCTTCTGTGTGTGAATGGAGTAATTGTTGGGATGCCACAGAGAAACCGGGGAATCCCCCGGAGGAAAACTCCGTGTTGCCTAGACCACGGCCTTGCCCAACACAAGTTATAAATTCGGGCACCGCCGGGAATCGAACCCGAGACCCCAGGATTACAAGGCCAGCGTTCTAACCGCTAGACCACGAAACAAAATTCTCAAGTAAGTGGAAAAGTTGCCTCCTTGTTCACCAAAACAGTCCACTAGATGTAACTTTTAGGGTTATATACAGGAGGACAAAGGTTACTTTTTTAATGTGATATTTTACTATCTTCATATTCAATAAATATTTACATTTGAAACATCTTAATTCCTCTGTGGAGATCTTTTATTATGGTTTCTATAAACAGCAAAACTTCAGATCCCTTCCATGAAGGATCTCATTGCATTCATGCTCAATTGATTCTGATTATTGGTGGCTATATGAGGGGCAGTCAAAAAGTTCCCGGAATTGTGGTATAACACTGAAATGGTAGGACATATGGCAACGCTTACCTAATCACCTTCAAAGCAGGACCCTTGCGCACACACACACACACTTGCTCCATCGATCCTCCCATTGTTGGAAGCACTTTGGGAAGGCTTCGTTTGGAATATTCCTGAGTTCGGCCGTCGCACCTCGCTGGTCGTGCAGCAATTCTTTGCCGAGAAAATCATTCCCATCATCACCCAACTACCATACTCTCCGGATCTCGCTCCGAGTGACTTCTGGCTGTTCCCTACTCTGAAAATGGGCCTCAAGGGGATGCGTTTCGCAACCACGGAGGACATCAAATCGAATGCGACGGCCGAACTCCGGATGATTCCAAACGAAGCCTTCCGCCGGTGCTTCCAACAATGGCAGGATCGATGGAGCAAGTGTGTGTGCGCGCAATGGTCCTACTTTTAAGGTGATTAGGTAAGCGTTGTCATATGTCTTACCATTACAGTGCTATACCACAATTCCGGGAACTTTTTGACTGCCCTACGTATACCAATACTCTGCAAATATTTTAAACAGAAGGCCAAAAAGCAACAGCCATTAAAATTCACCCACCACTGAATCACTTTCCACTGATCATTTGTATTACCTCTGAGAACACTGTGACCACTTAATCAAATAAACGTATAAACCTCAGTTCAGACATATATATTGGTGAAAAAGGAGAGATGAATACGGATCTCCAGTTCTAGGAGTACGTATGTGTCAACCAGAAATTCCTGATCACAGCAGTGAAGTGGCTATTATTATTTTACGCTAACCGTAACATTTGCAAAGAGGAGAAATCGTAAATCATGTGATCCTTCTCTTACAGGATAACATGAAGGCATCATTTGATCTAAATCATCTGTACAATGAATGTAAGGATAATCCATTAAAGAAGAAGAAAGGTGCTGCTGAAAAGAAGACGGAAGTTGAGAATACTCATATTAAATCAGAATAGATGTAGAAATGAATATTACACTAGTCTTAGTGATCATAAGTTGAGTGAAATTAGAATTCTGTGACATAAGACACTTTAAATGTTTACATGTTACTCTCAGTGCCATAGTGACCCACACCGTTAAACATTCTGATACCAGCTTTATATTATTATAAAAGCATTTTAGTCTTGCATTTTCTTGTTTGACCGATGCATCTGAGAGCAGTTTTCAAATACTATGTTTAAATTATACAGGTATAATCTTTAAAAAAAACAATGAAATATTTATTACAGCGTGCACGCATTAGCTTGTTAAGACATAAGATTTAGTTTTATACATGCACATCAACAGATCTGTTTACGATATATGCCACTCTCTTTCTGTGTTTTTCAGTTTCCAAATTATGAATTTTATGACTCCTCCTTATCAGTGAACTGATTAATGTTTTAAAGAACTATTAAATGCAAGGCTGCAGAAATTGCACAAAAGCTGTGACAGCACAAAAAGGCAAGTCAGAATTCAATTCCTGGTTAGGCTGATGGGATTTTTCTCTTCCCCATATACAATATGGCAGTGGTCCCCCAACTTTTTGTGCCTACGGGCACATTTGAGAGTTTATGAGATCGTGGCGGGCACCAACCAATTAAAAAAGCCAAATTTTCTTTTCTCTGGACAAATAAGACATGGACACCAAATAATATGCAAAACAACATGACGTTTAATGATACAAGAAACCGTGCAATCAAAAATACGTAGTTTTATAAGTAAAATTATTATTACTCAAGTGGGAAGTTAGTGCGATGTTTGGCGCTGCATTTCATCGGCCAGTTTTTCAAATTTGGGAGTGTAGGATGATGTTGCTGCTCGCAAACAATCGTCAAGATGGGCGTCAGTAAGCCGAGATCTGCGCTTTGATTTTATAATGTTCGTGGTTGAACGGCCTTCATTATTCAGTATAACCTCTTTCCGTAACAACGCGGACACCGATGCAATATGGTTCTGAGGTCTACCCAGTCTCTTCGTCAATGGATGCTTGGGCTTTTTCCTATACTGCTAAAAGAGGGAGTATGAAGCTCATCATAAATGTTTGTCTAGTGCGAAAGTAAAAAATACTTTGTGGATCCTTTATATAACACAGCTTGGTTCCTATGTGCAAAGATACATTTACATAAAGAAGCACAGTGAATTTGTTAAAACAACCGCCACAATCTTCCAGTAATGAAAAAGTGACAACGGTGTTTGTCACATGGATTTAAACTTTGAAGCTTTAAATATGCTTTTCATCCTTACATTTTCAGTTTTGAAATTCACTACATAACATTAGCAATAAATACATAATCCATAAACCCATAATCTCACATTCCATACCTCCCCCCATGTCCAGTTCTAAAGAGACATACAGAGTTTTTGGAAAGAAGTATTAGAATATGTTTTATGGGATTACCATTTCTCGTGTATTTTCTGTTATGTGTTTTATGATTTATGTAGCTGTCGTCAACAGTATTTTTTTTGTAATGGCCTTTGAAATCAAAGACGATAAATATACTCCAAAAAATCATTCTGCTTGTTCAGTTATTTACAAATCGTTAGGTTGACATTCCATCTCCACAACAGGATGCATACCTTAAAATTTTTTTTACAGATAATTCATTTTGACAAAATTACACAGGTGGCCAAGAAAGTGCGACATCATTATGAGCTGATTCAGGTACCCAGCTCTGATATGCTGATAAGAGATCTGAAATTAAACATTTTACATGTCACAATGGAAAAAGAATGGTATTATTTTACCTATTATACTGACAGTTGCTAATAATTTACTAGCCATCCAAGTGCACAGTAAGTTCAGACATAAAATATGAATAATTTTTTCCCAAGTTCTGAAAACTTACATGAAGGGTCTTTCTTCCAAGCTTCCAATAGCTTTGGTTTCGAGTCCACTTGCCGAGCAACCAGCGCTTTCAACAGAGTATCTGTCCTGGGCTGCAACCTGCAGAAGAAACACATATTTACTAGTAATGAGGAAGACTTGCAACATGGAGTTAAAGGTAGTTACTGTGTATATCCCCAACACTTGTGCCGGCAACATAGGTCTCCAATGAACCTGTGACGCTACTTCCCAGAGTCAATTATATACATTACAACACAATTCCTATAACAATTTAGATGAAGATTTCTGTCTTCTGGGTTGTTGCGCTGTGTAGTCTGGTCGATGTTAACCAACGTTTCAGAGGTCATACTGCCTCCGTCATCAGGGCCCTGATGACGGAGGCAGTATGACCTCTGAAACGTTGGTAAACATCGACCAGACTACACAGCGCAACAACCCAGAAGACAGAAATCTTCATACTCATCGCCCTGATGACGGAGGCAGTATGACCTCTGAAATGTTGGTTAACATCGACTAGACTACACAGCGCAACAACCCAGAAGACGGAAATCTTTATACTCATCGCCCTGATGATGGAGGCAGAATGACCTCTGAAACGTTGGTAAACATCGACCAGACTACACGGCGCAACAACCCAGAAGACGGAAATCTTTATACTCACCGCTGTGAAAACCTCAAATCTTACACAATTTCTTATATTTATATCTCCTTTGCATGCAGACTTTACATAGGTGACAAGAGTCCACCTCAATAAAGCTATGCACAGATCTGGGTATTCCTTTAAATAGTAATGCACCACGTGAATTCTTAAAATCATTCCTCTTCATTCCACCAGTCTTTCAAATTTGTTTGTTCTTTCTTTTATGGCCGACAATAACTTAGGAACTCCAGCAATTCCAGCTTCCAGTGAAATACCGTCTTGTATGACTACTTAGCCATTTTCCCCCATGATACGGTTAGGAGTCTTATGCTTCATGCGGCCAAACTGTTTACTAGTGTCATTATACCTACAAGAGCATAAAACGTCAAGCATACAATCAATGCCTGTGACATGCCAAGAAAATAGTTGCAGAAGTCTTGTGCCCAAATTAGTAAATTACAAACTAATTTATTATCTTACAAAGGAAACGTAACTACATTAAACATAGAAAAGTAATAAATCAGTCAGAAGATGAGTCGTCATAATACTTACTTTGCCCATGACTTCACCATAGTTTTTGGAACACTCAGTAATGAATTTCTATACTTTTCCAACTTTGGAAAGATGCTGCCTTCTAGAAGGAAGCAAGCAAACCACTTGTAACAATCAAGGCTCGGAGGAAATTCTATTTCCACAGTGGGTAACTGCCATGCTGCACGACCTAAAATGAAATAAAATACATAGCACATGTAATTGCTACAGTATCCTGATGATGGATGCAGCAAGGACCTGTGAGACGTCGGTAAACTTCTACCAGACTACACGGCACAACAACTCAGAAGACAGCCGTTCAGTTTCTTCAATGTGTAGTCTTATTTAATTGATTCTCAAACATCGCCACATACGCAAGACAAAGACGTTAAAATATTCATGTATGTATGTATGACGAGACATTTTAATGAGAACTGCGGACTTATTTAGGTCACATTTAAGTAACTGAAGTATTTAGTACTCTTACATAAGCATACATACCAAAAGTCCCTGTGACATGACAAAATATTTTTTCAGTCATTTCATCATATCGAGGAGCTGGATCAAGAAGGGGGGGTGATAAGTTGCACAGAGCGGGTGCATAAATGGGCAGCCACTCAGGTTCTATCGCAGTAATTCCTCTCATGTATAGTTTGTTGGTCTCAAACACCTCTTGGTACACCACCCACTCTGGGCTCTTCTTCCGCAGGACTGACGCCGAGTGCATGAACACAGGTTCTTCCATCTCTGCACATCTGTTACATAACAAATTCAAACTATATAAGCCAATTCTCTGAAAACTGCTAACACCAAGTCCACCATTCAACATAATCCGGAGCCAGTTCACATCCTTTCAACTAGTTAAATGAAGATCTGTTTCTATCTTTTTAATTGCTACTTGTTATGTACGTGTCTCTCCTTCCGTAATACGTGACAATTTTTTATAAAACGAAGTATAAACATCCATCATGAGTGCAGACCATATGCTACTGTATCTTCCTGAAATAACGTTTGGTAACATCTTGGATATTACGCTACATCTGTTTAAGTACTTTTCTTGTACAAAGTATAAAAACATGATGGCCACACAAAATTTATGCCGAGCTTTAGGATTCATGGTGACAAATGATGAACATTTATTAAATTATTCACGTGACATTTTGCAAGGAAAAAGATCACAAATGTATTTACAAATTCAAAATAATTTTTTTTTGGGATATAACAATTACAAACATGGAAACAATCTGATGTTCTGACATAGCAGACTAATTAACATAGCTGGAACATGAAACAGTGAAAATTATGCACAGAAATGTATAACAAAATTGTATAGCTGTTAATTTATAGTTCGTACCAGGTTCACAATAAAGACTGAGGCATTTTAAGGCAATGACACATCACATGTTCCTCAAAGAACAAAAATGTTGTCATCGACACCCAAAAACATAAGTTTCCAAGACGTTTCATTACCAAACTTCATCATAGTGTCTCCAGTCTGCCATATCATTGCATTTGCACTTATTCCACATAGTTCCTTGCTGGATAATTATTATTTGTTCCTCATATAATATGATACAACAATAACAAGAAGCATGAGAAGAGCTGAGAAAATTGTGCTCTAGAGTTATTAGCAATAAATAACAATACAAATTTTCAAATAACCCAAAATATTGAATTCTGCTCACCTGTATGCATGCTTCCATTTCACTTTGTCCTCGTTCTCTTTTATTTCAGCTTCATCTACTTTATGGGCGACCTGATCAGGTAATCCTGAGAGCAAAATCTGCCTAAGTAACTTGGACTGAACATCTGTTGGTGGAGGCATGTTGGGGTCAACACACAGGTCAATATCAGGCACATTTAAGTTCACCTCATTGGTTAACTGTAGCCGTAGTTTGCGGATCTCTGTGACTGCCTTGTGTCTCAACCCATTGTCTGTGCAGAACTGCAACAGCTGGCCCCGTCTACTTGCAAATTCTGCCGCTCCTACTGCTCGTATAAGCACCATTGGATCTCCTGCAGAAAACGTCGAGTGTTCAACATGAGGCACTATTTGGGTCAGTCAACTCTCGTTAGTCAGAAAATCCTGATATATGAGACACGTCAATGTGCATCCTTTCCTTAGACCTTTGGAAAAGATTACACTGATCAGCAATAAATCCTTTGACTAGAACAATTATTTCCCAGTAGTCAAAACACTCTAGAATGAAGGTCCTTTACAAATTCACTGTTTCAATGAACATGAGCCACGTGGCTGTGTGGGGCATGAAACGGGCAAGGGAGAGATGAGACATGTACAGAATTTTCATGGGAAACATAAAGGGAAGATATGGAAGGAAAATATTAAAATATATCTTAAAGAAACAGGGCGTAAATATGTGTACTTGGTTCATCTCCCTCAGGACATGATAATTAACCTATAAGCTCCACAAAAATGGTTAATTTCTTGGCTAGATGGAAGAGTTAATTTTCCAAAAATGACTCCGTAGTCCATGGGGTTTAAAGTAAAGCCATCCTGTTACATGCCAATTTTGGCACATAGGGGAGAGGAGGTTCTCAACCTTGACACTAGAAGGAGGTGAGCAGTCAGCAGCATGCCCCAACTGCATTTTACCCTGGGAAAGAACCCTGATACCCACTGGAGAGAAGGTTGGGTGGGTTCCAGAACTGATCTGAGCGCAGAGGCTAGAAGATAATCCCCTGCCTCTGTCGGAGATTGAACCGCGATTGTCCACCCTTGAGCCAGTCACTATAGTAACTGAGCTATCTGATTCATAGTATATGGGGTCATTTACCAATAATTCATCACATGAATACAAATCAGAAATCTTTCACAAACGTCTTCAGCAGAAACATTCTCCCATTTCATCCACATAATTAATGTCACATATATGCTAATTTGGACTGTCAACTTTATTTTACTGACTAAAAAATATGAAAAGTTAGTGTCAAATGTTCTAAATATAGTATGTAACAAACAGCACAGAACAATGACAATAACTGGAAAAGTTAGAGACAATGGGTGGGTAGAATGGTGAGCAGGGCTGGAAACACAAACACAGCATTCAGCGTTTTCATTGCAGCAACATTTAATTACACACAAACAAATAGCAAGATTACTATTCTTCAAATGCATCTTAACGCAAAAGTTTATAAAATGAGAAGTTAGTATATGTATTTATATGTACAGGGATCTACTTTTGAAGTGATGTCCAGATTTTGACATACATACAATGAAAGTGTTAACACATTAATTAAATTTCTAATACATGATGAACTACAAACAGAAGTTAATATAATGGAGTGGATTTTTAGATAAGAATGTAAATATATAATTATAATCACCTAAAAACAATGAATTCCCAACTCCAGCCCACTTTCTTCTGGTCTGAATCCAATGAGCTCGTGTTTGTTTTGGATTTTCTGTTTCTTCTTGGCCCCCATGCATAGGAACCTCTAACAGTACTTCTTGAACAGAGAGGGCAGCAACCATACACAATGTATAAGGAAGCAAGCCATGCTGGTGGCTCAGAGCCAACATTTTCCCAAATCGTGGTGCCACGGGGAACGCTGATATGGCATAGCCCAGCGGAGTTACTCTGGAAGTCCAGTCTTCTGCAAGCGAAGTTACAACAGTAAAAAGATACGCCTAGGCAGGAGTAAAAGACGCCCTGAGGTCTGAGCATTCATAAAACTATTTGAGTCACATACAACCAGGCATTTCTCTCAGCAACTGCTTGTAACAGTGTAGTGTAGTGTAGCGTGTACACTCAGCAGGATGTTCTGTAACACCGTGATTCACTTCACTCTTATAAAGTGACACTTGAAATTCTACTCTTCATCCTCCCCTAATGAATTCTGATTTTCCAATAAAATAAATAAAAAATATTTGTTGTTCAGTTTTTGTTCTTTTATAAGTTTTAGTTCCACTATTAAAAAAGTATTGTTTTATACTATTAGACATGTCAAATGTACTATATTTCAGCTTAATTATAAATGGTACAGGAACTTAACCATCACGATTTCTCTGAGAAATTGAATTCTGAACAGAAGACTCATGAATGAAGTTTGTACACCTTGGGCACTTCCCAATATATGTATCAGCCAAATACATTACTTGTAAATGTATATCCCTCACTCATTTTGAGCCATGCCCACAAATGCGCACACATACTGAGAATAGGCTGTGTACAGTAAAAGGTAAATTTCCAAGAATTCTGACGGAACAATTACAGATTCACCCCATTTTTGGTGTTTAACAGGGTAGTAAACTTTTCCATTTAGTGACTAACACAGAGTACATAAAAATACTTCCGTTTAACACGGTCATCAGGCTGGTCACAGGGTAAGGAAGTTAAGTATACACACACAGACGTGTGTAAAGCAAAATTCTGATAATCCAGGATAATGAAGGGGAAAAGATGTTCGAATAATAGAAAAACACGGAGAATACAGAAGTTTTGTATGGAGCATTCACAAGACGTCACAAGTTACTTTACATTATTTACACAACTGACATTTACTTGGAGAAACAGTTTGTAATGGTCATTTGTATCTGTGGACTGTTTAAACTCCTCACAACTTTCCTGGCTGCTGTAATGTCACTGTATTTGAAACCTGGCTGACCCATGTAGCCCAGTAAAGTATCAAATTACTGCAACGTCATACTGTGACTGACACGCACACTTTCTCCTTCTTCGCCCTCATTCCCACCCTCTTTTTCTAACATCACCTACTGTGAGTGAAGATGTTACCATGTAAAATTCCTGCACGGTAAAATTTTGTTATGGAGCCACAAACATGAATCCCAAAAAGCAGGATACTCACACTTCATAACCATTCGTAAACTACCGACCTTTACTCTTTGGCTCCTTCAAAGCCCCAAGAAGAACCAATCTCCTCTCTGCACACTTGATCTGCAAAAGATCTGGGGCCGATGGAAAAGGGAAATTGACGACTTTGTCAATATTCATTGCTTTCATCTGCAATAATAAGTCATCCACTGGTTTGCGCTGTATTTCTGGAGCAGCAAACTCTTCAAACTGGTCATTGAACATAGCAGATGAGTACAGCCTATGGAGAAAATTCCAGTCGTAACAAAAATTAAAAACAAAAAATTACACATATTGTGAGATATAAACCATGTCAGCATATCAAAAAATCGGTAATATTTAAACAAAATGTAATGGTAAATAAAGTAACATCAGCTCCCTTTGTAGTGGTATATACCAGCAAGCAGTACTGGCATCTATTTCTCAAAATAAAAAGGACCATTAAAATATGTTAAAATTGTAAGACATAACCTCAAATGACTGCCATATTTTTTTTAAAAAAAACATTGTTTAAAAATGCAATTCTGTGACAAAAAAGAAATGAAGTAGATACAGCAAAACTTTTATGTAAGAAAGACTGGAGATCCAAATTTTTAGTTTGTGTGCCATAGAAAGTCCTTTTAAAGTAGTAAATATTTTTAAAATTCAGCTCATATTGATCATTTTTTTTATGATTTATAGACTTCCTTTGTACATGACATAATTTTAAAATACCTTCATATCATTTACCTATATATACATATATCAATACCATTAATAATCTCAGCGAGGATAGCCAATTTGAATCCTGGACCTAAAAATATGAAGCTGAAAATCTAACTAATACATTAAAATGTTCAGTAAAAGTGAAAAATGCAAACTTCAAAAGGAGTAATCAACTCTGAAACTTACCTACAGCTGAATGCAATTCAGATACAATGCCTTCCGCTAGCATGCTTATGAACTTTACCTGTAACAGTGTCCTGGTCCCATTCGTCCTGCTCTGCCAGCCCTCTGATTGGCTGCTGCCTTGCTGCACCAAGTAACAGTAAATGCGGATACCCCCGTCATTTTATCATACATTCGCGTCTTGACTCTCCCGCAGTCCACCACGTATTTCACATTGGGGATGGTGAGAGAGGTCTCTGCTACATTTGTTGCCACAACACACAGTCTGCTACCTTCAGGAGGAGGTTCAAACACCTAACGAAGGAGAAAGTTCAAAACCATATATAGAGGAAAATTACCCCAGACAGAGAGTGAAAAATGACAATAAAAACTCTGTTAACATACAAAATCTACGACTTATAAACATGTGACATAAAAAAAAGGTTATAATGTTAGATGAAATAATGGTAATACAAAATTTCAGCCTGTAGGTAGTGTTGCCAACAAGAGTGGAAATAGGGACACATAATTCCGCATGTAAATGATTCTGTCAAAAATATAACAAAAATGTACACCTACGTAATTTCTATCAGAAAATGAAAGATAAAATCAACGCCTCTGTAACCACATTCTAGGACTTTTAAGAAACGTTTGTACACATTTTCTAAAAAGTATCACCAAAATATCACAATGCGTCTGCTTCATTTAACGTGAAGCAAGATAATATTAATGGCGGTATATGTTATTCGTGACTCAGTGACTCGGTTGGCAAGTGAAGCAAGGTGAAGAAAGCAAGGGCAAAGATCCTAGTAATATACAGGTAGCCCATGATTTACGCCAGGGATGCGTTCCTGGACAAACCGGCGTAAAGTGAAACTCTTTTATAATGTAAATCAATGGGAAGTCAATGACATGCGTTCCCAGCACCCAAACATTGACGAGTAATATAATGGCGTTACATTTAAAGCTCTGAAATAACGTAAGTCATCTCTGCTGTTATGCGATAGTTTCATTCATGTAAGACGCCGACCTATACAAAATCGCATAGTAAAAATAACCCCGGTACCTCCACAGAGATTAAATTAGTCCTTTGAAAGTTTAAAGTGCCAGGAATGAAATTGCATGAGAGCAAACTCGCATATGCAAAAGTTTGCATTTCACAAACAGCTTTAACCGATTCATCGATCTCATTGGAGCAAATTCGCGTTAACGAAATATACGTAATTGCAGAGATGACTATTTATAATTTTTATTCAAAATCAGTGATGTAATAATTACGATTTATTATAAGAATCAGTACGAGATACATTGTAAAATGTTATAAATAATAGTAAAATATATTTTTTCACTTTTTGACTTGCTGTTTTCAAAAACGGCGTTATTCTGAATCGGCGCAAATCGAGGGCTACCTGTATAGGGAACTAAAGTGTGGAGTATAAAGCAGTGTAAATACTCACCAGAGCTTGTTTATTAGTTGGAAGTAGGGAGTACAGAGGCAACACCCACATCGGCTGACACGCTGCTAAGCCTCTCAAATTCAGTCCATCCTCATCTTCATCTGACTCGATATCCCCCAGATCATCTTCTTCCAGGAGATCCACTTCTGTGTCATCCCCTGGGATGACAGAATAGTTGTCGAGATTTATATAAGGTAATGTCACATCTCCCTTATGTTTCCTCTTTGCCTTGCGAGCATTCTGAATTGCCTTTTGCATGTCCAATTCCATTTCATCTTCACCAGTTTCAACTTTATCTTCTGTTTCTGACTCCATATTTTCAGTATCATTTCTTGAAATATCTCTCTTATTCTTTCTATTTTTATTCTTCCTGTCTTTAAATGAAAAAGCTCTTCGAAGTTTCCTCACCAAGGCATTGACTTCTTGCTGTCCTATTGAAAGAAATCAGATGATGCAATTTCAGAACAGTGTAAGCTACTTACAATGTTATTTCCACTTAGGATTCCTCTGCAAAGGGAGTAGATGTTATAATTCTGAATAGTGAAATGAGGAAGAAAACTTATGAAAAAAATTTAACCCCAAGGTAACTGAGACCACACATTTTAAATATACATAAGCAAAAACTTTAACTCAAAGAACAATTAAAGGTATTATGTACTTACGGTAGTAAAAAAATTGATATTAAAGTTGGATATATAATATCTTACATTTCGTAAGTAGAATTTGTTACACACGCGCACGCGCATGTACACCCGCACACCCAAGAGTGCACACACACATACATACACTTACTGCAAAGGATTTATACACAGATACATATTTATGGCGATGTATGGTTTCTTACTCCCTTTCTGTGAGGTAAAATTTTGTCATCAAATTTTGTCTAACAAATTAGAGTACGTCAGTGGTGAAAATAGTTTGCAGAACATTTGCCATGCATTAGAACAGTTAATAAATCCTTTGAAAATATGACAAAGTTAAAACATTTGAAACTGTGGGTAACAAGTCAAAATTAAATTCAGAAACCAGGCAAGAGTAGATTAAATATTGAAAATTATTGCTACCATTCACATCAAAATCTTTTATCTTCCCATCTCTTATAAAAAAACTTTAACATCGGAATATACAAAATCGCAATTTTACCTCTTATTGAACATGGGCTTCTCATCCTACGGGAACAACACAACTTGAAAATGTTCTTCGTACCCCACTAAATATTATTAGGATCATATCATCAGTTCTTTAAAAGGGAGAGAATTTTTTGACCAGATGATTATAAGCATCTCAAAAAGGACTCTGCTCCAGAATGTTTGCTGGTTAGTAATTCCAAGACATATTGCTCACCTGTAAGAAATATTAAAATTCCACCTTCAGGCAGCTGAGTGTGAATTTTGCAGGCTTTAGTGAAAGCCTCTGCTACATAATCAGCTGCTGTTCGCTTATTAAAATGGACTGTGACAGGAAACTGGCGAGACTCCACCCTGATAACAGGTGGTGTGGTCTTAAAGAGACGTGGGTTCTCAGTGAAGTCTTCCAGTCTCAGAGTAGCAGACATGATGACAAGTTTCAGAGGGTTACTTCGTTTATTTCTCAGAGGCACAATGCGAGACAAGAGACCAATCAAAATGTCTGTATACACGCTCCTCTCATGAGCTTCATCTAGGATGATGATCGAGTATTTAGACAGCAAAAAGTCCTGTAAAAGTAAAAGGCATATTTAGAAATGACATGCATAATTCAGTAAAATTCCATTAAAATTCTAAAATTCTGCACTCAAATACATCAACAACCTTTTGACAAAGAGTTTTTCTGCAGCATATATAGCTTCATGTGCAGAGTTCTATTTTAGAAAATTAGTTACTACGAGGGCGTTTTAAAAAGTAACAGCAAATTGACAATATTTCATGAAACGAATACCCCAGGCATTTCAAACTCCCGCACAGGGAAGATACATTCTTAGAAAAGGTTTAGACACTGCCCAATATATGGCGTGGCGTGCTTAATTGGAAGGGATCCATATACAAAATGGTGGCACCCTTAGCTGTTTGCAGCGAGCAATCATCAGAATTTTGTGGTCAGAGGATGTGAAACCTCATGAAATTAATAGAAGAATGCTGCAACAGTATGGAGATGCCTGCATTGGTGAGAGAAGAGTGTACGAGTGGGTAGATGCGTTTAAAAATGGGCGAACATCAATCTGTGATGACCGATGCTCTGGTCGTCCATGATAACGCACGCCCTCATATGGCTGCTGCAACTCTTGACACCGTTCGGAGATTGAGATTTCAGATCTTACAGCATCCCCCATACAGCTCTGACCTTGCTCCCTCTGATTATCATGTGTTTGGACCCCTGAAGGACGCTTTGAGAGGACGAAGATTTGGGAATGATGACGAGGTCGAAGAAGCGGTGCATTCCTGGCTGAAGGCACAACCAAAAACATTTTTTTCTGATGGAATAAAGAGGTTGGTGCAACGGGTTGAGAAGTGTATTGAAAACGAAGGTGATTATGTAGAAAAATGACATATCATTTGTATCTCTAATTAAATTATATATCTCAAAATATTTAATTTGCTGTTACTTTTTAAAACGCCCTCGTATACTATTATATATCCCATAATACATTTCTTTCAAATACTTTGAGCAAAGAATGAATAAAACCCCATTGCAGCTTTAACCAAACACTGGATACCCTCAAATATGAAGCTGAGTGACAATGTTCAGAATAATTTTATGTTGCAATCATTAACTTACAATCTGAATTTCTTTAAGTAGTACACCATCTGTCATAAACTTTATACATGTTCTGTCAGTAGCATTGCCCTCAAACCTGATAAGGTAAGAAACCTCACTGCTTGATAAATTCATCTCCTCTGCAACACGTTTTGACATGGAGATGGCAGCTACTCGTCTTGGTTCTGTTACACCTATTATTTTACTATCCCTGAAAACAAATAACAGAAACAACTCATTTTTAAATAATGACCGTTCATTTAACGTGCACATTGAAGCTGTTACTTATACCTATCTACTCATCAGCAATCAGTCCCGCTAGAGGCCGCACCAGTGAAATGGTACAATATTCACAAAATTCAAGGTCACTACACTCATTTAGTGAAGCAATGACTTGGCCTCCACGTTCACCAGACATAACACTACTGGATTTTTTCCTGTGGGGTTATGTCATGAGCAATGTGTTCTGAACACCAGTTAACGGACTTGATGACCTGAAGACCCGCATCAGGAATGTGATCTCGGCTATTCCAGCGGACATGCTCCACAGAACATGGCAAGAGCTCGAATATCGTCTGGACGTTCTCCGTGCTACGAAGGGAGCCCACATCGAGGTCTACTGAGGTCAGTAAAAAACTTCCAGGGTTGCCGCAAACCGCATGTGGCTAGCTCAATTTGTTTGCGCGCCCTGAAGGGACTTCATGGACACACTGTACATTTGCTAAGCATTACAATAAACAGAGCTTACCATTAAGATTATGATTTCTGCATTTACACTTCCTTACAATTTTGACATATTTTTTTCCCAATCCCCAGAAAAGAAAAAACACAGCATTCCACTATATTAAAATATGTTATGTCATTCATGCATCAGCTCAGTTTGCTACTCAAAATTTGAACAGTTCATTAATACAAACCTTGCATAACCTGCTTCATATAAAAACTGGGGAACTTGAGTAGTCTTCCCACTGCCTGTTTCTCCAGCCAAAATCACAACAGGGTTTTCGTTTACTGCCTCCATGATGGCCTGCTCCTCGGCCAATATAGGAAGCTTGAGTCGACTGTCCTGAATTTCTGAACTCCTATCCACTGGAACAAACACTGCTGGCTTTCTTGTAACATTTTGAGACTTTTCCATGTGTTTAACATTGTCTCCTTCCTGATTTTTGGGACAAGGTAAGGTCTGAGATGACAATTCAGCAACAGACTTATCCACTTCAGTACTCTCAACTTCCTGGGTACTACTCTGTTGAACACTACCTTCATGAACAGTACTTCCCCCCGCTAACTGTTCTCTTTCATCATCATCATCATCATCACCACTTGAATCACTTGATACCTATAAAAATAGAAGTGTGGTGGTAAAAGAGAGAATATCAACATGTTTTCATCATCATCTACACCAGACACAAACAACACTGTTATAGTCGGCGCAGTAGTTTTTGGTCGGTGGAAAAGCTAGCGGATGGGCCTACTCTGTGTACTTGAGGTGGCACGGTCAGTGTATTTCTTTTGTTTGGGCGTTCAGTCCGATAAGCTCCTCGGTGCAGTCAGCATTATACTATCGCAAAAGAGACTCGCTCCTAGCCTCCCCCTTGAAAATTCCACCGGCCAAAAACTACTGGGCCGACTACACCTACAACATTCCTTGAAGATGCTTGGGTAAGGTATTTGCTCTTTCTGTACTGCCGTGTTTTCCCCAAGATTTAGAGGCTGCTATTCCATTGTTTATTTGTGTGTGTTTGCTATTGGTATCTTACTTGGCTGAGTAAAAGTCTCAGTTGGGGAGTGTGCTGCCCTATCTCTCGGGGAGAGACTGAGGCAGAGTGTATTTTTTTTAAAAAAAAAAGGAGAGTAAATCTATTTTTCTTATTTCTTGTAGGAAGCTGAGATATAACTTGAGGCACCCTTATTATTGTGGTTTTAAACTTATGGGCTTGCATAAGACAAGACAGGATTACCAAGGAAGTAATGACACTAAGAACTAGAACCTCCCCTTTTTGACTTGTCTGAAGGGGTGATACAGTTCACAGGGACCAAATTAATCAATAATCTCACTGTTTATACTCTGTACAAGAATTTACTTAAATTGAAAATTATTAAATACTGTATATATTTATGTAAAACACTGTAATAAGAATGTAGTTATAACTTTGTCTTGGTATTCTACTGTACTAAGCTTTCATGTTCAAACTATGACATATTCTACATCACTGGCTTGTACTATGAAGGATCAATGGAATGTAAATAAATTCCAATTCCAAATGAACATGAGGGCCCTATGAGAGTCTGGTATGTTTCTCAGTTAAAACAAGTTATCCATTGCTCCCAAACAAAACTTTGCCTGTTCAAAGGCTGCTTAAATGAACATCTTACCTCAAATCCCACAACATTTGGATCATTTTCTTCTGAAGTTCTGTTTACATCAATACCCAACATTAGTAAGCGGTTACGTTTCTGACTGCCAGCAATACTATTAATGTTCTGCATTTCTTCTTCATTTTCATCATCTCTGTGCTTTCGCTTTATTTTTTTATCACCCTTCTCTTGCTCAAGAAAATATCTTTTCAAACCCTTCGTCTGAATTGATGCTATGGATGTGAGTTTACTCAAATACTCTGGTTGTATTTGAGCCTTTGACAAAGCCTCCAAGAGCGTAGCTCTCTGCAAATTAAATAAATCAAGCAAGGTATGTTCATAACTCATCACCAGAATGCAGGACAAAATCATAATACAAAAAGAGCTAGTAAATCCTATGATGATCTAATAAAGGAAACCACCTGGGGGACCTAGCAGCAGGTGGGAAGATAACTTTAAATTGGATATCGGAGAAACAGGTTATGAGGATACAGACTGGATATAACTGGCAGAGTAGGGTCCAATGGCAGGTTTGTGTGAACATGACTATACACGTTTGGAATATTTATTTACCTGCATGAATTGTAAAGTTGTTCCAAAATTTATTTTCGTGATGAGTATGTGTGCTATTTGCTGACTGAGTTAAATGCAAAAGTTGTGTACTGTGAAATTAAGACCCTGATAATGTGCAAATAGGAAAGAGACACAAGAACAGCTAAAACATACTTACAAATAACAATACTATTCCCGTTTATCTATTCCCAACTACATTACAGTACACATACATCCTTCCAGCCATCGCCCCACATCATGTAAGGACAAAGTGTGTATGGCATGTACCTCAGTGCCTCTACATATAAATTGCACGGTTCTTAATCACAAGGGTACCATCACCTTATCAGTTCACAATTAAATTCTTAGCACTTACATTTTCTTTCTTCTTCTTTCTATCAACAATTTTTTGCAGACGCTTTCTTTGACTTTTGGACAGAATCTTTGTTACAGTAACTGCATCGTTTTTCTTCTTAGTTCTTCTCTTTTGAGAAGGTATAACCAACGCGTTGCATTCATCATACTTATCATGTTCGCTAAAACTGGAATCTAGTTTAATCTGGAAAATACCATTAATGAAACAAATTATTTATACCATTACAAAAATTAAGGTTAGGTACCTCCGGAATACTGTTTTATGTACCTTTGCAGTTGATGAATTGTCTATATCTGTCCTCACAATCTGCCTGGCCTTCCAATTGAAGCCCTGTCTTGACTTCCCCATTATAAATTCTATTTCACTTTCATATAACACATGGTCTGATCGCGTGTTTGCGGAATACTACGTTTGGCCGCAACCTTCATAATGGATGTCTGGACTACGAGTACAGTTCCGCGCATGCGTGTTAGGCAACGTTGTTACGATAATCTGTGGATATCGTATGTTACAAACTCATTGAAGTCGTGAACACTTGCTCCACAAATAGTAAACATTGGATTTATGGCGGTGTCAAGAATTACATTACAACACTGTCGATGTATTTCAACATCGGTGGCATGTTGTGGTAAGAGGAACTTCAGAAAGTTCCTTATATACAACAAGCGTGGTACGAAACTATTTAGAGAAAAGCAAACAACAAAAGATCGAGACCCAGAGCTTTTCCATGGTGGGTATTACTAGTCCTTACTGCAGACTAGGTGTGTGTTACTGTCGTTTTGGAATGCGGCAAAAGATTGTTGGGTGTTTCAGATCTGGGAGTGAAACCTGTTGGATATGGAATAGGCGAGACATTTGTGGAAGTGCCCGAGATGATTCCAGAATTGATTGTACCAGATTTAACAGGCTTTAAGGTAATGCAGAAGTACAAGTTATTTCTGAGGTTAGGTTCCAAACTGTAATTCCTATTGCTTTGTACACGCAGCAGGAAGATTTCTTAGGGTTTTTTTTTCAGTTTTTGCCACTACACATTACACTCGTTAAAAAACTTGCCCTCAGAACAAATTGTATTATGTTTAAAAGAACTCTGACCCAGGGATGTTGATTGCATTGCTTCAAAAACCGGAAATTTTGGGGGAATGCGTGTGGCTTCCCATCTCTTCCATCACCTGATGCCATGCCCTATCATTTCTCATCAGCACCTATGCATCTCCTGCAACAGAAGTCTTACATTATAATTTCAGATGAACAGTAATAACAATCCAGTAGTCTAACCATTCATAATCTTTGTTACTAGTTACATGTGATGATGGCAAAAGAAAATGGTAAGTAATCATTAGGCTTTCTGTACTTATGTACATACATCTACAAAATTATGAATTTAACATTTGTTGTGGAAATCTTAACTTTGTACATAGTGTCACATGCTGTCTATAATGTTGGTATGATTTCTTGTGACATTATTTGCAATTGTATGCAGTGGTTCAGTGTCAAATAATTGACATCATAGATGAACATCAGTTTCTTAATGGCCAGAATACACACTAGTGCTTAACTTGAATATTTCTTTCATTATGTGTGTTTGTTGTTATCCACAACTACTTGGAAAGAGAGTGAGAATATGTTACATCCAATCTTTCCAAACCTTAGCTTGACAGTAGTTTCATTTAATATGTTATATTTCCTCATGGTATGCTGTGGAACACATCTTAACCACCGTAAACAGGGCCAGTCATAAGGTGATTATTAGAAAAATGGTTAACCTCTAGTTATATACTTCACTTGGAAAAACAATGAATAAAAACAATAAAGATGCAGCAAAGAGTACAAAACACTAAACATTACAATAAAAACACTCTTTTTCTTTCCTGCCTTAGTTTTAGAAAACAAGAGTGTACAATATTATAGTGACTGACTACAGACTGGATGGCCAGGGTTCAATCCCTGATGGGAGCAGAGAATCTTTCCTCTAGCCTGTGCGTCCAGACCGGCTCTGGGGCCCTCCCAGCCTCCTATCCATTGGGCATCAGGGTCCTTTCCTAGATTGCAAGGGCATGACGCTGACCACTCACCCTCATCTAGTGCAGAGGTTGAGATTGAGTAGGAACTGTACCCTCTCTCCCCTCAAGCGCCCACATGGTGTATAGCTTTTTTTTATTATTTCATTATACCGAAAGTTGCTGGTTTACCAGGATAAAGGCAGTAAGCCAGAGAACCAGTTAAAGAGAGTCTACTGTGAACATTTAGTAAGAGCACTCACTGTTCTGTGTTACAGTTGAAGCCATATGTGTCATATCGAGTACCTGAAGTGGTGCAGTCAGAATTCACCCCCAAAGATCTGTTTGATGCAGTATACAGTGATAAAATTGTTAATGACTTCAAGAATGGAAAACTTGGTGAGAATGGAGAGCCTTTAGAACCGAGTCCAAAAGAACAGCTCACACCTGAAGAAGCTTATGTCCAAGCTAGGAAAACTGGAACAGACATCTTCTAGATGGTGTGTAGAATGTGCCTGTAGCGTGGACAGTAGAAGAGAAACTATCAGTACTTACAGTTATATATTATTATTATTGATTGAAGTTCAGTGATTCTATAAGTCAGTGAGAAAAGTCGATAATAATTTAAATATTATATTGGACAATGCGTGTTGTCCGATGTTTGATATACTTGATGGCAATGTTTAGGATGAGACCTGTGACCTTTTGATTACTAGGCTAATATGCTAACTGCTAGTGGTCTAGTAATTAGCATAATTACCTTGTATTTGACCCTAGAACTCACCATTAATACAAAATAATAAAGTAATAACAAATCTGTCAGAAAATGGTAATTAGACTCTTTAAGACAGGTGTAGAGTCAATGTTTGAAGTATTGTATGTATCAAATATGACTGGTAATTTACAGTGTCCAATATATTTTAATATTGAAGTTCATTGTTCTGCAGTTTGATTCTCTACCAGTATTGGATTGTGTGGTTGAATGTGAAAATAACCATTCCTGATGATTTCTGTTCACTGAGTACATTAACTGCTCATCTCTATCCAAGGTGGCATATATACAAATTGTATGCAGAATATAGCAGTTGTTTGTTTCAAGTTTAACCATTTCCCTGATTATTTATTTCCTGAAAATATAAAATAAAATTATTTAACACTTGGAATATACCCACAAGAATGAAATTACTGACATGTATTTTGATGAAAAATATTTAATGAGTATGTAATTATAATGATTTTATTTCACTTTTTAAACCTGAAGTCTCATTCCACAGCAGAAATGTCATTACAGCTGGTGTGGGAACTTAAGACATATGCTACACAAATATAAAATTTCTACTGATGTACAATCTGTCAGTGGGTCAGTCGCTCACTACTTCACGACGAAGACCAAGAAACCCCCGAAAAAGGAGGCGGCGAAAACCCACAACACGGTTGTAGAGCCTTGAAACAAACAACTGATGTGCAATCTAGCATTAAAACAAACGCACGTGGTTTGTGAAAGTGCAGCAGTCGGTAATTTACTGACTACACTGATGTATTTCCTCATATCCTGATTGATTCAATGAAACTAGTTGTTTTCATCATCTTCTTTAATGGTGCTAGGTCTTCTAAATTCAACTGCTGAAGTTCTTCTGAGGTTCCATTGTTTTTAAAGCACATTCAAAATACACCATCAGCTTGCTGTCCCTGACACGGCTTCACTGTAACCCATTTAGCCATTAATTTTCATAGTTCATACCAGACCTTCTCAACCACTTTGGAGGTGCCAGGGACTAGATCCTCAATGTACTTACTCTGACGAAGCTTTTGTTCCCTTAATAGAATGTTGTGCTGTCAGTGGCCACATGGTCTGAGGCGTGGGCCTTGTACCACTTGGTCACAGGGATCGTGGGTTCGAATCCCACTCAAGGCATGGGTGTTTGTCCGCATCTTTCTGTGTTGTGCTGTCCTTGTGACAGGCCGATCACTCGTTCAAGGAGTCCTATCAACTGTCTATAGATCAGTGCCAACGAAAAGTTGGGACCCGCAGATGCTCGGGCACTGAAGAACAGGTCATATAAAAATAATAGAATGTTCACTAGGATAATGTATGTGCTGAAAGCATTGGACTTAAAAGACAGGATTTTACTGTGAGAGTGAAATTACGTTTTTTTGTTAACTGAACATAGAAGTAAAGGCCAGCATGCAGATTTTGTAAGCTACTGACATAAGATGCAAGTTCAACAAATATTAAGCAACATTTTAAATAAACTAATGGTATTCAAGGATGAATTCATACACAGTGCATGTTTCAAAAGAAGTGTCTTCATATATTTATTGTAATAGCAATATACCATTTTGTAAGTTGTTCATCTATGGCACGACAGTCTGAAGTCGAGCCTTGGCCTCCTTATTTCGTAAGTTACCGATATATAAATGAGCAGATATTATTACTGGCATAAAAGATGCATCTGTATATGAAAAAAAGAAGATAAATAAACTCTACATGTGTCAAATCTTTTACACTTTAAACATTTTTCTAGTGGTCCCCTTGAACATCTTCACACAATCACACATAACAAATATTAACCCCGGAATTCATGTCTTCATGCCCTCTATTGGACAATAAAGAGGGAAGCTTTTATATGTTCACATTTTCAGTAAACATGATCAGATTTGGATCTGAGGTTCTCATATCGGTGAGTATGAAGAGGGCTGTCTTTTGGGTTGTAGCACCATATAGTCTGGTTTGCGTTTACTGTCTCGGAGGTCCTCGCTGACTCCATCATCTGGCCAGTAAGACTACACAGCAGTACAACCTAAAATACAGCCAATTTCATGATCAAATTCAATTTGCATGTCACATAATTACAACTTTTGTTACGATCACCTAATTCTAAATTGGTAAGTTCACCAACTTTACCACTGTTAACCCTCGTCAGTCCTCTGTCAGACTGAATTCAACAGTAACAACAAATGTACATGAGAAGTTTGGACTGCAGATTTTTTTTTATCATCTTGATGAATCACATTTTCACAGAAAGCAACCACACAGATGGTTGTTTCACTGAGGCATTTTCTGCATACAATATGCTTCATTGGCAGTGGGAATGGAACTCAAAAAGAGCCCAGTGGCCATTGTTTGTCTGACCATTGAAGCAAACACATCGCTCATAGTTCTTAACAGCAAAGATCTAATAGTGATAAAATGGTACCTGATGTTGGGAAAAAGTCAGCACTGTACAACAACGTGATACTGGAGAAGAGCGAGAAAAACTGTAGACAGAAGTTTAAAGTTTATGAAGCAGCAGTACTGAACTGGAATCAACTAGACACAAAAGAAAGAGTGGCAATAGGTGAAATGAAACATGTAAATCATTTTCGTGTTAACGTTGGTTTATTTGTAAAAAAGATATATTTTTTCAGAGGATTTTATAAGTTTTTAATAAAATTAAATGATAAAATAAAATGCACGATAACCGGCAGATATTAGAGTCATTAGATGCACCGTAAGCTATTACATCTAGACTAATAAAGCAGTAATCTGGCCAAATAAAGGCATGAGGACTGTTGGAAAGAATATCTTGTAACTGAAAAATAGAGATTACTATCATCAGGCTAATCCTAATCACAATGTTTACTGTCCACTGCTCCTAAAGAGTTTGGGAAACTGGTTCTCATAAAATTGATTTGCAATGCATAGACACTCATTTTCACTTTTCCCTCACATAAATGTAATTTTTATGTATTTCGATATTGCTTCACACACATCTGTACATCCCATGAATAGATGCGACTCCAAGCAGATAGAAATACCACCCTATAACATACAGTTTTTTCCTTTCAAGCACTGACATATGTGTAATAATTTTTGAAAATAAATCAAGTTACAAGAGGTGACATCAGTTCAAGGGGCCAGAGAAAGGTAAACATATTTACTCTAATCATCTGCTGTTCCTCATGTTGACAGCTCAAGAATGAAATGAAACACACGGGAATTTTCCATCAAGTGTAAATGACAATGAAACGGAAGAAGTCAAGTCAGAGACGTTACAAATACAAATGAAGATACCAAAAAAGGGTGTCCATAAAACATATGAAGAACCCTTATTAGAAATAATTAAAGAAAAACCAGATGATATTGATGAGGACAAATACTTTTTACTCTCTCTGGTACCATAATTTTTAAAAGCTCAGTCATGAACAAAATTTCAGAGTGTAAGTAGAATTATTAAATGTTATGAGGCATGTAACATTTTCCCAACTCCAATATCCTTTCAGCAATCCACATTTTTAAATGCTTATATTCTACCCTGTTTTCTGCCTGATCCAGGTCCACTTTCATAGAATTCAAATACTGGGATTCATATTCCATTCCAAACACACCAACTCAACAGTTCCAACCTCTGCACACTGAATCTCTTCAAAGTTTTTATTCAGGTCTTGCACCCAGTCCCAAGTAAGCTGCTTCCACCACCAATAGCAACACTTCTCTTCTGCACATGTTACCTCATGTCACATAGGATTTGAAGTTTTTATGGTGGTGGGTGTGAATATGGCTGTCTTCTGGGTTGTAGGGCCATGTGTGCATGTGTATATGTATACACGCGCACACATACATATATTTTTTTACATTGCAACCCTCATACTGCACCGATGAAAGTTGCAGAACACAAATTCCAAATGTAATTTCAAAGGGAACCCTTCGGTAAACCAGCACCCCCACTAGCCATCATCTGCAATGACTGTGGCATGACAAATGTACCATTAAGCATCGCAATCAAGTCAGCTCCTTGCCATTCTATTTCTAATAGCTACACAAATGACAACCTTGAACATTTAATTGTAAAAGGCCTCTGCATTAAAAATTAAAACCTAAGGTAAGAAACCACGTAGTGTGCCATGAAGGACACATGGTTGTTACCTGGGGCCACCAGTATAAATGGTGCCACTCCAAATTCAGGCACTCACAGCAAATGAACATGCTATTAAAGAGGAGTTGATTTGAAAATGAAAACACTACCAAGAATACGCTGTATACAGTTAAGAATTCCGGTAGAACACTTACAGATCCATGCAATTTTTGCTTGTTTAACAGCACTAATGAATTCTTCCATAACTGAAGTGTTTTCTTCATACTTTGAGTCAGTAACATACAGTTAATAATTCCGGTAGAACACTTACAGATCCATGCAATTATTGCTCGTTTAACAGCACTAATGAATTCTTCAATAATTGAAGTGTTTTCTTCATACTTTGAGTCAGTAACATACAGTTAAGAATTCCGGTAGAACACTTACAGATCCATGCAATTATTGCTTGTTTAACAGCACTAATGAATTCTTCAATAATTAAAGTGTTTTCTTCATACTCTTAATCAGTAACATACAGTTAAGAATTCTGGTAGAACACTTACAGATCCATGAAAGTTTTACTCGTTTAACAGCGCTAATAAATTCTTCCGTAATTGAAGTATTTTCTTCACACTTGAGTCAATAACATACAGTATGCAGAAGTACTTCAGCCTGAATACAGTCACCTGACTGGTCATGGAGTGAAGAAGTTACATTAAAATACACCCAAACACAAAAAATTTCAATTTACTGCCAATATCACTGGTGGACAAAAAGTGAGTGGGGTGCTCTAATGGTTAGACCATATTTACTTTCAAGCTACTGAAGAACTGTCCAGTTGTTACAAGTACAAATTTACTAGACCACCTAATGTCACTTGGAAGTCTGTCACATAATCACCAAAGATGTGTATTTATCTTGTATGTGGGACCTTGTCACCTCAGGGTAACAACCAAGACTTTCATTCAGTTTCTGGGATTGATCCCTGGTCATGTCTGTGTGCAGATCTTTAAGCAAACCGCTGTCAAAGGTAAAACTTTTGGAATAAGAACAACTAGAAGCCCCCACCACGGTTCAGAGTTCATGTCAAATTGTAGGTCCTTTTTGCCAACCATCAAATTATTATCACTATATCATTTGGAGTAACATCTTCCTTACAGATGCTCCAGAAAGAGATTTCATACCCTTGCTTTGGTGGGTACAGAGAAAGAAGTTCATCACAAACATAATCCTTCTGATGTTTGTAAAAGGGAAATATTTTAGTGAAATTGTTAATCTTGGTTCATAAAGGAAATTTACTATTACAGTTGATGATTTTATATGGTAAAAATAACAATTGCTATTATAGCAAACTATGTTGAAAAGTTATGTCTCCAGTAAGTAGAATTTAATATATTTATAAACCTGTACAAAAATTGGAATATGGTGATTAATTACAGCTTTTGTGGATTTTAAAAGTGACTTTAATCATAAATTTATAGTAGGAAAAATTATGCACAGAAGATTTAGTGACATTACTGCAACTGGAAGAGAAAACTGAGAATGCAGTACGCAGTTGTCTCCTAGAAAAGAAAGTGAAATTTGCAAATAGTATATTTCAAAGGAGCCGGTTGCAGTGTCCATGCGGTCTGAGACATAGATCTCATATGCTTGGGCACTGGGACCGTGGGTTCAAATCCCACTCGAGGCACAAATGTTTGTCCGCGTCTTTCTGCGTTGTACTGTCCTGTGTAGGTAGAGGCCTTGTGATGGGCTAATCACTCGTAGAAGAGGATATATACTTAAAAAAATTCAAAGGAGCAGTAAACATTTCATTCTGTTCCTCAGCTGAATGATGACATCGTTATAAAGTGTGATGAACAAAAAGGATAAATTCACACAAAAACAGTCCACAGCAATGGACACTTATATGTGAAAGGGTATTTTAAATTGTAAGAATTAAATTTATAACATCTCCTCTGTTTCATAATCATAGATTTTTTTAAAAGATGCAAGCTGTCTCAGTTATTTTCATGTGCTTAATTCTGTTAATATTATACAGCAGAGCATAAAAGTTTGAAATATCTTGCACTACTTAAAGCCTATTCCTCTCACACGACCTAATTAATGAATTAAGTTATTTTTAAATAAAAAGAAAGCAGTGTTAACAGTACGTTGTTCAAAGTTTCAATTACAATATATTTTCTTTCCCACATTCACAAATGCTCACCCTGAAAAAGAAAAGCTTTCTCTTACCATCTGTCCTCTAGCTTATGTATTTCAAATATGCAAATAAATCAGATGTACTCAGTGTGAGGTGGATAAATTAGTTCTGCCACTGAATCATGACAGATGATTTGGTTCCTTAATACCAGATTCTTTGTATACTAATCAATCACTATGTACAACAGGTACTTCAAACAACTGAAGCAATTAAAAGCTAATTATCTGATACTCCTATGAAGTCTATTAACACCATGTGCAATATTTCTTTGCACTGTGTAGATACACTTCAAAGCTTCCATTTTCCGATTCTGTGTACCCATCGATACATTAACAGAGAACAGCAAAAACAATCATACAATATAATATTAGAATTACACTGTTACATTAATAGTAAAGAAACAAATAAAAGTTTCTTCTGTGCCTATGCCCTTGTCTCACTCTGTACCTGAAAGTGCTTTCAGGGACTCTTCTGTCTCTGCAGTAACAGCAGTTGACACCGTGTTTGACTTATGTTCCAGTAATATTCTGTCCAGTTTGTTTGCAGCAGCACTCAGTTCCTCCTCCCACCGTGTGTCACAGCTCTGCCCCTCTCCTCCATTAACAGGTCGTATTGCCCACTCCCGCACCCTCCGTTTTTGCATCTCAACATCCTGAAATATAGCAAGTAGTGTTTCAAAAATAATGGAACAACCTTTTCGGTATTTTTAAATTACTTACAGTATTTAAATTTAAGCTGTTTTAAAGGTTGCACAAATATCCAAATATCTGTATCCATGCTGGTTAAGTCAGTTATCTTTGTTCATTTAACAACACTTAGTCAACTGCATAAGTTATCACATTATATCAGGATGTCTGGAAATGATAAACTAGGAAGAATGAAGGGAAATCCTTATTTATGACACCTCCTAGTCTCCAAAACATTAAACCTGGTAGCTCATGTTAGAGGAGGTGCCAGCTGTGATAATAATACTTGGGGCATGCATATTAAGGCATATGAGGTATGCTCTAGAAGCATTTCTATCTGCATCCTCTAAAGAAATGCATGCCTGCAATTTCAGCGAAAGAAAACACCGTAATGTGTATCACCCAGTATCAGAAGTGCACGTGGACCTACATACTGTTGAAACCACATGATAAGCACAAAACTGGAAAATAGTTGCAAGTAACATGCCTCGGATCAAATCCTACTATGAGTGATTAAAATATTTCCTGATTGCTTAATATCATATCCTGCTTTCCAATCTGTCAAAATAAGAAGTCTTCTGTCTGGTTATTAGTAATAGGATAAGGTAATTAGATTCTCTGGACCAGTAGTCCCCAACCTTTTTGTGCCTACGGCACATCTGAAAGTTTATGAGATCGTGGCGGGCACCAACCAATTAACAAAGCCAAATTTTCTTTTCTCTGGACAAATAAGATATGGACACCAAATAATACACAAAACAACACGACGTTTGATGATACAAGAAACCACGCAATCAAAAATACGTACTTTTATAAGTACAATTATTATTACTCAAGTGGGAAGTTAGTGCGATGTTTGGCGCTGCATTTCATCGGCCAGTTTTTCAAATTTGGGAGTGTAGGATGATGTTGCTGCTTGCAAACAATCGTCCAGATGGGCGTCAGTAAGTCGAGATCTGCGCTTTGATTTTATAATGTTTGTGGTTGAACGGCCTTCATTATTCAGTATAACCTCTTTCTGTAACAACGCGGACACCTAAAAAAAGCCTTGGTGGGCGCCATGGCGCCCACGGGCACCGCGTTGGGGACCACTGCTCTAGACCCTATAAGCAATGTAGTTATTTTGTTCAGTTTCAGCACAGAATAACACTTTTTGACACACTTTTCTTTCAGGGAAGCAGGGAAGGAAAGAGAAGTTTAAAGGATGGCTCAAATTCATTATATCCTTTTCGCTCCTATGTGGAGCATGGGGGTCTCCATTCAGAGGTTTCTTGATCTATTGAGACATTTGTCAGGACTCCTTGGGCGAGTGGTCAGCCCATCGGAAGGCCTCTACCTGTACACACGACAGCACAACACAGAAAGACACTGACAAACATCCATGCCTTGAGTGGGATTTGAACCCACGGTCCCAGTGTCCAAGAGCACGAGGCCCACACCGCAGACCGCATGGTCACTGTGACCAGCGATGGCTCAAATGGCTACATAATTTTTCAGAATTTAAAACTTCAAAAGGTACATGCAATTAGGAAAAGTTGCAACTTAAAACTTGTTATTTACAAGGATAATGAGAGTATTGAATTTATGAACTGAGTAAGTATGATTCTTACCTCTTCATCATCATCCACAACTTCACTATCATCCTTTTCACTCACGGCAGAACTTGTTCCTACAGAGAGACTTCCAAGAGATCGCAGATCACAACGATCCAATTCTAATTCATAGTCAGTCAGTATTGGCATTTTATTTGTTACATCACTTCTACCTAACTGTAAGTTCATTTCCGTTACGGCACCCTGACTACCGAGAGCACTGCCAAATTCAGAAATGTCACAAACATTAATTTCTGCTCCCACCCCGGGCTCCCTCGGTCCATGTGGCAGCATTAAATCATCGGTGACCTTCCGCAAACGACCACTACCACGCTTGTAATGGATTTCTTCTGAGATTCTCTCCAGCTCCTTGAGTGACTCTGCATATTCACTCTTAACCTTTGCTACAGCATGCTGCAATGCTTCCACCCTTTCCTTCTGTGTCGCAAGTTGACCCTGACACGATGCTTTCTCCTCAAAGTACGGGCGTGATTTCGTTATGCTCCGGTGAAGCCGCTGCTCCAGTTCTTGGACCTGAGGAAGACAATGCAATACTTCGCTACATAAATGGTCAATTTAAAACATAAAACACCTTTCAATGCATGACATGCAATTATCACATTTTTAAAAGTGCAGAACATCTGCTCAATTGTGTGAAAGTAGCTACTTTAATGTCAACAGATTCATCTCCTGGCCTCCTGATAACTTCTGCATTCATTCTTCATTCCCGACTGGCCCACTCCCTCAGTTTCCCCTTCCTCCAACATGCCTATATAAACATCTCCACTTCCCAGAATCACCACTACAACCCTGAAGATGGAGAGAGTATATTTTAAAGGGTAATGACGATGGTGCGTTACAATCGGGATAACTAAATTCTTGGACTACGTCCATCCGGTGTTTTTAAAAAAGAAGACTACGTTTTGGAAGCTGGATGTGCTTCCATCCTCAGGTTTTAACGTGATCCAGCTTCTGAAACATAATATTGTTTTTTAAAAATATAGATGATGGACGAAGTCCAAAACATTTAGTGATTCTGATGGTGACAGTATGTTTCTCAAAAACATTAACATCTACCGACAAGAAGATTTCTGTCTTCTGGGTTGTTGTGCTTTGTAGTCTGGTCGATGTTAACCAACGTTTCAGAGGTCATACTGCCTCCGTCATCAGGGCGATGAGTATGAAGATTTCTGTCTTCTGGGTTGTTGCGCTGTGTAGTCTGGTCGATGTTAACCAACGTTTCAGAGGTCATACTGCCTCCGTTATCAGGCCCTGATGATGGAGGCAGTATGACCTCTGAAACGTTGGTCAACATCGACCAGACTACACAGCGCAACAACCCAGAAGACAGAAATCTTTATACTCACCGCTGTGAAAACCTTAAATCTTACATCTACCGACAAGTCTACACGAAGAGAAAACCCGGAACATCATCACCACCGCCACCACTGTGAAAACCTCAAATCTCCTGAATGGACTCCTGCTGCAGTTATTGGAATATGTTCCATAATGGTTGATAAATTTTGAATGGGATTAACCTCTCGCTGGTCACAGTGCATACCTTTGGTAAATCCAGTGTGCGCCCAGCACTTGCCGACTGTTTCTGGCCAAAACTTCAACTCATGTAACTTTTATTAAATAATACACCATCTTTCAGGGACAACTGATTCAAAGAGGCATTGTTGATTCTCTCTACAATTTTCCTCACGTAGAGTTGCTAAACTGCATTTTAAAACACTTGATAATCCCAGCATCTAGAAGCTGTAATCAGCCATGACAGTTGGGACACAGGAATTCAAAGTCTTGTATAGCTAAGATTTGTGATTCTAACAAGGAGCACTGTCCATGAAAATTATACTTCCTCCTTTGCATCTCTTTAATGAAGTCTTTAATCTCTGATGCATCTTCACAGTTTCATCAACTGAGGCAGATCACTAAAACACTCTCATGTCTATATTATCATTTCTTTTAGCATTAGGACTCGCATAATACTTACGAAAACGTTCTGGATAATTAAACCCCATATACAGATAATCGATCATTTACAATTAATATCCTAATTTTCTGTGCTGAACTGTATTTAACACAATCTAACCCATTTAGGACCGCCACGGTGGTCTAGCGGTCGGAACTCTGGGCTTGTCTGGGGTCCCAGGTTCGATTCCCGGTGGTGCCCGGATTTATAACTTGTATTGGGCAAGGCAGTGGTCGAGGTATCACAGAGTTTTCCTCCTGGGCTTCCCCGGTTTCTCCGTGGCATCCGAACAATTACTCCAATTTCATCATCATTTGACACTAAGCACACAGAAGAAGGCAATGGCAAACCACTTCTGCATCATTTGCCGAGGAAACACACGAACAGGTCCCTAACAGAGGGAACTTGTTCATAATGTCACCAGGGGTCGGCTCCGACCCGATGGTACAAAAAAAAAATATTTAGGAGCCTGACCATGCTCTGCTACGCTGGTAGTATTGTTTGGGAAGTGTTAACATATTCTTTATCACACATTAAAGAAATCTGTTAAAACTGAACAAATTATTTTTGGATGAGAATAGTTTTTTTAGTGTTACACTGGCATTTCTTTATAATAGTTTTCATTATAATACTAATCCATGAATATGCTGAAGGCTTCACACAAAGAAATTTCAACGTCTGTAAACTTACTTTCTGTTCAGCTGCGTTGAAAAGAGTGGCCCGTTTGTGATGCTCTCTTCCACATTCAGCTTTCTGCTTATCTGCATCCATGACCTACCGGTAATTACGAAGAGAGTAAGGTAAGAGTACTAAACACACAGCGACTGATTTGTAATTGTGTCAATCAACACGCAACTGTTATTTACTGGATTTTATTCAAAACTTTCCATAAGATTTATTTACATCTTACTCATTACACTTTCCCTAGATTACAACTTCACTCATTAGAAAATATAAGGGCAAAATAAATTAGTTCTGCTCAGGCAGATATCTAGAAAACTATAAGAAACATCTTAGAAAGGGTCTTATTTTGATGTTGGAAGCTATTTACATTGTTATACAGTGTGTCCACAAAGTCCCTTCGTGGTTTTGAAAAACTGTGGCGCGAAAACAAATTGAGCTAGCCACATGCGGTTTGTGGCTGATTACAGTGAAACTCTGGAAGTTTTTTACTGACCTCAGTAGACCTCGATGTGGGCTCCCTTGGTAGCAAGAGCAATGTGTTCCGAACACCAGTTAACGGACTTGATAACCTGAAGACCCGTATCAGGAATGCGATCTCGGCTATTCCAGCGGACATGCTCCGCAGAACATGGCAAGAGCTCGAATATCATCTGGACGTTCTCCGTGCTACCAAGGGAGCCCACATCGAGGTCTACTGAGGTCAGTAAAAAACTTCCAGAGTTTCACTGTAATCAGCCACAAACCGCATGTGGCTAGCTCAATTTGTTTTCGCGCCACAATTTTTCAAAACCACGAAGGGACTTTGTGGACACACTGTATAAGATTAACAAACCCTAACTGTTAACAACACTTGTCATTCCCAGGTCAACGGACAGACTCTTCCAGTGATTAGGTTTTAGAACTGAGGATATTTGCCTGCTTTTAGATTCAAATTTTACAGGAAGTTCCAAACCTTCATGGTGGCATGATTAAGCATTTCCTGCCATGCACTGTCAAACTGCCACTCATGCTGCTTACTGAGAAAACGCTGCTCTGCCAAGACTGCTGTCTCCTTAGCCGCCTGATGAAATTCTACAAAATAAAACGGCGCCTCTTAGTTACCATTTCAGCCTGCAGTGATTCACGTGGACTGTATGTCGTTTACTGGCATTGTATCAACTCCAGACATTATTCAGTGGACTCAGTTGACAGGAAGACTATGTACGCTTAGCTGGAAAGGACGCGGAGTAAGTGATGGTGGAATGTGAATGAGGTATCATGTTCCTGGTTGCAGTAAAGCTTGTAAGACTGCTGAAAATCTCATAATTCCTTTCAGAGATTTAGTTTGATCTGTGTTTGGTGATAATCACTTGAAGGTCACTAACAAAGTTCTGGTTTCAAAATTTTACAGTTTCAAAAAGAGCGGCTGGAATTTCCAGAAGAGAGAGAGTGAGAAATGAAAAGAAAAGAGAAATCATGAGGATGGATCGAGATATAATTGAGGAGATAGAGAAAAGACAACTGATTTGGTACGGACACGTGCAAAGGATGGAGGAGGAAAGGTTACCAAAGAAGACTGTGAAATGACAACCAAAAGAGAGAAGGATGAGAGGGAGACCGAGATCAGGATGGAACAACAGAATTAAAAGAACCATGACAGAATGGAAACTACCTCCGGAAGGATGGGAAAATAGAGAAGAATGGAAGAAAATATTAGGCACCGGAAGACCGAAGTAACGGGGACCGCTGATCTAACTGATCAGAGTCGTTTGACTGTCGTAATGTGTGAAGTTTACCAAGCAAAGTTATTACACCATTCTGTTGTTCCAGTGTTATCGTTTTGTTCTAATTAAAACTGCTGTTTCATTAACATGGTTTTCTTGTGCTATAGCAAAAGAGGATTTTTCCCAATCTTTGTCCTGAGATCTAGCGGTAAGGTGAGGCCTAATGAGGGTGGCTTCCTGCTGTTTTCTTTTACTCTGGGTACCTTCAGTCCAACTTAGACACAAACACACAGCACAACCAGAAATGACAGTTGTAGTGAGTGGTTCAATTTTTGTTTTAAGGGTTCCACAAAATTATTTCATTAACAAAAGGGTTCACCACGAGAACAGATGATCTGAAGGATATATACCATTAGCTCGCTGAAATTGAACGGCTGCTCTCTGGCACTCCAGCTGAGCTTTCTTTGCCACTTCAAGAGAGTCATAGTATGGTCGAGCACGTTCGATACAGCTCCCTAACTTCTTACTCAGAAGCTTCAAACGACGTGTTGATTCATTCAAAAGCAGCCTAAATGTTGTGTTTGCTTCCTGAAAATCAAAGAAAACAACTAATATTTACTGTAATTTCAATAAAACAGAAATATTATATATCACCCTAACAAGGCCACATGTAGCTAAGAGGTGTATGACCCCATTGAAATACACAGAATTAAAATAATATAAAATTACTGGGTCTTGGATTGCATATGGATGCTTTGTCAACTGCATTAGTAAGGTAACATACAATGAGAAATACAAAACAAATCACAGCTAGATTACGCTTGAAATATAAATCACATACACATAAGCCTGATACAAGGTTTCAATTTGGAGGGGATTTGATTTTATAAAATAAGTTCCCAAAATTCTAGAATGTTATGTACAACCTTAAATACACACATTTAAAATACTCACATCTAGTTCTATTTCTAATCTGTTGATTTCATCAGTTGCATTGTTCAATTTCTCTAATTCAATCTGAAAATAAAATAAATGAGTTACTTCATTTATATATACATAGTAGGTAAGACTGGACAAATTTCTAACTTGACAGTCTGGTCAAGTCCAACAACCATGCACTACAGCTTAAATTAGGGGATAACATAGACAAAATGTGCATAAGAACAGAGTACTAAGGAGGATATTTGGACCTAAGAGGAATAAAATGCCAGGGGGCTTGGGAAATTTGCATGATGAGCTCTGTTATATGTTACATGTATAAGCTAAATACAGTACTTCTCTCATTCCTGCCAGTGTTAGATAATAATGACCAGCAATGACAAATAAATACTACTCTTATTAATAGTACCTGATTATCAGTCTATAAATTAAGAGTTCTTTATGAAATAGGCAAAGTTTGTATTCTTCTTTACAGTGGAATTACTGCTATTTTTACTCAAAGAATATTAGCATTAATTATATAAAGACTGCAGACAGTGTAACCCCATCACAGACTTTCTAGAAATGACCTTTTGTGATATCTGTGCTTTGCTGCATGGATTATGTTCAAGATACTGTTACAAAATAAAGGTGGTTTCAAATTCAACTCATCAAGTTTTGTTCAGTTCGTAAAGTTCAGAATGAACACTGCTAGTAACTTGAAAAACGTCACTGATAATTTTTCCTCTTGCAATACTTTTATAAAAACATGTCCCACATAACAGTATTTTGTAGGTTATTTACTAAGAATCATGCATTGAAACAAGTTTTGTTCGAATGCATGATTTCATATAACAATACAACGTTTCAAGATTATTTACCAAGAACATCGTTATTTGCGCATGATTTCATGGAATTGAAGAACATTCGATAATTTACAAAAATGAGTCCCGTATTTCACAAAGAAATGGTATTCGCTGATACCTGTATTCTAGGATCCAGATCCGCATCTCCACTTTCATCTGGGGCATTGCAAGAATGCTCCATGACCTTTCGTGGAGATGGATTTTTTCCAATCATCAGCCTCAGCCATAAGAAGACAACGTCCTACGCTGCTTAGTCATTTTTCAAGAAGTCGAACACCGAATCGCACAGATGACTTCTTTCCTTTGTGAAAAGGTTCAGGCATGAAAACTCATTTGTTTATCAAGCTTTCACATTCCTGTATGAATCACTTTTATATCCAACAAACAGAACTTAATTCAGCAAATCACAAAAGATGATGGGGGGCGGGGAGGATATTTAAGAGCACAGAAATTAAACAACGATCATAGGTACCAAAGAGCATATACTTAATCGTATGAGTTTAACCAAACTGACAAGCCTGACTGAAACGTAGTTGGCGCTACTAGTGATACCGTATAGAACATATAATTACAGTAGCTGGTCGTTTGACTCATCGAAATTGACATGAATGAAACTTTCTGTGTCGAACAGTAATATAGTTTTTTACGGCATAAAATTTGCAGAAACTGTCTCTTCTTCCGTTCCGCTAGTACCAGACTTGTTGAAAGAAACCTAAACAGTAGCGACTGAATCCAAATTCCTGCCAAACGCAAACGCACCACACAAAGCCGGTTGCCTTAACCTCCACAATTCAAACAGAAAAGTTACAGTGGAACCACGGTTCCGGAGAATTTGACGTAAATACGTCTATACAGTAAGGAGTTTATATAGTGGCTTTATTCTAAATATTTTCTTTATACACGCTTTACAATTGATTAAAGTTTGAGTAACACAGTACTGCCTACATTGAATTAGTTACGCTTAAGACGGGTCTATGGTAGCTGAAATATGTTATAAAATTTGTACATTTTAGAGTATCAAAATATCATGCAAACACCATATCTATACAACTAACGCAACAATAGATTTCTTAATAATTCTTATATAAGATAAGTACTCGTGATATTGTGAAACGTTTTTACCAGCACAAAATTATCTGCTCTACGACGCACTTCTTCTACAAGCGATTCACAACTCAGCTCTTTCCGCAATAACGAAAGCGGATTGTTGACGGCAGTAATGTAACACAACATGCTCATGTCTGAAAGCAGCACAAACAGTGGATTACCTCATCTATGACTGCGTAAAACTACAACAACCAAGGCGTAAATTAATAGATGCAACAGTCAAGAATGCTGGCAAATGGCCAGTGTTACATGAAGCACTTGTTCAAAAATATTTAGGTCATTTTAATACATTCATTAAATTCATAGATTATAATACAGTTTAGCACAGGAACATAGGTACAAACGGTGGCAATGAATCACGATATTACAATTGTGTAATCTGTTAACGTGTTATACATTAATGAATGTAATATTACAATCTTGTAATGGGGCACGCTGAATAAATAAATAAATAAATGGTAATGTAATGCCGAGTAAACAGATGACATTTCCTAGGTAACATAACAATGCATGCAAGCTGACCATTGTTGTCAGTCCATATTTACAAACTGTTGATATTCCTAGGTAATCATCTTACACTTTTTCCTGTCACTTTTTCGTAACACTTTTTTGCGGAATAACCCTTCCATATAGACGTATTTACGTCAATACAATCAAGTGCCAAAACATGTAACCCAAGATATGTTGTGTATTTCAAAATAAAATGTTGTGTTTCACAAATAATAGAATAACTTTACACTTTGTATTTTAATGCTGCCTCCCAAACACCATGTGCACATAAAGATAAGACTCGGGGCATCAATTTTTCTTGTAGACATTAACCAGTTGAGCCTCACTGTACACTCAACAAACAGGACAGGCTTTTGCAAAAATATTTAGTATAATCTTTGACAGCGCCTGTTAAACACGGCTTTCAATACAATCAGCAAATTTTCCATGGTGCCAATAGTCCGTAATTTGCACGTGGCTTTCAAAAATTCTGTGCGTATGATTTTAACAGGAAATTATAAGTTCATTGAAAATTGAATTGAAAAACAGATATTGTACAGACAGAAAATTAGGTTAATGATTTCAATGTAAAAAGTTGGTTTCTCGAGTGTGATTATGCTGATTTTGTTTTCTGCATAATAGCACTGCATTAACAAAAACATCTGATTCTTCTGTTGTAAATTTAATAGTGAACAGAAATAAAACAATTTTGGTTTTCGGTATTTCACACAGTTTCTTCCTACAGTGTTTCCACATCACATATGTCTATAGTGTTTATAAGTTATAGTGACTAAAATAACTTAACAGTATAAGCTAATTTTTACTTAGATGACAGCTAAAGTATAAGACTTATAATGCTACTTTTCATTCTTGTTCATGAAACCCTTCCAGTAAGAGTGAGACAAGGGAATAATGTATATTCCTTATGACAGTCATGAAAAGGAATACGAATATTTAAATATATGTGTTGGTAAAGTGAAATCGTACCCTTTCTAGTGCAGAGATAAGGAATTACACAACTACAGATCATGGAAACATAGTTCACTTATAATTTGGTAATTAAACTTATGAGTAGCCACAATAACAGCCTCACTTAATGGTACCTGCACCTTGTCGTGGTGGTGGGGCTTGAGTACCTCAGTGACCCCAAGAGTTATGCTGGCGGTAGCATAGCTACTGGTAGGGTTGGTCGAGGGGGAGAGGTCGGACTAAGACAGGTACCCTGGTCCTCCAGGTTGGGGGTCGATCGCAAGGCTAACAACCTTGCACCGTACAAAAAGGAAGGTTTCGAAACCTCAAAAAAGAGAGGAGGCCATGGACCGAATACGGACCGGAGAGCCATAGAAGAAGAAGCCACAGTAACAGATATCAGTCCAGGAGCTGAATATCTTGATTAGGGTTTTAAGAATTTTGCTCTGTTTTGTCACTTGACAGAAAGTAAATATATCAAACCAGTTCTGACAAGAATTTATAATATTCACTGATCCTAATCATTAATATACATATTAACATGAGAGAAACAGATTATTATAGTAGGCAAGCTGTCTTTGTTCCTCTTTTGTGCGCTTTGCATGGTATAAAATGCATAATGGAGATGTCACACCCACCTATCATCTTATGAAATACAATTTAGCATTCAATGACATTTGGTATTATTGGCTGACACTGACTGTACTAATTTACTGTTTGTCCAAAAGACTGACACACAACAAATCATAGACCCCTGATTTTAAATTGAAATATTTCTCAAATTGGTGTACATTAAATGAAATAAATTAAAGTAACTGAATAGATTTGCCAACAACAACAAATTTGTATCTGCAATAAATGAACATCAAAACCAATGAGAGATACAAAATCACAAAAATATATCTGGGAAAGCTATGTACTCCAAATTACACTGGACTTTGTAAATACGCAGAAGAGAATCTATTTTCTAAGATATTAGGGCAACTGAGTGTACAAATCCAGAGTTTCTTAAGATGGCTGTCTTCTGGGTTGTTGCGCCGTGCAGTCTGGTAGAAGTTTAACGACATTTCAGAGGTCCTTGCGGCCTCCATTATCTGATGATGAAGGCAGCAAGGACCTCTTAAATGCCAGTAAACTTCTACCAGACTACACGGCGCAACAAACCAGAAGACGGCCATCTTAAGACTCACTGCAGTGAAAACCTCAAATCCTACACAGAGTTTCTTGTCTCCTCTCACTGTTCTCATTGCTACTTCAGCTATTTTACAATATCTTTTATACTAACAGATTATTCTTTGAAATAAGTGATATTAAGTAAAAGTCTTAAGATAATTAATTGAACTGGTGAAAGAAATGCAACTTTCATAATCTCTCCTCATATCAAAATATATTATCACAGTAAGCCAGACTCTCTATTCCAGTCACAAATCAAACAAGTACATAACAGAGGGACAGGCATCGACTGTGCAGACTGAAAACTCTCCCTATTCCGTCTTAAGTTCCGTCTTTGGGGGTGCCATGAATTGTGAACAACATAATACCCACCGTAAAAGACTTAAATAACAATATGTAACATGATACGCGCACTATCATGTTCTTTTGTTAGATTCATCATCAGAATCTTCTGCAAGCACTTCATCATATCCTGGTAACATCTGAGAATTAAAAGTGGCTTCAAAACAGCGACTGAATATATACCGCGCCTTTTTTGCTGCAGGTAGGGGCGGAGTTCCAGGCACTGCATCTTCCCCAGCTGCGTTTTCTGTATCTCGGGTATTGCCACTGTCTTGAACACAGTCTTCTTGCATGCGGAGTCTGGGTAAAAGTTCACTAACATTTTCAGTCATACTCTGGGAACCGTGTTCTTTGGAGCTGTTGCATCTCCTGGATGGTCCTGAAACTTGAGGAAAATTGGCAAAATAATGACGAAGAACTGAAACATTCTTCCAACCAGTCAACAGACAGGTCAATAACTGTGACCTCTACAGTCAAGTGTAATTCTATTGAAGGAGCGGCATGGTCTAACATTGTATTATATATTACCGCTGTCTTACTTCAACATAAGAAAAGCTTTATAGTTTAAATGCGTCATGTTTGTGTTTTAAAATTCAAATATATAATATAATTCAAGTCTATACACAAACTTTAAATTGTTGATGTTAAAATTTAAAATTAATATTGATATTTTGCGCTATTCATCGTTATTATGATGTTACAGTATTGCGCTTTATACTACTACATGTATGCTATGCATTGAAACATGTAGTAGTATAAAGCACAATATTGTAACATCGTAATAACGATGAATAGCGCAAAATATCAATATTAATTTTAAATTTTAACATCAACAATTTAAAGTTTGTGTATAGACTTGAATTATATTATATATTTGAATAAGAAAAGCTGTTTTAAAGCCTAGTAAATAAAAAGCTGATTAAAATAGGTTGGATGAAATGCAATACTTTCACAGCAATAATATTAATTTTAAAATATTCAAAAGAAAGATAACAACATAAAACATTTATTGCAGATCAAATAAACATACAATTTCAAGGCATCTTTTAAAGAAAAGTGTTCAAGTTTTATTTTCTGAACTCAAGAGTCTACAATGTGGGCTCAATGCAACTGGAGTATGCACAGCTAATGAAACATGCTCATTGTCATATTAAAGAAAGAACAAGTTCATGTTAATGTTTAAATCAGTGGTATGCTAAACATGTACGCATTAAACATTAATGGCTAAAAAAAATGTATTTTTTAAATATTAAGTAAGAGAAGTCCTGAATATAAGAATAAACAAGGTTTATTATTTTTAAATCTCCAATATCTGAAGAGAGATTCAGATTATCAAAATAAACAAAACTGCATCTCAAATATCTGTGAAATTTGTACTTTGATAAATACATAATTTCATCTTCTTCTTCCTAAGACATTTCCACTTTATATGGGAATTTAGGTCCCGTGCCGTAGCCGCGCGGTCTGAGGCATCATGCTTCAGACCGGCGATACGGAATGCGCGCTGGTTCGAGTCTCGGGGAAGAAGAAATTTTCTCATGAGCTTTCAACCAGTGTATGGGACCGGTGCCAACCCAGCATCGTGAGGAAATTGGGGAGCTACAATAAGTAGCATAATCTGGTCAGGAAAACTAACAATGGTTGGGGGATTCGTCGTACTGACCACACGTCACCCTATATCTGGTTGGATGATCATTCACATCTGCTTAGGCATGTGAACGTGAGGCCAGCAGTCAAGCTAGTCGGCTTTGGCTCTCTGGAGCTGTTACATCACAGACTTATTTTATGGGAATTTAGATTATCATATTTTCGTCTTCAACAGCTTTACAATATCTTCTTCAGTGCAGCGACTTACAAAGAGAAAAAAGTTCACCAATGCACAAAGCAATCCTTCTAAGCTACAATAATATATGAAGATGAAATATGCATGCAGTATTTTCCACAGAGAGGTCTACATAGCACCCAAGTATGTACCTAACACAAACATGCAGCACACAGACAAGAGTGTAGTTTGGTTAACATCAAAGCAGCTAAAATTGTGTAAGTACTTTGGAAAATTGGAAAAAAACAATGTACCAGCTGCAGGTGTGTGAATGCCGTTCTCCGTTGCATGTATGGGGGATAATATCCTCTTGCACGCAGTGTGGGCTGTATCACAGTTTTTAGTAGATGTCCCCGTCTTCGCCCGACTAGTATGCGGAACACTTTCATAACTCTGTTGTGAAGTATTCAATTGGTTGTTTGCCATTGGCATTAAGGTAGCAAAAACAAAATTGGACTCAAATGTTGGGGCATTTTTGACCACAAATACAATTGGCCTAGAAAAGAGAGACAGCTTTATGTAACAAATAAACAATCTTAAACCAAATTTATATAATTTCTGTCGGTCTGTGTGCGTGCGTGCCCCTTACAATTATTTGTTAAATACTATATATATTAACATCACAGTACAACTGAAATTGCTGCCATTTAAACGCACCTGCCACCTGTTTCAAAACTGGCTGCAACAGGCAGATTAACAGCCTCAGCAAACAATAATAATGCTCGGAACTCTCTTAAACAGAAAGTGACAGATGTGTCTACCCCAATGCTATAATGGTCAAATTCTCCTGGCTCCAGACACAGCTCAGTCCGTACCGTCTTCTTCATTTCTAAAAACAAAAAACATTTAGCTCTGTATCACGTAAACTTCACAATCTGATTAATGCGAATAGCTGGAAGGGATTCTGTATGCACAGGTAGTGCAGAGCTGGTACACTAATGGGTAATTTTACAATAATATTGAGATTTGAGGTACTCATAGTGGTGCAGATGTTTTCCTTCCGAGTTATAATGGCGGTGGAACACTGGTATCTACCTATGTGACCACTTGGCGTTACAACCCAGAATATAACCATTGACACACTACCAATGTATTACATTTCACCATGACACTGGGACTGTGGTTTGCAGTGAAATTGTTTAACAACAAAGGATGCATCATAGTAGCATACCATTTTCATCTTCAGCATAATTCCGAAGCTGCATTTTTTGAGGCGTGACAACCAATGTAAGTTCCAGTGTGTTTGCCTGGAAATTCATCACAGCAAATGTCAATAATTTAGGTTGCACCACCAATCGATTTGGCACCATATCTTTGCTGTACACTGCTTCTAATGTTTCACACTCAATGATAGGCAAGTAATGAGTCTTGATAATGCCATGGTGACAGTGAAATTCAAATATCAACTTAACACCATCTGGTTCCAGTCGAATCTGGCAGGCTTCCACTTGTTTGTCCAAGTGGGTTGGAGAGCGGAACACAGCCACACATGACTGGAAAACACGAGATCCAAAATTAAATGAATTAAAAAGGATACAGTAATCATGTTAGTGTCTGTTTTCATCCCTCCTATGCAACTATTGAGCAAATGGAAATTTTTATTGCCACTAGTAGGCCTGTATAAACAACTGATATCGAACGTAGTCTAACAATGATATAATCATGTGAACATTACAAATGGATTTAAAAATGTATCAATATAGAAATATAATACCTTCATTGACACTTTACACGTAACATCCTCTTCTTGACTCTTTGTTTGCTCGTAATTATAATATGAGAAAAAGCTCTCTGAAAAAGAAAATGATGCGTACGCTGATTTGGAGGCACTGACAGCTCGAAATGAAAGTTTAGCAGGTTCTGGCTCAACGTAAAGTTCATCTCCAATTCGACACAAGGCATGGATAGCACGTGCTAGAACTAAGATCAATAAACAAACGAAAGAATGTATTGTTTTCTCAAGCAATTTCATTATTAACATATAAAAATACAAACTACTGTGATTTTGTTTACTGACAAGTTCGTTTTTACCTTTAACATTCGGTCCAGGAATTACACACTTCATTGCTTGGAGAGAAAAATTTAATTTATATCTCCATGTCTCGATATTTTATTATTTACCTCTCCATATAATTGTACTTCTTCCATTACAAATGTTTCCAATCTAACAGTTGGTAAGTTACACGGATTATAGTAGCATGGATTTGTTGGTATACCTGTGCGATTAAATTTACCACTATTAACAACAGATGTCGTGGATTCTTGTGAAGTGTCAGCTTGAGTCATACAAAGTTTGTTGACTGTGGTTAGGTCATATAGAAAAGATATTGGTTTTCGGTACCGTGAAACATTACCGACACAGGAAAGACATTATTATAGTGTGTTTCATTGAACACTTTAGGTTTGTTACATAATTCCAGCAAGATCATTTCTTCAGTACAAATAACATACACAAAAATATACCATAATGGTACGTGAACAGCATTTTGTAATGTGTGAATATTTGTATAACCCTTTCTCCTGTAGCGTTTCGTAGATTTAAACACGAATGTTTAATTTATTTCAGTTAGTACTTGTGCTTGGAGATTTGCATATTCCACATAGATGTAGCAGTTTACCAGCAAAATTCAAGAAGCTGTTGGTACCAGGAAGGATTCAACACATATTATGTACAGGAAATCTTTGCACCAAAGAATCATATGATTATTTGAAAACTCTTGCCAGTGATGTTCATGTTGTTCGTGGAGATTTTGACGAGGTAATACATACGTAACAAGTTATTACAATATGTTAGATTGAGGTTATGCACCATTTTACTTCATTGCTCCTTTCTGTGTTTTCTTTCAGAATCTGAATTATCCTGAGCAGAAAGTGGTGACTGTTGGTCAGTTTCGAATTGGTTTATGCCATGGCCATCAGGTTGTTCCATGGGGAGAACCAGATTCTCTTGCTCTTATTCAGCGACAATTAGATGTTGATATTCTTATCTCAGGTCACACACACAAGTTTGAAGCATACGAACAAGAAAATAAATTTTACATCAATCCAGGATCAGCTACTGGAGCATACAACCCTCTTGATACGTATGTTGAGAATTGTTTTTCATTATTTAATCTTCTTCATATAAAAGGCCATATTGAAGATACATATTTTTGGATAGTACGCAGTGTGGTAAAAAAAGTAATGAGACAAAATAAAAATATGCAGTATGAGTATTGTTCTGCAAGAGGCTGCTATAAACGCACTGAATTGCATTGTTGTTTCATATGGATGTGCTTTGTGCGTCATATATTACTGTGTTGTCAAAAAACACACAATGGTACAACGTGTCAAAATCAAGTTTTGTGTAAAGCTGGGGAAATGCCCCACTGAAACACATTAAATATTACGAATAGCTGTCCTAAGCACAAATATTTTTATGGTTTAAGCATTTAAAAGAGGGCAGAGAGGATGTGGAAGATTAACCTCGCAGTGAATGACTAAAAATGGCCTCCAACTAAAGTACTCTGCCCCACAGAGTTAACTGCTGAAAATAAAAGAGAATCTGTTCTAAAACTATATTTCTATTTGCAGGTCAATAATACCGTCATTTGTACTGATGGACATTCAGAGTTCCACTGTCGTGACATACGTCTATCAGCTGGTCGGAGACGAAGTTAAAGTCGAAAGAATTGAATATAAAAAGAGTTAAGCCAACAAATTAAGACTTTGAAAATATTAAGTTTGGTTACTAACCAATGTCAGTCACTATATTATGGTTCATAAATCCCATCATACATAAAATGAATAATAAAATTCCTTTATACAGTGTGCTCAGTCTTCAGCATTTATGGACAGATTTGTTAATATATGTAAATATAGCTTTTATAGGGATCATTCGATTGGTGTAAATAATAAAGTGGTTACATATTTCAGACTGTGCTACAGTTTTATGGTAACTAGAGAGGTGCTTCTGTGCCGAATAAAAATAAAGCTCCCGCGCTTAAAACTCGCACTGCGATGGCATATTTGGGATGTACATTTATATCCTGAGTAATGGATAGAGATGAGTGATCTGGTGTGTGCTCTGGCCACTTTAACCCCGTGAAAAAGTTGCGGTATCTTCTGAATTTGAAGTTAGACAGGCTTCATCTTTGGTCTGAGCATGGCGTAAAAATTATTTAAAAGAATAAAGTATTTTATTTGGAATATTACTTGACCAAATTCAGGACTTTTTAAAATAATGTTAATTTAGCCCAGCTTTTGCATGTGTTATGGAATCGGTGTTAGGTGGCAGACCACTTTAGTAGTAAGCACATTATAGATTTTGCAAAATATTAAATAAGCCTCAAAAGGTGTAATCCATTTTCTTTATAAGAGGTATCCTCATGAGTATCACAGATCAACAAATATCCTCCCCCATAATTAGAAATTGGAAGAAGGATAGGACCGAATGGAAGAGGAGAATTGCGGAGGCCATGGACCGGAGAGCCATAGAAGAAGAAGAAGAAGAATATCCTCCCCCATACTGTTTAATTTATTTATGGGAAACATGGTGTAGAGAGAACAGCATAATCTTTCACTGTATTTATATATTATAATATATTCAATATATGTTAAGTCTTTACTTAACTTTTTTTTTGAGAAAAGTACTCGTAAAACAAAATGTTAATCATCTCGAACGACTTGAAATTTTTACCGTACAAACCAAGCGTTCTTAATACCCCATTTAAGTAGTGTGAATCTGTAATGTTGTAATACGGCGTGTTTAGCGGACTTGGGTGAAAATTATCGCCGTGGTCCGATACCTTAGCTGCTGATCATTGCCACACCTTTTTAAGGAGTCTAATGAAAGACCAAATTACACACGAGAGAGGAACGTCTTCGTGTCGGGACACCCTGAAATTATTCGATACGCAGTAAACTCTTGTTAAGGGTGAGCAAAACTGTGGTAGACAGTTTGAACACTTATATGATGTGAAATAAATTAATTTGATTAATTATTTGGTGTATTTTTTTCCCTGCACACTATAGCTTGATAACAGTTAAAAAATTTGAAAAATGTATCAAAATTTTTTACTTGAAATTACTTCCCAAATCACCTCCTGATGCGTGGCAGACGGTATGTGAGAAAAGGCAGGGGACTGGTATTGAACTATGAACCATGTGCAACATTTGAGAAAGTTTGTTTCCAATTCATCATAAATATTAATCTTCTTGGTAGTTGAAGTGTTTTCCATTGAAAAGAAATGAGCCAATATCTACAGCAATGAAAAGATACGTAAAGAAGAGTGTTGGAATAAATGAATTCATCTTATTTCAGAAAATTATCTTTGATAAAATTTAAATCTGTCAGATTACAACTTTAATGATACGAAGAAGAAATAAATTGTAACCATTTTGCCACTAGATTTGTATCCCCAATAAACAAACACGTCAGTGAAGGATGAAAACTCACAAAGAATGCATTTATAAAATGCATGAATACTCGACGAACGTACTTGACTTTAAAGTCAAAAGTGTAATAAAGGAAAATATTTCCAAAAGTACAAATAACCCAAGCACAGCTAGCATTGTCATGATCGCCTCATACCCAGATGGTCTAAAAATAATTACACGTACTGTGGGCGATAATAAGATTTGGGTTTCGATTGATGAAGCAACGGATGTCTGCGGCAGAAATGTAGCGAATGTAGTTGCTGGCTACACTGGGAGAAGATGAACCAGCGTTGAACAGCAATGATTTAACCCCCTTCAAATGTGCTCCGGTGATGTCGTGCGATGTCGAAAGGAGCTTCTAAAGTTACAAGACCATACTGAGCGACAATTGAAGAGAATTTTCATTCGAGACCTTGAAAATTCACATCATCATATATTGTAATGCTGCCAAGAAAGGACAACGAAGAAAGGTACGTAACATTTTGATTGTTGTTTATTTATTTATTTGTAATATATGAATTTTATATGCAATGAAAGGCTCTTCTTTTAAATTTATTTAATTTTTATAGGAGCACGTATTCTCAACATATCAAGTATTGTAATAGTTGTACATGCATATGTAAATAAATAACATGATTGAAAAACAAAACGGGTTTTTTTAAATTTTAGCGAATATTTTTTCATAACAAATTATGTCATATTTTGCCTTTTTGGGTCATATTTAACCATTTTTTGGGAATATTTCTAGTTTTTTTAGGTTATGAACATCCGAACCCTAGTGATGACTTATGTTTAATATCCGAAATTAAGGACTCTGCATTATAATTAGTTCGCCACAAATTTTCTTCTACATATTATCTTCTTCGTTATAACTTTCCCCCGGAACTCACGCAACCCGCGTATACTGCCCACACACGCGCATGCGTGGAAAGCTGGTGGTTTAGGACTAGGGATGTCTGAAGCGTGGTAGGTTCCCAACTGCACGTAGGCCCGGTCTCACAAAAGCTCGCTTGACATTTCAGACACTCAAGTGGTTGATCTTGAGTGAGAGTGAGGGTTTCTACTTCTTTGACGCTTGTTTCTTAATAAGAGAAAATGTTTTTGTCGTTATTTCGTGTGATTTTCCGAGCTACTAATGTTAAACGACCGAAGGGAATTTCAGCCACTACCTCTCCTGCTATTCAAGGATTCATTAAGGTAAGCAGAGTTTGAAGCCTCGGGCGGAGGTTACTGAAGAGGGTTTGAATGTAGTGTTCAATGACGATTCAGACAGTAAGTAGCATCTTTATGAATTCAGTCGCGGAGAGACGGCTGGTTCTAAAAAAAACATTTGATACGAAGTACATTTAATTGCAAAGTAAGGTGTATTATACCTTTGTCGAACTGCCATGAAACGACGGCGTATGTCGGGGCGTGGAAATAAAACCCCACGAAATTTTGTACAAGGTCACTGCCGCTTAACTCCGGGTAAAAGGCTCCGGTACCCGGAGGTAGGTTATCTGTCACCCAGATTTGTCTGGATTCATATATTATAACTAAAACGGGAATTTGCTTACAGTAACAGGGGTTTTGTAGTGGCGGAAGCCTTTACTATTCAAACCAGGGTCTGTTGCTGCTGATGAGAGGTTATCCCGTCAGGCAAAGGATTTTGGTTGGATGGTTCTCTGGGATTTGAACCCAGAGTGGGTGGGATCGCTTCGGCTGAAGGCCTCCCTGATTGGGGATGGCGGGCCGTGCCCCTTTTGAATTATACCCTGGCATTTTCATTACAACTGAGGAAAACCTCACTCGTTGC